>NC_090274.1:64819500-66019500 GCF_040414725.1 Anabrus simplex | reverse complement strand
GAGTCAATTATCGCTCGGTGAAAGGACACTGACGCTTGCATAATTCTTAATGAATCTGTGTTTGATAACGAAAGGACGTTTATTATATTGTATATCTTCAAAATAAGGTGTAATTATGACGTGTGCATAGATGTTTTCATATTCTGTTGTCCATTTTTAATGCCTGAAGTTATTGTTAAATTGATACGCTTAGTTATAGGGTGTGTACACACTTAGTGTTAAGTTTCGCCCGTGGTAAAATGAGCCCTTCTTGCCTGATCACCAAGTAAGGACTCATTTTCGAGGGGGTGTGGGGAAGATGTGCCGCACCAAGTTTCCCTTGGTGGCGCACTTCTCTGTATGTCATACATTCTTTGACTGCTATCGACCTTTCGGTCGATTTATTCCCTGGACGTGACGTATGACTCGTTTTCTCCTTGACAGAGTGCGCTTCCGGCCATCAGCCGAAGTGCCCTCTTAGTCAGTCTCGTGTCCGCCTTCTTTGAATTAAGTTCGCAGGACGGTTGTAGCCGACATGGCGGTCGAGACAACAATGTACTTTTTGAGATATGAGATCTTTGACCTGTGCCGTTTACTTTTCCTTCAGTATATTTATCTGCTTGAATGCCCGGCTTTTTATCTCGGTCGCTATTTGGTGACTACCTAATGCTCTCAGCAACGCCCGACTATTAAGGTAACCCTTTTTTTTTTGGCTTGCTATGGTTGCGTGGGCTTATTAGTTATGTACATTTAATCGTTAATGCTGCATTTTGTCTTATTGATAGTTTTCTCTGATCTTGTGTGTTCTGTTTTTTGTGTGACTTAAACCCGTAAGGATGGAGGATGGTTTTAGTCAGTGGTGTGTTTGTTTGGCGTGTATGTGGTCTGAAGTTCGAGACCTATTGCCATTTATTTTTATTCGTCGATTCTCTCATGGCCGAGCTCTTGATGCGTGACGTTGTGTTTGACGCTATGACTGGTATTCATGTTCGTCCGTGGTGAGGCGATATGAATACGTTGCAAGCGTGATGGTTACGATGAAGCTACTGTGAATTATGTGGGGATATGCCTTGCCTTGATACGGCAATCCTTTGTTATATTACGCGTCTTGTATTGAGCTCATGAGTCCATGAAAGCACTTGTCTTGCTATGCGGATCTCTCTGTGTTCGTTATGTGTCTGGACAAAACTGATTATTCTACCCGTATACATTTCTTTTGGGTCTCTATGGTGTGTGTGTACGTGTGGTTGTGCTGTATGCCTGCCTGATTAACAGCATTCTCCTTTTCTTACAGTGTTATTTTTTTAAGTATTATTTACATTTTCTTATTTTCATTCCTCAGGCTATTTGCTGGCCTAATTATATATTTACGTTTGTTGCTTTCATTTGAATGAGTCTTCCTTCATTGTTAGCATTGTTTACTCGCCTCGTAACTATGGCAGCCATATTTATTCTTTTTTTTTTTTTCTTTCTGGGATGCTGTGTTTTTCAAATGGGGGATTGTTGCGTGATAGATCTCTTCTCTGGGATGCTGGTGCATATACATGGAGATGTGTGAGATGTAACGTGTATGTTTTATTTTGATGTGCGTGTAAGTTCTTTCGATGTATGTCCACTGATATTAATTCATTGCGAGGACGAATGTGTCATACGTCGCGTGTATGAAATTATGTGGAGGAAGTAAATCGTATGTTACAAGTTTGTGATTGAAAGAAGCTTGTGTGGCCATGTTTGATATGTTTTCAATCTGCCTCTTGATATGATTGGATGAATAACCTATATGATAAGTTTCTACGCATATCTCCGTGAGTTATATTTCAAGCTTGATTTTATTATTTTGTTTGTTTGATCTCTTTCACTTTATTTTCATTAATAAACCCCCATGTATTTTCACCCCGTTCTTTCATTTATCGGGAAGGGTTCTGGGTTCTTTCCGTCTCCCGCTCCTCCCTTTAGTTTAATTTGGTTCGAGTCCAGCTCCAGACTGTTTTAGTCTGTTCCAGCCCGTCCACGGCCTCGTCTCATGAGGTAAGTTGGTAAGTATTCACGGACCTGTTGGTGTGTGTATGCGTGCGTGTGTGCGTATGTATGTATGTGCGTATGTGCGTGTGCGTGTCTACGGTAGCAGAGTGTGTGTAAGGTATGAGTGAGTGCGGGTGTGTGAGCGGTAGATATGTCACGAACGATTGTGAAATAAGATTGGCGGAGGAAATATTTCTTCTTGGGGAAAAAGGATTACTGCGTTACTTTCGGGCACGCGATTCAAACTGACGAACTTGCCCTATTTGCTATGCCAGAGCACAAGTCACTGTCATGCTTCAGCGAAGAGAATGGAAGGGGGAGGAAGTGGGATGTAAGATGGAGACAGAGATAATGCTCCGCGCGTATGCACAAGTTTCTTGGTTCGACTCACACAGGATTTTTCTTGTCTCTTATAGGCAAAACACACAGTCCTTTTATTAACCCTTTCCTTGCGCATATTTTCACTCCGCTTATCCCCAAGTGTCAACCGTCTATTTAGGAAAAATTGAAGCTGAGCACATTGTTTCAGAAAAACTTAAATATGATAGAAACTATTGATCACAATGTATTAAAAATTTCAATAATATTACAAAACGTCCCATCGCACACATTTCTCTATTCATTGGCTCATAAGGTTGTTGGTTCAAACCACCACCTTCCCAACCCATACAGATGATGCTGGACACAGAGGTAGGCTGTATTTGTCACATTCGCATGTTGTCTGAATCCCTCTAAACCAATATTCACGTGGTTCTGTTAGTGGAATGATGCCCATGGATATCAGCTTTTGTTTCCTCTGAGCAAGTGTCTTCCCATCCTATATCTCTTTTACTGGAATGTGCCTGTTTTAATGCTGAATATTTTTATATCTATATATATAAAAGCAAGTCGGGCTGGAGCGATGTGTATATATAAATATTTAAAAATGAAAAAAGACGTGAATTAATGAGGCACTTCCATAAATCTCAGAAATTTGAAACTTGGTACGGAGGAAACTGATGACCCCAGGATCCCTAGAAAAATCGGAAATTCTCAAAATTCCCTGAAGGGGGCACGCTGGGGGGCTCAAATTTTGGGCTCAGTATAAGAACACAGTCGTATAGTATATCCAAAACGATAACCTATAGGTTTCGTGGGCTTAACAATTTTCGGGAATTTCCTCATTTTTATCCCCCATCCCCCCAAATCAAGATGGCGGCACAACCTGCGAGACGAGGTAGACAATTGAAATTTGGTGAAATTATAGCTTATGGTCCCTAACGGACGGGAAAATTCCAAGATGTTCAAATTTTTCACTTTTTACCCCCAAGGTTATCGAAATATGGAGGCAATTTTAATGACTGTGCAGACATTCCTTTTGAGCTATTTTTTGGCTAAACGGTAAGTCGTATCACAAAAGAGATGGCACAATGTTCCTTCAATTCGGAGTGATCTACAACTTTGGTCCTGTGACATTTTGTCGTATCTCTCTCCCTTATACGTTAAATTTGGCCGTATTTCTGGATTGTTCGTAAATTTGGTGATTTTTACAAGTATATTTTATTGTTTGACACACTTATAAGAATGATAGGATCATCACGTTGTGTGCGCACATTGGCACGATTAAGGGACATATGTGTACCAAATTTCATGATTCTAGCTTATACATAAGTAGGCAAAATGTAATGTAAAATTTTAAAAAAGCGCCCTAATTTCACCCTATTCAAACTTTGATCTCAATTTACCCCCTTAATATGGGAGATACGAGGAAATGGTTTAGAAACAAACATATAGAGCGATAAATGAGACGTCTGATGGCGCAAACCGTTTCTTAATATCATAAACCGTTTAGGAGATATGAATCTCGAAGTGGAAGTCTGCACTTTTCAACGTGCTCATGCTTATCCGTCATCTATATATATAAAAGCAAGTCGGGCTGGAGCGATGTGTATATATAAATATTTAAAAATGAAAAAAGACGTGAATTAATGAGGCACTTCCATAAATCTCAGAAATTTGAAACTTGGTACGGAGGAAACTGATGACCCCAGGATTCCTAGAAAAATCGGAAATTCTCAAAATTCCCTGAAGGGGGCACGCTGGGGGGGCTCAAATTTTGGGCTCAGCATAAGAACACAGTCGTATAGTATATCCAAAACGATAACCTATAGGTTTCGTGGGCTTAAAAATTTTCGAGAATTTCCTCATTTTTATCCCCTATCCCCCCAAATCAAAATGGCGGCACAACCTGCCAGACGAAGTAGACAATTGAAATTTGGTGAAATTATAGCTTTTGGTCCCTAACCGACGGGAAAATTCCAAGATGTTCAAATTTTTCACTTTTTACCCCCCAAAGATATCGAAATATGGAGGCAATTTTAATGACTGTGCAGACATTCCTTTTGAGCTATTTTTTGGCTAAACGGTAAGTCGTATCACAAAACGGATGGCACAGTGTCCTTTCAAATCGGAGTGATCTACAGCTTTGGTCCTGTGACATTTTGTCGTATCTCTCTCCCTTATACGTTAAATTTGGCCGTATTTCTGGATTGTTCGTAAATTTGGTGATTTTTACAAGTATATTTCATTGTTTGACACACTTATAAGAAGGATAGGATCATCACGTTGTGTGCGCACATTGGCACGATTATGGGACATGTGTGTACCAAATTTCATGATTCTAGCTTATACATAAGTAGGCAAAACGTAATGTAAAATGTTAAAAATGCACCCAAATTTCACCCTATTCAAAATTTGATCTCAATTTACCCCCTTAATATGGGAGATACGAGGAAATGGTTTAGAAACAAACATGTAGAGCGATAAATGAGACGTCTGATGGCGCAAACCGTTTCTTAATATCATAAACCGTTTAGGAGATATGAATCTCGAAGTGGAAGTCTGCACTTTTCAACGTGCTCATGCTTATCCGTCATCTATATATATAAAAGCAAGTCGGGCTGGAGCGATGTGTATATATAAATATTTAAAAATGAAAAAAGACGTGAATTAATGAGGCACTTCCATAAATCTCAGAAATTTGAAACTTGGTACGGAGGAAACTGATGACCCCAGGATTCCTAGAAAAATCGGAAATTCTCAAAATTCCCTGAAGGGGGCACGCTGGGGGGGCTCAAATTTTGGGCTCAGCATAAGAACACAGTCGTATAGTATATCCAAAACGATAACCTATAGGTTTCGTGGGCTTAAAAATTTTCGAGAATTTCCTCATTTTTATCCCCTATCCCCCCAAATCAAAATGGCGGCACAACCTGCCAGACGAAGTAGACAATTGAAATTTGGTGAAATTATAGCTTTTGGTCCCTAACCGACGGGAAAATTCCAAGATGTTCAAATTTTTCACTTTTTACCCCCCAAAGATATCGAAATATGGAGGCAATTTTAATGACTGTGCAGACATTCCTTTTGAGCTATTTTTTGGCTAAACGGTAAGTCGTATCACAAAACGGATGGCACAATGTCCTTTCAATTCGGAGTGATCTACAACTTTGGTCCTGTGACATTTTGTCGTATCTCTCTCCCTTATACGTTAAATTTGGCCGTATTTCTGGATTGTTCGTAAATTTGGTGATTTTTACAAGTATATTTCATTGTTTGACACACTTATAAGAAGGATAGGATCATCACGTTGTGTGCGCACATTGGCACGATTAAGGGACATGTGTGTACCAAATTTCATGATTCTAGCTTATACATAAGTAGGCAAAACGTAATGTAAAATGTTAAAAATGCACCCAAATTTCACCCTATTCAAAATTTGATCTCAATTTACCCCCTTAATATGGGAGATACGAGGAAATGGTTTAGAAACAAATATGTAGAGCGATAAATGAGGCGTCTGATGGCGCAAACCGTTTCTTAATATCATAAACCGTTTAGGAGATATGAATCTCGAAGTGGAAGTCTGCACTTTTCAACGTGCTCATGCTTATCCGTCATCTATATAAATTAAATCGTAACGACCGTGTGTCTGTACATTGATTATTTTGGCGAAATTTCCGTACAGTTATCCGTTTCACCTGTAATTATGACCATCTGCATCATTTTTAGCTTTGGTGTCCGTTTGTCTGTTTGTTTGTCTGTTTGTCTGTTTGTCTGTCCTTCTATAACTTGAAAACTACTGGATATATTTCCACCAAACTTCATATTTTAATCCACCTGTCCTTGGGTAGGTTTTAGCGCAAAAAATAAAAGCGTAACGACCGTGTGTCTGTACATTGATTTTGGCGAAATTTCCGTACAGTTATCCGTTTCAGGTGTAATAATGACCATCTGCATCATTTTTATCTTTGGTGTCTGTTTGTCTGTTTGTCTGTTTGTCTGTCCTTCTATAACTTGAAAACTACTGGATATGTTTCCACCAAACTTCATATTTAGAATCCACCTCTCCTTGGGTAGGTTTTAGCTCAAATATCGTTTCTAAATCCCTGAACTGAGTGGGGATTTTTACGAAACCGAAACCGTGATTTTGCACTCCCTCAAAGTATACACAACCGAACTTAATGGAAATCAACCTGCCTTAATGAAAATGAATTTCTAAACCTTTTTTTCTCATGTGCATCATTTCGATAACAGGATTTAGTAAGGGATATATCATTAACGGACTGTTTTTCGGTACAAATCCCAGCGGGTGCGTGTAAAGCGTACTTCTTACAACTTGAAAACTAACAAGATATTTGAACCAAATTTTATATATAGCATCCATCTGTCCAGGGGTAGGTTTCCTTGGTGTCTGTTAGTTAGTTACTTAGTTTGTTTGTTTGTTTCTTTGTTTGTTGGTCTGTTTGTCTTTCTCTAACTTGAAAACTACTGGATATATTTCCACCAAACTTCATATTTAGAATCCACCTGTCCTTTGGGGAGGTTTTAGGGCAAATATTGTTTCTAAATCCCTGAACTAATTGGGGGTTTATACGAAACCGAAACCGTGATTTTGCACTCCCTCTAAATACACACAACCAAACTTTATGGAAATCTACCTGCCTTAATGGAAATTAATTTCTAAACCTTTTCTTCTCATGTGCATAATTTCAATCACTTACAGGAAAGATAGTATGATCAAACTCTACACGAACATTGGCCCACCCAGTACCCATATGTGAGCCAAATGCTATGCCACATAATTATCCGAAAAGTAATGGAAATGTAAGATATTCTTACACAAATTTCAACCTATTCAACGTTTTTGATTCAATCTGACCCATGAATAGATTAGATGCGAGAAAATATCATAGGACCAGCCATTTAGATCGCTAAATACTGCGCCTTACGGTACAATCCTTTGTCGATATGACGTACCGTTTAGCAGCAGTTAATCTGTAAATGAAGGTCTGCAATATTGTAAACATTCATATACTTTCGTATGTCCATCTGTATATATATTCATTGATGTCGATTTGTAGAGATCGAGAAAGGATGTGTCTGCTATTGTAATCAGTACTCCCTACACCGACTTTGACTGCTGGCAGTAGGAATGGGGTCCTTCTCCAACTCCTGTGTAACTGGCATTAGAAAGGAGGGCCTACCATTTTAATGAATAATTCACTTTTCGATTTGTCTTGCAGAAGGCAAGGGATCATGCAGTTTTGTTCGAAAGTCCCCTACTCTATTGTGTTTGGCTCTAGGCCAGGGTGCCCGCCATTATAAACAAATGTTCCAATCTAAAATTTGACTAGCATTAGGCATTGTGGCCTGCTATTTTCATGGAAACTCACTAATTCTGTGTGACTGGCAGTAAGCTGGCTAGCAGCAGTAAAAAGGGACTGTCATTATAATGATAACTGCACAACTCAATTTTGACTGGTGGTAGGGAAGTTGCCTGGTATTATAATAAAAACTCCTCAACTGTAACCTGTCTGAAAGTAGGAAATGGGTCTGCCATTGTAACTAAAACTCCCCAAATCGATTGTGACCGCGCAGTAGGCATTGGGGCCTGCAATTATAATGTAAACTTGCCAACTCGATTGTGAATGGCAGTAGGCAAGTGAGCCTGGCGTTATCATCACAACTCCGCAACCCTCACTTTACATTGGAAACAACGTATGTGGACCTCCCCATGCTATTTCTCGGATAAGGCTAAGAGACATGCAATTTTAAAACAATCTCATTTGCTGCACGCACAGTATTTACGTCGATATCCGTATACAATGTAGAATACCGTAGCGAAGCACGGGTACATTTGCTAGTTATATATATATGCAATTGGCTATATCACTGAATAGTTTGTCTCCTCCTATCATATGTAAAAAAATTCCTCATAATACTCTTTCGAAATTATGGACAGATTAAAACACCATCCATATAATCATTCGGAGTAACGAAACGTTTGCTTTACCTGAAATGCCGCAGCACCACCATAAGGTCCGATTTCTTGACATCCGCTTTCACTTATATCACTGTTATCACCAACATTATCTTCGTTGATAGGTTATTCACTCACTAAAAATTCACCTCGACCCCTACCCAACGATTCTGTGTCACTTTTTTTCGTCTATAAAGCTCAGTTTCAATATCAGCATTATTCAATCCTGCCATGTTTACGAACGGAACACCTGACCCGCGCTCCCGGAAGTACAAGACCGTTACCTAGGCAACATCAAGACAAATTATCGCTCTTATTTTAATTTTCTAAGCATTGTAGATCGTACTGCATATCCATAAATGCCTTATAAACAGTAAAACACCAAACCAAACCACTTGGCACTATAGCCCTTGAAGGGCCTTAGCCTACCACGCGACCGCTGCTCAGCCCGAAGGCCTGCAGATTACGAGGTGTCGTGTGGTCAGCACGACGAATCCTGTCGGCCGTTATGTTTGGTCTTTTAGACCGGGTACGCTATCTCACCTTCGGATAGCATCTCAATTCTAATCACGTAGGCTGAGTGGATCTCGAACCAGCCCTCAGGTCCAGATAAAAATCCCTGACTTGGCCGGTAATCGAACCCGGGACCTCCGGGTAAGAGGCAGGCACGCTACCCCTACACCACGGGGCCTGCACCTTATAAACACTTCACAGTCGAAAAAAAAACGAAACTATGGCAGAGGTCGTGGACGTGTGCAGAAAATTCAGTCAGGCGATCTCAGGCGCTAAAGGCCAACCGAAAGGCAAAGTGAACAGTCCGCCGCTTTCAGGCGCTAAGGGCAGAAAAGAGTTTAACAGCCATAACTGCACACACAGTATAAGAACACACTGTAATTAAGTCACATTTCTCAGTCAAGTAATGTTGGTCGCAGTAACATTATTTATTTTTAAACGTGCTCGAAGATGCAATGCTGCCGCCACGATTGTGTATTCCTTCACTCAGAAAATTGTAAATGGAATGAAAATATTGAACGCAGGAAACAATGAGCCTATTGTTTTGATTACAGTATATGCTCAATATGCCCCCCTCCTACTTCAATGCACAGTGCACAACAGTGTAGTAGTTACCACTGGACTCTTTGGTGTGTCACGGATTACCTATATCTGCCACTTCCCACTTCCCCTCCCTTACCTCCTCTGACCTGGAAGTAGCAAAGTGACTTAATTTTACCGAAAAAAAATTCCTCCGCCAATAATATTGCACCATCGGTCTTAACATAACACGAAGAGCGTCCCTGATTTTTTTTTTGTCGGTATAGTTATGAGACACTCTGTATATTCATACAGCACGGTCGGTATGACTGGCACAAAATTTATAACAGTAATATTCCATGTTATTGTGAGAGTAAAAGCCGAGTGATGTTGTCACTAGTTTTTCGCCCAGGTAGCCGTGGTTTGAATCCCGGCCAACGTATGTGGGACTGTGAAATCAAATCCCCCTTTTCCGTGATTGTACCATCACGAAAATCTACAGTTGTAATGGGTATGAGCATGATATAAACTCTAAGCATATATATTTTCTCCCTCTTGTCATATTGGTATTTCTATTATTTTATCAGTTGCTTTTCAATTATTGTCCGCCTCTGTGGTGTAGTGCTTAGTGTGATTATCTGCCACCCCCGGAGGCCCGGGTTCGATTCCCATCTCTAGAATTCGGCAGGACTAGAACGGGGTACACTTAGCTTCGCGAGGTTAACTGAGTAGAGAGGTTCGATTCCCAACTCAGCCATCCTGGAAGTGTTTTCCCACTTCTTCTCCAGGCAAATGGCGGGATGGTACGTAACTTAAGGCCACGGTCGCTTCCTTGAGGTACTGGTCCTTCTTCCCAGTTTCATCAAAGATCAAGTGTCTCACGCTCCAGGACATTTCCCTCGAGGCGGTAGAGGTGGCATCCCTCGCTGGGTCAAGGGGAAACACCAATTTTGGAGGGTCAACCGATTAAGAAAGAAATAAAGAAACGAACATATTCCTAAGGAGAACAAGAAGGAGAATGTAAATAAATGTATTGGTCCCGGGTAACACTTTTACTGGTCCTTCCCCGCGGTGTAGAGGCAACGCACCCGCCTGTCTCCCGGCGACCCCAGGTTCGATTCCCAGCCGGGTCAGGGATTTTTAATTGTGATGATTTATACCCCTGGCCTGGGTACTGGTTGTTTGTGGCATCCTTAATCTTCCCTTCCTCACACACAACATTTCACACTACCGCCAATCCAATTACATGCAGGTTCATACAATATGGTGCCAGTAAGGGCAAAAGATGCTCATGGATCGACGCTCGGAACAAATAACTTAAAAGAAACAAAAAACACTTTTACTGTATTTAGAGAAGGCGAGATGCCAGAATGTCATCGCACAGGATTTCCCTTCTGTGTCAGTAAATTTATCGACACTGCAAGTGGTGTATTTCAGCACTGGACCAACGTCTGGGCCACTCGGCAATGCAATTAGTTTTCTCCTATTGGGAAATTTTCATTTAAAAAAAATATTGACCCTTATTCAACGGAATTCCAACGTATTAAATAAAACGACTTTAGACATAACGTATCCGTATTAGTTACTAAATTGCTAAAAAATAAATCCAGATAATCGTCACTGGCCCCTTAAGGTTTCCACTTCAAATTTGGACACCTGTCAACCTTGATAAATACTCATTCTAACGCAAATCCGGAAGATATCTGACTCAGACACAAAGACTCCTATTAACCGTGCTAAATGCAAGGCACTACATGTCATGAAGCCAACTACATTCTGAACCTTTCTCATGAAGGTTATAAGAAAAGAGAAAGTTGTAACGTTATGAGGAAGGGAGTCTGGTCAACATGTGGCGGCCTTGACAAGGTTATTGATACCAACAGGTATATAAGGCAAGTTCACGATCCGATAAGCACACTGTATCCCAGAGAAACACGTGAACACCTTCCATCAACCATGCAGCTTCTGGTGAGTAAACGTTATTTGACATTTTATGACAGAAGCGTACGTGATATAAATACATTCCTATAGTTGGAATAACAAATTTCTTCCAACTTTCAATACTTTACAATAATTAACTTTAAAATTAATCACAGACATCAGGACGTATATTGGTCGTTACTTCCTACCTCCCCCAACTACAAATGTATGAAATTTATATACATTAACATACACAATGAAACACATTCAAACATTAACACTAAGCAAGACGTACTGTCATAAGTGAATAAAACCCACTATCGTTGTCTTGAAACACATCTAAATATTCTGAAAAATCATTTGGTAACATGAATGAAAATCGAAAATAATTATCTTATAAAATTCATGCACAAAAACTTGTTTTACATGTTATGGATGTAGACCAACAAAACATAGGAAGTACGTTTAAAAATACAGAGTTATTTCATCGAGATTCTGAGCCAATATTCCTGCAATATGTTTAGCATGTATTTCAGGCTTTCGGAAACAACTATCTAAATTTACATATTTCATGTTTATATTCAAATAAAATAACCTGCCTATTTCCAGCAGAAAGAAACCCACACGTATGTTACTACAAATAATCGGAAACATAATGTTGCAAGTATACCTAATAATGTATCAAATCATAAACTAAATTTTTTATCATCTTAAAACTAGTAACTTCAACAATGATTTCAAATATATTTGAGATTTAATAATGGCATACAGAATGTTCATTTTGACTATCTTGAAAATTCCTTCCTTTCTTTTCAGATCGTTCTTTGCGCCGTAGTTGCCGTTAGCCAGGCTGGTTATTTGGCCGGTCCTGCAGCTCTTGCCGCTCCAGGAGTGATCGCAGCTCGTGGACTTCTCGGCGCTCCTGCTGGTATTGCATACGGCGCTCCCCTCGGCTACGCTGGTCTTGCAGCTCCAGGAGTAATCGCTGCTCGTGGTGTTCTGGCCGCCCCCGCTCCCATCGCTGCACCCGCTATTGCCGCCCCCGTCGCATACGGCGCTCACCTCGGCTACGCTGGTCTCGCCGCCCCCGCTCTGGTACCCGCTGCCGCTCACCCCGCATCTACCCTTAGTGTAGGTGGACCCGCTGGTCTCGCCCTCACCCCTGCCGGAACTCCTGTAGACACTCCCGCCGTACAAGCCGCCAGAGTTGCTGACGCCGTCGCTCACGTGAACGCCAAGACTGCTGCTTACCTGGGATAAGTGGCACCAACCTTCCCCTTACCTTGCAACCCTCCTCACACCCACTGCCTTGAAATCTATCAAATGTATTCGTATTAATTAAATTATTTGAATAAATTTCTAAATATTAAATTTACGAGTGTACTCATATTTTTTAACCAAAAACTTTACTGTTTCCTTTCCTTTCAGAAAAAGTTAACATGACGAAAAGTTTACCCAATAATTACTATACTGATTTTTAATATTTTGGGGATGAGATTGTATGGTGTATCAGTTTAAATAATGTAGCTCATAGAAGTTTTTTAGAATCAATATGATCCAACAGTGCATAAATTACCTGGGATGTGAAATCAGGAGGTCTACAACAATATAGGGAAGCATTCACTGAAGTATATTCGTGTACCTATTAGGCTGGTGTAGTCAGAAAACCGAAGCTCTAAAAAATTATTTATAGAGGGAAAACATTGTCAGTTTTTACGCTAAAGCTACAATGGTCCGATAAGGAATCAAATGTCAAATATGTTTTATATAAGAGCGGTGAAGGGGAGGAGATATACACAGACAATCTAATTCGTGTTTTCCTTTTCGAGTAACATCTTCGGTCCTGAATGATTTTGAATAGATCTGGGTACTTTAAATCCACATTAATGACATCTGAAAATTGTAATCTACTACCTTATCAGTATTTCAGAATAAAAGTTCCTTTCCTGTGTGATCAGTACGTTGATAATAGGTATATTAGGTTTTTTATTAGACCTGTATTGGCTTGTCTGAATCTATTAAAGAAACTACTCAAAATAGTTTTATGTTGGGTCATAAATTTACGTCACAATTTTACAGACATTTCTAACGGCATGAAGTTAATATATTCGGCCAAAAAGGGAAAATTCATTAATGTTTTGGAAAGCTCAGAAATTTAACTTGCACAAAAAAAAGACTTTGAATTAGGTTTAAAGGAAAGAAGTACGGAAGAGAACCCATTATATAAACTAGCGTAGGATCATTTAAGGAAAAAGAGAAGAAAAAGAATGAAAACTTGAAGAGAATGAATTTATTTAGGTACTCTCATTCAGTTCAACAAAATATTAAATTTTATATATTGATCATTTTCATAATATTATATTAGTTTCTTTATTCATTGATATGGTGAATTAAGGACACAGTACTTCTTTAAATTCTAAGAAAAACAAAATATATTGTTTTATTCCTTGAACCGACATCACTCATGAAGGGGATTGTTGTTTTTCCTGAAACATGTATGATAAAATAAATAATTTTCAGTCATTATAAGTAGTATTGACAAGGTGGACCCAACATACATCATCATCATCTGTTTACCCTCCAGGTTCGGCTTTTCCCTCGGACTCATCGAGGGATCCCACCTCTACCGCCTCAAGGGCAGTGTCCTGGAGCTTCAGACTCTTGGTCGGGGGATACAACTGGGGAGTATGACCAGTACCTCGCCCAGGCGGCCTCACCTGCTATGGTGAACAGGGGCCTTGTAGGGGGATGGGAATATTGGAAGGGATAGACAAGGAAGAGGGAAGGAAGCGGCCGTGGCCTTAAGTTAGGTACCATCCCGGCATTCGATTGGAGGTGAAGTGGGAAACCACGGAAAACCACTTCGAGGATGGCTGAGGTGGGAAACGAGCCCACCTCTACTCAGTTGACCTCCCGAGGCTGAGTGGACCCCGTTCCAGCCCTCGTACCACTTTTCAAATTTCGTGGCAGAGCCGGGAATCGAACCCGGACCTCCGGGGGTGGCAGCTAATCACGCTAACCACTACACCACAGAGGCGGACCCCAACATACAACTATTTTAAATAGTTTCTTTGATCAGTACGTCTCAAGCTACTAGTTCGAATACGAAGTGGAAAGTAACTTGTACGATATGAAACATGAAGCTGTCCTAACATAACTCGTTAACAGTCCTATGTATGAGGAGCTACCGCAGGAAACTGCATGACATTATAATGTAACGTAGAGCCACTTCAGGTGGTGGTGATAAATGCCTTTAGACGAACTACAACTGGCCTACTAACATTAATCGGAGAGAAAAGATGGGATAGATCCGACACTTCGAAAAATGAAGGTATCGGCCAAAGAAAGACAAGGGCGACGAAAGGCCTCCACACGTAATACCGAAGGGGTTAAAAAAGAACAAAAATTGACCAAGAACGGTCGAATAGGGTATATGGAATTGAGGAGCCTGGCAGAAGTAAGTGTTCGTAATGTTAGGGCTCAGATTAGGGTCCCGTGGTCGCCAACATACGCTTCCTGGTTCAAAGCCCCTGGAGTCCATTTAGTCGCTTCTTACGACAGGCAGGGGATACTTTGGGTGTTATTCTATCGCTCCCTCCCACGGGCGGTGCACTCTTTAGGAGAACGTAATGCAGTCAGCGACAAAATTCCATATAATTTAATTTTCTATATGATTTTATGTAAGTAAATAAGTAAATAAGTAAATAAGTAAGTAAGTAAGTAAGTAAGTAAGTAACAAGCAAGCAGTCATGGAGCTAGGTATGTATAATGTATACCGTGTGAATGAACGTATGAGGTTAATTGATGTTTTTGTTTGAGCCATCAGTCCATAGACTAGTTTTACGCAGTACTCCATGCCACCCTGTCCTGTGCTAACCTTTTCATTTCTATGTACTGTACGCGCACTTTTTAGTGATAGATTTTTGTACTCGGTGAGGAGTAAGAAGGAAGCACTGCCGGTTCCGGTAAATACTGCCAACGGAATGGAAATGAAATCTCAATTGAATCGATAATATGATCGATCGATATGAATTCTCTAAACCTTTATTATCTTAACGCCAACAACTGTGTCATACACACAATATATAATACTATATAATATTTCCCGATGCGAATCTTGTTCCTAGCATGAATTCTACAGTTTGGCTTTGCTGTGTAAACAACAACAGTACGAGTACTTAAAGTGTACGCCAGATGTCGCACAGCGATCATAAGCGATTCTTAGTTTGTGTTTCAAAAGTTGCCAATACGAATCTCGAAGATAACCGAAGTCGATCGATTCAGCACCAGGGTGTAAATCTATCGCTAAAAAGTGCGCAGATAGTAACTGGTACATCATACATCTGTCCTAATCTGCTTGTCATATTCTTACCTTGGTCTACCCCTAGCGTTCTTACCTCGTACACTTCCCTCAAAAACCAACAGAACAAGTCCTGGAAGTCTTAAGATGTGTCCTATCATTGTATCTCTTTTTCTGGTAAAATTTAGCCAAATCTATTTCCTCTTCCCAATTCGATTCAGTATCTCTTCATTCGTGAATTGATCCAACCATCTCACCTTCAATATCCTTTTGTAACATCATATTTCAAAAGCTTCTATTCTCTTTTTTCCTAGATTATTATCATCCATATATGCTCTTCATAATCATACCTCCAATTCTTATATCAGTGATCCAGTCAGCAAATTACTTTCTTTATTGAAGGCATTTCTTCCTTGTGCTTGTCAACGTGTTGTGTGTTCCTTGTCTTCTGCCAGAATTAGTTACCAATTTTCAGAAGTTTTTCTACTATTGAAGTATCAATATCAATCTACGTCACCTGCGTTACCTGACTTCGTTTGAATGCAGTCCTTTGATTTTGTTTTGGATTTATTTTCATCTTGAACCTTTCTCCATACTATTCAGGAACTCCTACATAGATATTATTTCATTATTGTGTTAAGAAAGTTACAGGTTGATTCAATTTTTATAACGTAGTAAGTTACATACTGATTCTAACTTAAGGACAGAGGGTACGCATTTGCTATCATAATGCAACCGGCTTTGGGAAAAATACAAAGTATTACAGCTGGGGTCCTCCTCACAATCGACTTAAGAAATTTTCACCACAAACACGTAAAATATTCTTAATTGATATTATAAGTTTTAGAAATCCTAATTCAATTAATTGACCTGCAATGGATTTTTGAAAATACGTAAAATTTTAGACATTCAGGTGCACTTTTATCAGTAAGGATTTGATATAAAAATATTACTTCTTCTATATGGACTCTTAAAAACACACTCAAGGTCATGAAGAAAATGTTATATTATTTAAATTGAAGCTATTTCCATTATTTACGCTAGTACTAGCTATATGAGAAATAAATTAGGCACATAAAAGTACATTTCTCTAAAGAATAGGTCATTTTAAAAAAATTTGTGTTTGGTAGATTACATATCTTACATAATATCCAGTCTAAAAGTTTAGTACATGTACAGTTGTAATTTTGTGAAAAAAAGATGTACGTAAATAGAAGCATGCGTGACTCAAAATTATTTTTTTGTATTTTCAGAAAATGCATTGCAGGTAAACTAGCTGCATTAGAATTTTTAAAATTTATAATAAAACCTAACAATATTTTACATGTGCGTGGTGAAAATTTTAGTCTATTGTAAATAAGAGAGCAGCTGTATTTGTATGAATTTTGCCCAATGCAGGCTGCAAAATAATAGCGAATATGTACCTTCTGTCCTTGAAGAGTGTTTACTATGCTTTAACTACAGTCATATACACAACACGAATGGTGTACAGAGTTGCTGCACTCAAGTTCAACTAGCAGAACTTCAAATTATTCAAAATGAAGTACTCAGAGCCCTTTATATTTGTCCATTCTTAATGCCCTCATCAATTGGCATTCCTCCGGTTAGGTTATCTCTTGCATACTCTTTAGTAACACTTGTCTTCAAAATTAAATTTAGTGTATCTCGGGCAAAAATAAAACTCAGATACATCAGTAATTCATGCATTCATGATTCTCCAACACGCAGATCTGGAAACTTACATGTCCCTGGAATTAATACAGTGAATTATGGAACTAATGGTGTATTGTATAGGGCTAAAATAGCATTCAATTCCATTCCAGGTTCTATGAAAGTTTTCAGAATTTCAATAACTTCATAAAGTATTAAGAAACATTTATGGACAAAATTAAATGCTCTCGGATTTAGTCTCTTTAAATGAACTTATCATGTTTTATTTCGAGCTAAATGGTTCTGTTTATATACACTTTTAAACACACCAGTGTATCTTGAAAATGTTTCATTTTAGATTTAAGCTGTTATGAATTGTTACCAGCTCTGGATGATCAATAATTTAACTTGTCTTTAGTATTGTAAGTGTGCCACCTTCTTAATGAACTTTTGAGTATTAGCTCATGGGATCTTTGCGAAAATATATAAATAAATAAATAAATAAATAAATAAATAAATAAATAAATTGAAGCGTTTACCTAATGGTAATATAAATCAGAATCTTAGTTAAATCGGGTTGTGTGTCAGATAATATGCCATTTCTGGAGAGACAGTGTTACTTTTATTAACTTGCCTTGGTCTCATCCTTGACTTTGAAAATATGAAAGTTACTAAGGTATGAATATTACGAGTACCACCAATTTTTATGCAGCCATTCAGTCTGACGACTCGTGTAACTGTGTTGCTGATATGGTAAGGTAGTGTAATAATTTCAGTAGACTTGACAGATTGCAACGTAATAGAACTTAAGGTTCAGTAAGAAAACAACCGGGGGAACTACATCACTTCTCATTCTCTTATAACGCCTATTCAGGGACACGTAGAAGGCACTAGCATCCACACTCATAGAAATGTGTGGCAATCCAGCTGATGAGCCCACTGCTACGCTGGTAATTTCACTATTGTAAATGCTTGAATGTTATTAAATTTGTAATCGATGAAATTAAACTGTAGTTTTCTTCTGGAAACTTAATTTTTGGTTTGAATTATGTACTGGCTTGTAAGCTACCTTGTCACCAAGATGTATAATGGCAAAACAAGAATGACAAACGGTGCCACCAGCATCCCCAAAATACCTGAGGTAATTTGAAGAAAGGAAGAGATCCATATACATTAAAAATGTTGATAGAATATTACAGCATTACCTACAAACATAAAACTTTATCACAGAATATTGCAATAGGCTACGTCTTTCAGCGATCAGTCTGCAAGCGTCTGTGAATTGACTATGCACGTCCACGATTTCTGAAGCATTGTTTAGCTCGGATACTTGTGTCCTTAAATCATAGTTGCCTTGGCCTCCCTCTGCTTCTATCACCGTCCATGGCTGACTCCACTACTCTCCCAGGTAACTTATCCTCCTCCGTTTAACTCCCATGTCTCCACCGTCGAAGACTGTTTATATTCTCCATCGAATTCAGTTCCAGGTTATCCTTCATCTACTCCTTTCAAGAATATTCTGAAATTTTCCCCTCCTGTTTGTACCAACAATCATCCCAAGTCGTAGATAAAATATCCTGATTCCACACACCTGGCCAGAAAACCGACCGGAAAAGCAACATTTTCGTCCAAGAGCTCACCTCTTTTTTACAGAATGTCGCTAATCACAACGGCGAGCCCAGTACATTAGCTTTGTTATACATGCATTTAATATTACTAGTTATAGCTTTGTTTTAATTAACACGCAATTTTTAATCCGAATTCCAATGTAACAGAGCTGCCCTTAGGATACACGTTTAATTGAGAACAGGTGGAAGCAAAATTTCTATTCTTCCTCTTTTAAATGAAAAATGATAAGGAAAGACATATAACGAAATATATAAAATATCGTAAGATTATACCATTCATCATGTGATGTCGCACTGTATAACCGTCGAAGGTAACGAGTAAATATTTGCAGCTCAACTGTCGGGTGCATCAGCACAAAAAATGATCTCCATAGGAGTTTGAATGAATGTTTAGTTGATGATCCAGATATGCTCCGTCGTGTATGCGAGAGTTAAGATTTTATTGCACTGTTCGTTCTGCTCCATTTACATCAACACTGAATATGTGATTTTAAGGGTTACCGCCGAACCGGCCCCGTGGTGTAGGGGTAGCATGCTTGCCTCTTACCCGGAAGCCCCGGGTTCGATTCTCGGCCAGGTCAGGGAGTTTTACCTGGACCTGAGGGCTAGTTCGAGGTCCACTCAGCCTACGTGATTAGAATTGAGGAGCTATCTGACGGTGAGATAGCGGGCCCGGTCTAGAAAGCCAAGAATAACGGCCGACAGGATTCGTCGTGCTGACCACACGACACCTCGTAATCTGCAGGCCTTCGGGCTGAGCAGCGGTCGCTTGGTAGGTCAAGGCCCTTCAAGGGCTGTAGTGCCATGGGGTTTGGTTTTTTATATGACAAACCACCCAGAAACACGGGGTGTGGCATACAAAGTATGCTCTAACTATAACGAAAAAGCAATTATTACCAATAAATAGTTGAATATTTCAGAAAAGGTAACTTAAAAGTTATATTAAGAACAAATTAAGACATACGTGAAGAAAATACAAGTAGATGATCCGCGTCGTCTTAAAACTCACGAACAGGACCAGTTCTTCTCTGAATGGATAAAGGTCCACCCTATTAATGGTGGGATAATGGGGCACTTTTAATAACTGATTAACTTCCATCCGATTATTTAAATAATCGAATGAGTTTAAAATCTCATCACTTAAATCGCGCAGAATAATCGGATGCGTCATTAATAATTGTTTCGGTTTAAGTGTGTCGGGTTGATATTCGACTAAGGGCGGTCGTTTGCAGTTGCAGATTGGGTTTCGGCTGGTCCGACAGCTTTGCACTCCGACCGACCAACCGAGCAGAGAAGGGGTGGCTACGGCTCTACCGCTGCTCTACGCCTCTGTATTCGGGAGACGGAGAGGGGTTGGTCCCCACCGTCTGCTGTCCTGAGAATGGTGTTCCGTGGTTTTGCATTCCCCTGCACTAAGGCGAATGCCGGGACACTTCCTAGTATAGGCCACGACCGCCAACCCTGACACCTTCTCCGCACATCTCCTTCACGGTAATAAATCTCCTGGCATGGGTGACAGCGTCACTGCCTAAGAGGCCCGCCTCCCCCCTTCAGGGGAGGAATGAAAACATTTTTAGTAACCGAATGGAATAAGTGAATGGATGAACTCTTAAGAAAAATAGAAATAAGCCTTTTTCCCAATGAAACTCCAAGTGTTGAAACTAAATGAGTGATTTAACTGTCTTGATCTTTAATATCTCTTAATAAAATTCCTTATTCAAGTAAATGCCGCCTTCTCGCCGCATTACGGAACTACAGTAAGCCTCAACACTACCAACTGACAGTTTCTTTTAACTAGCCGCGGAAAATGCACATACTTTAATTTTATATCGTCCGGCTGCATACATAAATGGTTAGCATGCTGGCCTTTGGTACAAGGTGTCCAGAGGGCCCTGGATTCGATTTGCGGTCGGGTCGGAGATTTTAACTTTCATTAGTTAATTCTGTGGCTCGGGAACTGGGTGTTCGTGCTGTCTACAGCATTAGACTTCATCTTAGGTAGGGTCTTATCTTTCCAGACGTCCAGGTCACCTATACGGGTCAAAGACCTGCACCAGACCTCTCCGGCGGTTACACGTTATTATGATATAGCTTTAAGACAACAGACAATTATTTTAATGATAATAGTAATACATCTCGGTCTCTTTCATTCACCAACCATAATTTTTCCCCTGTGGGTTGGGGTGGCAGAGTAACATCCTCAGTATCCTCTGCCTGTCGTAAGAGAAGCGTGAGTGACCGCGCACCTCATCCTTCCTGCATTTACCACAAGCACCTGCTCTCCATAGTCTTGAATTTTGAGACACATCAGGATGCCTTAATTTAGCGACCAGTTTGTAGTCGTGAGTTTTGATACTCTTTGTTACCAGTTTTAGCTCGTGATTTCTGAGACTCGTGAGTTTTGAGACGTAACCAGTGGATCACAAGTGCAGAATTACAATCATCATCATCATCATCATCTGTTTACCCTCCAGGTTCGGTTTTTCCCTCGGACTCAGCGAGGGATCCCACCTCTACCGCCTCAAGGGCAGTGTCCTGGAGCTTCAGACTCTTGGTCGGGGGATACAACTGGGGAGAATGACCAGGCGGCCTCACCTGCTATGCTGAACAGTGGCCTTGCGGGAGATGGGGAAGATTGGAAGGGATAGACAAGGAAGAGGGAAGGAAGCGGCCGTGGCCTTAAGTTAGGTACCATCCCGGCATTTGCCTGGAGGAGAAGTGGGAAACCACGGAAAACCACTTCCAGCAATTCCGGGCTGCTTTTCTGAACTGCATATAGGGCAGAAGTGATTTTCGAAATTTGCTTTCAACATTTCAACATTAAGATTACTTTTAGCTGTAGAATGATTATTAGTGGTTACCCCAGATGTCTACAACTCGAATTCAAATTCTCAGCGTGTTCAAACGACGTATAGCTTATCTCCAGAACGAACGGACTTAATAGATCACCTGTCATTCTCAACTAATGATGTGCATAACCCTGGATTAAAAAGACATTTATCCAGCTCATATTTAAATATATATTATTTAGAAGTATTTTCTCCATTTTCAGATCGTTCTTTGCGCCGTAGTCGCCATTAGCCAGGCTGGTTATTTGGCCGGTCCTGCAGCTCTTGCCGCTCCAGGAGTGATTGCAGCTCGTGGACTTCCCGGCGCTCCTGCTGGTATTGCATACGGCGCTCCCCTCGGCTACGCTGGTCTTGCTGCTCCAGGAGTAATCGCTGCTCGTGGTGTTGTGGCTGCTCCCGCCGCCATTGCTGCTCCTGCTATTGCCGCTCCCGTCGCATACGGCGCTCACCTCGGCTACGCTGGTCTTGCCGCCCCCGCTCTGGTACCCGCTGCTGCTCACCCCGCATCTACCCTCAGTGTAGGTGGACCCGCTGGTCTTGCCCTCACCCCTGCCGGAACTCCTGTAGACACACCCGCCGTACAGGCCGCCAGAGTTGCCGACGCCGTCGCTCACGTGAACGCCAAGACTGCTGCTTACCTGGGATAAGTGATACCAACTTTCCGACCGTAACTTCTCAAATCCTACTCACACCCACCCAATGCCTTCATTTCTATAAAATGTATTCAAATTAATTAAATTATTCGAATAAATTTGTAAATATATAAAAATATACGAGTGCTTATATAACTATTACCCTCAACCTTCACTACTTTCTTCTCATTCAGTAAAGTTCAAACTTGGCCATACATTTACTTTACGTCAACTAGAAAACCGCAAAGCCCCTTATTTTAATGGATTATTACCTTAAATTTTCATGGAATTAATATGAGACAAGGGGACATCAATTAAGTGGGGAAAGTAATCACTTCTCCCTGTAAGTCGACGAGAATTTAAAGGCGGAGTAGGCATTGCAATATATTGGTACCCCTTATAGACAGCTAAGTAGTATAATAATTTCTCATGAAGGGAAAACGTTCAAAGTATTCTACTTAAAATATGAAAAATAATAAGTATGACAATAATAATAATAATAATAATAATAATAATAATAATAAATCATAACATCTGAGACTACACTGTTCCGATAATGAACAATAATGTCCTTTATTTATTTATTTATTTATTTATTTATTTATTTATTTATTTATTTATTTATTGAACACGACGGGTCTTAGTGACCTAGTTGCAGCGGGAACTACAGTATGTAAACTACAGTTAACATGGCGGTGTTTACGTCTAAACTATATTCTACAATTTTATCCAACCTAATCTTCTGTAACATTAATATAAAATATCGAAGTATTTTTCTAAAATCTACAGAGCCTTATAATAATATGATGTAAAAACACACGACAAATTAAAATGACAAAACAAATGAAATAATTCACGCACAAGCATACTATTATAGAATTTCTTACAATGTCCCCTATTTTTATGACTTCATAACATTGGGCGATGGAGTTCTGTTAGAAATTCGCGCATTAGAAGATTGAATTCAAGGCCTTCTTTATTTGAACGGCACTGTTGAAGATAATATAGTGTCAGTTCACCGGCGAGTTATCGTGGGCACACGTCCTGGCTTTCTCATTTGAGGATATTATAATATTTATGGGATTGAAGAGGGGTGTATGGATATTTAAGAGACAGTAATTTAGGATTATTACTAGCATAGTTTAAACATTTTAAAAATAATTATTACAACATCCTTCCGTCCAAAAATTTATAAACTCTCCTCTCCGAAATTTGAAAGGGTATCACTATAAGGTACCATACCTCGATACTAACCAGTTTTTAAATTGTAAGTATTTTAAAATCAATTTTTGTAATTTTTCAATCTGATAGCCATATGATTGACACCTACTGTTCCAAACGAGACTGGTTTATACTATTTTTGGTCTTACTGTGATATTTAACAGATAAATACAAGTATGTGTGCTTTGTTATTGGTTTTACGTCCCAAAAGTTCCTTTTACGAAATTCGGAGACGCCGAGGTTCCGGAATGCCGTTCCGCGTGATTTACTTTACGTGCCAGTAAATCTACCGGCACGAGGCGGATGTAACTGAACACCTTCTAATACCACCGAACTGAACCATTATTGTATCTGCCAAGTTCGGTTCAGAAGGCCAGCCCTCTTCCGCCTGAGCTACTCAGCCGGGATGTCCGATAATGAAATGTATGTGAAATGTGTTTTATTAAGAGAGCTAAAGAGAATAAAGGAATGGCAGAAAAAATATTATCCCTGTTTTCCTTTCTCTCAAACTGAACGAATATTCATCAACTCTCACTCTCCTATGTTATCAATATTGCAATCTGCAAATTTTACAAGTTCCTTTCCTGCATGATCAGTACGCCAGAAGCTGCTACTTTTAATACGGGATGGAGCACAACTTGCAAGATGTGCTGCATGTAGCGGCTGTGATAAGGTTTGATAACATCACCTGCTTTAACAATGAGAAAGTCGATACTTACCACAGAAAACTTCACGTTCTGTCCCGTTTATCCGATGTACGACGACACACACGTCGTCGTTACATCCAAACTGATGTCTACGACTATAGCATTGGGCTACGAATAACGCGCAAAGGTTTCTAATACATTATTTATAAATGAATATAAAAATTCCAGTTATTGTTTATTGTACAATCTTTCAGCAACAGCTGCAGGTTGTTCAAGAACAAAGAGTACCTGAACAACAAGAACATACGTAGGCAAGTCAATAGGTATCTGCAATTTTTCTCTAATTGTCCTTAGGTTGGCTCTATGCATTGTATGCTGTCCAGCTGTTAGATTGCATTGTTGTCTATGTCTGTGGTAGGTTTCAGCGTTATCAGATCAGTACAGCTTGCGCTGTAGCGCCACTCTCTGTTTGCACTAAGGAGGAACAGCGTTCCGTAATCCTTTTCTTGTGGTGCCATTAGAGTGTACCAGGAGTGTTTACCAGTGGTTTAAAAAGTTTAAAAGGGGTCGCACGAACGTGAAGTTTGAGGAATAATTCGGATGTCCATCTGCAGCCGTAACTGATGTCAATATTGAACAAGTGCGTGATACGCATGATCCTGAATAACAGAAGAGCGACTTTGATGACGTGAAAAACCACATCCACATTATTCATGGTTCTGCGGTTCTAATTATGGAAAATGTACAATGCACAACCCCGCGGTGTTCCTCACATAGAGGTACTAATCACGGGCAACTTAGACCCATGGTGTTCCTCATAGAATAGTGCTACTCGTAAGTAACGCAGACCTGTTCAGAACACAGTGGAACCAATCCATTTGAGGGCTGCGCTCGGCACCTTATCTCGCTACACGCTAGTCTATGCAACCTTGTGTCCGCTTCCTCACCGCGGTGGAATGCACACGATGGTAGTAAGCACAGGCAGGGCTCAGACCCGTGGTGTTCCTAACGTAATGGTACTAATAGCAAGTAGTTTCATGGTTCTAATTTAACCCACCCTTCGTCGCCCCTTTTGGTCACCTCTTGCAACTGACACGGGATATCGTGGATATTTTATTCGCCTTCGTTCCCCACCCACAGGGGGTAACTCGATTACCGTTTATCTGCTCATTTCTAGAATATTCCTAGCATTTTTCTCTTCTGTTTGTACCAACGATCACTCACGCAAACTCCATGTCTATTACTTCCAAGATATCCTGAGTCACACAGTTTTTACTCCCATACAGCACAATTGGTTTGAAAATGGACAATAGTAACCATATGTCCGTCCAAAATATCACCTATTTCTTGTAGAACAAGCTTGATCTCCACGGTGAGCTCACCACATTCTCATTGTTACTCATTCATACAATATCATTTGCTGTAACCTTGTTTTAATGAAATAATATTCAAAATTTTAGGGGAGTTAAGACTGAACTTTGGAAACTATACAATTCACCACTTATCACAAACAAATTTTATACGCAAGCATATATTTATAAGATAGATCATCACACAAATTTTATAGTTTATTTGTTAATTTTTTGCGAAGAAAGTGCTCCTTGCGCCACAAGGTTAATTATTTTTGGGTTTTGATATGGAAAACTTGTAAAAAATAATCAAATACGTAATAATAACTCTGGATTTTGCAGTCAGGTACTATCCGCGAAACTGTCAGTGACACTTCATTTTATGGGGGTGAAAAGTAAGGAGGGAGCCACAACGGTTCCGGTAATACTGCCAACTGAGTGGAAATAAAATCTGAATTGCATCGATAGTAATATAGATCGATATGAATGTTCGAAACCGTCGTTTTCGTGTAGAAGTTCTAAGTTGTTCATGTGATGTACTTTGATTTTGCTCACTCATGTTGAAGCTTAACCTATATTTTGACTTTGCTGTCTCAATAACAACAGTATTTAATTTTCTGCATTTATACCGCCAGATGTCTCACGGCGGTGCATAATGGATTTATATTTCTTGTGTCACAAGTAGCCAATACAGATCTGGAAGGTAATCGAGGTCTACCGTTTCAGCACTAGGGAGAAAAAGTATCACTAAAAGTTTTTCATTCTGGAAAAGTCTAGTTTGTTGCTGTTTTAGGAGCAAAAATATGAAGAAAATATACGACTGATAATAAAATGCAGACCTACTTTCAATTCCCGTACATATTGAAACATTATCTGGAATTTTCAGGTGAATATGCTAGGAAGTTTGTTGCAAGGAGTATTCTGTACATGGCAATGAGCTGATAATATTTTAAGTAGAAAAACGCAATTGAAAGTTTTTTTTTTACAATTTGCTTTATGTCGCACTGACACAGATTGGTCATCTGGCGACAATGGGATAAGAAACGGCTAGGAGTGGGAAGGAAGTGGTCGTGGCATTAATTAAGGTACAGCCTGGTGTGAAAATGGTAAACTACGGAAAACTATCTTCAGGGCTGCCAACAGTGGAATTTGAACCTACCATCTCCCGAGTACTGGATACTGGTCGCACTTAAGCGACTGCAACTATCGAGCTCGGTATTGAAAATTTTAAGGATATACTTGCTTTAAAACTGCTTCCGAATGTAAGTTACTCCCTCAGATTTCCTTCTCCTTTTACGCACAGCGTAGGCATAGTACAAGATAAATATATTATTCCAGTCGTATTGTATGACAACGTGAATAACAACGCGTGGGCTTGCTATATATCTGGGATTTGGAGATTTAAAATGGCATCAGAGAAAAGCTGATAATGGGATTTTAAAGGGGATGTTTTAGGAGATTGTAAGCTTAAAATTGAAAATTCGATGAAATGAAATGGCGTATTGCTTATAGTGCCGGGAGTGTCCGGGGATATGTTCGGCTCGCCAGTGCCGGTCTTTCGATTTGACTCCCGTAGGTGACGTGTTGATGATGATGATGATAATGATGATGATGATGAAGACGGCACATGCACCCATCCCCTGTGCCAGAAAAATTAACGAATGATGGTTAAAATCCAATCTGCGATACTGTGAACAAAGGCCAGCACGCTAACCATTTAGCCATGGAGTCTGTCATTTCAGTCATGATTTGACTAGAAATCCCCTTATAACTGAACTATAAGTGATGAAGTTTTGGTCCTTTTGATCATCCTTTATGGGACAACATCTGGTAGCAAAAACATTATATTTTAGGAGGAGATGGAGAAAGATTCATACAAATGGGACAAAATTTATGTTTGTCTTCGTTTTGTTGATAAGTATTTGTAAGGTAGAAAATAAGAAAAATTTACAGTTTGTCAAAGATGTCTTAAATCCAGAGATTATACGCCTTACGCATTTAGGTAGTTTGGGCGATTTAAAACCATTTCAGATCCTAATTTTCCCAAGAAAATATAATTATCACATAAATATGTGCCAATCTCCCTGAGGAGGGTAACGAAATCAATGAAATATTTAATATGAAATATAGTTTAACATTATACCATTCATAAAGAAATGTTACAAATACTACGCAATGAAAGGAACCACCGTCAAAGACGAGTATATTTTTATAATTCAATTGATGCTCGTATTTCCACGAAAGTTAATCACTATAGGCGTTTATATCAATGTTTAATTCATGATTCAGATATGCTACGTTGTGTAGGTTCCATCAACAAAACTGATTATGTAACTTCAAGTGTTACAGCCGCAATAATTTGAAAACAGGTGGTGTGGCATATAAAGTGAATTAAAACTATAAAACAAGAAGAAATACAAGATTAAGAAATAGTTTAATATATCAGAATTTTGAATTTGCCATCAAGAAAGAATTAAGAATTAGAAGCAGTCAATTAAATATCTAAATTCTGTAGAATGTCAAGGCATTTTACGGGACATAAATAATGGGCATTTAAGGTGACACTCTGGAGATAAAAATCAATATTTTGGACATTTTCGTGAAATTTTTTAATGTCTGCAATTGAAAGAATTGTTTATCTTTTTTTTATTGTCATGAGGTTATTCCGCTGAATTCAAACAATTTATTTGTGTAATAACGCTCTTTTTTGCTATTTGCTTAACGTCGCTCGGACACAGATAGGTATTATGGCGACGATGGTACAGGAAAGGCCTAGGAATGGGAAGGAAGCGGCCGTGGCCTTAATAAAGGTACAGCCCCAGCATTTGCCTGGTGTGAAAATGGGAAACCACAGAAAACCATCTTCAGGGCTGCCGACAGTGAGATTCGAACCCACTATCTCCCGGATGCGAGCTCACAAATACTTTGCTTGCCAGTTGTAATTTTACAATTAAACCCAATTTCTCCCTCGTAATATTCTGCCAAATCTAACAAAATTTGTATGGTATATGCATCACTGCTATGTTAAGAAACCTGCGTATGGAAGTTTTGATTGCAGAATTGTTTCAAATAGTAGGGATTTTTAAGTCCAAAATTTCAGAACGTAAATATTACACTACAATTAGTACGATATATCTCCTTATATAAATTATATACAGAAAAATTAGTACGTAGTGCTTTTAAAAGAAGTATTATCTACCTAATTACGAATTTACATGAACATATTAATTAAATTTTATGAAGAACGTGGATCTGAAAATTTCAAAAGAATTATATTCGAAAAACTATTAATTGTATATGAAAGAAATGTTCGTGATATCTCTACATTTATGTAGGTGTCATTCTCACAAAGTTTCGTGAAAATCCATGCATTAGGTAAAAATTTCTATCTCCGGAGTGTCACGTTAAGAAGACAGAAAAGAGCAAGGTATAATAGGTAATAGTTTCTGCATTATATAACAATAATCGGGCAAACAGAACGAGCTTTTGAATTTGAGCCAATTCACAATTAGAATTCCTTTTTTAATTTAAAATCTTGTCTTACTTTAGATCTTGCATTCAATTTCAAACCTCAATATAAAATTACATTAGAGATAATTCCTTCAGCAGGAATCCTCCATAGCTCAAAATTGTATGCATGTCCTGCTTCTGAACGGGGTCATGCATGACGTGAGATTAAACTTCGTAGTGATTTCTGACTACCGGATGCCCTTGCAAGTGATAAAAATCATTCGTCAACCTCATCAGAGGAGTTAATGAGAAGAAATGAATGACCTGATATACAGATTGATAGTAGGGAGAGGGTGAAACCCGGTGCCGGCATATTGCCTAGTTCTGTAGATTTGCACCAAGGGGTTCGCCCAAGGCTTTACGTCCCCATCCAACAGACGAATCACTACTAACAGCGCCATATATATCCTCATACAGTATAAGCACCGCGGAGAGGTTTGGAATTTAATCCATGCTCTTGACACGCAATTTAGTGATTATAAATTATATACCACAATCACTCCTATACCCCGCCCACCAATATTCTGATGCTGAAAATGTTTTCTAATCAACTAACCGCCGTGTCATACCATATATACTTGTGGCCTCAACTATCATGGCCGACATTATTTCGTGCATGATTAAGTTAATAATAAAACTATACAATTACTTTAAAATAACTGCCTTCCTTACTATTTGCTTTGCGTTGCACCGACACAGAGAGGTCTTCTGGCGACGATGGGATATGAAAGGCCTAGGAGTGGGAAGGAAGCGGCCGTGGTCTTATTTAAGGTACAGTCTGGCGTGAAAACGGGAAACCACGTAAAACCATAGTCAGTGCTGTCGACAGTGGGGCACGAACCCACTATCTCCCTGATGCAAGCTCACAGCTGCGCGCCCCTAACCGCACGACCAACTAGTCCTGTCAATAACTATCTTATCCGCTACCTAAGTTTTTGTTTGTATAATAATGCGTTGATAAAAAGTACTCCATCAGCTCCTCCTTATTAATCTTTACATTTCTTTAGAAAACTTCCGAACAACATATTAATAACTAAAGATAAGAATTGAGTAATTAATTAGTAAAACTGTATAAATTACATTCATATTGGAATGATCCCATTGATTAAATAATTGATAAACTAATTAAATATCGAGGAATTAAAGACATTCCACAAAGATAAATTTGAAGTTTCTACCAATTAAACCCAATTTTCGTCACCAGATAACATACTTCCTGTTTCAAAACCGAAGAACGTGTTCTCCTTCACAGAATCCTGATCTCTGAATCACAGCCGCTAAAGTTTGATTAAAACAAAGGCTCCTGTGACAGCACAAAATGGTCAGTTAACGTAACTCGACGCAAATTATGGGGCCGATTACATCCTGCATATCACTCAAGAAGGCTGCGCATAAGAGAAAGTAGTCAGAGGTCAGTAGTGGGAAGGAACAGTGGTCCATGTATGTTGACCCTGAGCAAGGTTGTCTGTAGCGAACCTGCTAGTATATAAGACACGTTCTTATTGGTATCAGTACACTGTATCCCAGAGAAACACGTGAACACCTCTCAACAACCATGCAGCTCCTGGTGAGTTAGATATGCAAATATTAGCAAATTATCTACGGATCTAGAATGCAGTCAATCAAATCTTAGTCTAGATATTTAGGTGTAAAGTCAGTACATTATCCTTCGGTTCAAATGATCCTGGCTTGGAAATCTAATCAGGCCTATGATTTTAACTGCATATGTTTCATTTCTCAGCCTCGGGGTTATAATTCTTGTGTTTGTCTACTACACTTTCCTCTATCGACCACAACACACCAGAAGCCTGTAATATTTAAAATGTCCATCATAGAATTAAAGTCAGAAAGGACATTTGGTCGTATTAATGAGGCAGATCCACATTAATTTTCGAACCCTATAAATTTGGAAATATCTAGGAAGAATAATATGCTTAAACATTAAAATATCTGTATAACAGTAACTAATCAGTATACACTGTGAATAAGACCCATACCGTCATAGCTGATACATAAGCAAACAAGTCCAAATCATAAAAAGTCTTGTAGGTTCTGTGGTGGAATGATATAACAACATGACCAGTGGTCTGACTGACTTCATCTGTTTAAACAAACAGTCTTATTATACGTGAAACGTTAACCCAGTTGATTGTTTTGCTCCATGTTCTGCTCAGTAGCCATACACACAGAAAAATACGTGGACTGAATTCCCTGGCGAACAGGGGAATTTAGCTCATCATTTGAACACAAATTGAGGCAAACAACTCAATGTTTAAAACATCCTAGAGATATGACGTACGAATTTTAGGTTAAAGTATGAGAATAGATTCTTTATGTATTCCTAAAAGTTACGATCCTTTTTTTATCATTATCCGGTCGATTATTTTAGCAGTTTGCTTTTATCTACCACTACTCTAACGTAAATCAATGTACTGTTCCACTTAAGCAGCGCTATGAGCGCTAATGTGAGTCAATGCAGAGTTTCCCCTAGGCTCTTATAACTACGTCCGGTGTGGATATTTATCAAAAATCAAAAACCGCTTGAGAGTATTGAACCAAGGAACAACACATTACAGAAATAATTATTTAAATAAGTTAATTTGGCTGGGATTTGAATTTAAAAACGAGTAAGGAAACAAGCGATTTTTAGGCTGTCTTTCCGGAACTGCACTTGGGCCGGAAGTGATTTCTAACCGGTTTTTTGTTTTAGTTTAATAGAGCTATCTACGACTTGCAATGTAAAACATTTCCATGTTCCATAGATTTTCAACTTTTGGAGCAATTGAATAAATAGCTTAATTTTAAATCTTTCATAGTAGGAGGAATCCTAATTTGTCTCCTAAGAAATTATTTCTATATTCAAACATCTGCCTTACAACCACCACATGTAAACAGAGTACTACACTTTTTTTTCTACGTCGCACTGATACGAACAGGATCTATGGCGCGATGTTTGGGGAAAGGGCTTAAACTAGGAAAGACGTGACGTGGCAATGATTAAGGTACATTTCCACTATCTTTTCGTGTAAAACTGTAAAATTAGGAGAAAACATTTTATGGGACGCCGACAATGTTGTTCAAACTAACCATTGCAGTTAGAGGGTCATCCATCCGTAAAAATAGGTCAAAATCCACATATGTGCGACAGAAGTGGAAACTAAATTTGCACTAGTGTTAGAGACAAACAACAGAGATAGAAAGGCCAAAATAATAAGCTCAAAAGTAATGCTAACTTGGTTCCACGTTCGTAAATCCATGGAAAAACATCACTGGCTACTCACGCAAACTTCTTCTCGTTGTAAAAGTTTCTTGCAGGCTTTGAACCATGAAAATTTTCAGAGTACCAAGCGATGTTAGTCATACATGCACAATATAAAATATCCCCCAAATTTTAAATTACCGGGCGAGTTGGCCGTGCGGTTAGTGGCGTGCAGCTGTGAGCTTGCATCCAAGAGATAGTGAGTTCGAACCCCACTGTCGGCAGCCCTGAAGATGTTTTTCCGTGGTTTTCCATTTTCACACCAAGCAAAGGCTGGGTATGTACCTTAATTAAGGCCATGGCCGCTTCCTTCCCATTCCTAGGCCTTTCTACTCCCATCGTCACCATAAGACCGGCCTTTGTCGGTGCGACGTAAAGCAAATAGCAAAAGAAAAAATTAAATCACACAGTACATATCGTTATTTGAAAAGCACTTGACCCAAACATAATTTTTGAGAAATATCTAAAACTTCATTCCACTTAGCTGTAGAAATATTTATTAGCAGACACGACAGATACCTACAAGTTCAAATTCTTAGTAATTTCGAAAGACCTAAAACTGATTTACGGAATGATCTCAGCAGATCTGTCACTTGCAATTCACTATATTGATACACGTGGATTAAGAAGACTGCTATGTAAGCCTTATTTAAATATTATAATATAGAATTGTTTTATCTGTTTTCAGATCGTTCTTTGCGCCGTAGTCGCCGTTAGCCAGGCTGGTTATTTGGCCGGTCCTGCAGCTGTTGCCGCACCAGGAGTGATTGCAGCTCGTGGACTTCTCGGCGCTCCTGCCGGTATTGCATACGGTGCTCCCCTCGGCTACGCTGGTCTTGCTGCTCCAGGAGTAATCGCCGCTCGTGGTGTTCTGGCTGCTCCCGCCGCCATCGCTGCTCCTGCTATTGCCGCCCCCGTCGCATACGGCGCCCACCTCGGCTACGCTGGTCTCGCCACCCCCGCTCTGGTACCCGCTGCTGCTCACCCAGCATCTACCCTCAGTGTAGGTGGACCCGCTGGTCTTGCCCTCACCCCTGCCGGAACTCCTGTAGACACTCCCGCCGTACAGGCCGCCAGAGTTGCTGACGCCGTCGCTCACGTGAACGCCAAGACTGCTGCTTACCTGGGATAAGTGGCACCAACCTTCCCCCGTAACCTCGAAATCCTGCTCAAATTCACCAACTTCCTTCAATCCTGAAAAATGTATCCAAGTTGATTAAATTATTTCAATAAACTCCGTTTATAAAAACAAATTATGTTTTTTCTCGTTCTTTTTAAGAATAAGACGTTATTCTTAGTGTCTAGCAATCCCACGTACTCTGAACATTCACATACCGACAACGATGACGATAATATGGTTCGTTTTTAAGAGATCAAAATCAAGGCCATAGTTTAGATTCGTAATGTTTTATTTTACCTGGCAAGATTAAGGCCCTCAGGCCTTCTCTTCCACCTAACCAGACACTGAAATATATATTACATTGTATTACTTTACACTAATTTGATGATATAAAAATTAAATTAATAATAAGACAGGAATGATGAGTGATGAGATCAAATTAATATGGAATGAATTAGATATCTTAAAAGGAAAAATTCTTATTCCTTCCATAAATCATTTCTAGCTATCATCACATCATGAACTCGTAAACTAAAGTAATTAGGTATGTTTACTCAGGTAGAACTCAAGAAGAAATCTGGATTTCAAATATATTTGAATGGTTCGTCTGTCACCAGCAGAAGTTATTTCTAGCCACAAGGAAACATTCGTAGGTGATGTCTGGAGTTACTCTGAACTTTCTGCCGTCCAGCATCACAATCACAACTGATAGGGTATTAAAATGTTGCCATTGATGCTTTCACAGCCCGTACTTATGGACATGAGACTGTATAAGGTTTTGTGCTTATGCCGTGTCCAGAAAATAAGGTGAAATTCATTACGTTTCACAGAGAACTGTGCTCTGCGTCCTCAGAAGAAATCTCGACTGTCCTCGACTCTGCGAAACGTAAAGAATTTCACCTTCTTTTTGTGACACGGTGTAAGACCAAAATCCTACACAGTATCATGTCTATAGGATATTAAAACATAATTAAACATAGATTCTGAGCATCTCCTATAGTTCGTATTTCCATAAAATTTGTATCGCTTCTGGTTCCCAAGTTGCAGCATCGATACTTTGGAACACACTCCAAATGAATATTCGGCACGTGAATTCCTATCAGATGTAAGGCTTTTCAGGCGTTTGCTCTATTAACCAGCGTTTCGTCTTAGGTCTGACACTAGACTCACATATGGGCTTCTGATAAGCTCACCTGCATACACCCAGCGTCAGTGGGTAGGGTCTGACACATCCCACTCTGATGAGTCTAGTGTCAGACCTAAGACGAAACGCTGGTTAATAGAGCAAACGCCTGAAAAGCCTTACATCTGGTATGTTTTTGACATGCTCTAATGGTGAAAAATATATAATTCCCTCCACGGGAATTTAGAATTTTCCATACGTGAATTCCTGTCATACACTGACTGACAGAGCAAATGCAACACCAAGAAGGAGTGGTCAGAACTTTATGCCAATTGCAGGGTAGACTGACGTCACTGAGGTATGCTCATGATGTGAAATGCGCCGCTGTGCTGCGCACGTAGCGAACGATAAATGGGACACGGCGTTGGCGAATGGCCCACTTCGTACCGTGATTTCTCAGCCGACAGTCATTGTAGAACGTGTTGTCGTGTGCCACAGGACACGTGTATAGCTAAGAATGCCAGGCCGCCGTCAACGGAGGCATTTCCAGCAGACAGACGACTTTACGAGGGGTATGGTGATCGGGCTGAGAAGGGCAGGTTGGTCGCTTCGTCAAATCGCAGCCGATACCCATAGGGATGTGTCCACGGTGCAGCGCCTGTGGCGAAGATGGTTGGCGCAGGGACATGTGGCACGTGCGAGGGGTCCAGGCGCAGCCCGAGTGACGTCAGCACGCGAGGATCGGCGCATCAGCCGCCAAGCGGTGGCAGCCCCGCACGCCACGTCAACCGCCATTCTTCAGCATGTGCAAGACACCCTGGCTGTTCCAATATCGACCAGAACAATTTCCCGTCGATTGGTTGAAGGAGGCCTGCACTCCCGGCGTCCGCTCAGAAGACTACCATTGACTCCACAGCATAGACGTGCACGCCTGCCATGGTGCCGGGCTAGAGCGACTTGGATGAGGGAATGGCGGAACGTCGTGTTCTCCGATGAGTCACGCTTCTGTTCTGTCAGTGATAGTCACCGCAGACGAGTGTGGCGTCGGCGTGGAGAAAGGTCAAATCCGGCAGTAACTGTGGAGCGCCCTACCGCTAGACAACGCGGCATCATAGTTTGGGGTGCTATTGCGTATGATTCCACGTCACCTCTAGTGCGTATTCAAGGCACGTTAAATGCCCACCGCTACGTGCAGCAGGTGCTGCGGCCGGTGGCACTCCCGTACCTTCAGGGGCTGCCCAATGCTCTGTTTCAGCAGGATAATGCCCGCCCACACACTGCTCGCATCTCCCAACAGGCTCTACGAGGTGTACAGATGCTTCCGTGGCCAGCGTACTCTCCGGATCTCTCACCAATCGAACACGTGTGGGATCTCATTGGACGCCGTTTGCAAACTCTGCCCCAGCCTCGTACGGACGACCAACTGAGGCAAATGGTTGACAGAGAATGGAGAACCATCCCTCAGGACACCATCCGCACTCTTATTGACTCCGTACCTCGACGTGTTTCTGCGTGCATCGCCGCTCGCGGTGGTCCTACATCCTACTGAGTCGATGCCGTGCGCATTGTGTAACCTGCATATCGGTTTGAAATAAACATCATTTAATCGTCCGTGCCGTCTCTGTTTTTTCCCCAACTTTCATCCCTTTCGAACCACTCCTTCTTGGTGTTGCATTTGCTCTGTCAGTCAGTGTACATTCAAATCTGCCTCTAGAAAGTTTATCCTGGGCACACAAACCTGAATTGTGCAAGTCTGTGTGTTTATGTTGTCTGAATAGGTTTATTACCATCTGTTATGCCCTTTAGTCATAATTATTATTTGTCTTCCTCATTTTATTATTATTACTATCACCACTCTTATTGCCTATCTTATTTCTAATCTGATCCTAATTCTTTAAACTACAGTACATTGTTTGATATTCAATATATATTAAACACATAAATGTAGTTTACTTTTCCTGCTATTAATTATAAGAATATTATTATACTTCTTTACGAGGAGGCCCGCTATAAACCGCGTGTCAAATTCAATTCATTGTTTCTTCTTGTTTCGTCTTCCGTTCTTTCCAGTATGCCTTCATTATTGCACTGTGCTTTATTCTTCTCTCATCATATCATTTTAGATCGGGTTTATTTTTCATTCTTCGTCGGAATCATTCCATTTTTAATTTTTTTTATAATCACTGATTTCTATAGTTTCGTTTTCAATTATTACATTTCTTTCCAAATATTTCTTGACCTCTTGTATACAGCTCTTTGTTGATTTTTCTCCCAAAGGTACTTTAATATCTGTTATCGTCCATACTATAGATATATCCAACAATTGCAATCTCCATTTTGTTATTGTTCCTGTTATATTTCCTATGTTCTGGTATATTCCTTATTACTTCTTATTTCCCATCGTTCTGCTATTTTCATTGGTCCTAAGATTTTTCTCATAATTCTTCTTTCCAGTAGGCCTACTTACAGTTTATCTAAACAACAGTTCAAAAATAGACATTCACTTGCGTAAAGACATTCTCCAGTGTATTATCGTGCCTTATGTTATTATAGAAGTATTTAACTTGACCACTTTGATACAATTATTTGGATGCTATTTTATGAATTAGCTTTTGATTGTATTTATCTGGTATCTGTACCTAGTACTTAGTTTTTCTAGAATTTTTATGTCTTACTTGCATACTTTCATTAGTGTTTGTTCTCCAATCCAGTGTTATAGTTGAAAGTCGTTAAGTGAAGAGTTTGTCGCAAGCCCTATCTTCGACACAAATGTACCTCACTCACTCAAAATAAATAAATTAATTAATTAATTAATTAATAATTAAACAAACAAACAAACAAACAAACAAACAAACAAACAAACAAACAAACAAACAAACAAACAAACAAACAAACAAACAAACAAACAAACAAACAAACAAACAAACAAACAAACAAACAAATAAATAAATAAATAAATAAATAAATAAATAAATAAATAAATAAATAAATAAATAAATAAATAAATAAATAAATAAATAAATAAATAAATAAACAAACAAACAAACAAACAAACAAACAAACAAACAAACAAACAAACAACAAACAAACAAATAAATAAATAAATAAATAAATAAATAAATAAATAAATAAATAAATAAATAAATCGATTAATTAATCTTGCAATGTCCTTCAAATCCTGTAGGCCTGGTTAAAATGTAGCGCTAGCACAGGTCGCCCATATTCTGGAGCATCAGTGTGTTTCACTGATTCCATTATTACTCATAATGTCTGTGGTTTGTAACAGACGAGAGCAGAAGCGAAGCCTATTCGTGTTGATTAAGAGGATGACCATAATCAGCAGTTAAACTACTTTATGAGAGCACATCCACCCTTAATACCTAAGGACTGGGAGTTGACCGAAGTTAGACTTTTTTTTTTTTTTTTGCCCTCCACGTCTACCCTGGGTGAAATCAAGCGAGCAGCAATAATGCTGGTCTTCGCCAATCCTTGTGATCTCCTGGCATTTAATACATCAATACTAAAACTGAGAGTTACATTAAAATTAAATCCCTTCGTAGTAGTACACAGGAAACTGGTTTCGCAAGGATTTTAACACCCCTATCTCTGCCTACAGGCAGTTTTAGCCAATAATTAGTACGTGATAATAATGACCCTTTTCAATGAACAAGCTATAATCAAAGGTCATTTGGTTCAAAAGATCATGAGTTTATTGGGGGATGTGGTTAAGATACGGGTTTCCTAAGAACCATACTATCACTAGTATAGAAGCGGGTCTTTAATTTTCGGGTTGGATCTTAAACTATCAAAATCACTTTTATCAGGTGAGTTCTGATATCATTTGTCTTAAAGGAAATCAATGGAGATTAATAACTTTCTAATTTGGACCACTACTGTGTTTCATATAGTGTGTATTTAGTGCCAACATGGTCTTCTATCTAAGTATATCACTGCTTATAATGCTGAATAGCTCCTAAGTGTTGAAGTGTCTAATTTAAACTAACTAGTGTATCAAAAGCAAGTAAAGGAATTGACTTCTTGAAACGGAATCGAGCAACGTCCTTAAGAGTGAAGGGGAAGTATCTTTACTGCATCGGTTAGGTAGTCATTAATTTCAGTATAGGAAGGGTAAATATTACAATGATTTTAGCAGCATTTGTGGATGTAAAGCCAACGGCCGTAGCCGTGTTGAAAGACCGGATCGCGTGAGATCTCCGACGTTAAGCAACATTGGGCGTGGTCAGGAGTTGAATGGGTTGCCACGCGCTGTTGGTGGGGGGTAAGGGAATGGAGGAGCGGAAAGGAACTGGCCACCCTACCGCACGTAAACTCCGGCTCAGGAACACCTCTGCGGAGGTTCGGACCTGCCTTCGGGCAGAACAACCCTTACCTTACCTGTGGATGTAAAATCTGTTGAAAATTCGTATTACAGGAACCCCCACGACATAAAGATGCTTCGGCACCACGGCATCTCTTAAAATATATTATATAAGGGGAAGTCAAATTAAAACCGTACACCAGCCATTACATACATTTAAACCCGAAAGGTGGCAAAACTGTTGTTACGTATCGATACTGCCATCGCTTTGTTAGAACTGGACAGTGTCAACTCACAAGGGCACGCATTTGTTGGATTATGGCTTTGCTGGTCCGCGAACTGGTCTAGTGCGTCCGTCCAGCTGTAGAAATGAGAAGTGCAGAAATGTGTGGTTCGTTTTCTCGCGGATGAAGGTACTGGAGCTCGCGAAACTCATCGTTGAATGTCTGCTGTGTATGGCGAACACAGTGTTCGTGACGAGTGTGCACGATTGGCATAGGAGATTCCGAGAAGGGGGTAAATCACTGCAAGACGATGCACGCCCACGACAGGCGAATCGAGCCATTATTCCTGATTTGATAGGACCTTCTCCGGTAAAACCGACGAATCACGGACGAAGAAGTTCGTGTTCAGGTCAGAATTAACCATGGCTCCGTGCATGCATTATAAAATATCACATCTATTTCCGCAAAATTTACGCGCAGTGGGTTCCGGAACAACTGATGGAGGGACAAGAGATTGACAAAATGGCGTCATGTCTGAGTCACCTGCAGCAGTACCACGTGGAAGATGATGCGTTACTCTCCCTATCGCCACGGGGGACGAAACGTGGTACCAACATTTCGAGCCCGAGAGCAAACGGCAAAGCCAACAATAGAAACATTGCAATTCCCTTCGCCCCCGCCAAATATATCCAGAACTGTTCACACAAGTCCCGGTAATGACATGATGACCTCCTTCCTTGACTGCAGGAGCTCTCAGCTTGTCGCCTTCCTCGAGCGTCGAACCACAATCAATGCACAATGCTATAGACCCTTTGCAGAAACTGCGACGCACCATAAAGTCAAAACTCCATGGAATGCTATAGGACGGAGACATCCTGCTTCATGATAATGCTCGCCCTCATACTTCCAATCTGGCGAAGGCTACGCTTCACCAATTTGGTTATAGGACGTTCAAAAAGCCAGAAGAGAAAGTATAGACACTAAACATGACGCAGAAAATAGCGATGAAACAGGAGGAAAGGCCGTGATAATTTCTTAGGACGAAATTAAGTTCTTTAGTGGTGTAAATCTAATCCTCCCGAAAATTGTCAAACTAAGGTACAAAATATCGTCAAGCATTTACCTGGCGTGAAAGGTGTTGCAAAACTTGCTAAGACTGTTAAAGAACGCCGGGAACTAGTCTTTGATGTTACAATGCTATCTTCTATCTTCGGGAAAATTGAAGAGGTTGGGAAGAATGACAGCGGAAATACGGGCAAACAATGCGCCGAAATATGTTAAATAAAAATCCTAATTGGCGTACTGTATTTATTTACTGAAAGGGATGAAAACCACACAAATACAAAGACATTTGGGCTAGCAATAGGACGGCTGTAGAACTATACTGCTCGGTTATATCACAGAGACGTTTTAGCTTACCACTCTAATGCCTAATGTTCATCGTCAATTGATTATAAATCAATAAATTAGATTCAGTAATTCATATTCATCTCTTCAAAATAACCTGAAACGAACGCAAATCCTTATTCCAAGCTTGGGAGAGCATAATTTCCTCAGAAACGAAAAAGTGTCTCTCAGATACCAGGCTACTTTCTACAACATGGAATTGTGTGCTAGCAATGTAATGTTAAACAGGAATGAGGACACTCTTGACTGACGCCTCATTCGGTTAGAAGTAGGTAAGTGTTGGATTTAAAGTGTCCTCCACTAAAGAACAAAGTTAGTACCATCCTATCGACAAATATTGACACCCGAAGTAAATACTGCAAGTTTGATTAAGCTGCTTGGTAACATTACTGAAAACGGAAACACAATTTCGATACATTTAATACCTTTCACCCGGTCTAGAAACCCAAGAATAACGGCTGGGAAGATTCGTCGTGCTGACCATACGGCTTATCGCAATCTGCAGGCCTTTTGGCTGAGCAGCGGTCGTTTGGTAGGCCATGGTTCCTTCGGGGCTGTTGTGCCATGGCGTTTTGCTTCTTTAATGGCTTACATGCTATTTGAGGTGTTGTCCCAACTGACTCAACTTATAATAGACTACTTCAATACATTTCCAAGGTTTAGATTTAGGAAACACGAAGGTATCCATTTGAGCGCAGGAAAAATTTAATTTTGTTCTTTTTAACCGTTTTCTCCCTATTTATATTAAAAATATTGTTCTACTATCAAAAATACGATAAGCCTCGGTGCAGCGTGCCGGGCCTCTCACCACTGGGTTCCGTGGTTCAAATCTCGGTCACTACATGTGAGATTGGTGCATTACAAAGTGCATGACCTTTCATTCCAGCAACACTCTCCACTCTCATTTGATTTCATCTGTCAGTCATTAATCACTGCTCCAGAGGAGTGTGATAGGCTTCGCCAGCCGGAACAATTCCTATTTTCGCCGCTAGATGGGGCTTCATTCATTCCATTCCTGACCCGGTCAGATGACTGGAAACAGACTGTGGATTTTCATGTTTTCAGGTTCGATCCTGGCTAAGTCCGGTGTTACTTGGAGGTGCTTAAATACGTCAGCCTCGTGTCGGTAGACATACTGGCATGTAAAAGAACACCTGAGGGACTAAATTCCGGCACCTCGACGTACCCGGAAATAAAAAATGTAGTTAGTGGGACTTAAAGCCAATAATATGAATTAATTAATTAATTAATTAATTACCTCTCTCTCAACGATTTTCAATCATTACATGGAAGGATGGGGTTACAAAATGAACAAAAATTCCTTTATGGGACAACTTCTTTTTTTTGCTAGGGGCTTTACGTCGCGCCGACACAGATAGGTCTTATAGCGACGATGGGATAAGAAAGGCCTAGGAGTTGGAAGGAAGCGGCCGTGGCCATAATTAAGGTACACCCCAGCATTTGGCTGGTGTGAAAATGGGAAACCACGGAAAACCATTTTCAGGGCTGCCGATAGTGGGATTCGAACCTACTATCTCCCGGATGGAAGCTCACAGCCGCGCGCCTCTACGCGCACGGCCAACTCGCCCGGTGGACAACTTCTTAGGAGGCGATGGAGAACGATTCATACAAATGGGACAAATATATATATTTTTTGTCTTTGTTTTGTTGAAAAATGTTTGGAAGGTAGGAAATAAAAAAATTAACAATTTGTCAAAGATCTCTCTTTTTAAATTCAGGTATTACACTCCTTACGCACTTAGGCAGTTTGCATGATTTTAAACAAATTCAGAGCCTAATTTTTTCAAGAAAATACAGTTATCACATATGTGACAATCTTCCTGAGGAGGAAAATGAAATCATTAAAATATTTATTACGAAATATACTACGTAATGAAAGGATCCACCGTCAAGGACGAGTACTGTACATTTTTAAAATTCAATTGATGCTTGAATTTCCACGAAAGTTAATCTCTATAGGTGTGCAAATAAATTATTAATTCATGATTCAGATATGCTACGTGGTGTAGGTTCTATCAACACCACTGGTTACGTAATTATAATTGTTCATCATGATGATGCTCGTTGTTTTAACATCTAGGTCACAGGCTCCTAATGGTACGAAATGAGACGAAATTAAATGACAAATTAAAACCCCAAAAACATCCACTGACCACAATATTCAAAACGTGAGGACGAAGAACGAATGGATGGATGGATGGATGGATACGAATTTAAAACGATCATTAAAACCGACCCATATTGCCTCACATACAGAGAAGCTAGCGTAGAACAATAGTATTGCTGACCAAGGGACTGCTTCTATAGCACAATACTGAATCGATGATACTTGTAGTCGAAAGTGGTCCAAAATCCAAGCCAGCGGCCCCTCACAATGGTTCTTAGCGCTAGGAATGTACAAGCATGGTATTTGTCATGTTGCGGTACTAAGCAAGAGTAGCGTAGACTCGCGGTATTCCACACATTATGGTGCTACTCACAGGTAGTGTAATGCGCACATGTAACACAGATCTATGGTCTTTCGCACATTGCGGCGCCATTTACAGGCAACGCAAACCTATGGTGTTCATCACATAAGGGTACTAACCACAGGACTCTCACTATCCAGTGGTGTTCCTCATATAGTGGGTATTAATCATATGTAAGCCAGAACCATGGGTTCCCTCATCCCATTGTGTCGCTCATAAAGTGCTACTAATCACATACATATTTGGTACCCAACATAGTGGTACTACGCGCAAGTAAAGGCAATCCACGGTGTTCCCCGTGTGCCGGACTAATCACAAATAGTTTCATGGTTCTAATTTGATCATTCCTGGGTCGCCCCTTCTAGTCGCCACTTACGACAGTCAGGGGATACCGTGGGTGAATTCTTCGTCTGCGTATCCCCACAGGTGGTTGAGTTTTTGGTCCGCGAGAGGTATTTTATTTCCCTCAAGTCCGCCGGCAAGCCGGTTTGGACCCGCCTATCGCCACCTGGGACGGACCACGTGGGAGTATCACCTCTTCCGCAGCTACGCCAGCGTCATAGGTTCGTGGCGAAACCACTTTAAAACACGGGGTGTGGCATATGAAGTCAACCACAACTATAAAACAAGAAGCAATACATCAGAATTTCGAATTTACCATTAAGAAAAGATAAATATGTTAAATAATTAATAATAATAATAATAATACGAATAATAATAATAATAATAATAATAATAATAATAATAATAATGTTATTTGATTTACGTCCCACTAACTACTTTAACGGTTTTTTGAGACGCCGAGGTGCCGGAATTTAGTCACGCGGGAGTTCTTTTACGTGCCAGTAAATCTACCGACACGAGCCTGACGTATTTGAGCACCTTCAAATACCACCGGACTGAGCCAGGATCGAACCTGCCAAGTTGGGGTCAAAAGGCCAGCGCCCCAACCGTCTGAGCCACTTAGCCCGGCTGTTAGAATTAGAAGCAGTCAATGAAATATTTAAAAGCTGTAGAATGTCCAAGGCATTTTATGGGACAGAAATAATGGGTATTTAAGGCGACACTCCGAAGATAAAAATCGATATTTTGGTTATTTTAGTGAATGTTTTTAATACTGAAATTGAAAGGATTGAGTTTCTTTTTTTTTTCCTAACACGTAATTATTCCGCTGAATTCAAACAATTTATCAGTGTAATGATGCTTTGTTTGAAATTTGTAATTTTACAATTAAATCCCATATTTCTTCCATAATATTCTGCCAAATGTAAGAAAATTTGTATGATATATGCACTGCTATATTAAGAAGCGTATGGAATTTTTGATTGCAGAATTGTTTCATATAGTAGGGATTTTTAAGTCTAAAATTTTAGAATTTAAAAATTATACAAACTTTAGTAAGACATATCTCCTTATATAATTTATATACAGGAAAATCGATAGGTGTGCTTTTAAAAGAGGTATTATCAACCTAATTATGGATTTATATTAACATGTTAAATTTCATGAAGAAAATCGAACTAAAATTTTCAAATAACATTTTGGAAAAAATGTTATTTTTTATGAAAGAAGAGTTCGTGATATCTCTCTTTTTATGTAGGTGACATTCACACAAAATTTCGTGAAAATCCATTCATTAGGTAAAAATATATTTTCATCTCCGGAGTGTCGCCTTAAGAAGGCAGAAAAGAGCTAGGTACAAAAGCTAATAGTTTCTGCAATATAACAATAACAGGGCTACCAGGACGAACTTCAGAATTTGAACCAATTCACAATTAGAATTCTATTTTGAACTTGAAAACTTGTCTTACTTTAGATCTTGCAACAAATTCCAAATCTCAATAATGACAAGATTCCTCCATAGCTCATAATTGTATGCAGGTCCTGTTTCTCAATGGGGTCGTGCATGGCGTGAGATGAAACTACGTAGCGAGTTTTTACTACCGGATACCCTTTCTAACGTCAACCTCATCAGAGGAGTTAATGAGAAGAAATGATTGACGTGATATATGATAATAGGGATAGGATGAGACCCGGTGCCGGTACATAGCCCAGTCCTGTCGATTAACAGCAAGGGGTCCCCCAAGGCTTTACGTCCCCATCCGACAGAAGAAACACCAAAATTCCGATGGTGAAAATGTTTCCGAAACAGCAACCGCTGTGTCATACCATATAGACTTGAGGCCAACATTATTTCGTTTATGATTAAGTTATTAATAAAAACATAATTATTTTCAAATAACTACCTTCCTTTCAATTTGCTTTACGTCGCACCGACACAGAGCGGTCTTATGGCGACGATGAGATATGAAAGGCCTAGGAGCGGGAAGGAAGCGGCCGTGGCCTGAATTATTGTACAGTCTGGCGTGAAAACGGGAAACCAAGGAAAACCATATTCAGTGCTGTCGACAGTGGGGCTCGAACCTATTATCTCCCTGATGCAAGCTCACAGCTGCGCGCCCCTAACCGCAAGACCAACTGGTCCTGTCAATAACTATTTTATTGACTACCTAAGTTTCTCGTGTGTATAATTATGCATTCCTATAAAAATTTCTATCATCTCCTACATATTAAACTTTACATTTCTTTAGATAATTTCCGAACAACATATTAATCTATATAAATAAAATTGTAGGGGGTCCGCTGTCTGTAATTTCTTTTGTTTTGCCAATTTTTCAGATATTTATCCGTTTTAGGTCAACTCAAGACCGAATCGGTGGTTTTTACGTTTCGTGTCTGTATGTTTTTCTGTTTGTCTGTCTGTTTGTCTGTTCCACCATCACGTCGAAACGGCTGGATAGATCTCAACCAAACTTCATATTTAGAGTATACTCATCCCGTGGAAGGTTTCAATATGCATATCATTTTAAAATCTTTGCATACATGGGGGGGTTATAGGAAAACCAGAATGGTTTTTCCACCATCACGTCGAAACGGCTGGATAGATTTCAACCAAACATCATATTTAAAGTATACTCATCCCGGGGAAGGTTTTGATATGCATATCATTTTAAAATCTTTGAATACACGGGGGGGTTATAGGAAAACCAGAATGGTTTCTCCACCATCACGTCGAAACGGCTGGATAGATCTCAACCAAACTTCATATTTAGAGTATACTCATCACGGGGAAGGTTTCGATATGCATATCGTTTTATAATCATTGAACAGACGGAGGGTTTATAGGAAAACCAGAATGGTTTTTCCACCATCACGTCGAAACGGCTGGATAGATCGCAACCAAACTTCATATTTAGAGTATACTCATCCCGTGGAAGGTTTCGATATGCATATCATTTTAAAATCTTTGAACAGACGGGTGTTTATAGGAAAACCTGAATGGTTCTTCCACCATCACTTCGAAACTGCTGGATAGATCTCAACCAAACTTCACATTTAGAGTATACTCATCCCGGGGAAGGTTTCGATATGCATATTATTTTAAAATCTTTGAAAAGACGGGGGTTTATAGGAAAACCAGAATGGTTTTCCTCCATTTCCTCTTATACTATTGATTTTCTGTAAACTTCGTTTACCGTACGTGAAACGTCTCTTCATTATAAACAACTTTCGTTATGTTCATAATTTACCTTACTCTTCACATGACGGAGAAATTTACAATTTTCCGCTGGTATCATGCTCTGCATTGAGTGATCGACAGACCGACAACGAACCTACAGGTTACGATGGCAACGTTTCTGACTGCATACCAGCAGGGAAGTAACGTATTGCCATTTTCCTCATCATGCTTTTAAATTCGTGTTTGTTCCTTGGGTAGAAGGCACGAGAGGCGTCCATCGGCCTATCTGCGGGATATTGGCGGAATATCGTTGGATGTTATAACCGCCCTCGAATAGATTAAGTAATAACACCATTAGTCATCTCCTTATTATTTGTTTACCTAAGAATCACTGGACCTAAATTTCTCCTCTGTTACGCTTTATTATATCCATAACTCACACTAGCATAATTTATTGAGGGGCATTTGATTTTCCAATACATTAACTTGGCATTTACATATTTGCCGTTATCCGGCTGTCCTCAGTTATAATCCATTTTCTATTACTTTCAACTTTCTTAACTGTATTATTTTCTTCCTTAATTACGCCGTATGTTCGCGAGTGCTACAAACTACTGGATGTATTTCCACCAAGACTCATATTTAGAATATACCTGTCCTTGATACGTTTTAGGGCAAATATTGTTTCTAAATCCCTGAACTGACTGGGGGTTTATACGAAACCGAAACAGTGGTTTTGCACTTCCACAAAATATACACAACCAACGTTAATTTAAATCCACCTGCCTTGGTAGAAATTAATTTCTAAACCTTTCTTCTCATGTGCATCATTTCGATACGAGGATTAATAAGGGAGATATCATTAACGGGCTGTTTTTCTGTACAAGTCCCATTGGACTTAACTCACGAGCGAGTGCGTGTAAAGCGTATTCCCTATAACTTGAAAACTACTGAAGACATTCGAACCAAACTTTATATTTAGCATCCACCTGCCCAAAGGTAGGTTTTAAACGTAAATAACATTTCATGTTGCGGAATGGACTGGCGGTTTATACGGAACCGAAATGGTGATTTTACTCTTCCACAATGTATACAGAACAAGACCAACCTGACTGGAAATCGACCAAACGTGATGGAATTCCACCTCTAAACCTTTTTTTTTCATGTGCATTTTTTCGTCGGGAGGATTAATAAGGGAGATATCATGAATGGTCACTTTTGCAGGTTAAGTCCAGCGGACATAGCCCAAAAGGTGTTTTACATGGAGCAGATTCCTTATGTGTATAAATCAAATCGTATCGTAATAGTCTACACTGACTATTTTTGCGAACTTTTCGTACAGCTTTCCGTTTAAGGGGTAATAATGACCATCTCCATAATTTTTGTTTTAGTTTCCTGAAAGTCCTAATTCTTTCCCGCCTCGCCCAAAATCCAGATTGCAGCATAATCTGCCAGAAGAAAAAGAAGATAATTGAAATTTGACAAAATTATACGTTTTAGCCTGTAACGAACGGAAAACGTCCTAGATCATTAAATTTTTCACTTTTTATCCCCGAAGAATATCGAAATATGCAGGCTATTTTAATGATGATGCAGACCTTCGGAAATTCCTATCACATAACGGATTGCACAATCTCCGTTCAATTTGGAATGATCTACAACTTTGGTCTTATGACTTTTTGCCGTATCTGTATCCCTTTTACGTTTGATTTTTCTCCATTAATCGATGTTAAGTCAATTTGGAATTTTCACATACATAATTCATACCTTCAATTACTTATATGAAATACAGAATCATCAAACTCTTCACGAAAATTGGCCCACCCAGTAGCCATATGTGAGCCAAATGCTATGTATGTAGTTGTCACATAATTATCCGAAAAGTAATGTAATGTGAGATAATCCTACAAAACCTGTACCCTGTTCCACATTTCTAACTCAATCTGACCCAAGAATAGATGACATATCATAGGACCAGCCATTTAGGCCACTAAATCCGGCGTGTCTTATGGTATAATCCTTTGTCGATATGACGTACGTTTAGTAGTAGTTAATCTGTAAATGAAGGTCTTCAATATTGTAAACACGCATATACTTTCATATGTCGATCTATATATATTCACTGATGTCGATTTGTAGTGATCGAGAAAGGGTGGGTCTGCTATTGTAATCAGTACTCCCCACACCGACTTTGACTGGCAGTAGGAAAGGGTTCCTTCTCCAACTCCTGTGTAACTGTCATTAGTAAGGAAGGCCTACAATTGTAATGAATAGTTCACTTCTCGATTTGACTTGGAGAAGGCAAGTGAGCATGCAGTTTTGTTTAAAACTCCCCTACCTGATTGTGTTTGGCAGTAGGCAAGTGTGCCCGCCATTATAAAGAAATGTCCTCATCTAAAATGTGACTGGAATTAGGCATAGTGGCCTGCTATTTTGATGGAAACTCACCAACTTGGTATGACTGGCAGTAAGCTGGCTGGAAGTAGGAAAATGGGCCTGGCATTATAATGATAACTGCACAGCTCAATTTCGAGTGATAGTAGGGTAATTGCCTGCCATTATAATAAGAACTATTCAACTGTTATCTGTCTGGAAGTAGGAAAGGGGGGCTGCCATTTTAACGAAAACTCCCCAAATCGATTCCGTCCGCGTAGTAGGCAATGGGGCCTGCAATTATGATGTAAACTTCCCAACTCGATTGTGAATGGCAGTAGGCAAGTGAGCCTGCCGTTATATCACAAATCCATAACAAACACTTTACATTGGAAACAACGTATAGGGACCTCCCCATGCTGTTTCTCGGATAACGCTAAGAGACATGCAATTTTAAAACAATCTTATTTACTGCATGTACACTATTTACTTCGATATTCGAATACAATGTAGAATACCGCAGCGAAGCACGGGTACATTCGCTAGTAACCAAATATAAGAATTGAGTGATTAGTTAGTAAAACTGTATAATTTTCTTTAAAATTGGAATAATCCCTTTGATTAAATAATTAATAAACTACTTAAATACCAAGCAATTAAAGACATTCCACAAAGATAAATTTGAAGTTTCTATCAATTAAATCCAATGTTCGTCACCAGATAACATACTTCCTGTTTCAAAACCGAAGAACTAGTTCTCCTTCACAGAATCCTGATCTCTGAATCATAGCCGCCGAAATTTGATTAAAACAAAGTCCCCTGTGACAGCACAAATTGGCCAGTCAACGTAACTCGACGCAAATTATGGGGCCGATCATATCCTGCATATCACTCAAGAAGGCTGTGGAAAAGAGAAAGTAGTCAGAGGTCAGTAGTAGGAAGGAACAGTGGTCCATGTATGTTGACCATGAGCAAGGCCGTCTGCACCGTACCTGCTAGTATATAAGACACGTTCTTATTGTTATCAGTACACTGTATCCCAGAGAAACACGTGAACACCTCTCAACAACCATGCAGCTCCTGGTGAGTTAGATATGTAAATCTTAGCAAATTATCTACGGATCTAGAATGAAGTCAATCAAATCTTAGTCTAGACATTTAGGTGTAAAGTCAGTACATAATCCTTCGGTTCAAAAATCCTGGCTTGGAAATCAAATCATGCCCATGATTTTAACTGCAGATGTTTCATTTCTCAGTCTCGGGGTTATAATTCTTGTGTTCGTCTACTACACGTTCCTCTATCGACCACAACACACCAGAAGCTTGCAATATTTAAAATATCCTTCATCATAGATTTAGGTTAGAAAGGATATTTGGTCGTATTAATGAGCCAGATTTACATTAATTTTCGAACCCCATAAATTGGGAAATACCTAGGAAGAATAATATCCTTAAACTTTAAAATATCTATAAAACAGTAACTAGTTAGTATACACTGTGAATAAAACCCGTACCGTCATAGCTGATACATAAGCAAACAAGTCCAAATCATAAGAAGTCTTGTAGGTTCTGTGGTGGCATGATATAACAACATGACCAGTGGCCTGACTGACTTCATCTGTTTAAACAAACTGCACGAGCTGTCATAAAACAGTCTTATTTTACGTGAAACGTTAACCCAGTTGATTGTTTTGCTCCATGTTCTGCTCAGTAGCCATACACACAGAAAAATACGTGGACTGGATTCCCTGGCGAACAGGGGAATTTAGCTCATCATTTGAACACAAATTGAGGCAAACAACACAATGTTTAAAACATCCTAGAGATATGAGCTACGAATATTAGGTCAAAGTACGAGAACAGTTTATTTATTTATTCCTAAATGTTACGATGCTTTTTTAATCATTATCCGGTGGATTATATTAGCAGTTTGCCTTTTATCTAGCACTACTCTAATGTAAATCAATGCACTGTTTCACTTAATCAGCGCTATGAGCGCTAATGTGAGTCAATGCAGAGTTTCCCCTAGGCTCTTATAACTACGTCCGGGTGTGGACATTTATCAAAAATCAAAAACCGCTTGAGTGTATTGAACCAAGGAACACATTACAGAAATAAAAATTTAAATAATTTGGCAAGGATTTGATTAAAAAAGAAAACGAGTAAATAAATAAGGGATTCTAGGCTGCCTTTCCGGAACTGCACTTAGGCCGGAAGTGATTTTCGAACCTGTTTTTTGTTTTAGTTTAATAGAGGTATCTACGATTTACAAATTGAAACATTCCCTGGCTCCATATAGTTTCAACTTTTGGCGCAATTGAAGAAATAGCTTAATTTTAAATTTTTCATAGTAGGGGACTCCTAATTTGTCTCCTAGGAAATGATATCAACATTCAAACATCTGCCACATGTAAACAAAGTACTACTTCACTATTTCTTCTACGTCAGACTGTTACAAACAGGCGCGATGTTATGGGAAAGGGCTTTAACTAGGAAAGACGTGACGTGGCATTGATTAAGGTACATTTCCACTATCTTTTCCTGTAAAATTGAAAAAAATAGAGAAAAACATTTTAAGGGATGCCGACAGTGCTTTTCAAACCGACCATCTCCTAAATGCAAGCTTACAGATACGTGAGAATTTCGTTCCATATAAAATTGCAGTTAGAGGGGCATCCATCCGTAAAACTAGGTCAAAATCCACATATGTGCGACAGAAGTGGCATATAAATTTCCACTAGTGTTAGACACAAACAACAGAGATAGAAATACCAAAATAATAAGCTCAAAAATGATGCTAACATGGTTCCACGTTCGTAATTCCATGGAAAAGCCTCATGGGCTACTCGCGCAAACTGCTTCTTGTCGTGAAAGTTCCCTGGAGGCTTTCGAACATGAAAATTTTCAGAAGACTAAACGATGTTAGTCATACTTTGTACAATATAAAATATCCCCCAAATTTTAAATTACCGGGCGAGCTGGCCTTGCGGTTAGTGGCATGCAGCTGTGAGCCTTCATCCGGGAGATAGTGAGTCCGAACTCCACTGTCGGCAGCCCTGAATATGGTTTACCGTGGTTTACCATTTTCACACCAGTCATTACTGGGGCTCTACCTTAGTAATGGCCACGGCCGCTTCCTTCCCATTCCTAGGCCTTTGCTGTCCCATCGTCGCCATAAGACTTATCTGTGTCGGTGCGACGTAAAACAAATACCAAAAGAAAAAATAAATTACCCAGTACATATTATCTGAAAAGCACTTGACTCAGACATAATTTTTGAGAAATATCAAAAACTACATTCTGCTTAGCTGTAGAATAATTTATTAGCAGATACGGCAGAACCAACAAGTTCAAATTCTCACGAATTTCAAAAGAGCTATAACCGATTTAAGGAATGAACTCAGTAGATATGTCACTTTCAACTTATTACATTCATACACGTGGATTAAGAACACTGCTATGTAACCCATATTTTAATATATTCATTTCAATTCTGTTATCTTTTTCAGATCGTTCTTTGCGCCGTAGTCGCCCTTAGCCAGGCTGGTTATTTGGCCGGTCCTGCAGTTGTTGCCGCACCAGGAGTGATTGCAGCTCGTGGACTTCTCGGCGCTCCTGCCGGTATTGCATACGGCGCTCCCCTCGGCTACGCTGGTCTTGCTGCTCCAGGAGTAATCGCTGCTCGTGGTGTTCTGGCCGCTCCCGCCGCCATCGCTGCTCCTGCTATTGCCGCCCCCGTCGCATACGGTACTCACCTCGGCTACGCTGGTCTCGCCGCCCCCGCTCTGGTACCCGCTGCTGCTCACCCCGCATCTACCCTCAGTGTAGGTGGACCCGCTGGTCTCGCTCTCACCCCTGCCGGAACTCCGGTAGACACTCCCGCCGTACAAGCCGCCAGAGTTGCTGACGCCGTTGCTCACGTGAACGCCAAGACTGCTGCTTACCTGGGATAAGTGGCACCAACCGTCCCCCGTAACCTCGAAATCCTGCTCAAATTCACCAACTTCCTTCAATCTTGAAAAATGTATCCAAGTTGATTAAATTATTTCAATAAATTCCCTTTATAAAAACAAATTATGTTTTCTTTCTCTTTTTTTTAGAATAAGACGTTAATCTTAGTGTCTAGCAATCCCACGTACTCTGAATATTCACAGAGCGACAACGATGACGATAATATGGTTCGTGTTTAGGGGATCAAAATCAAGGTCATAGTTTATTTTATTAATGTTTTATTTTACCTGGCAAGATTTAGGCCCTCAGGCCTTCTCTTCGACCTACCCAGGCACTGAAATATACATATATTACATTGTATTACTTTACACTAATTTGATGAAAAAAATTAAATACATAATAAAACAGGAATGATGAGTGATGAAGGCAAATTAATATGGAATGAATTAGATATCTTAAAAGGAAAAATTCTTATTCCTTCCATAAATCATTTCTACCTATCATCACATCGTGAACTCGTAAACCAAAGCAATTAGGTATGTTTACTCAGGTAGAACTCAAGAAGAAATCTGGATTTCAAATATATTTGAATGGTTCGTCTGTCACCAGCAGAAGTTATTTCTAGTCACAAGGAAACATTAGTAGGTGGCGTCTGGAGTTACTCTGAACGTTCTGACGTCCAGCATCACGAGCACAACTGACATGATATTAAACCATAAGTAAACATCGAGCCGGAGCATCTCCAATAGTTCCTATCTCCATAAAATTAATATCGCTTCTGGTTCCCAAGTTACAGCACCGATACTTTGGAACACACTATAAATGAATATTCCGGACGCGACTTGCTGTCATACATTCAAATCTGCCCCCCGAAAGTTTATCCTTTGAACATAATACTTAGTTGTGCAAGTCTGTGTGTGTATGTTGTCTGAATAGGTTTATTACTACCTGTTATGCCCTTTAGTCATAATTATTACTATTTATCTTCCTCATTTTATTATTATTATTACTATTACCGCTCTTATTGCCTATCTTATTTGTAATCTGATCCTCATTGTTTAAACTTTCAGTACATTATTTGATACTTAATATATAAAACACATAAATGTAGTTTACTTTTCCTACTATTAATAATAAGAATATTCTTCTACTTCTTTACGAGGAGGTCCGCTAGGGACCACATGTCAATATCAATTCATTCTTTCTTCCTTTTTCGTCTTCTGTTCTTTCCGGTATGCCTTCGTTATTGCACTGTGATTCATTCTTCTCTCCTCATACCATTTTAGATCGGGTTTATTTTTCATTCTTCCTCGGAATCCTTCCGTTCTTAAAAATTTTCTTTATAATCGCCGATCTTTCTACACTTTCCTCTTCTCATATTTCATTTCCTTTTAAATCCTTCTTGACTCTTGTATACAGCTCTTTGTTGATTTTTTCTCCCAAAGGTACTTTAATATCTGTTATCGGCCATTCTATAGATATGTCCAAAAATTGCAATCTCCATTTTGTTACTGTTCCTGTTATATTTTCTATATTCTAGTATATTTCCTTATTACATCTTATTTCCCATTGTTCTGCTATTTTCATTGGTCCTAAGATTTTTCTCATAATTCTTCTTTCCAGTAGGCCTACTTCCAGTTTATCTAAACAACAGTTCAAAAATAGACATTCACTTGCGTAAAGACATTCTCCAGTGTATTATAGTGCCTTATATTATTATAGAAGTATTTAACTTAATAACTTGATACAATTAATTGGATGTTATTTTATGAATTAGCTTTGGATTGTACTGTATTTATCTCGTATCTGTACCTAGTACTTATTTAGTTTTTTTTAGAATTTTTATGTCTTACTTGCATACTTTCATTAATGTTTGTTCTCCAATCCAGTGTTATTGTTGAAAGTGGTTAAGTGTAAAAGAGTGTCGTAAGCCCTGACTTCGGCACAAATGTAAGTGAAGAATAAACAAACAAACAAACAAACAAACAAACAAACAAACAAACAAACAAACAAACAAACAAACAAACAAACAAACAAACAAACAAATAAATAAATAAATAAATAAATAAATAAATAAATAAATAAATAAATAAATAAATAAATAGATTAACAGATTAACAGATGTATTTATCTTGCAATGTCCTTCAAAACCTGGAGGCCTGATTAAAATACAGCGGTAGCACAGGTCTCCCAAATTCTCGAGCATCAGTGTTTCACCGATTCCATTATTATTAATAATCTTTGTGGTTTGCAGGAGACGAGAGCAGAAGCGAAGCGTGTTCGTGTTGATTAACTGGATGACCATAATCAGCAGTTAAACTAGTTTATGAGAGCTAGGGATAGGGAGATGACCGAAATTAGACCTATTTTGCCCTGCACGTCTAACTTGGGTGAAATCAAGCAAGCAACAACAATACCGGTTTTGACCAATCCTTGTGATCTCCGGGCATTTAAGACATCAACACTAAAACCGAGAGTTCCATTAAAATTAAATCCCTTCCTAGTAGTACACACTAAACAGATTTCACAAGGATTTTTATCATCTCTATTTTTGCCTACAGGCAGTTTTATGCCAATAATTAGACCGTGATAATAATGACCCTTTTAAATGAACAAGCTACAATAAAAATTCGTTTGGTCCAAAAGATCATGAATTTATTGGGGGATGTGGTTATGACATTGGTTTGTAAGTTTCGGGTTGGATCTTAAACTAACAAAATCACTCTTACGACATAAGTTCTGATATCAGTTGTCTTCCAGAAAATCAATGGAGATCAATAATTTTAGAATTTGGACCACTACTGTACTTCATATAGTGTGTATCTGGTGCCAACATGGTCTTCTATCTGAGTATATCACTGTTTATAATGCTAAATAGCTCCTAAGTGTTGAAGCGCCTAATTTAAATTAATTCTAGTGTAACAAAAGCAAGTAAAGGTCATAAAGGCCCTCGGAGAGATGGAAATGAAAGGATACTAAGTGGAAATCTCATTCACCAATTGATGATTCGGGCACACAATGCGCAGATATATGTTAAATAAAAATCCTAATTGGCGAACTGTACTTATTTACTGAAAGGGAGGATAACTACACAAATACAAAGGGCATTTGGGCTAGCAATACGGCGGCTGTAGACCTATACTGCTTGGTTATATCACAGAGACGTTTTAGCTTCCTACTCTATTGTCGAATGTTCATCGTTAATTTATTATAAACCAATAAATTAGATTCAGTAATTCATATTCATCTTTTCAAAATATCCTGAAACGAACGCAAATCCTTATTCCAAACTTGGGATAGCATAATTTCCTCAGAAACGAAAAAGTGTCTCTCAGATACCAGGCTACTTTCTACAACATGGAATTGTGTGCTAGCAATGTAATGTTAAACAGGAATGAGGACACTCTTGATTGACGCCTCATTCGGTTAGAAGTAGGTAAGTGTTGGATTTAAAGTGTCCTCCACTAAGGAACAAAGTTAGTACCATCCTATCGACAAATATTGACACCCGAAGTAATTACTGCAAGTTTGATTAAGCTGCTTGGTAACATTACTGAAAACGGAAACACAATTTTGATACATTTAATACCTTTCACCCGGTCTAGAAACCCAAGAATAACGGCTGGGAAGATTCGTTGTGCTGACCACACGGCTTCTCGCAATCTGCAGGCCTTTGGGATGAGCAGCGGTCGTTTGGTAGGCCATGGTCCCTTCGGGGCTGTTGCGCCATGGCGTTTTGCTTCTTTAATGGCTTACATGCTATTTGAGGTGTTGTCCCAACTGACTCAACTTATAATAGACTACTTCAATACATTTCCAAGGATATGATTTAGTAAATACGAAGGTATCCATTTGATCGCAGGAAATATTTAATTTTGTTCTTTTTAACCGTTTTCTCCCTATTTATTTTTAAAATATTGTTCTACTATCATAAATACGATAAGCCTCGCTGCCTCCGGCGGCAGCGTGCCGGCCTCTCACCACTGGGTTCCGTGATTCAAATCCCGGTCACTCCATGTGAGATTGGTGCATGACAAAGTGGAGGCAGGACAGGTTTTCCTCCGGGTACTCCGGTTTACACTGTCACCGTTCATTCCAGCAACACTCTCCACTCTCATTTGATTTCATCTGTCAGTCATTAATCATTGCTCCAGAGGAGTGAGATAGGCTTCGGCAGCCGGCAAAATTCATTCACTCCATTCCTGACCCGGTCAGATGACTGGAAACAGACTGTGGATTTTCATGTTTTCAGTTGCGATCCTGGCTAAGTCCGGTGGTATTTAGAGGATCTTACATACATCAGCATCGTGTCGGTAGACTTACTGGCACGTAAAAGAACTCCTGAGGACTAAATTCCGGCACCTCGACGTCCCCGGAAACCATAAAAGTAGTTAGCGGGACGTAAAGCCAATGATATTAATTAATTAATTAATTACCTCTCTCTCAACGATTTTCAACCATAACATGGAAGGATGATTTTACAAAATGAACAAAAATTCCTTTTCCTAAAAAGTCACGTACTCGAACCCATAACATTATCGATAATTTACTAGGAATAAAATGAATATTCATAACAAGCAGCACATCGTCTCCTAAAAAACTTGACCCATTTTTTTCACATATGATATTATGTTGCAACTCATTGTAAACTGCATGAACCCGCAAAAATAAAAGAGTCGGAGGAAATTATACTTCCAACCGAATTACTTACCACGATATGGATTGTCATAAAGAGGATAATTATTTTCAATACCGTAATTATTTTGGACAGACCCCTCCCCCCCCCCCCGCACACCAGGGGTTATACTCTACGAATAGCATGAAGTAGTAAGCATAATCTATCATCTGAATTCAGCAAGATAAGTCGTTTATCATAGATTATTCCTTTGCTGTGACGCTAATTAGTATTGGATATATATAATTTTCGAAACACATTATGCTATTGAGCTAATAAACCTAATACATCAATATACGACACACAAAAATTGTGAGTTTTTTTTTTATTAAAACAAGTTCAATCATTATGGTTAGAAGATACACCACGCCTTCCCTCACGTGGCATCAATGAGCGCCACCTGTCCTGTATTTGTACTGTAGTTACACATGATGGTAGTGACGTTATCGAAGATGATGATGATGATGAGGTGGATGGTATTACTATAAACTAGAAAGTGAACAAGAACTATGAACTTAACAATAAGATTCAGCAAAGTGGGATTTTAATTTAGAACAGAAAATAACTGAGTTATTTATTTACCGTGTTTTACTGTGGTAGAGCATGTAGTTGTAAATATATGTGATGATATGCGTGTGTTTATGAAGATATGCATGTTGTAACACTAGAGGAGTGAACCATATGTGGCTAACAACTAGTCATCACTCTGTTTCCTAAGTCAGAGACAAAAATACATGAGGGTATATAATTGGCAAGTTATAAATTCTTGGAATCTCACCCGCGGTATACAAAAAAGAGAAGGTTAAGAGAGAGTTAGAGGTCAAACTCCCGTGGGCCAGGGCGGACCTAGGAAGCAGCTGCACTGTACGTGTGATGACCCTGACAATGGCTCGCGTTTGGTATATAAGAGCTGGTGGCTGACGATACAGCACATTGAGTCCCAGATAGACCAAAACCAACCTCCATCAAAGATGCAGCTTCTGGTGAGTAATACAGGAGAGACATTCTCTTACAACAGCCTGATTGAAACTAGAGTATTTTTAAGTACACTTCCAGCTTCTTGCCTGATTTCGAGTACATGTCTACAGTCTATAGTCGCTCAAAAAAATAACGAGCATATGATATTGCATTTAATATTCAATTAAACTTGCTTTCTGCAAAAATATAATCCACCTCCCATGTATGTAAAAAACCTGTGTATAACCACTTTAAACATAGCCTCTGGGAAAAATGAACAGGGCAGTAGTGTCATGGGGTTAGTTAGTCCTCTATTATGTGAATGTTTCGGGCAGTCTCTAAGCAAAAGCAGGATTGTAATCTCACGTGACTGATGTAATCATAGCTTTCAGTTCTCCAAATTTAAGTGGAATAGAAAACAACAAAGAGTACTTCAGAATCGTCAGGTTGATGCAAAGTAAATACTTGATAACCATCAGCATCAGTAACAATATTATTAAATAAACCGAGCTCGATAGCTGCAGTCGCTAATGTGCGGCCAGTATCCAGTATTCGGGAGATAGTGGGTTCGAACCCCACTGTTGGCAGCCCTGAAGATGGTTTTCCGTGGTTTCCCATTTTCACACTAGGCAAATGTTGGGGCTGTACCTTAATTAAGGCCACGGACGCTTCCTTCCCACTCCTAGCCCTCTCCTGTCCCATCGTCGCCATAAGACCTATCTGTGTCGGTGCGACGTAAGCAACTAACAAAAAAAATTTAAATAATTACTTTCTTATAACAGCAAGACTTCTGTATATGCCAGTAGAGGTAGAATACGAGTCGCTGCTTGTATCTGTAGGCGTGTCCGGAAGTACTTAGAAGGCCGTGATTCTTCTATTCCTATATCACCCGCAGTAGGTGAAAATTCATACCTATTAAATGAAAATATCATAACTGGATTCAGGAATTCCATGCAGTAATAAATAGTGGTCCGCTGTCCTAAAGGTGGCGTGTATGTCTCTCACGTGGAGGCCCCGGGTTCCATTTGTGGCCAGAATTTTTTTTACCTGGATCTGAAAGTTAATTAAAGATTCAGCAAGGTTACAATTAATGTGATATCCGACGGTAAGATGGTGACACTGGTCTGGAAAGCCAAGAAAAGAAGCTGAGAGTATTCGTCAAACTAACCATTTGTCACCTCGTTATCTGCAGGCCTTCGCGCTGAGCAACGTTCGCTTGTCAACCAAGTTCATTACGGCCTTAGCACCATGGGGGAATAGGTTATGGTGGGTAGGAAGGGTCCACCATCCCGCCTTTCAGTTATGTATGGGCGGTTGCATAGTCTGTAGGGGTTGTAATAAATTAACTGTTCACTGAATGTTGATGCTAATTTCCTTGCAGCTAGAAGGTACTTTTTGTTTCTGCAAACGTTTTACACCATAGACAGATTGTTATATGCGTGTATTGTTTTAATTTCCAGATCGTCCTCAGCGCCATTGTGGCCCTTAGCCAGGCTGGTTATTTGGCCGGTCCTACCGCCATTGCTACCCCCGCTATCGCTGCCCCTGGAGTGATCGCTGCTCGTAGTGTCTTGGCCGCCCCTGCTGCCATCTCCGCCTACGCTGCTCCTTATGCTGCCACCTACGCCGCTCCCTACGCCACTGCCTACGCCGCCCCTGCCATCGCTGCCCGTAGTGTCTTGGCCGCCCCAGCCATCGCTGCTCCTGGAGTGATCGCTACCCGTGGTGTTCTGGCCGCCCCCGCTGCCATCTCCGCCTACGCCGCACCTTACGCCACCGCCTACGCTGCACCTTACGCTGCCGGCTACGCCACCTACGCTGCCCCTGCTGTGGTCGCCCACTCTGACCACATCGTCAACACCCTCGCCCCCGGTGGTCCCGCTGGCCTCGCCCTGACCGCTGCCGGCACACCTGTCGACACCGTCGCCGTCCAGGCCGCCAGAGCCGCTGACGCTGTTGCTCATGTCAACGCCAAGACCGCCGCTTATCTGGGATAAACAATGTCATGTACATATAGTTCGTTTCGTTAAATTATTTAAATAAACGAACACAAAACTTAAATTTGTTTCTCAATTTTCATTATGACATTCCCATCCTCAAACTGCAACTGTCCTCTTGTGAATAAGTTCATGAATAAATTCATGTAGTTCCAATAAGGATTTTAAAATGAGTAACTTTCCACCTTAATTGTAAGGCATGTGGCCCATATTTCGTCCCCTTAGCAGATTTGGACTTGCAGAAATTCAGGAATCTTATGGACAAGGCTACAAATTGGTATATATATTACTGAATATATTCTCCACTTAGGGCAAGTTACAATGAAACGTTTAAAACTTAAGGTAGTCAATATTTGACATAAACACTGCAAAAAGGTAAACTACCATTCATGTGTTCTTAATTTTGTCCCACACCAAACTTAGGAAAAGTACAGGTAATTGTAACATATTTTTCCTTTCTAACCTAACCAAACATTTTTCCTATAATAATTACTTGAATGTCATTTATAAAAAAATGTTCTTTGTATTCTTTTTAACATAGTCTTTCAGCATTGCTCGTGGGATGTTAAACGCTATACTTGCACGTTCGTAACACATTACTTTGTGCGTCATAGCTTTAATAGCCTTTTTCATAGCCTCCTTATCCCATTGCTTGCTTTTCCACATCTGAAAATAGTAATAAACATAAATGAGAAATAAAATGAGAGGGGACGAAATTACGAACATTCCTTGATTTATTATAATTGCCGCTTCAGTAACTCACGCCAACCACCTCACTGTAGCGATTACACGCCAGCAACTACACCACACGACTGAAATGTGTATTTGATACTCATATCGGTGTTCAGTCTAGGAATAACATGCTTTTAATTTGAATAATGTACTAATTCAGCTCATCATGAAAATTGAATACTAGTAATAAGGTTATTTTCTTTACGTCCCACTAACCAAACTTGTATGGTTTTCGGAGACGCCGAGGTGCAGAAATTTTGTCCCGCAGGAGCTCTTTCATGTGCCAGTAAATCTACCGACACGAGGCTGACATATTCGAACACCCTCAAGTACCACCTTACTAGGTCAGGGTCGAGCCTGCCAAGCTGGAGTCACAAGGCCAGAGCTTCAACGTTTTAGCCACTCAAACCGGCGTTTTGTTAGTAGTAGTAGTAGTAGTAGTAGTAGTGGTAGTAGTAGTGAAAGAAAAACCAAGTCATCTCCGTACAGGCCACGAAGACCCTTCGAGGAAGGTAAAGGCTTCCACCATCCGTAAACTCGGGCCTTGGTGGTGTATAGTGGTTAGCTATACGCCCGGCCGCCTTTGCCTCCAGCAATTAAACTGATACTCATTATTGCTTAGGATGAGTGAACCTCAGAGTCTTGTGAACCTCTGGAAGTGGAAATCTTGTTTCTTAAATTTTACAACTTCCTGACGGGGAATCGAACCCACATCCTTCCGGGTGAGCTGAGCACGACTTTACCGCCTCGTCTTTGTAGTAGTAGTACTAGTAGTAGTAGTAGTAGTAGTAGTAGTAGTAGTAGTAGTAGTAGTAGTAGTAGTAGTAGTACCCCAATGTGGCCTGCTAAGGACCATGTGCCAGTTTCACTTCCTCAGCTCCTGATGATTCACCTTCCTTCATCGTTTCGCTGTGTTCCTTCTTGCAGTTATGAGACCACATTGTACCAGTTTTCTTTTCCCCTTTGCCTTGGAATAATTGCATATTTAACACTTCTTCTTCTTCTTCTTGATCTGTTTACCCTCCAGGGTCGGTTTTTCCCTCAGACTCAGTGAGGGATCCCACCTCTATCACCTGAAGGGCAGTGTCCTGGAGATTCAGACTCTGGGTCGGCGGATACAACTGGGGAGGATAACCAGTACCTCACCCAGCCTCCCTCACCTGCTATGCTGAACAGGGTCCTTGGTAGGGGATGGGAAGATTGGAAGGGATAGACAAAGATGAGCGAAGGAAGCGGTCGTGGCCTTAAATTAGCTATCATCCCGGCATTTGCCTAGAGGAGAACTGGGAAACCACTGAAAACCACTTCCAGGATGGCTGAGGTGGGAATCGAACACATCTCTACTCAGATGACCTTCCGAGGCTGAGTGGACCCCGTTCCAGCCCTCGTACCACTTTTCAAATTGTGTGGCAGAACCGGGAATCGAACCCTGGCCTTCAGGAGTGGCAGCTAATCACACTAACCACTACACCACAGAGGCGGACGCATATTTAACACATTTCTGAAAATACATCTTTATATGACTTCTTCTTCCCTTGTATTATTCCGTTGCAAACATTTGCTGATAACTTTTCCTCCCAACGTTATACTGCCTGACGTAAAAAGTTATGCATAGAGAAGGAGTGGTTCAGAATTATCCCATTTCAGTATACATGCATACCATTGATGTGTGAGTAGATTGTCGGGGCTGAGTGTCTCAGACGGTTAGGGCGTTGTCCTTCTGACCCCAACATGGCAGGTTCGATCCTGACTCAGACCGGTGGTATTTGTAGGTGCTCAAATACGTCAGCCTTGTGTCGGCAGATTTACTGACACGTAAGAGAACTCATGTGGGATGAAATTACGGCACCTCGGCGTCTCTGAAAATTGAAAAAGTAGTTAGTGGCAGGTAAAGCCAATATTATTATTATTATTATTATTATTATTATTTTGAGCAGATTAGATTTACAAGGATATGTAATGCGTAGTACGCCCACCAGTGTGCAGTCATGATGGCACCGTACTGTTGTTGATAAGTTGTTAGCAAAAGGAAAATTCTAAATTCCCATGGAGGGAATTAGATATTTTTCACCAATAGAGCATGTAAAAAATGTCAAAAACATATCAGATGTAAGGCTTTTCAGGCGTTTGCTCTATTAACCAGCGTTTCGTCTTAGGTCTGACACTAGACTCATCTGAGTGGGATATCTCAGACCCTACCTACTGACGCTAGGGTGTATGCAGGTGAACTTATCAGAAGCCCTTATAAGAGGCACAGTCTGATAAGTGCATACGGGAGATAAATCTCCACAATGGAATTATTGCCCGCCTAGCAATTCCGAAAGGAAAATTCTAAATTCCCATGGAGGGAATTAGATATTTTTTCACCAATAGAGCATGTCAAAAATGTCAAAGACGAAACGCTGGTTAATAGAGCAAACGCCTGAAAAGCCTTGTGTCTGATATGTTTTTGACAAGTTGTTACCAGTCAACTACTGTGAGTCAGACTGTTAATCGAGACGTGCAGAGAGGACTAAGTACAGTACAAAGCACCCGCGATGCCTCGCATACGCATTAGACAGCCTTTCTCTCAATTGACAGCGTTTGACAGAAGCCGAATTATGGAACTGCACGAGGCTGGTTGGTCGTATCGTTCAATCGCCAGGCATGTGTACCATTCAGATGTCACAGTGGCCTGATTTTGTAGTTGTCTACATGAGGGCACCCAATCACGTCGTGCAGGTTCAGGTTGACCAAGAAACACCACCCCGAGGGAGGACCGTCGTATGGTGCGCTAAGCATTTCGCAATCCCATAACTTCGGGTCCGGCCATCCGAGAACATGTACCGGATAATCTACAACATCCTCCGAGTTCCCGCACAGTGTCTCGACGACTCGCACCCGCCAGATTGGGGTCCTACCGCCCCATGCGTAGGTTGCCATTGACACCAGAACATCAACGCCTGCATTTGGAGTGGTGCCTTGCCCGGGAAGCATGGACCGAGGACGACTGGCGTCGCATCATGTTCGGTGATGAGTAACGATTATCCATAACCTCCAATGATCATCGTGTGCGGGTTTGGCGGCGTCGAGGACAGAGGGGCAGATCCTGCCCATACTGTGAAAAGAGACGCCGGCGTAATCCCTGGTATCATGGCGTGGGGAGCCATACGATACGCATGCAGGTCACCTCTAATAGTGCTTCGGCACTCTTTGATAGCAAGGCGATACGTCACCGACATTCTGCGTGCGCACGACCTACCCCTTATGGCACAGCACCCTGAGACAGTGTTCCAACAGGATAATGCACGTCCACACACAGCACGTGTGTTAATGAACTGCCTAGAAAATGTTGAGGCCATCCCGTGGCCAGCAAGTTCCCCGGACCTCTCCATCATTGAATACGTGTGGGATGACATTTGAAGGAGACTCCGTCCCAGTAACAACCTGCGGGATCTGGAGGGACAGCTGTAACGACTAATCACGAACTTGCCACAGGAGAGCATTCAAAGGCTATTTGACACCATTCCGAACCATATAAGGGGTAGGGAGGTGCGACATACTACTGACCTGGCACCAACATTCCACCTCAAACTGCCAACGGCCTTGTCACTTTCATCCCATATTACAATCAGTTCAATAAATGCTCATGGTCTTTCAGAATATGTGGTTTCATTCACTTTCAACCCCTCTTTCTGGGTGCGTATCTTTTTGTCAGGCAGTGTATTTGAATATCTCGTTTTTAAATCGGTTTCCATCCGTGTTAAAAATAAGCCCAAGAAAAAAGTCTCAGAGATTTCTTACTGTTTCCGTTACGTTTTTATGTTCTGATGATGATTTTCTAATTTCTTCTTCATTGCCACAATTCTATACTGTTCACTGGACCCAGAATATTTCTAATGGTTCTTCTTTCTAATGCTTTTTTAATCTATGACTTAATACTAGACATTCGCTCGCATATAGACATTCCGGTTTTGTTCTTGTATTAGAGTAGCTTATTTTAAGACTTTTGGATAAGCACATATTATTGCCAAAATTTCTTAGTAATTCCATATGCTCTTTCGATATTACGTACACTTTCGTCTATATCAGAGTTTTTAAACCATTCTCTTGAATTATCTCCCCCATATTTATTGGAATTTCTTCACTTTCTCTATTAGATTATTATAATATTATTATTATTATTATTATTATTATTATTATTATTATTATTATTATTATTATTATTATTATTATTATTATTATTATTATTATTATTATTATTATTATTATTATATAATTCGCTCGGGCCATCAAGGACCACGTTAAGTCTTGTTGCATTTGACACTGAACTTGGCCTTCTTTAGAGCTCAAATTTCCCTCATTCTTTGTGAGTGGGCCTGCTTACGCTCCTCTGTCCAAGGGGCACCGTGTCTTCTCTTCGGCTGCTCGTCTCGGTTTAGCCCGTTCGTCAATATTTTCTTGCGGAAGAGATCTCTGTTAAGGGCGTCTTCAGCTGAGATATGTAGCATTTGCAGGTCTTCTTTGGTATTTCTAAACCAGGGAATTGTGGTTTTTGGGTTTGAATCAAAAAAGCGAAAGATTTCTTTAGTTAACTTTCTTCCGTCCATTCTTTTCAGATGACCGTAAAATCGTGCCCGTCTTTTTCTGATTGTGTCGGTAATTTTCTCTATTTTGCTGTAGACTTCCTTGTTGGATCTCTTTTGATGGATTCCATTTCTGTACTTTGATCCCAAGATTCCTCTCACAATTTTGCGTTCTCTTTTCTCCAGTTCTTCAAGGAGTCCTTTGTTGGCATTTAGAGACAGGGTTTCGGCTGCATATAGAACTACTGGCTTCAGAACTGCTTCATAGTGACGTATCTTGGTGTTTTGGGAAAGGCATTTTTTGTTGTAGATTGTGCGGGATTTTTGGTAGGCTATTTCCAGTTTGCGTACTCGCTCCTGAAGTGCTTCTTTGTCCAGTCCATTTTTCATGATGATCTCACCCAGGTATTTGAATTTGTCTACTCGGGTGATATCCCCGTATTTTGTATGGAGTTTTGGTGGAGCCTCTTTGATGTTAGTCATTACTTCTGTTTTCTCAAACGATATCTGCAAACCAGTTTGTTCGGCAATTTCCTTTAAAATTTCAACCTGAGCTCTAGCGGTTTCTATGTCGTTTGAGAGAACAGCAATATCACCGGCAAATGCTAAGCAGTCTGTTGCGATCCCTTTGGATTTGGTTCCTATTCTCAATGGACTGTAGTTGGTTTCCTGTAATCTCACCCGCCAGATTATTATTATTATTATTATTATTATTATTATTATTATTATTATTATTATTATTATTATTATTTACAAGTTGCTTTATGTCGCATGGAACAGATAGGTCTTATGGCGACGATGAGACAGGAGAGAGCTAGGAGTGGGAAGTGGCCGTGGCCTATCATCTTCTCGCTATGGCATTTCTTCTGGCCAAGTTTTGGCAGTGGCAGTGCTTGGATCGTCTGTGAATTGGTGATTGGCGACTAATTCTACTGAACTTAGTTCTTTCCAATACAATTTCGTCTGTGATGCCGATTTCTGAAGATCTCTTTCAACTTCGAACAGCCAATTGCTTTTACATTCGTTGATAGGGCAAGGTTCAGAATTCCCTAAGAATTTAAATTTCGAAGTGATGCCTGTTAGCGTCTGCATGATTAATTCTCTTCTTTTCTCTCTAACTTGAATTCTTTCAGTACACGGAAAAGTGTCGTTCTGTCTATGGAGTCATATGCTTTATTATTACTATTATTAGTAGTAGTATTCATTCCTCCACTTGGGTTAATGTCAGGAAAGGTATCCTACAATAACATTCTTTTTCTGAAAATATGTCCGCAAGATTTCAAAATTATTTTCCTAAACGTGTCTGAGTATTATTCGGACTGTTGGTGTAAGTCACGAGATTTCCGTATTAATATTCCCCCTGTAGAGACTGGTCCAAAAGAATCTCCTTAATATTTTTCTTTCTTGCTTTTCTTCGTCTTTAATCTGGCCGCAACGAGCCGTGTTTCAGATGCATATGTAGTTTCAGGCTTGATCACAGATTGTAATGGCGTAATTTAGAATTTAGTGATATGCATATTTTATTGTATCTCTTCCAAGTTAATTTGTGCGCTCTGAGATTCTTTCTAGGTTTACTTCACGGTTCAGTCCTGAAATTTGAATGACTCCTCCCCTGGTATTTACACTTAGACACTTGAGGCATTTTGCCAAATTGTGTCTTCCATGTAGTGGGTGTTCTGGTATTGATATCGGGAGATCTGTTCAGGATGAAATTTCATGAATTTCAGCAATGAATGCAGTCGCTTCCTGTCTGTTATTGGACAAGACTGCCATGTCATCAGCGAAGGACAAACAACGTAAATGAATTTTGTTTCCACGTATTGTGTCAAGGGATATTCCTTTAAATTCTTCCCAAGCCCTTATCCTATTATTCAAAACAAGATTAAACAGTAGAGGGGAATACCCATCTGCATGTCGGATTCAAGTTTTAGCATGAACCGGTTCAGACAATTTTCCTACGAATTTAACCTTTGAAGTGTTTGCATGATTAAATCTCTTCTTTTCCTGTCCAATTTGAATTATTCAGTACACAGAAAAGTGTCGTTGTGTCTTTGGACGCACATGTATTATTATTATTATTATTATTATTATTATTATTATTATTATTATTTCCCTACCGCCTTTCCCACACCATTACATGGCCGTGAGTGAGATTATTTCGTATACGTTGACACTTCGAACTATTTTATTGCGGGCTACCTTTTCACACATCAAACCAAGTGGAGAAATGTATTCGCTACCCCATTCATCTTATGTTATCATTTTCTTTTTTCTTTTAAAAATGCTATCTATTCGGGGCATCGTCCTAAGAAGACCTTTTGTCCCTACTTTGCACCATATGTTATGAACCTGCGTATACTTGGGAATTGCGAAGTGTAAAGTGTTGAATGTGAAGAAAGGAACATTAAGGACGCCACAAATACCCCGCCCCAGGCCAGGGATATAATTCATGCACAATTAAAAGCCCCTGACACGACCGAGAATCGAACTAGGGGCTGCGGGGTGGCAGGCGGACGCGTTCTACCCAATAATCTGGCGATACTATCTTTAATAACTGTTAGGTTACCGGTATTCAGTCTGACGAAACTAAATTTTGATTAATTAATTTATTTTTAAACTATCTGAAAATTCGCAATCTTTCAGGCAAGCAACGCAATGTTGAAATTATCCTAGGAATAAGAGATACGACTGTTAGGTAAATAAAATGTAATAAAGTATGAGAAAATATACTTTATTTATTCCTAAAAATTGCAACCATTTTCTTAATCACTTCTATCCGGTCGATTAGAAGAGCAGTTTACCCTTTTCTACCATGATAAGTGCCAATGTGCAGAATTTTTAAAGTAACAGTCGCTGTGGACATTTTTCAGAAAATCAAAAATCACAAAACGCCTAAGGAAAAACTTACAGAAAGAATTATGTAAATAACTTAATTTGGCTTGGGCTTGAATCAAAAAGAAAACTAGTAAAGAAACAAGTGATTTTATGCTGTTCTTCCGGAACTGCGTTTGGGCTGGAGAAGTTTATCAAAATTTGTTTTGTTAGATTGATGGAGGTGTCCGAGTCACAATTTTAAATATTTATCCCTTCAATTCGGCACAATTTAGGAGATCGCTGAATGTTTACATTTTCCCAGTATGGGGACCCCTAGTTGGTCTGGTGAGAAATGTTTTCAACATTAAAAAAGAAAAAAGGGCATATGACGCTGTTTAAGGTGATTCGTCCGTCGGATGGGGACGTTAAGCCTTGAGCAGGCCCCTTGGTGCTATTCGACAGGAGTAGGCTATGTGCCGGCACCGGGTTACACCCTCTCCCTGCTATCATATATCACGTCATTCATTTCATCTCATTAATTCTTCTGAGGAGTTTGATGTCAGGAAGGGCATCCAGTCATATAAACCCGCCACGACAGACTCATCTCACCTCATACCCGATCCCGTAGGGAAACGGGACAAGAGTTGGACAAACCCATCACAAATATGCCAATATGAGTATGATTAGGAACATGTGTGAATTACGATATTTAATCAAATCTGACTAAGACCATTGACCCAGCCGAGAATCGAAGTTCATGTCCTCTGAACCGAAGCTCTCTACTTCTAACATTTAACCAAGGAACCAGAGAATCTGTAGTCACTACACCATTTCCTAACTGGAAGACTCAAATGCGTTAAGGGCCGTAATTAGCACGTTACAAATTCTTGGATTCGCATCCGCGGTAAACAAAAAAAGAGAAGGCTAAGAGAGAGTTAGAGGTCAAACTCCCGTGGGCCAGGGCGGACCTAGGAAGCAGCTGCACTGTGCGTGTGGTGACCCTGACAATGGCTCGCGTTTGGTATATAAGAGCTGGTGACTGTCGATACAGCACATTGAGTCCCAGACAGACCAAAACCAACCTCTAGCAAACATGCAGCTTCTGGTGAGTAACATAGCAGTGTTTTGGGGAAGACTTTCTTTTATAACAGCCTAGTAGAAACTAAAGTAATTTATTTGAAGTACACTTCGAGATTCTTGAGTCATACTAGAGTATGTACGTATATTGCATGTAATATAAGAAAAGTGGTAAAGCCTTAACTTCAAAATGTTAATTTGACAGAAAATATATCCCTATATCTCAGGAACTAATGAGGATAAAGTTTTCAAATTTTTATCACTGATAATCACAACCTTCCCCTAGGTACTGAACTAGACATAAGTGCATTGAATGAAAAGTAAATTTAAAATGGCCCATATTTTAGCAAAAAGTCATTCAAATTGCTCAAAATTAGAAACCAATCAAGCGAAATACACTTTTTCTACTTCAGTAGCTGCATTAAGGCATAAAATAACTCTCTGAAAAAAAACTTACATCTTTAGCTTGTATACTTCATGAGGTAATGGGTCAGACAAGTGAAAAAAGGTCAATTTTCAGAAACTGAGTTCAATGTTCGATGTTCACTCATATCAGCATATAAAAATAGCCTGGTCCATAGTCAACATTATCTGAGGTTTGTTATAAGAGTGCCGAAAACTTCTCAGACAATTCTGGAACAGATAAGTGAAAGCCACAGCCTTCTAGATCAAATGGTTACAGAAATAGGTAACTTCAAAGAGGAGCATGTCCATTTCTCAGTTGGGCATTAATATACTAAATTAATTATTAACATTTTCTGGGCTAGCGTATTATAAAAATTTACAGACCATTTCGTTCAACAGAATCCAAATAATTTATGAGAAAACATTTGGAAAAAGTAATTTTTTAAAACATTGTCTTTCCACTCCTCTTAGTCAATGTAAAAATATAAGCCACATCCCATGTGTATAAAAACCCTGTGGGTAACCTGAAAAAACACTCTTTCTGGAAAAAATGTACTTACGAGAATCTTATAAAATACTATGAGCTCAATCTTTGTTTGCCTCCCCATTCCGGAGAGATATCAAATGTTTTCTTTCATGTTTGCTTTGTTTCAACGTTACTCCGATACAGGCTGGCTTTATCGAAAAAAGGGAAAGAATTGGGCCTTAATTAAGATACGGTACAGCGCCAGCATTTTCCTGGTACGAAACAGGGAAACCATGGAAATACATCCTCATGGCTGTCGACAGTGGAATGTCAACCCCTTATCTCCTGAATTCAAGGTCATAGCTACTTGGCCCAAACCACGTTGTTATCTAGCTCAGTGAGATATCAAGTACGGAACAAAAATGGTCAACCGGATACCAATTGGACCAAAACCCACAAGCTTCCGAATTCATGTCCGATATTTTGTTAGGTGTTATTAGTACGCTCTTATTGGAACGATGATTACATGTGAGGAGATATCTGACTGTGACATTTCGCATCCGGTCTAGAAAACCAAGGAAAACAGCTGAGGGTATTCATAGTACTGACCATGCGTCACCTCGTAATATGCAGGTCTTCGAGCTGAGCCTCGTTCGCTTATCAGACCAAGGCTCATTAGAGCTGTAGCGCCAAGGGAGAAAGAATCTAAGTTGGGTAGGAAATGTCCTCCATTCCGCTTTTCAGTTATGTATGGAGGGTTGAATAAATTATCGGGGTATAAATAAATGAACTATACGCCGAATATTTATGCAAATTTCCTAGCAGGTCTTGAAAGTACTTTCTGATACTGCATAGTCATCAACTTCGTCGCTGTGCACCATAGCCATATTGTTATATCCGTGTCTTGTTTTAATTTCCAGATCGTCCTCAGCGCCATTGTGGCCCTTAGCCAGGCTGGTTATTTGGCCGGTCCTACCGCCATTGCCACCCGTGGAGTATTGGCTGCCCCTGCTGCCATTGCCGCACCCGCCATCGCTGCCCCAGGTGTGATCGCTGCTCGTAGTGTCTTGGCCGCCCCTGCTGCCATCTCCGCCTACGCTGCTCCTTACGCTGCCACCTACGCTGCTCCCTACGCCACAGCCTACGCCGCCCCTGCCATCGCTGCCCGTAGTGTCCTGGCCGCCCCTGCCATCTCCGCCTACGCCGCACCTTACGCCACCGCCTACGCTGCACCTTACGCTGCTGGCTACGCCACCTACGCTGCCCCTGCTGTGGTCGCCCACTCTGACCACATCGTCAACACCCTTGCCCCTGGTGGTCCCGCTGGTCTCGCCCTGACCGCTGCCGGCACACCTGTCGACACCGTCGCCGTCCAGGCCGCCAGAGCCGCTGACGCTGTTGCTCATGTCAACGCCAAGACCGCCGCTTATCTGGGATAAACAATGTCATGTACATATAGTTCGTTTCGTTAAATTATTTAAATAAACGAACACCTAAAAACTAATTTGTGTCTCTATTTTCATTATGACATTCCCATCCCCAAAATGAAATTGTCCTCTTCTGAAAAAGCCTGCCACTCATGTGCATCCAATAAGGAATGTAGACAAATACGTTCACTGTAATTGATTTGTTACCTTTATTTTTTTTGCTATTTACTTTATGTCGCACCGACACAGATAGGTCTTATGGCGCCGATGGGATAGGAAAAGCCTAGGAGTGGGAAGGAAGCGGCCGTGGCCGCAATTAAGGTACAGCCTCGGCATTTGCCTGGTGTGAAAATGGGAAACCACGGAAAACCATCTTCAGGGCTGCCGACAGTGGGGCTCGAACCCACTATCTCTCGATTACTGGATACTGGCCGCACTTAAGCGACTGCAGCTATCGAGCTCTGTAATTTTATTTTAATTGAGGACACTGACTAAATACTGCTGAACAATATTTGACTACTAGGGCCTGCGGATTATTTATATTAAATAGGAGTAAAACTCCCTTCTGGGCAAGATACAACTTCATGAGTCAAAATGTTGCATTTTGCAGTAATCATCTTTTGTATTACATCTGTATATTTTTTTATTTCATTTCTTTTATTTCTTTTTTAATTTTTATTTTATTTTTCTTTTAATTTTTATTTTATTTTATTTTATTTTATTTTATTTTATCACCAATATTTCAAAACATATGAATTGCTCATTGCCGGTCCGAGTGGCTCAGACGGTCGAGGCGCTGGCCTTCTGGCACCAACTTGGCAGGTTCGATCCTGGCCCAGTCCGGTGGTATTTGAAGGTGCTCAGATACGTCAGTCTCGTGTCAGTAGTTTTGCTGGCATCTAGGCTTCTACGAAAACCGTTTAAAAAGTAGTTAGTGGGACATAAATCCAATAACATTTTATATATATTTTACGTATCACATGATGTGTTTAATTCTTTTTTGGCTGATGATGGCCACTAAGTGGCTGGAACTAGTCCCAAGACAAAATAATGTAATATTATTTACTTGATATATTGTATTTAAAGGTGAACGCTCTTATCAGTTTATTTCGTATATACATACATCAATATTATAGACCGTTATGCCCTTCAGCGTTCAGTCTGCAAGCCTCTGTGAATTTACTGATCGTTGCCAAAATCCTCTATTTGCAACTAGTACTGTGGCCTCATTTAGTTGAATACCTCCTACCATTAAATCGTTAGAAACTGAGTCTAACCATCGTCGTCTTGGTCTCTCTCTATTTCTCCTACCCTCCATAACAGAGTCCATTGTACTCCTAGGTAATCTATCCTCCTCCATTTGCCTCACATGACCCCAACACCGAAGCGGGTTTATGCGTACGGCTTCATCCATCGAGTTCATTTCTAAATTAGCCTTTATCTCTTCATTCCGTGTATCCTCCCGCCATTTTTCCCATCTGTTTGTGTCAGCAGTCATTCTCTCTACTTTCATGTCTGTTACTTCTAACTTATGAATAAAATATACTGCGTCCACCCAGTTTTCACTCCCTAAAGCAACGTTGGTCTGGAAACAGACCGATGTAAAGGTGGTTTCGTGCGGGAGCTGATTTCCTTCTTACAGAATACTGTTAATCGCAACTGCGAGCTCAGTGCATGAGCTTTACTGCACCTTGATTAAATCTCACTTACTACATTACAATACTGGGAGAACACACAACCTAAATACTTGAAATTATCTACCTGTTCCACCTTTGTATCACCAATCTGACACTAAATTCTGGTTGAATTTCTTACCTAGTGATATATATTTAGTCTTAAAAAGGCTAATTTTCATACCATACTTACTGCACCTATTTTTTCAAATTCCAAAATATTAGACTGCAGGCTTTTGGCACAATCTGCCATTAAGACCAATTAATCAACATAGATCAGACTACTTACTACATTTCCACCTAACTGAATCCCTCCCTGCCACTTTCTACCTTAAATTAATATATTTAGCATGGAAGGCTTATTTACCTTTATCACTTAATTTTTTATTATTTTTTCTAGGGTTAAAGGTTTTTGTGTTTTCTTTACTTATTTAATGTATTTTATTGAGTAATGTTCCATGTAAACTACCATCAACAACAATGAAAGATCAAAACCTTGTCTAACACCTAAAAATACCCTGAACCAAGAACTCATTCTTACCATCAATTGTCACTGAAGCCAAATTGTCAACACAAATGCATTTGATTCATTTTAATTATCTACACTTAATCCCATAGTCCCTCGGTATGGTGAACATATTCTCCCTCGGTATCCTGTCATATGTTTTATCTAGACGTACGAAATATCATTATAACTGTCCATTCCTCTCGCAGCATTTTTCACTTGCCTGGTGCATTCTTTCACATTTAACTATAAAAAATAAAAAATTGATAATTGACATCTCACCAAATTTGCAGAGAATCTAGAGTATTGTTTTTACAGCATTTTAATAAGTTAATAATAAAAATATTAAGACAATTATGGTATTTATAGTACAAACACCTTCTATTTAGAGATATTTAATTGAGAAAAATAATTTCGGGTTGTCACTTAGCTCTTTAAACACCTGAAAAATATTTCGTGAACAGTAATGAATATATGTTTCCGACCCCTTGCCAAAATGGTAAGCTTAGGGACCTTCGGTTCATGCTGACCCTGGTTCAAATCGCTACCATGTAGGAGATTTCATTTAAGTTTGATTAATTGCTCCGGCTCAGCGACTGGGTATTTGTGTTTGCCCGATATCACTCCTCTCCATACGCACAAAACACACCACACTACCAAACACTAGATAAAATGTGGATAAATTCTTCCAAATACGGTACGTGTCAGGAAGGATATCCGGCCAAAAAACATGACAAAAACCTAATTTTTTGTGACATAGTTAGAACCTGGACCCTACCAGGAAGTGGAAATAGCAGCAGAAGGAGAAGTTTTGCATTTTAATTCCCGAAAAGTTCCGTCTGGGGACGTGCAAACGCACACGGCACAACCGCTCAAAACCTCGTTCTATCTCTGTGATTTTTTTTACAATTTTCTTTACGTCGGACTGACACAGGTAGGTCCTAGGGCGAAGATGATGGAGGAATGGTTTAGGAGTTGGAAGGAGGTGACCGTGGCCTTAATTAAGGTGTGAAAATGTTATGGGATAGGCAGCAGGCAATGAAAAGTCAGGTTGTGTTTCACCAAGAGAAAAACCCCTACCAGTTTTAATTACAGTTTTGAGGGGGTGAAGGTTCCTTATAAGGATCACTGTAAGTACATGGGTGACAATTTCAGGAAAGACCTTCATTGGGGTTATCACAAAAATGAGGTTGTAAAGAAATGTTGCAGATCGCTTCATATGGCGGAAGAGGGTAACATATATAGACTACCCTGCACAACAGTTATGCTACGAGGTTTGCATAAATATCAGGGGTACGGGCCATCAAAATTCCTGGAATTTATGTAACTCTCACTAGATTACGGAACAGAGGGCAGGACGACAGACACTTCCTATCAACCAAAGTAGTTTTGCATTCCAGCGTATTACTGCATAAGCATCCGGGGTCCGATCATCACCATGTAATATCATATTCAATAACCTCTTACACCACCCTAACAAAGAATTACTTTTACCCTGTGCAGAAGTTTAAGTAGGGAGGATCGTCATAAGTAGCTCTCGGATTGTATGTAATATCAAATTGCGAAATATGTAACCTACATAAAACCCTTGTAAATATTAATGAAATATGGAATTGACGGACCCCGAATTCTTATCCAGTAACAGGTTTGAATGCAAACCAATTTGGTTAGTAGGAAATGTCTGTCCTCTGGCCCACTCTTCCGTGATCTAGTGAGAGTTACATGAATTCCAGAAATTTTGATGATCCGTACAGCTAATATTTATGCAAACCTCATAGGATAACTGTTTTGCAGGGTAGTCTATACTTGTTACCCTCCTCAGTAAGTTTGCATTCTAACTTATTACTCCATAAACACCCCGGCTCTAGTCCAGCTCCATGGCTAAATGGTTAGCGTGCTGGCCTTTGGCCACAGGGGTCCCGGGTTCGATTCCCGGCAGGGTCGGGAATTTTAACCTTGATTGGTTAATTCCGCTGGCCCGGGGGCTGGGTGTATGTGTCGTCTTCATCATCATTTCATCCTCATCACGACGCGGAGGTCGCCTACGGGAGTCAAATGAAAAGACCTGCATCTGGCGAGCCGAACTTGTCCATGCACACTCCCGGCACTAAAAGCCATACGCCATTTCATTTTTACCCCGGCTCTAGACTTAAAAATCCTACGGCAGGATCTAGATTTGCGTTCGATCATTCGACCATGAGAAAACACTTGTGTCGTGTTCTTATAACCAAAACAATGTGGTAATTTTATTATCAGCTATGCATTATAATAACTCCGCGAATGAAACATCAAGTATACCATTCATCATTCGCACATACAATAATACTAATGGTGGCACTGACACCTTTGATGAACTGTGTAAGACCAACTCTACCTCTTGACACAACAAAGCGGTGGCCACTTCGTATCATGTTCGGAATCCTAGACGCTGGTGGAGTCAGTTCTTTTTAATATTGACAATTCGGAATTAGAAAAGAGAAAGAGGAATCGTAGGGAGGTCTTGAAAGACTTAGGCATGTCACTTTTTGAGTATTATCTTCAAAATCCGCTCGGTATACCTACAGTACAGAGCTACATAAACAAAACAACTGCTCAAATTTTAACATTGAAGTGATTAACCAAGTGCCCATCCAACGAGGTGTTCTGAGGAAGCTTCGATGTGCCATCTGTCTAAGGCAGAATGACAGAAAAATCAAAACAGTCTGCTCGCAGTGTGCGAAACCATTCTGCCAGAGTCACCGTGCCATGCTATGTGTCGATTGCGAACATCTCCTGTGAAGCACTTTGTAACTCTCACTAAGGTGAACTGCCAGTGCTATTAATTTTCAGTGAATACCTTTACTGCAGAACTGATCTAAAAATTCATGAAAATTATCCATTGTGCCAGCAAAAAATATGTACTTAATTTATCTCTGCATGCGTCAGCCTCTCACCGCTGGGTTCCGTGGTTCAAATCCTGGTCACTCCATGTGAGATGTATGCTGGACAAAGCGGAGGCAGGACAGGTTTATCTCCGGGTACTCCGGTTTTCCCAGTCATATTTCATTCCAGCAACACTCTCAATTATCATTTCACTTCATCTGTCAGTCAATAATCATTGCCCCAGAGGAGTGCGACAGGCCTCGGCAGCCGGCACAATTCCTACCCTCGTCGCAAGATTAGGGCTTCATTTATTCCATTCCTGACCCGGTCACTGACTAGAAAACAGTTTGTAGGTTTTCATTTTCATTGTATCTGCAATTTTCAATTTAATGATTTAATAATAATAATAATAATAATAATTGAATTAATTAAAATATATAAACTCTAGAGATCATAATAGTCATTTACCAGTGTCCTCTAACAGTACAGTAGACAGCTGGAATAAGAACAAGTGGTAAATTTAAAAGTGTGTGATATGATTGAATACAATTTGAATCGTCAAGCAGACCCCACTGTGGTATTTACGTATGTGTTTTGTGAGTGTCGCGTTCCAGGGCTAATTTGGTTAGTAAGAAGTGTCTGCCTTCTGGCCCCCTCTTCCGTTATCTAGTGAGAGTTACATAAATTCCAAGAATTTTGATGGTTCGTACACCTATTATTTATGCAAACCTCATAGCATAGCTGTTGTGCAGGGTAGTCTATAATTATTACTTCCTCAGTAAGTTTCTATTCTAACCTATTACTGCATAAACATCCCGGCCCTAGACTTATGGGGATATTAAAGAGTTGTAGTGAAGATGTAAAGGAGAGGGCGTATAAGTCACTGGTAAGACTACAATTAAGAGTATGGTTCCAGTGTATGGGGCCCTCATAAGGATTACTTGATTCGAAAACAGGAAAAAATCCATAGGCAAGTGGCACGTTTTTTTCGGGTGATCTCCAACAAAAGAGTAGTGTTGAGAAAATGTTACAATCCTTAGGCTGGGAAGACGTGGGAGTAAGGAGACGAGCTGTTCGACTAAATGGTATGTTCCGAGTTATCAGTTGAGAGGTGGCATAGATTGGCATCAGTTTAAAAGTACGAAAAGTTGCAATATGAGGATAAAGTTGCAATTCAAGAATACAAATTGGGGATAATGTTCGTTTACAGGAAGAAGAATTTTGGTTGGAATAATTTACCAAGGGAGGTATTTGAAAAATTTGAAAAATCTCCAAGTTCTTTGAAATGATTTAAGAAGGGGCTAGTTAAACAAGTGATAATGATACAGATCAGTGGTGATTGATTGAAACGAATCAAAGTATTCCTTACACGATGTGCTTCTACGTAGCCTGAGCTACTCTAATTATTGGCTGTGTACCATAGCGACTTTCGTGTATCAAGGTGGTGACAGTATTGCCTCACTCCATTTCGTTATACTGAGTGTTGCAGGGTAGGTTGGTTCTTCCTCTTTACACATTAATATTGAACAAACTCATCGCATGTGTTGTGCGGAAATTCAGATTTTAAACTTCTTTAGTTTAGTCTGCAAAATTGCGCGGGCTCGCCTGTTGATTATACAAGCCAGCAACACACAGAGTAACAAAGCAGTCGACGGAAAGGTGAGGGACAAACATCTATATCATAGTTCGTCAGAAGGGCAACCACTACAACAGTCAGAATAATCTGAGCATGACTACGCCTGTTTTCCAAGAAGTGGGAGGTCGCCATGTGGATTTCTAGAAAAATGTTCAAATTACGAGGACTCTTTTTCCTCAGTAATAAATTATTTTTGCTCTGTTCGAGTGTTTTAGTCAAATGGGCTTTGTTTTGTTCAAACTTTTAAAATGTGCCCGCAAACTGGTGTTGTCTTATTTCCGCAGATATCTCTGTTGCGTAGTCACTAGCTCATTGACGTTCGAGTCCGAGCTTGGTCAGTACTACTTCTTTTACAGATACATCCCTTATCTTTTCTTTTTCCAATAATTGCTGTGGTCTCTTTTGTTAATATTTATTAATACAGTAAATATAAAAAACAAGAAATTCTAAACTATCTGATATACCAGGCGAGTTGGCCGTGAGATTAGGGACGCGCAGCTCTGAGCTTACATCCGGGAGATAGTAGGTTCGAATCCCATTGTCGGCAGCCCTGAAGATGGTGATACGTGGCTTCCCATTTTCACACCAGGCAAATGCTGGGGCTGTACCTGAATTAAGGCCACGGCCGCTTCCTTCCCATTCTTAGCTCTGTCACATTGTCACCATAACACCGACCTGTATCTGTGTGACGTAAATAATAATTGTGAAAAAAAGAACTATCTGATGTAAACTAAAATATTACATATTGTACCAAAAACATGAAATAAAATTGAAAGAAAAAGAAAGTCCGCTTCTGTGGTGTAGTCTTTACTGTGACTAGCTGCCACCCTCGGAACATCGGGTTTCATTCCCGGCTCTGCCATGAAATTTGGAAAGTGGTACGAGGGCTGAAACGGGGTCCACACTGCCTCCGGTGGTCAACTGAGTAGATGGGTGCTCGATTCCCACTTCAGCTATCGTCGCATGCTCTTTTGCTACATGTACCGGTGTTGTAGTGGTGGTAGTGGTGGGAGTGGTGATTGTTTTACGAGGAAGAAAAACAGGGAAACCATCCTCTATTAATATTAACATGAGCTGGGCTGAGTGGCTCAGACGATTGATGTGCTGGCATTCTGACCCCAACATGGCAGGTTCGATCTTGGCTCATCCCGGTGTTATTTGAAGGTGCTCAAATACATCAGCCCTTTGTTACTAGATTTACTGGCACGTTAAAAGAACCCTGCGGGACTAAATTCCGGAACCTCGGCGTCTCCGAAAACAGTAAAAGTACTTAGTGGGGACGTAAAGCCAATAACATTATTATTTTATTAATACTAATATGAGGGGGAATAAAAGGGGATCCGACACTTCGAGATATGAAGGTACCAGCCAAAGAAAGGCAAGGGCCACGAAAGATTCCCTACGACTGGAATGCTCTAACAGAATACTCCCATTCCCTAGTTTCGGATCGCCTAATCATTATTTACCATTTGTATGCAAAAGGCTTTTCCGGTTTCACTAAGAGATGGCGCCAGCGAACAGTACGCAGCGTATGAATTTGACACATACGTCAGTTTGTTCGTCTGACAATCTATCTACACATATAAGTTGAGTTCGCTGTTCACTAACGTATGTGTTGTATCGTTCAGTGATCACGTCGACGTTTGTGCCTGAAGAAGCACATTTGCGCCACGCATTGCTTTTCTTATTTAATCGAAAGGAAAAGGCTGTGGAAATTCATATTTTGTTGGTAGAAACATATGGTGAATATGCTCCGTCGATTAGAACACGTGAGACATGGTTTCGACAGATCACTTCGGCAAGAAGACCATGCTTTGTATTTGATGGGACCAGGCCGGTAACTTATTGTGTATTATGACCTCTTGAAGCACAGAGAAACCGTTGATACACAACGCTATCGCCAACAAATGATTCATTTAAATCACGCATTGATCGAAAGATGACCGGAATGGGCCAGAAGACATGGAATAGTGATTTTGTTACACGACAATGCGCCTTCTCACGCAGCAAAACCAGTAAAAAATACCTTGAAATCGCTTGGATGGGACATCCTTTCGCACCCGCCATACTGCACCGACCTGGTGCCATCTGACTACCACCTCTTCGCATCAATGGAGCACGCGCTCGCAGAGCAGCACCTCAGCAATTTCGAGGAAGTTGGAAAAAGACTCGAAGAATGGTTTGCTGCAAAAGGCAAGCAGTTTTTCCGGCATAACATTCATAACTTACTTGAAAGATGGGCGAAGTGTGTAGACGCCGATGGCCAATATTTTGAATAATAAAAAAATGAGTTTCCCCTAAAAATTACGTGTTTTATTTACCACAAAACCGGCAAGAACGTATTCATACACCTTGTACGACGAAAGTCTAAAATATAGCCTTTAAAACGTTTATTTACTATTGTACTAGACTTTAACATGTTATATAGTCTAGGACAATATGTATATTACCATTAGCAATTTGTATTAGTGCAATTATTTAGTGTTATCCTTAGCTTACAATAGACATTATGAATTAACTGAATGACTGTATGAATGAATGACCGAATGAATGGCATGATTGGATTGTATTCACGCATCCGTGAATGAATAAACACTCCTATCTCTCTCTCTCTCTCTCTCTCTCTCTCTCTCTCTCTCTCTCTCTCTCTCTCTCTGTCACAGATAAATGTTCTAATACCGTCGGGGTCGGAAAATAACAAGAGTTGAACAAGAAAGTTCGGGTAGGATAGTTGAAATTAAGGAGCCTGGAAGTCGTAAGTGTAAGCGATGCCAGGACTCAGATAAGGGCTCCAGGGTTGGTAACTCAAGTTAAGATCCCCTGGGGCCCCTTTTAGTCGCCTCTTAAGACAGGCAGGTGATGATGTCTGTGTTATTTTACCACCTCCACTTGGAGTGTAGCTGTTAAATTATACGGGCTAGGAATGGAAAGGAAGTGGCTGTAGCCTTGATAAAGTTACTATCCCAGCATTTTTCAGGAGTTGAAATGGGGAAAAAGACGGAAATTCATTTCGAGGATGGATGACAAGGGATTCGAACCCGCCGTCTCCCGAATGCAGAGCTAGCAATCATTGCAGACCGTGTTCAAGTGCACGGAGCTAACATGCTTGGTATGTCCCAGTTAGTTACAAAAACACCTACTCACCTTATTTCAGACTAGTATTGCTGGTGTTTTGGTTTTTTAAAGTATTTTTGTTGCCAAGATTTTACCCCTTTTTAGTAACCTACAAGCCTCCAGACTCATAACTTGAGTTCAGGTTGAAGGGGGGTAACGAGTATATTCCACCCTACACATCAGTTATGGTATGAGAGTTGCATAAACTTTAGGAGCACGGCCCATCAGAGAAGCTAGAATTTATGTTACTTGCACTACATTACGGAAGAACCACCTAGACGACACTTCTTAATAACTAAACTAGTTTGCTTTATAACCAATTACTGACTCAACATTAGAGTCTACTGATGACCTAACAGATAAGATCGCCAGTCCAATCACTTCCGTGGTGGACATTAAAGGAGAAGGAGAAAAACTGAGAGTTAGAGGTCAAACTCCCGTAGGCCTGGGCGGACCTCGGAAGCGCCAATGCCATGCGTATGTTGACCCTGACCAATGTATTTGGTATATAAGGTGTGGAGAACATGGACAGAGCACATAGAGTCCCAGACAGACCAAAACCAACCTCCACCAACCATGCAGCTTCTGGTAAGTAGTAAATTTATATCAGCAGAGATTCTGTTTCAGCTTGATTGAAATATTATACCTTTCATACCAGGGATTAAGAAAATATATCAAGTCAATAGTAACTTCATATTACAAGCCATTGATTTAATTTTCAAGAGTTATCAGAAATAAGTGAAAAGATCAATTTACTGTGATATGATGTTCTATTCATTTTAAACCATCTACAATTAATACCACCTCTCTTTATAAAACAAACTTCTGCCCTGAAATATCTTTAATTTATACTCTTTGTACCTTGGCATAAATAATATGTACATTAGAATGTATTTTAACTCGATATTACTCTTTAGTCTTGATATTGGAATAATTCAGACTTTGAACGCTTTCACTATAAAAGTGTCTTCAAGTTTATTTTATTCCCGAGTAGCTCCGTCTGAACGTAACGAGTTTGATCCCAGCTCACTCTGCTAATAGAAGGTGCACACGTTCGCCAGCCAGTATCAACATATTTACCACCACGTAAAATAAATACTGATCTTTACATAAACGAACCCGTAAAACTTAATTTGTGTCCTGATATTCATTATGAAATACTTACCCACAAATTAAACTGATGCCATCTTATAAGGTATTCATCGGGATATGTTTGCTGATTAAAGACATTATCCTTTTATATCCTGGATTCATATCATGTAATACGTTTCAGGGCGTTCAAAAACTAAAGCAATGTTATAGTTTCATGCGAATGTTAAAATCATGTCTGTAGCCACAATACCTAAAGTTTTTGTCAATTTCGGAGCAGGAATAAACTAATTTTAATTTTAAAAATCACCAAGTGAGAAATCAGTTACTATTTCCCCTCAGCTATCATGCCCCATGCTGTTAGAATGTGTCATAACTTAAGCCGGGAATTTTATGCAGTATTGAGTGAACTTACATGAGGGTAACGACTGCCTATCACGTTCTACAGTTACGTAGGGAGAGTTATATAAATTTAATGGATTAAAATATGAAGATAGAAGGAATAGAGTAGGAATTCTATAGCTGGACCAGAAAATACCAGGAACAAAGACATGTAATAACCAGGCTTCCACTGCTAACTGTGTATTAAAAAAAGATTTCACAAACCAGACACATATTACGTGTGTGTGCTGTGCAATAAAATTTGTAACATATCACATACTAACGTGCCCGAAGAGAACGAATTCAGTCACAGAATTCTGCAAGAACTAAAATTAATAACTGTTCAACATGAGTTCACGCCTTTCTAACCAATTAATAGACGGTATTCGTAATTTTTATCCGAATGTCATAAACTCATTACAAACGCGTTGCGTAGACAACAAGGTACTTACTTCGAAATATTGCATTTCAGTCTATGTACTACTGTATAAATATTCGAGCTGCTGTAAATCACACTAATTTCTACACTACAAACAGATTGTTTCATGTATATTTTCTCTTCTCTAGATTGTCCTGAGCGCCATTGTGGCCCTTAGCCAGGCTGGTTATTTGGCCGGTCCTACAGCTATTGCCGCCCCTGGAGTGATCGCTACCCGTGGAGTACTGGCTGCTCCTTACGCTGCTGCCTACGCCGCTCCCTACACCACCACCTACGCCGCTCACTACACCACTGCCTACGCCGCCCCAGCCATCGCTACTCGTACTGTTTTGGCCGCCCCCACCATCGCTACCCGTAGGGTTCTGGCTGCCCCTGCCATCGCTGCTCCTGGAGTGATCGCTACCCGTGGTGTTCTGGCTGCCCCTGCCATCGCTGCTCCTGCAGTGATCGCTACCCGTGGTGTTCTGGCCGCCCCTGCCATCGCTGCTCCTGGAGTGATCGCTACCCGTGGTGTTCTGGCCGCCCCCGCTGCCATCTCCGCCTACGCCGCACCTTACGCCACCGCCTACGCTGCACCTTACGCTGCCCGCTACACCACCTACGCTGCCCCCGCTGTAGTCACCAAGCATGTCGCTTATCTGGGATAAACTAGTCTATAAACTCAAGAAGGCTCAATGTTATGTATAAATAGTTCGTTTCGTTAAATTATTTAAATAAATGAACTCATACTAATTACTTTGTATCTGAATATTTATTATGATATCCCTATCCACAAATTGAAGTGGTTTCGTTGTGAAATAAACTGTGCCATTCACACAGCTCGGAATGTATTTATCCGGATATTTTAGCTAAGATGATGTTGACGATGATAATGCTTGTTGTTTAAAGGCGTCTAACACCTCGGTAATCGGCCCCTAATAGTACGAGATGAGACTAAATATAATGACAACTAAAATTCCAAAATCATAAACTGACGAGAATTCAAATGATGATGATGAAGAATGAATGCATGGATATGAATTTCAATTAATCAGCGGCTCGAACTCAAAATACTGAAAATTAAAATAATTCAAAAATCCATCCATTGACTAAAGTTAAAAAGAAAAAGACGATGAACAATGATTATGAACTTAAAACAATCGTTGGATTCGACTCGCAATGCCCCCCCATTCCCCTAAAATAACTTGAAACTGAACAAGTGAGTGCTTCCAAGGCAAAATCCTAAATCGATGATGCCTGTTGTCTAAAGAGGTCCAAAATACAGGTCACTGGCCCCTCATAATAGTAGTAATCACGGGCAATGTAAACCCGTAGCAAACCACTCACGATGTTACTAATAGAGCAGACCCATGGTGATGGTACTAATCACAGGTAATATCATGGGTCAAGATCCATCATTCCTTGGTCCTCATTTTAGTCTCCTCTTACGACAGGGTATACCATGTATTCCTCATCTGCGTACCCTACCATCAGAGGTTATTTTCTCTAAGATTTGGACAATATATCTCATTCATGTGCAATGGCATAGACTAGATGTTACTGGCTAATGCTTATCTGCTAAGATTATCTGTTGTGGAGAAAGATGGATAGGAAAATTTAAATACATCCTTAGAGAGTTCTATTGGCGGTCCAGCCCACCGATGTACTATTAACTGCCTAGATATTTAATTAATTAAATGAAAATGCCGGGAGAGTGCCTTTTAGAAGGCACGCCGGTCCTCTTCCACCTTTACTGCACACCTCAAATCACCGTAACACATCTGCTGCAAGAGAGAGGGCGTCATCCTCTAAAGTCGCCCCTACACCACCAGAGTATGCAATGTAAACAGTTTAGTAGTAGCACTCAACGCAACTGAATTATTTTAAAGATGGAAAAACTGTTCCGCTGCAATACGTGCCAAACTGTAATCATTTAAACTTTAGACTTTCGGCATTCAAACCCACAAAACAATCAATGTTATAAGCAGAGTCCGTATTATTAGGTACTGATAGGTTAGAAACAAACATATTTAACCAGTAATAAGTATACTCTACCCTGCACAACGGTTATGGTATGAGATTTGCATAGATATTAGGAGTATGGCCTGTAAAACCCTTAGAATTTATGTTGCTCTTGCTACATTATGGAAGAACAGGTTGCATGCCACTCCCTATTACTCAAATTAGTTTGCATTCTAAAATATTACAGCCTAAAAATCAAATGTCTAGTTATAAATAAATCAGCCAAGAGACCATAACAACTACAGGTGTGCAATCCTAACCATATAATATTTTTCATTTTTATGTTGTTATGTTGTTACGGTCTATATTACATTTACCATAGTAGTATTATTTTCATCCTTCTACAATTAGCTTTACTTCGCACCGACACATATAAGTCTTATGGCAACAATGGGGTAGGAAAGAGGTAGGAGTGGGAAGGAAGCGGCCGTGGCCTCAAAGTACAGCTCCCGAATTTACTTAGGGTGAAAATGGGAAACCATCTTCATTATGATGATGATGATGATGGTTGTTGTTTTAAGGGGCGTAACATCGAAGGTCATCAGCCCCACAAACCATCTTCATAACTGCAAGCAGATAGGTACGAGTCTTCCATATTTGTATTGATTAACGACCCAGTGGTCATTTTCTTAAAGTAAACTGAGAGTATAGTGGGTTTTATGGCGTTGCTTTCAAGTAATTAAGAAATAAATGACATTTGATCATTATTAAAACGTCATTGTTCCTTCTCAGGGCCAGAAACTGTTGAGTCCATCACCCTAAAAGCATTTTATATCCAAAAGAAAATGCACAAAATCAGTGGTAACCAAATATTTCCCAATAATTTCCGTAACGTTTGAGTAAAAGGAAGATAATTCGATATTCACGCACTTTTCAAAGTTTTTGGATGTTTTCTGTTTCCTGGAAAATTTTACTTTTTGTACTTCAACGGATTTTTGCAGCGAAGTCTTCAATTGCCCTACTGCGCCACTAACAGTTACTGTGGCTCTGGACTTAGGCGCCGTAGGGCGTCGTATGAGGTGCTCTTGATTCACCTCAGTGGGTTCAATATAAAAGAAAAAATCAACGAATGAACATTTGAGAATATTATGCTCCAAAGAAGCTCAAAAAATGGGGCCACGGTCAATGCACAGCAATGTGAAGAGATGTTGTATAAATTGAGGCGCATCATAAAGTCAAAATGCCCGCACCTGAACTATCAACAACCTCCATACTCTCCTGATCTATCTCCAAGTGATTTTCACATCTTGATAAAGATATGGCTCCATCAACGGCCTGCCAGCTCGTTCAATAATGGGATTGGCTGCTTCATCACACAGCAGGATAAATGTCTTAACAGTTCCGGTGATTAATTTTGATTTTTTGTTGATGGTTTGACATCGCACTTGCCGGGCCCGTGGTGTAAGTGTAGCATGCCTGACCCTTACCCGTAGGCGTCGCGTTCGAACTCCCACCCGGATCAGGTAATTTCACCTGGATCTGAGAGATAGTTCGATGTCCACTCAGCCTACATGATTACAGTTGAGGAGCTACCTGACGGTGAAATAACTGCCCCCATTCTAGAGAGCAAAGAATAACAGCCGTGAGGGTTCGTCGTGCTGACAACACGACACTTCAAAATCCGCAGGCCTTCGGGCTGAGCAGCGGCCGCTTGGTAGGCCAAGGCCCTTCGGAGCTGTCAGCCACACGAAGGTTTTCTACGACAAAAAGATGGAGAAAGGGCAAGTATTAGGCTGGTAATGCCCAGAATTTGCCTGCTGAGAAAACGGGAAACTACGGAAAACTATCTTCAGTGTTGCTGATTGTGGGATTCGAACCCAGGATCTCTCCAATTCAAACTCGATTCCCGTTCATGTATGAAATGTTCTACTTAACGGTGACCTGTTTTTGGCTGCTCCCTATAGGTAAATAATATATAGATTGCATTTGAAGAACGGGTTTTGCTGACTGCGATGGAGCTGTCACCTTACATGAAGCTACAAAGAGAAGGAAGTGGGCTCACTGGACAGCCTTGGCGAGGTCAGGTGTGGACAGCGAACGAGGTCATATCGCTGACCGGAACTTAATTCCCTATTCGTGGATAATCACTGTCACGCCCTGCTATGCCCATATATGTGGTGAAGAATGCAACTCTAGGATATCACGATTGGCCATTCAAGGTAAGATTACCTGCATAGTAATCGACACAATTACATTTGAGGCACTCTCCAATTACTGGAAAATGTACTTTTGTCAAGTGGTTGTCTAATTATAGCATGGAGTTCAGGTAGTTGTGTACGTAAAAAGAAGTATGTCCCTAGGACTTCATATTATTTTGTTACCCTACGTCGGACCCGTCGTTGACAAGGTAACTTTGGTATAATTGTAGCATTAATGCCATCTAACGGAGATGAATGGAAACTTATAAAAACAGAGCACAGCTCAGCTAACAGCAGTCAGCCTGTTTCATGTTATTCTTGATACGTTTCAGAGACTTAAAACGTTATAAGTATACCTCGGATTTTTAGGTGGTAATAGGTTAGAATGCACAGTAATTTGGTTTGTACGAAGTGTCATGCAACCCGTTGTACCATAATGTAGGAAGAGCAGCATAAATTCAAGGAGTTCTATAGGCTCTACTCCTAATACCTATGCAAATCGCATAGCATAACCGTTGTACAGTGTAGGGTATACTTGTTACTGGCTAAAGCATGTTTGCATTCTAACCTATCAGTACCTAATAGTCCGGGCACTAGTTATAAGCCACTACGTTTTGTTTTCTTCCTGCTCAGCGATATTAAAGGCTTCCAGCCCCCATTTTCAAGATTCGATGATGTTGACGATGATGATGATGATTGTTGTTTAATGGGGCCTATAAGCTAGGTCATCTCCCCAAAATGGAACGAGGTGCAACAGAATGAAACGACAACTAAAACTTCAAAATATATCCATCGATTAGACTCTAAACAGAATGATGATGAACAAGGACCTTGAGTCCAAGACAATCAGTGGATCCAGTTCACCAAGCCTTATTTTCTGGGATGACGCTAGTATTCCGAAGGTGTCCAAAATCCAAGTCCGTCGCCATAAGACCTATCTGTGTCGGTGCGATGTAAAGCCCCTAGCAAAAAAAAAAAAAATCCAAGTCACCGGAACTTCATAATAGTACTAATCACTGGTAAAGCAGAACCATCGTGCTCCTCACATAGTGGAACTGATCGCAAATAGTCTCATGGTTCTAATTCCATCATCCCTTGGGCGCCCACCTTCAGTCGCCCCATTTACTCGCCTCTTACGATAGGCTCGGGATACCATGGGTGTATTATTCATCTTCGCCCTCCTCCACAGGGGGTAAATTTTTAAGATTGCTTTCCCCATCATCCATCCAGACATCATTCCTTTATGTTGCTTTCTTATTTCCGTAGCCCCATTCGATATCTTCCTGATCACTGGGGGATGATGACCTCACTCATGAAAAAAAAGGCGTTAAAACATCTAAAACGAAAAATCTTACTTCGTCATTCTTCTTGTTTACAATTTGGCCTACGTTGCGCCGACACAGATTTTATGGCGACGATGTGATAGGAAAGGCCTAGGAGTAGGAAGGAAGCGACCGTCGCCTTGAATAAGGTACAGCCCCAGCATTTCCCTGGTGTGAAAATGGGAAAACTATCTTCAGGGCTGCCGACAGTGGGGTACGAACCCACTGTCTCCCTGATGCAAGCTCACAGCTGCGCGCCCCCAACCGCACCAACTTTCCAGGTACTATTAGAACTGAAGGCAAATGTCGAATAAAGGCGATTGCAAAATATGAAAAAAAAAGTCCTCAGGAAATTTTTAGGACCAAAATGCGATAATAGAATTTGGATGAAAAGAAATCACATTATATCTATCAGATTACAGAAAAAGTCACGAATGCAATCAGGAAACGGCGAAAAACGCCTATTACAATTTTTGGTCACCTATATTTGATGCGCTCAGAACCATAGAGGCTCAAGTGCCAAATAATTGATTCTGAGAGAAATGGCCTCCAATTTTTTGACATTATGAAATATACTGTAATTGTTTTGCCAATTGTATTGTGTATATGGTCTGAAATTTTTTAAAAAAATTTGGACCACTGTTTAGAACACTAGAATTATTTGGTTATTTTCATTTTAAATGGTAGTTGAGCCTCTTTGGATTTTGAAAAGTTGACTATAACTATCACTTGAAGTCCCTTTATGAAACATTAGAATAGAGGCAAAGTTTAACACAAACCTTCAAAATATATAGTTTATTATAAGAATATTATTGAGTACATAGTTATGACAAGTGTTTCACACAATTACCGTAACACGGCTTTAGAAAATAAGACTATATGGCTAGATTGCTTCAGACTTGAATGATCATCTCGGTGGGTACGTAAGTCACAACCAGTTTAAAACCATGATAGCAACCACAAACATTACAAAAAAGCACAATACAGATTAGAACATTTTCATATTAACACTTAATAAAGAGAAATACCAAATCAGTGATCTTCATCACTAGTATAAAGTCCTCCACCCTTAGCATCCATAGTTGAACGCAATGTCTTATAAAATTATTGTGATGCTGGTGGAATGAAAGGCATCAAGTCATTGTGGTCTTTCAGACATTTACATTGACAATATCGACATTCCCTTTCATGCATAATTCATCCACTAACATAGTTATCTTCTTGTCCAGAGTTCCTTAACCCTTTCCGCACATTCTCTTTCTCCAGACTGCTTCATTTTTCCGCCGATTTCGTCCTCAATTTTTTCATTTTCATATACTAGATCTTTACCACCTCGGCCTACACGTTCTTCTATTTCATCACCAACATCACAAAGCACAGGAATTATTCTTCCTTCACTTATGGTATTACCAAGCAATGGCTCTTCGTTTTGATCACCAAGAACATCACCATCTACAGCTTCTCCTTTTCCATCCTCAACAATGTCACCGACCACATTGTTGTCTGGGCTATAAGAAATAATCTGACCTTCCGCAGATTCTTCTCTTCCAGCATGGTTAGTGTCATTGCCAAGACCAAGGAAAATATCAAGTAAAGAAATACTTTCTTCATTGATTTAATTAATTTCGTGTGGCTATTTCTAGCGGAGTGCAGCCCTTGTAAGGCAGACCCTCCGATGAGGGTGGGCGGCATCTACCATGTGTAGGTAACTGCGTGTTATTGTGGTGGAGGATAACGTTGTGTGTGGTGTGTGAGATGCAGGGATGTTGGGGACAGCACAAACACCCAGCCCTCGGGCCATTGGAATTAACCAATGAAGGCTAAAATCGCCGACCCGGCCGGGAATCGAACCCGGGACCCTCTGAACTAGAGGCCAGTACGCTGACCATTCAGCCAACGAGTCGGACTCTTCATTGATAACATTTAGTGACACTTTTGAGTCCAATTCATCTGCCGTGCTGATATATGAAAGGAAATGCCGACATTTAGGACATTATAGTCTATTAATGACATAGTTCAAGAAGTGGTAACTTTGCAGTAACAATAACTCAGTTCCTAATCGATCAGTTTAGATATTTATGTTTCCACTAGTATTTCACATCATAAGCAAACAACTACACTAGTATTTAAACTATCTCATCATTAAAATAAAGAACACAACAAACTGAGTATCACTATGCTGGTATGTTAAAAAAATACAGTAAACAAATTTGAGTACTGAACCTAATATTGGAAATGTAAATTCTAACACTGTCCATTTAGGTTTCGTCCTTTTAAAACAGTACGGTATGCTTACTGGGCGAGTTGGCGGTACGATTAGGAGCGCGCAGCTGTGAGCTCGCATCCTGGAGATAGTGGGTTCTAACCGCACTGTTGGCAGCCCTGAGGATGGTTTTCAGTGGTTTCCCATTTTCACACCAGGCAAATGCTGGGGCTGTACCTTAATTAACGCCACGGGCGCTTCCTTCCCATTCCTAGGCTTTTCCTCTCCCATCGTCGCCATAAGACCTATCTGTATCGGTGCGACGTAAAAGAAATAGCAAATGTTTAAGTTCCATGGGACCATCTCTTCCTGAAATGAACGGCATTTCAGTAAATTATATTAAGACATGACTTCAGAAAAAAATCATTTAACGCCAGAGTAACTTATGCACAAAACTGTCAATGCCAAAGTAATTTAATTACCTTTTTTTCATGTAAGTGCAAATTTTGGCTTTGCATGATAAACTAGGGGATCAAAATAGATTATAACAAGTATTTCACTGTTCTGTTGTTCATAAAGACAAATAACTTGACTGATATCTGTTAAAATGGTTTCGGTAAAAGACATTTTATAAACCATAACCCTCGTTTGAAATTATTATTATTATTATTATTATTATTATTATTATTATTATTATTATTATTATTATTTTTGCTAGTTGCTTTACGTCGCACCGACACATACAGGTCTTATGGCGACGATGGGACAGGGAAGGGCTAGGAGTGCGAAGGAAGCGGCAGTGGCCTTAATTAAGGTACAGCCCCAGCATTTGCCTGGTGTGAAAATGGGAAACCACGGAAAACCATCTTCAGGGCTGTCGACGTTTGAAATAATACAAAATTAACCACAATTTTGATCGTATTATTGAATTTCTGTTAAATGACTTTGTCAAGCACAAACAGTGAGTTAAATAACACAATCGCATTTGTAACGCATGGCTGCTTATGGAGCCACTAGTTTTGATTATTAACTTTTTCGATATTTCCGTTGATATTCACATCATTTTCACTGTTCTTGGAGTTTAAACACATATTCAAAATTCTTTTTCCTCTACTAGGCCGCTTACTCTGCCACATATTCACAAATAATACAACTGTACCTTCAAACCTCCATACAGACCATATGATTTGATCGGTTGAGTTCATTTGGCATTGTAAAACTAAAGAGTTTTCAGTGGTGCGAAAACAAATTTAAAGTAAAAATAAATACCTACTGTATTCAAAGTTTCTTGAGCTTTTATGGCTCTTAAAGAAGACAACATGCCTGTTCTGAATCAATCAAATTTGGTTTTCAGCACCTCATGTACGAGATAGTATCTTGCCAGTTATATTCGTGTTTTTCTTCGTGTACGGCAATCCTTTCGATACTTAAGCATTTAACCAAACGCAGTGTAGTGTAGTGTAGATACATTGTAGTATAGATACAGTACATTTAGATAGTGCCGTATCTTGCCTGCTATATTCGTGTGTTACTTTTCGTAAGTATCTATTAGACCGTAATACTAACAATAATTTGTCTAAACATTTAGCTTCGTAGGTAATCTTTGAGTACAGTAGTTCTTGCAAATTTCATTTATGTTGTGCTTAGTTTAGTGACATACGGTACGGTACCGGAATCATAATTAGGATACGTCTGAAAGTAGTTTAAAATTGCTGTAGTGTACTTTACAGTAGTATACGAGTAATATCCTATTAGAATTTAGTGTGATTATTTTATTATTGTAAAATATTTGTGTAGTACTGGTGTAGTAGAGGTATCCGTAGAAACTCTTATTAAAATACTGTTGTTGTAATTAAAATAGGCTTAATTGCAGTTTGGAATTGTGTAGTTCTTGTGTAGGCTATTACTTTCGATATTCAGTAATTAACAGCAGTTTTTATCCTGTCAGGGGTTGTAGGATAAAAAAAAATAGAGCACGACTAAGTAGTATTGTAGTGTAGACGTATATAAATTACCTTATTGTTGTGTACTATCCCAGACAATATATCCCTCCGTTCATTTATTTTTTGCAAATAAGTTATTTTATTTTTAATTTCATTTTTCCCCGTAAAGAATGGCTAAGGAGCGCGAGTGTACTTACTGTGGATGTGGCGAGGCATTGAGGGGTATGAGGGAGTAGTTGGAAAGTTTGTGGGAGATAATTAGGATTCTCACAGAAGACAGGAAGGAAGATAGGACTCCCTCAAACAATGTACAGGTTACAGTAGGTGTACAAGAGGGAGGGGAAGGAAAGGGAGGAGTTGTAGAAGACAGGTGGTCTAATGTTCTAAGGGGAAGGAGATTGCAGGCTAAGGGCTCTATTCAGGATCAGAATTCAGGACAGGTGTCTGTGCGAAATCGGTACGAGTCACTCCAGGTAGAACAACAGAGGGAAGATAAAGGACAGGGAACTGTTGCTGAGATGTGTGGAAGTAGGAGGAAGGGAAAAGGTAGGAAAGGAAAATGTAGAGTAGAGGAGAGGAAAAGACAGGTGGAACAGGGTCATGGGAAGGAGAAAAGGGAAGAGGAAGTAGCTTCTGCAGCTATCAGGAAAGATAGGGCTGACCAGGAGGGGAGGGGATCAAATGAGGTGGGTAGGGTTGAGGCTCTGGTCATGGGGGTTTCCATCGTTAGACACGTGGGGAAAGTGTGTGGAGGAAAGGGTACCAGGGTAGAGTGTTATCCAGGAATTAGGTTGAGGCAGATGTTGAGGAAAGTAGAAGAGAGGGAGGAGGGGAAGGAGAAGGTGGTAGTGTTTCACGTTGGTACCAACAACGTAAGGCAAGCTGATATAAGAACCAACATAGTTGGAGATGTGTGGGATCTGGTAAATGCAGCACGGGAGAAGTTTAAGAAAGCGGAGATTGTTATTAGTGGAATACTGTGTAGAAGGGATACTGACTGGAGGGTGATTGGGGATTTAAATGAGACTATGGAGTGGGTATGTGGGAAACTGGGAGTGAAATTTCTAGATCCTAATGGGTGGGTAGGAGATAGGGATCTGCGCTCAGATGGCCTTCATTTAAACCGCAGTGGTACGTATAAGTTAGGAAATTTGTTTGGAAGGGTAATAGGGAGGTACATTCAGGGAAACGGGATGGCCTAGGGAGCGGTGATAAGGGAACAGGTAACTGGAAATCAAGTAGGGATGACATAAAATTGTTAGTGTTGAACTGTAGAAGTATTGTAAGGAAAGGAATAGAATTAAGTAATTTAATAGATATATACTTACCAGATATTGTAATAGGAGTTGAATCATGGCTGAGAAATGATATAATGGATGCAGAAATTTTCTCACGGCACTGGAGTGTGTATCGTAGAGATAGGATAGGAAGGGTGGGAGGGGGAGTGTTCATTCTGGTGAAAGAAGAATTTGTAAGCTACGAAAAAGTTAAAGATGAGACACATGAAATTCTAGGTGTAAGGCTCATTTCTAAAGATAATAGGCAACTTGATATATTTGGAGTGTACAGATCGGGAAAGGGTAGCACTGAAGAGGATTCGGAATTATTTGATAGGATAGTCAGCTATGTGGGAAACGACATGGAAAGAAATGTGATTGTAGCGGGAGATCTGAATTTGCCAGATGTCAATTGGGAAGGAAATGCGAACGACAGGAAGCATGACCAACAAATGGCAAATAAGTTAATATGGGAAGGACAGCTGATTCAGAAAGTGATGGAACCAGAGGGAAAAATATCCTGGATGTGGTACTGATAAAACCAGATGATCTCTATAGGGAAACTGAAGTAATAGATGGTATTAGTGATCATGAAGCTGTTTTGTGGTAGTTAAAAATAAATGTGATAGAAAGGAAGGTCTTAAAAGTAGGACTGTTAGGCAGTACCATATGGCTGATAAAGCAGGCATGAGGCAGTTTCTAAAAAGTAATTATGATCGGTGGAAAACGGTAAATAAAAATGTAAACAGACTCTGGGATGGGTTTAAAGAAATTGTTGAGGAATGCGAAAACAGGTTTGTACCATTAAGGGTGGTAAGGAATGGTAAAGACCCACCTTATTATAATAGAGAAATAAAGAGACTAAGAAGGAGGTGCAGACTGGAAAGAAATAGAGTTAGAAATGGCTGTGGAAGTAAGGAGAAATTGAAGGAACTTACTAGAAAATTGAATCTAGCAAAGAAGGCAGCTAAAGATAACATGATGGCAAGCATAATTGGCAGTCATACGAATTTTAGTGAAAAATGGAAGGGTATGTATAAGTATTTTAAGGCAGAAAGAGGTTCCAAGAAGGACATTCCAGGAATAATTAATGAACAAGGGGAGTGTGTATGTGAGGATCTTCAAAAGGCAGAAGTATTCAGTCAGTAGTATGTAAAGATTGTTGGTTACAAGGATAATGTCGAGATAGAGGAGGAGACTAAGGCTAAAGAAGTAATAAAATTTACATATGTTAGGGGCTTTACGTCGCACCGACACAGATAGGTCTTATGGCGACGATGGGATAGGAAAGGCCTAGGAGTTGGAAGGAAGCGGCCGTGGCCTTAATTAAGGTACAGCCCCAGCATTTGCCTGGTGTGAAAATGGGAAACCACGGAAAACCATCTTCAGGGCTGCCGATAGTGGGATTCGAACCTACTATCTCCCGGATGCAAGCTCTCAGCCCCGCGCCTCTACGCGCACGGCCAACTCGCCCGGTAAAATTTACATATGATAACAATGACATTTACAATAAGATACAAAAGTTGAAAACTAGAAAAGCGGCTGGAATTGATCAGATTTCTGGGGATATGCTAAAGACAATGGGTTGGGATATAGTACCATATCTGAAGTACTTATTTGATTATTGTTTGGTCGGAGAGCTATACCAGATGAATGGAGAGTTGCTATAGTAGCCCCTGTGTATAAAGGAAAGGGTGATAGACATAAAGCTGAAAATGACAGGCCAGTAAGTTTGACATGCATTGTATGTAAGCTTTGGGAAGGCATTCTTTCTGATTATATTAGACATGTTTGTGAAATTAATAACTGGTTCCATAGAAGGCAATTCGGTTTTAGGAAAGGTTATTCTACTGAAGCTCAACTTGTAGGATTCCAGCAAGATATAGCAGATATCTTGAATTCTGGAGGTCAAATGGACTGTATCGCGATTGACCTGCCTAAAGCATTTGATAGGGTGGATCATGGGAGACTACTGGCTAAAATGAGTGCAATTGGACTAGACAAAAGAGTGACTGAATGGGTTGCTATATTTCTAGAAAATAGATCTCAGAGAATAAGGGTAGGTGAAGCTTTATCTGACCCTGTAATAATTAAGAGGGGAATTCCTCAAGGCAGTATTATCGGACCTTTATGTTTTCTTATATATATAAATGATATGAGTAAAGGAGTGGAATCGGAGGTAAGGCTTTTTGCGGATGATGTTATTCTCTATAGAGTGATAAATAAGTTACAAGATTGTGAGCAACTGCAACGTGACGTCGAAAATGTTGTGAGATGGACAGCAGGCAATGGTATGTTGATAAACGGGGTTAAAAGTCAGGTAGTGAGTTTCACAAATAGGAAAAGACCTCTCAGTTTTAATTACTGCGTTGATGGGGTGAAAGTTCCTTTTGGAAATCACTGTAAGTATCTAGGTGTTAATATAAGGAAAGATCTTCATTGGGGTAATCACATAAATGGGATTGTAAATAAAGGGTACAGATCTCTGCACATGGTTATGAGGGTGTTTAGGGGTTATAGTAAGGATGTAAAGGAGAGGGCATATAAGTCTCTGGTAAGACCCCAACTAGAGTATGGTTCCAGTGTATGGGACCCTCACCAGGATTACCTGATTCAAGAACTGGAAAAAATCCAAAGAAAAGCAGCTCGGTTTGTTTTGGGTGATTTCCGACAAAAGAGTAGCGTTACAAAAATGTTGCAAAGTTTGGGTTGGGAAGAATTGAGAGAAAGAAGAAGAGCTGCTCGACTAAGTGGTATGTTCCGAGCTGTCAGCGGAGAGATGGCGTGGAATGACATTAGTAGACGAATAAGTTTGAATGGCGTTTACAAAAGTAGGAAAGATCACAATATTAAGATAAAGTTGGAATTCAAGAGGACAAACTGGGGCAAATATTCATTTATAGGAAGGGGAGTTAGGGATTGGAATAACTTACCAAGGGAGATGTTCAATAAATTTCCAATTTCTTTGAAATCATTTAGGAAAAGGCTAGGAAAGCAACGGATAGGGAATCTGCCACCTGGGCGACTGTCCTAAATGCAGATCAGGATTGATTGATTGATTGATTGATTGATTGATTGATTGATTGATTGATTGATTGATTGATTGATTGATTGATTGATTGATTGATTGATTGATTGATTGATTGATTGATTGATTGATTGATTGATTGATTGATTGATTGATTGATTGATTGATTGATTGATTGATTGATTGATTGATTGATTGATTGATTGATTGATTGATTGATTGATTGATTGATTGATTGATTGATTGATTGATTGATTGATTGATTGATTGATTGAGCTACAATGGATTATAACAGGCTCACAAACATTTTTTAACTTAGCCTTATGAATGAAAAATCACAACAATTGGCTAAAAGAAATCAGTGCAGACGTAAATGAAGTTGGCATTAATGAAGAAACGTTTGGTGGTGGTGGTGGTGATTATTGTTTTAAGAGGAAGTACAACTAGGCAACCATCCTCTATATAACACTAATCAGAGGGAAAATATGGAAGGGGTCCGACACTTCGAAAAATGAAGATATCGGCCAAAGGAAGACAAGGGCCACGAAGGGCGTGAAAATGAAAGACTCCCTAGCCCTCGCAAACCTAATAGCGTCGGGGTCGGAAAAGAACAAGAGTTGACCAAGAGAGGTCGGATAGGATAGATGAAAGTGAGGAGCCTATCACAAGTAAGTGGAAGCAATTCCAGGACTCAGCTGAGGGCCCCGTGGTCGCTAATCCATGCTCCAAAGTTCAGAGCCCTTGGGGAGAGACCTTTGGAGATCGAATTCAGAACCTTAATTTACAAGCACAAATTTTCATTAAAGCCCACCCGACTAAATACAGGATGGACTGAAAAACGTAAAAAGGAAAACAGCGAGAGTATGAAGAGATACTGGGAAGAGAAGAAGAAAAATCAAGAAAGTTCGAAAAAGTTCAAAAGCGCTCCTTAGCTTTTCGGTTTTCAAAGACGCCGAGGTACCGGAATTTTTTACCGCATTAGTTTTTTTACATGCCAGTACATCTAGCGACAAAAGGCTGACGTATTTAAGCATCTTCAAATATTACCGGACTTAGCCAGGATTGAAACTGCCAAGTTGGGGTTAGATGACCAGCGGCTCAACTGTCTGAGCCACTCAGCCCGGCTATCTTGAAATTAATTTTAATATGAAGTTGTTATAAATAAAATAACAATTTTTACTCAATATCATTCCGAATGCTATGAATATGTCTCTATGTAGAGCAGTGATAGATCCTAAGTCATGGGTTCAAACCCAGTAGATGTGGTCGGATTTTGGAAAGGTGGCGAAAAAAATATTCTATGTCGTACGACGTCAGCATGTATAAAATATCTGTGGTAAAACAACTGGTGTTTACCTAACGAAATTAATAACAATTGAGGCGCTCGGGGCTAGATAATGGTAAGCCACACATTGAGCAATATTTAGATTTGTACGCATTTCGTACCTGCTAGAGGATGGCAAGCCACTGGCAGAGTGCTATTTGAAGAAACCAAGAGATGGCAGCACACGCACTGTTGTTATGTATTGCACCAAGACACAGCACGTCATTTTTGTGCTTTAGTATGGTAAGCCGCAGCAAGATGGCGTCTTGCAGAGGAAACAGTGTGAGCTGTTGTTTCGATGAAAAACGCATTTTGGAACCGAGACGGAAGCCAATTGTCTTGAGAGTGAATCCTCGTGTGATGCCAGTGTTGTAGATGTGGATTATCAGCCAAATCCATGTGATATCTCATCATCATCAGAGGTAAGCATCAACAAAATGTTATTATGTGGCATGCCATGTTATAGCATGTGACAATGTGGCTGATCATGACAATGCAGTGCATGTAGTACTGTAAGATAACGCTAATATTTAATGGAAGTATGAACTATGGGACTACTTCTAAGATATTTATAAGGAGCCAAGTAACCATAAACGACTGTTGGACTAAGATGGGCATCACTAAGTGACTGCGATAGGGGTTATTGTGGCTTGCCATTATACAGCTGTTGAATTGCTGTATTGTTCAGTGCAGTTTCATAGGTTCATGCTATTAATTTATTATTATTTTTTCTTCCGCAAGGATGAAGACTTAACTCCCCTTGTTAGTGAGGAGCCCATCTCACCTGCTAAGAATGGAAGGCATCGATGGTGGCAGTAAACACCGGAGTTGAGTAAAAGGGCTAAACGTAAACGCCGGTGTAATCGGGTATGCACTTAAACATAGCTATTAACCAGAATTAAAAATATTAGAAAAATAATTACTTTAATTAAATAATAATAATAATTAATATTATTATTTAGGAGAGCCAGCACAGAATATCGAATTAGTATTAAATTAGCAATGCGATATGTTTCATAAACACGTTGTAAGATGGACATTTTTTTAAGGGGGAAGAGTATACTGTTCACGGAGACTTCTGTGAAATTAATGTCAAGAAGCATGGCTGTCTTACACAGACATCGTGGATTGCGACCTTAACACCAAAAAATCGTAGGCCCATTCCTATACGGCAAAAGAAACTGTCTGACGTCATGGACCAGCTTCCCTACATACCTGCGGTGCATCACGGATATTATTTATCTCTGACTCAGTACGAAACCACAGAGCAGGTTGAGGAGCCTGAATTAATTGACGGCAGTTTCTTAGATGACGGTGAGAGTGAAGTGATTCTTGATCAGTAAAGCCAAATGTTGGCACTGAAACTTTGGTGATTGACAATGGCAAGCCACACAATTATGTGTATTATTGTATTTTATACTATGTACATTAGTTAAAATGGTTCTATTTCATGTTACAATAATACCTCAATGTATATAGTACCTTATCATTTAATAAACATATCTCTTATGTCCATCGCCTGATTTGTGGAATTTTATGAACCTTCATATGGCTCTCCTGTAAAATTTCCTCAATGTGGCTTACCATTATCTAGCCCCGAGCGCCTCAATTATTCAGCCCTACAGGAATATGTACCCCATCCATGTGGTAGCCTAGAAAGGAGCATGGAAATTGACACGCAAGCAACCTTAATGACGAACTTAAAATGCCTCCACTATTAATCTGAGGATAAAAACGCGCAGCTGCCACATTTAAGCACCCTAAAACGCCACTCGTCTCAGTCAGAATTCATCCCGCAATCTGGTGAACAAAAGGATGATAACTAATCAACTGCATTTTACTATTTTCACCAAAAATATAGTTCCAAATATTTTGTCCATGTTGAGTTTATAACCTGATAATATTATACTATCTTCATTCATTCGGATTCTTTTGATGACGACGACGATGATGATGATGATGATGATGATGATGATGCTTGTTGTTTGAAGCGGCTTAACATCTAGGGCATCGTCCCCTAATGAGACGAAATGTAATGTCAAATTAAAAGTCCACAATGCTCCACTGTACAGAATTCGAAACGTGACGACGAAGAACGAATGGATGGATATGAATTTTTAAAAATCAGTGGATTCGACCCACAATGCCTCACATTCACAGAAACTGACGTAAAACAATGGTATTACTGACCAAGGGACTGCGTCTATAGCACGATACTGAGCCGATGTTGCTTGGAGTCTAAAGCAGTCCAAAATCCAAGTCATTGGCCCCTCATAATGGTACTTATCACGAGGAAAGTAGAACCATGGTATTTGTCATGGTGCGGTACTAATCAAAATTAGCGTAGGCTCGCGGTATTCCACACTTTATGGTACTACTCACAGGTAATGAAATTCGCACATGGAATACAGACCTATGGTGTTTCACACATTGCGGCGCTATTTACAGGCAACGCAAACCTATGGTGATCATCATATAAGTGTACTAACCACAGGGACTCGTACTGTCCTGTGGTGTTGCTCATACAGTGGTATTAATCACAGGTACTGTAAAAACCGACAGTGCACTCTAAGTGGGGGCTGACCGCACGGTGCTCCTGCGTGTTACTAACCACAAACCTATTTGGTACGCGCAAGTAAAAGCGATCAATCTCGTTCCCCGCGTGGTGGTACTAATCACAAGTAGTTTCATGGTTCTGATGCCAACATCCCTTGGTCGCCCCTTTTAGTCGCCTCTTACGACATGCAGGGGATACCATGGGTATATTCTTCGTCTGCGTCCCCTACCCACAGGGGGTTGTGTTTTTGGTCTGCGACAGGTATTTTATTTCGCTCAAGTCCGCCGGCAAGCCGGTTAGAACCCCCCTATTTGCCACCTGGGACGCGCCACGTGGGAGTATCACCTCTACCCCTGCTACGCCAGCGTAGTAGGTTCGTGGCCGGATTCTTTTAGTACACAGTTAGTTGCGAAGTGTGAAGAGATATAATTTCAGCTTTCTTACTTTCTAGACACGAGCGCTACTAACGGACATGTACTGGAACTATATAGTCGAGTGTTCTGAATCCTTGGACAGAGGTCAAAACACGATACTTGGAACTTGCTGCGCTAGATGGCATTGTAGGTTTCAAAGGTCGGGGAGATCATAACATGAAGATAAAGTTGAAATTCAAGGGGGCAAATTGGGGTAAATATTCATTATAGATAGAAGAACTAGGAATCAGATGATAAACATTTTCCGGCTAGTGTGTCAGTTAAGATCGTGTCTTATTTTCTACAGTCTAGTGTGCTATCAGTTATCTTCCTTTAAAAATCATGAACCCCCCACCACCACCTCTACTTTGCTTTCGTTTAGGTATCACATTGCAATACATACAAATCCATGTTTCATGATTTTATTTTGCAAACATTACTGAAAACAGGAAAAGAATAAGGTATATTAAGCTTTAACCTAGTAAAAGTTTTAAAACATATGGCCATGAAAAAATTTGTAACATATTTATTAAAAACTAATGTTAAAATATGTTATGTTGCTAGATTTTTTCCTATTTAGTACATGTTCCAAACATTAAAATACTATGTTAGTGGCGTATTTGCGTGTCACGTAATGGCACACGTGTCATAGGATTTTTCCATCATTCATGCTGATGTTTTCTTATTCTTCTCATTCTTTACTTGTTTTCCCTTTTATTTTCTATTTAAGGACGACACACACACACAGACACACTCACCCATTCCCCGAGCCAGTGGGTATAACAAATTAAGGTTAAAATCCCCGTCTCGGACGGGAACCGAACCACTTGAACCAAAGGCCAGCGTGCTAACCATTTAACCATGGAGCCGGAACAGGTTCGCCATCAGTGAACTACGGAATATCGAGCTCGATAGCTGCAGTCGCTTAAGTGCGGCCAGTATCCAGTATTCGGGAGACAGTAGGTTCAAACCCCACTGTCGGCAGCCCTGAAAATGGTTTTCCGTGGTTTCCCATTTTCACACCAGGCAAATGCTTGGGCTGTACCTTAATTAAGGCCACGGCCGCTTCCTTCCCACTCCTAGCCCTTTCCTGTCCCGTCGTCGCCATAAGACCTATCTGTGTCGGTGCGACGTAAAGCAACTAAAAAAAGAACTACGGAATTCAATAATTTATCAATAAATTTATCGATAAATTTCCAAGTTCCCTGAAATTATTTAAAAATCCTATATAAACAATAGATAGGATTTCTGTCACCTGGGTGACAGTCCTAACTGTAGATCAGTGATGATGTATTTATTTATTTATTTAGCGTACGGCTATATCAATAAAATATCCCCAGGCAAGCAACTCAATGTTGATAACATCCTAGGGATATGAGCTACGAATTTCAGGTAAATAAAATAGAATTAAGTATGAGAATATATTCTTTGTTTATTCCTAAACATTGCAATCCTTTTATTAATCTCGTTATCGATCGATTAATTTAGCAGTTTGCCTTTTTCTACCACTACGAGCGCTAATGTGAGTCAATGCAAGAGTTTCACTTAAACCCTTATAATCATATTCGGTATGGACATTTTGGAAAAAAATTCCTGGGAGTATTGAACCAAAGAGGGGCTGCCTGGCCGAGGCGGTAAAGGCGTGCTCGGTTCGCCCGGAAGGACGTGGATTCGAATCCCCGTCAGGAAGTGGTAAAATTTAAGAAACGAGATTTCCACTTCCGGAGGTGCATATGGCCCTGAGGTTCACTCAGCCTACACCAAAAATGAGTACCAGGTTAATTCCTGGGGGCTAAGGCGGCCGGGCGTAAAGCTAACCACTCTACCCCATCACGTGCCGAGGTTAACAATGGTGGAAGCTTTTACCTTCCACTCCTCCAAGGGCCTTCATTGCCTGTACGGAGGTGACTTTGCTTTGCTTATTGAACCAAGGAACACATTACGGAGATACTTACAAGGGGTATGTAAATAAGGTAATTTAGCTAGGATTGAAATAAAGAGAAAACGAGTAAATAAACAAGCGATTTTAGGTAAATTTTTCATAACTGCATTTAGGCCGAAAGTGATTTTTCTAAATGTTTTCTTTTAGTCTGATAGTGCTATCTATGACTCATAATTTGAAACTTTTCCGGGTCTTTTATCTCTTCAACTTTTGGTACAATTGAGGAAATTGCAAAATTTTACGTTTTTCATAGCATGGAGGCCCCTTATTTTGTCTGTTAAGAAATGTATTGAACATTAAAAGACAGACAGACTTTACATATTGTACGGGTTCGGTAAAGCGTCCGAACCTATGTTTGATATTGGCCATCTCCCTCTTGATACTACACGCTAATACTAGATATAATGCTACCAGAAGTAGGTGGGATTCGAAGTCGTAACACTGAGGATGAGAGCGTAATTTTCCCATACGGTAAACATGGTTGTGAATAAAAGCTGATTGTCTCCCCATGTATTAGTCAGTAGTTAAATTTCGACGTGTGTCCACATTTGACCCACGTTGCATCTTCCATCTGATGGTCTGTGCTACAAATCCGCCACCATATCCTCTGATCGTAGGATAGATTTTTTAAGGGGGCCAATCCATGTCGTAAGATGTGAGTATGTAAAATACCTCAAGCAATACATTCGCTGTTCTCCCAAAAACGTTAACTGGAAAACTCAGCAATGAGTTACAAGCTACAGAACCGTGTGAGGAGTATGAAATTAGGATTGATTCAAATGAAGCCCACTTTGTGGTGTTCGACAAAGGACGTAAAATGGCCAGCACCAAGTTAACTAGAAGGAAGACCTTAAGTTTTCAATATAAAATGGATAATGAAAGGATTTTTGATGATGATGATGATTGTTTTTAAAGGGGTCTAACATCTAGGTCATCGGCCCCTAATGTTACAAAATATAATGAGATTTTAAAAGTCCAAAATTCATCCGTTGACCAGAATTCAAAACGTGATGATGAATAATGAATGAATGAACAAGAATTTAAAGTAATCGGCGGATCCAACTCACAATATTGAAAGCTAAAAATGATTCCAAAATCATTCCACTGAGTAGGATACAAAAAGACGACGATGATCATTGGTTATGAACTTAAAACAATCAGTGGATCCGACCTGCAATGCCACATCTTAAAACAATAGTATCCAGGTCAACGGCCCCTCATAATGGTACTTAATGCTAGTAAAGTAGAATTATGGTGTTTCTCATGTAGCGGTACTAATTACAAGTAACGTAGACTCACGGAGTTTCTCACAATGTGGTACTAATCACAGGTAACGCCCAGACCCGTGGTGTTCCTCGAAACGCAGAGCCATGACGTCACAGTGAGTGAGCCTCTTTTTATCTCCTTGGGTTGTTCAACCAAATCTGGACAGAGGGGAGCCTCCGTCACAGTGGCGAATACTATACACGGGTAGTTTACACCCATAGTGATCCACGCAAAGACCCATGGTATTCCTCATATAATAGTACTAATCCCAAGAAACGTTGACTCATAGTTTTCCTCCCTTGATGATACTAATCACAGAAATTGAGCATCCCTTAGTCACCCCTCTCAGTCGCCTCTTACGACAGGGAGGGGATACTGCCGGTGTTTTCTTCGTCCCAGTCCACCACCCTCAGGGGGTAAATAGAATTTTTAGACGCTATTTGAGACGTGAATATAGAGCAGAATTGTACAGTTCACCTGGGTGGAACGGTGAATAATTAAGAATTCCTGGAAATTATACAATTCCTGTAAGTTACAGGAGTAAGGAAGAGGAAATTGATTCTGCACCGGTGGAGACGAGAATCGTTGCTAGTGAATATGATTGAAGTTTTAACGGGAGGGATGAGGAGGAAAAAAAGCTCTAAGACAGCCAGTAGCGATGTCAAAATGAAGAGATAAGACAGCAAGGAAAGTTCAACACCTCATTATTAATATACAGCACAACTGCGGTTCAGTTTCTGCGTCATCTCATAGAATGAAACGGGACGTCGAAATTGGCACACACAGCCAGCCTAAATGACATCAAGTCCAAGTGGCATTGCACGGTATCTGAAAACATTAGACTAATAACATTAATAATAATGATAATCATGAGAATAAAGCTCGAATATCTCGAAGAACGGATTAGTTGGAATGCTGTAAAATGCAAAGCAATAGAATAAACTTAAACCAGCCTTGAAACTAACAAAAGAAACATATAACAAGAAACCCCTTTCATAGGGTTACAAAATTAAGCATAATACAGCGATTAAACCAGAAGCACTATACGCAGCAGAAACATTAAACAAAAATATAAAAGGCCAAGTGGAGAAATCCGAGCTAAAAGAAAAGCAAATTTTAAGAAAGATTTAAGAAAAATTTGAGGATAATATGATAATATAGAGCAAGAATGAAACAATCTACATGGAAATTGAAAAACTCTCAGATAGTATGCGAAAAACAAGGATATACTTTTACGGTCATTTTCTCAGAATGAACTCAAATAGATGAACCAAACATATCTTAGATTTCTTCCGTACCGGGCGAGTTGGCCGTGCGGTTAGGAGCGCGCAGCTCTGAGCTCGCATCCAGGAGATAGTGGGTTCGACCACCACTGTCGGCAGCCCTGAAGATGATTTTCCGTGGTTTTCCATTTTCACACCAGGCAAATGCTGGGGATGTACCTTAATTTTTTTGCTAGGGGCTTTACGTCGCACCGACACAGATAGGTCTTATGGCGACGATGGGATAGGAATGGCCTAGGAGTTGGAAGGAAGCGGCCGTGGCCTTAATTAAGGCACAGCCCCAGCATTTGCCTGGTGTGAAAAAGGGAAACCATCTTCAGGGCTGCCGACAGTGGGATTCGAACCCCCTATCTCCCGGATGCAAGCTCACAGCCGCGCGCCTCTACGCGCACGGCCAACTCGCCCGGTGGATGTACCTTCATTAAGGCCACGTCCACTTCCTTCCCATTTCTAGGCCTTTCCTATCCCATTGTCGCCATAAGACCTATCTGTGTCGGTGCGACGTAAAGCAACTAGCAAAAAAAGAGACTTTTTCCGTAACCGAAAAAAAAAAACCAAACTGGTTTAAAGAAACTGAAAAAGATCTAGTAGAATTTAAAGTTACATAAAATTTACCATTCGATCGAACAGGTAAAAAATAACTAAGTACGAAAATATAGGGTTCCAAGACAAATCTGTGTTAAAAGACGAGAGGAAACCGTGATCGGAAAAATGAAGAAATATTGGGCAGTAGGAAAATAACAACACACAGAGAAATGGTTGATTCAACGTACCCCAAAGAGGGTGAAAATAAATAAGAAGAAGAATAATAAGAATATTAATCCATGGCCTGAGGCAATTTGGTATTACGCATCTGGGCTGCCTACGATTCAGTTTTGACGTTCCGCTTTTCTTTACCAGATCACAGTGAAACAGACATGTACACTGGTGGCCATTATTCTGGAAACATCCATTTTCCGATCTCTGTATTTATTTTTTACCATTTTAAAATTGCTCCGAACACATTAGATAATTCATTCTTCATCGAATGCTTAGTTTAAGCAAGGCACTTTTTAATACCGATAGCTGTTAAAATGCTCAGCGAATTTTTATGAGATGTTTGAACATTCTCTTCATAGTAATGTCAGTTCTCCGATGCATTATCCTAAGATTTGTTATTGTCACACCATTTTATACGATTCCACGTTGTATTTAATTGAGAAATGACTTTTTCTGGCTTTTTTTTCTAATTCACCACCCAATGCTTGCTCTGAAATTACTTCAAAGTGTATCCTGGGATGGAATTAAATCCGGTAATAATACACAGAGTATCGAAAAACCTACGCAGACAAACTATGCTTTGAAACATTTAGTGCATAGCGTGATATGCAATGTGCGAACTAAATTGATCTAAAAATAGGGAGGTTGAAACAAGAGAAAACTGGAAGACTGTTGCATATGAACCTATTGGTTGAGAAATAAAAATGAAGAAGCAGCTTGACACAAAGTTATTGGCTACAAATGTCTACGTCCTCTAGAATAAGTGGAACTGGAAGCAAGCATCATATTGTGATATGGTCTTCTTTGGCCAGTTAATACTCAGGATTGTATCAATATTTTTCCGATAAATGGTTGCATTTCTACGCTTCTGAAACAAGTTTACTGTAAATTATAAGATGTCCTGCAAATTGTCCTAAATCATGCTATCAGAATATAACTAAGGAATTTTATTAACGAAGTGTGTACTAGAAAAATTCATATTAAAGTTAAAATAAACTAGAGGACCCATGGTCTTCCGCAACATTCTCTATAAATAGGTCAGATAACATGTCTTGATATGCAACTGCTCCTTGCACTACTGGGGTACTTTTAGGATTTGTATTATCTCTTAATTATGTGTCAAATGAACTGTTTTGTAGATTTCTTTATTTAGAGAAGAATTATTCGAGCAGTAAGCTGGGATGAAAGAATATTTTATGAGGAAGTTGTGAAGAGAGTGGGATAAGAGACCAGCAAAAAGAAAGGGAAGAAAAATTGGATAGGACATAATCTAAGACGTAATAATTCACTACGAGAAGCAATGGAAGGGATGATAAGAGGCAAACAAAGTAGGGGAAGTTATTAGAAAGCATTAGAAAAAGAAAGGTAGATTATGCAGAAGTAAAGAAAAGGGCACAAGATGGAGAGATATGGAGAAGTCACAGCCATGATTGGACCTGCCGGATGGCAGAATAACCTATGATGATGATGATGATGATGATTGTGATAAAATTAGTATTTTTGCAATCTATTTTGTAGTTTTAGAATCATTGTTGTGTGTTTCATTAAAAAAGTTAGTTTTAGATTATTTTAGTTGCGTGGAGCTTTGTACTTGTTGCTGCTCATATTGTCTGGGAAGCAGGTGATCCCTTGAAATAAATAACAAAAACAGGTGTTAACTGTGAGTGTTTGCGCGTCGTCCGAAGTACATCCAACTGACATTGAGACTGTCACTAATCACTATAGCAAACCCGAAAAGTATGCTTAAACTATAATCTCGATTATTCTGGACATCATTGCTTGCACCACTTTTCGCAACTCCCGTCCCTTTCCGATGGAGACTTAAACGGCATTCGAAGGTTACTGTTTATCTCAGCGATCCCCAAAACTACGGATTGAGCATCATCAGTGATTTGATGCCTCTTTATGCCACTCTATTCTGTGCTAACCTTTTCATTCATACGTCACTATTGCATCCTACATCTGCTCTAATCTGCTTGCAATATTCATACCTTGGTCTAACCCTACAGTTCTTACCCACTACACTTCCGTCAAAAACCAACTGAAGAAGTCCTGGGTGTCTTAAGATGTGACTTATCATTCTCTCTCTTCATCTCGTAAAAATTTATCCAAATCGATCTCCTCTCACCAATTCGATCCACTATCTCTTCATTCGTGATTCGATCTATCCATCTTCGGAAACATCTTTCTAATTGCTATTTTAATGTTTGAACTGAGCAAATTTCTTTTCTTAAGAAAGATCTTCCTTCATTGTGCTACTCTGCACTTTACGTCCTCCTTACTTCTGCCATTGTTAGTTAATTTACTGCCCAAGTAACAATATTCATCTACTTCCTGTAAGATGTAATTTCCTAATCTAATATTACTTGCATCACCTGGACTCCTTACCCAAGACTCTTCCCATAACATTCAGCAATTTCTCTAGATCTTCTGCAGTCTTAGATAAAATAACAATATCATCAGCAAATCTCAGGGTTTTGATTTTCCTCTCCTTGGATTGTGATTTCCTTCCCAAATTCCTCTTTGATTTCCTTTACTGCCTGTTCTACATGAACATTGAGAAGTAGGGGGGACAAACTGCAAGCTGCGTCATTCCTTTCTGGATTGCTTCTTATTTTTAAAAGCCCTCTATTCTTATCGCCAACGGCCGTAGCCGTGTTGAAACGCCGGATCCCGTGAGATCTCGTACGTTAAGCGTCATTGGGTGTGGTGAAGATTTGGATGGGTTGCCACGCGCTGTTGGTGGGGGGTAAAGGAACTGGCCACCCTACCGTACGTAAACTTCGGCTCAGGCACACGTCTGCGGAGGATCGGACCTGACTTTGAGCAGAATACACCCTTACCATACCAATTCTTATCAGTGCAGACTAATTTTTATACAGATTACAGATAATTCTTCGTTCTCGGTATCTGATCTCAATCACTTCAGAATCTCAAATAGCTTGGTACGATCAACATTGTCGAATGCCTTTTCGAGATCTACGAACGCCATGTACGTGAAGTTGTCCTCCGTAATCTGATCAACTAAGATTAGATGTAAAGTCAGGATTGCTCCACGTGATCCTACATTTCTTCTGAATCCAAATTGATCTTCCAAATCAGCTTCAGCTTGTCTTTCCATTGTCTTTCTCCAGATAGTATCAAGTCATATGTGTACCAGGTTTGGTTGAAATTGCAAGTTTGCTCATAGTCGCCTTCATTTTAATCGATTAGCTTCACCGATATATTTTCGTAAAGATATTGCTCCTTAACTGTGTGCAACCCGCTATGTACACATTGTATTGCGGGCTAGGATATGACCTCGTCTGCGATTACTGTAATGAAGCGGCCATTTGGTGCTTTGATTTTAGGATTAGTCAAAATTGAACGAACTTAGGGATCTACCAGCGCCTAATAATTCACCGCCACGTGATTCCAGAGAGAATGAAATAAAAATGAAGCAAATCGGTCCAGTAGAATGAACGGCCGGTTTGGACAAACTGCTTTTCGTAAACATTTTTTAATATATAGATAAAAAAGGATGAGGTGTTTAAAGTTTAAAGAATCAGACAAGAATGTGTGTGGAAGAGTATAATAGGGTTTTAAATAATAATGCAATCTATTTCCTTTTGTAAATCTGTAGACATGTTCCTTGTGAGCTCTGCTGGATTATAAGAAATATACCTCATACACTGAGAGAAGTAGGTGACAACATTAACTTGTCAAAATATGCCTTGGTAAACGAGATTCATTTTGGGTGTGGTTAAACATTACATTTATAACTCTCCTCTATTTAGAACATATTTCTCAAAGGATGGAGTGGTGTGGGAGAATGTATCCAATCATATTGCTGGAATATTGCATCAGCCAGGGCGTTATTTGCGATGAGTCATGAAGGTGAACACAGGGTTGCTCTATAAAATAGCAGTGCAGAACTCCCGAGTCACATTGTATTCCTACTGAGTATACGCATTTCATCCTACAACATGAAGGTCCTGGTAAGTATAGCCACGCCCAGCACATGGACAAGTTATCTACTGATTGGCTGGTAAATGCCTTCCCCTATAGGAATCTGATTTCCAGTATTATAATATTCTTCTATACATATTTTTAAATACCCTTTCAATCTGACATTGGCAAGTTCATTATTGTGGTCGCGGACATTTCCATATTATATTACGAGAACAATGGCAATAAGCATGATGACATATGTCGTATACCTTTGAACGATTTTCAGAAATTTCGAGGAGAGCTGATCATAATGATGATGTGATGATGCTTGTTGTTTAAAGGGGCCTGACATCAACTGTAGGACATTGGCCCCTAATAGTATGATATGAGACGAAATTCAACGACAATTTGGAGGTCCAAAATTCATCCACTGACCATAATTCAAAACGTGATGATGAAGAATGAATGGATGAATATGAATTTAAAACGATCGTTGGATCTGACCCGCAATGCCTCACCTTCCCAGAAACTAAATTACTGACCTAGAGATTGCTTCCAACGCACAATCCTGAATTGATGATTCTTTACGTATAAAGGAGGGCACAAATTCCCGAGCTGGTGCAGCTTTTTAAGACACAACTCAAACGCGTGTATCATTTTAGTCACACACCAGCCCTCTTGACAATCTTCAATTTCTCGCAGTACCGGGAATCGAACCCGAGCAAGCGGAAACATCAACTAATAGCGCTGACACATACGCTACGAAGTCAGACAACCTGTACTTATTCTGGTACATTTTACCTACTTATTCCCTTAGATGTAACCTTATTTTCGATGTCCCTCATACGGATGAATACCTCTACAACTAACGAACAAACAAACAAACTAACAAACAAATAAATAAATAAATAAATAAATGTAAAGAAACTTTTCTAAAATGTAAATTTTTTTCGGGTAATGTAAAACTTCATAAAGTCTTTAACTGTAAATCTGGGATAGAGAGTGAGTTACCCTCTCAAGCTCCCCTTCATCTTGGTTTGAGGTAACTACGATTTCGTAACTGTTTTCTTACTGTAATGTAATAAATTCATTTCCATGGCAGTCACCTCAGTAGCTTGGGACTAGCCCTGTTTCATTGGGCCTAGAGCCCTGTTACGGTTTTAATATTTCATTATCCTGGAGTGCAAGTGTACGCCTCCATTCAGTTTGTGTTCGGACCAGTCATTTAACCTGTTCCTTTTCCGCAAAAGCCCAGTAGGTTGGGTGCTAGATACCTCTGTATAAAACTATTTCCATTTGCAAATCGTGCCTTGTGAGGCCAGAGAGTGTAAGATTTAGATCTAATGTTGCCTTGAGAAAGGTGTAAGAAATCGAGAGTATGTAAGATATTTTCGAAGATTTGTAATAGTGAGGGGTGCCTCTGGAAGGCTAAATATTGTAACTTCTGGAGCAAGTGCTCTTAAATCAGGGTATTTCCGTCCCTGTCTAACTACTGAGATTTCGTGAATTTCCAAAACTGGATCTGGTATATAAGAATTTGTAAACTAAGGGCTTGAAGCCCCAAAGCTGTAAAATTCAGTAATTTGGGATTTTCCAAGTCTTGTTTCAATATTGCTAATTGTACCTGTCATGTTGTTATGTTCACTCAGTGAAAAAATTGTTAAGTTTGATATTCTAAAGGAAATACAACCTTTTTAAAGTTTTAATTTAATTCTTGATATTGTAGTTAGACCCATTCAAGCCCGCACCTTCCTTCAGCTCTATGTGTTCCTTTTTTTTCTATTTGTTTTACGTCGCACCGACACAGATATGTCTTATGGCGACGATGGGATGGGAAAGGCCTAGGGAGTGGAAGGAAGCGGCCGTGGCCTTAATTAAGGTACAGCCCCGGCATTTGCCTGGTGTGAAAATGGGAAACCACGGAAAACCATCTTCAGGGCTGCCGACAGTGGGGCTCGAACCCACGATCTCACGATTACTGGATACTGACCGCACTTAAGCGACTGCAGCTATCGATCTCGGTCTCTATGTGTTCCACAGATACCCGGGAACAGTAACAATAGGCAGTCGAATCCCCCATTAAGTCGGAATTCGAGCCCGGGGCACTCTGAACCGAACACCAGAACGCTGACCATTCAGCAAAGTAGCCAGACAATAGAAATAAGAATAAATAGTGGCTAGAATTAAGCAGGCCAGGAAACAATTCATTACCATGAAGAAATTCTTTGTGAGGTCAGATCTCAGTCTCCAACTACGAATTCGTATGGTCCGCTGCTTTATATTTTCTGTTCTCCTATATGGATGTGAAAGCTGGACTCTGGATCCAATCATAGAAAAAACGTATTGATGCCTTCGAAATGTTCCTGTATCGCCGTCTCTTGCGGATATCCTGGGTAATGAAAATCTCAAATGCCGAGGTCCTTCGTCGGATGAAAAAGCAAAAAGAACTACTGTTCACCATAAAACAGAGGAAAACGCAATATCTAGGACATACCATGAGAGGTGAGAGGTATCAGTTATTACAGCTTATTATCGAAGGGAAGATACAGGGGAAGAGATCTGTTGGGAGAAGAAGAAATTCATGGCTGAAAGACCTCCGAAGATGGCACTGCTGTATTTCAGAAGTGGCATTCCATTCTGCGCTGTTAAGATCAGAGCTAGTTACGTGGATCGCCAACCTCCGCTCGGAGACGGCGTCTTAGGAAGAAGAAGACTGCGGTATCATGCTTTATCTATAAAGTTCTATTAATGAAAGGAAACCATAAATGATAAAGGAGATACGGTAAACAATATAGTGCCCCATTTCACTGCTGTCGAGGTGGTGCTTGAGGATGTTGACGGAGCCTCGGAGGACGAATAATTCAGTTATCAATTCTGGACCTGGTAGTTTTTTTCTGCGTACAGTATAGAGTATTTCTCTTCGGAATTTTGTATGATATCAAGGTGTATTGTGAAGTTAACGATAGAAATAGTTTTGGTTTGTACTGCAAAGAAAATAATAGTCGTAATTAATTTAATCGTAAGTCAAGTTACAACGTATGAAGTCCGGTTCGATTCGCCGGTGTGTGTTGTGTTTTTAATTAGTCATAGTTGTTCTGCATGAGATAAAATCAACATACAAAGAGAGGGGTGCATATTACTTGTAATACCACGGCATATTACACTGTAAGAACAAATAGCGAGTGCCACTATTAATAATTCATCCGGGCGTGGTCTTTCCACACATCCTACCTGAGAATCTGGAGAGAAACACAGCGGAATTCAGGAGCCAATAAGTTGCATCAGACAGGGCGTATTTCGGAACACTCGGTCTGCCAAGGTCGGATAGTGGAACATATATAAATACAAGAAGGTAACCTAACGGACACACTGTATTCTGACTAACGAAGACAGCTAAACACATCATTCCATCATGAAGGTTCTGGTAAGTCGTAGGTAACTCAACCAATCACAGTTACGAGAGACGCTTAACAGAAGGAAGGTCAAGATTCTGTCCTACTATCTCCTACCCCAAAGAAACGAAATTTCCATACACGTCACTTCCGTTATTAGAAAATTAATTAATTTCAAGTTAATTACAAGTACGACCATAGTTCCCTGTAGCTGTAAGTAACTGTCTCTCTAACTGAAATTAATCAGTTAAAATTCCATAACAAAGAAGAGAAAACACTAAATAACGTAAGATACATTTTCATACTGAGAATAAATTAAGCTTATAAACGAAACGTCTAGACTGCATCTAGGAGATAATATTTTCAACATTTCAGAAACATAGATTACTTCGGTAAAAATCCCATTTACATGGATTAATAACTGGAAATTTAGCGTTATTTCGGACATTTTTTCTCGATTTTGGCCATGCTTTGTTGTATTTCATTTAATTGAGATGCAGTGACAATAAACGACTTACTGCACCTTACAGTACGATATTGTGAAACCTGCAGGGTGTTGTCCCGATCATACAATTTGACTCATATGAACAATGGAGCTGGCCAAATATGAGGGAGCATTAGAATTTAAAATGCTCAGCTGTAAGCAAGCAGCTAAGTATGATCGCCTATACCTGGCTTTCATTCACTCTGAGGCTTTGTAGTAAGATGTTACTTTTCCTACTGGCTTAACGTCGCACTGACACAGATAGGTCTCATGAAGACAATGGTATAGGGAAAGGCCAAGAAGTTGGAAAGAAGTGGTCGTGGGCTTAATTAAGGTACAGCCTGGTGTGAAAATGGGAAACCACGGAAAACCATCTTCAGGGTTGCCAACAGTAGGATTAGAACCCACTATCTCCCGGATGCAAGGTCACAGCCGCGCGCCCCTAACCGCAAGGCCAACTTTCCCGGTATTACTATTACCTTTCTTTCTTTATTTCTTTCTTTCTTTCTTTCTCTTTCTCCGTTAGGGTCTTCTAAGGAGCATGCTCCAGTTTCAATGCTTCGTCCTTTGTTGTTTCTTCGTCATCCTCCAGTACTCCATCTTCTTACTATGTTCCTTTTCCCATCTTCAGGCCATTTTCATCCAGTATTTCCTTTCCGATCTTGGTATCCTTCCATTTTCAACATTTTCTTCCTAAAATTCCCTTCTTCTCTCTTGCTTCTTTTCGTTCTCTATTGTTTCTTTCCAAATCTTTCCTCACCTCATTAATCAAAGTTGTACCGGGCGAGTTGGCCGTGCGCGTAGAGGCGTGCGGCTGTGAGCTTGCATACGGGAGATAGTAGGTTCGAATCCCACTATCGGCAGCCCTGAAAATGGTCTTCCGTGGTTTCCCATTTTCACACCAGGCAAATGCTGGGGCTGTACCTAATTAAGGCCACGGCCGCTTCCTTCCAACTCCTAGGCCTTTCCTATCCCATCGTCGCCATAAGACCTATCTGTGTCGGTGCGACGTAAAGCACCTAGCATTTTAAAAAAAATCAAAGTTGTTGTTGAGTTCTTGTTCCAAATATATTTGAAGATCTGTTTGGTTAACCTGTTGTCATCCATTCTGTATAAATCTCAAAAAAATATCAACAGCCTTTTCCGTATTTTTCTTTTATGTTTTATATGTACCGATATAGTTCATTACTTCCTGACTTCCCGAGTTCTTATTGGACCGAGTATTTTCCGTAAAATTCTTATTTCCAGTACTACTAATTTATTCAGCTTGTAATTCAGTGCTAGACACTCACTCGCGTATAGGCATTACGGTTTGGCTACTGCGTTGTAATGTTTTATTTTGAGGTTTATTAGATAAACATGTTTTTAGGATATTCTTAGTTATACCGTATGCTCTTTCTATATTGTGTATCCTTTTCCTCTCAGGGGATTTTATTGGATTGTTTCTCGCAAATATTTTAATTTATTTACCTTCTTTATTTGACCAATTTCTAGTATTAGAAATTTTGAAGCTATTGTTATATTCGTCATAAATTTGATTTTTTGTACAGTAATTCAACCAGTTCTCTCAACTATCTCTTCCAAGATATGGACTTGTATTTCTGCATTTGTCAGGTTTTCTGAAAGTATGGCGTAATCTACAAATGCGTTAGTTTATTTTAACGCCCTCATTATTATTATTATTATCATTATTATCTCAGTGTGTTGAAATTGCAATTTGATTTCGAGCTTCTTTTTAAATATAGTGCGCATTTCTCTTTTCAGATCGCTCTGTGCGCCATTGTGGCTGCTAGCGCTGTTAACGCCGGATACCTTGCTGCCCCCGGACTCCTCGCAGCCCCTGGAGTTATCGCTACCCGCACGGTAGTAGCTCCCAGCGTGTACGCCGCTCCTGGAGTTATTGCTGCCCCCGGAGTGATCGCTGCTGCACCCAGCGTTGTAGTCTCCTCTGACGCCGCTCGTGTTGCTGCCCAGAATGCCATCGCTCGTGCCCAAGGCGTAGCCGCTGCCGCTCAGGGCTCTGGTGTGAGTGTTGTCACCCCTACCGTGTACGCTGCACCCGGTGTCATTGCCCCTGGTGTCGTTGCCACCTCCGCTGATGCTGCTGTGGCTCATCTTGCTGCTAAAGCTGCTCTCCTTGGTTAAAAATCACCTCCGCGTCTTATATTTCGAATGATTATTCTGTACCTGTTCATTTTTCATATCTATTGACATAATTTACTACTATGCAGTAAATAAATACATTTATAAATTTATTATTACTGTTATTGCTATCGTTACTAACCTTAAACATTAGGGAAATTCCGTGCAATTTGGACCTGCATGTAATTTGGTCCGATAATAGTTTTGGTATTTGGAAGTTTGGTCACCGCCTGTCTGAGACAAGGTCAACAAGACAGCTGAGGGTAGCTTTCTTCCTGGAAGTTGTTTTGCTAATCGACTAGGTTAAAATGGGGAGAGGAAAACAATCTTAATAGTCACATTCTTTGTAATCTTATATAGTGACAAGTAAGTGTACTGTGAAGTAGTTATTTCAGCCAAGAGGGTATTTAACTTTTACAAGTACTGATGAAATACCTATCTAGGTACGTTTTAACATAGATTCAATCATAAATTTTAAGTCTATCTATCTATCTATCTATCTATATATCTATCTACCCATCTTAATCTACTTACCCTCCAGGGTTGGCTTTTCCCTCGGACTCAGCGAGGGATCCCACCTCTACCGCCTCAAGAGCAGTGTCCTGGAGCTTCAGACTTTGGGTCGGGGGATACAACCGGGGAGAATGACCAGTACCTCGCCCAGGCGGCCTCACCTGCTATGCTGAACAGGGGCCTTTTGGAGGGATGGGAAGATTGGATGGGACAGGCAAGGAACAGGGAAGGAAGCGGCCGTGGCCTTAAGTGAGGTACCATCCCGGCATTCGCCTGGAGGAGAAGTGGGAAACCACGGAAAACCACTTCCAGGATGGCTGAGGTGGGAATCGAACCCATCTCTACTCAGTTGACCTCCCGAGGCTGAGTGGACCCCGTTCCAGCCCTCGTACCACTTTTCAAATTTAGTGGCACAGCCGTGAATCGAACCCGGACCTCCGGGGATGGCAGCTAATCACGCTAACCACTACACCACAGAGGCGGACATAAATTTTAAGTACTTTCCGTATAATGTAGTTTTGATTAAACGCATGGCGTGTAATTTTTACTGCCTAAGAGTGTACAATTTGGACCGTCGTAACAAATGCAATAATCACGTTTCTTCGTAGTTTTACTGGTGATTTCAAAATAAATTGTTTTATAATTTGGGGCCGACGGCACGTTTTAGGAGTAAGCGTGCCTGTATCTTATCCGGAGGCCCCATGTTCCTTTCTCGATTTTTAACTGGAACCGAGGCTGGTTCGAGGTCCACTCAGCACACGCGATTACAACTGAGGAACTATCTGACGCTGAGATGATGGTCCCAGTCTGGAAAGCCAAGAAAAACGGCCGAGAGGATATGACGTGCTGGCCATAATACACCTCGTAATATTCAGGCCTTCGGGCTGAGCTGTGGCCGAGAAACTATTCACTAAAGAATCAATAAAAAATCAAAAACAATTTGCATTGTGTATAACAAGTACTATGATGACTATTGGACTCAATGCAATAGTTGCATAAATAAGGCTCATGAAAACTGCACCAAAATTAGGGATGAATTGTTTTAATATTGCCCTACATTCCAAAAGTGACGATCGCAATTCATAGTGTCTTATTTAATTGCGAAGAATGTTATAATATATATATTAAATACTGGTGTTTACATTTACTAGTCCAAATTATACGATCACCTGCGGGCAATCAAGTTGAGAGTACATTGGAATTCCTAAGAGTAGTATAATACAGGGATTCGGGCGCCACCGCCACCGCAGGCTCCCAGAGGCCACCTCCACCACCACCACAGCCAGAGGCCTCCCAGATGCCTCCTCCACCACCACCATAGCCAGAGGCCTCCCAGAGGCCTCCTCCACCACCACCACCACAGCCAGAGGCCTCCCAGAGGTCTCCTCCACCACCCGCGGGAAATTTGAATTCGTAAACAAAGCCACGTGCTTTTTGACAGCTATCATCGACAACAACGCATCGCTAACCTCAGTACTGCCATCTTGACGGCCCTAAACCTCAGTAGTACCAACTTAACCTAACTAGCGCGAGGTAAACAAATCCACGTGTTTTTGACAGCCACGTGCTTTTTGACAGACAACAACGCATCGCTAACCTCAGTACTGCCATCTTGACAGGCCTAAATCTCAGTAGTACCAACTTAACCTAACTAGCGTGAGATAAACAAAGCCACGTGTTTTTTGACAGCTGTCATCCGCCATCTTTAAACCACAGAGCACCGTGCTGCCCTCTTTATCGCAGTAGCTGCAAATTCGTCACCTGTCATTGGCAGCGCTGCCATCTTGGCGGGCCTAAACCTTAGTGCTACCAACTTAACCTCACTAGCGCGAGATTAGAATCGGTAAACAAACCCACGTGCTTTTTTGACAGCTGTCATCCGCCATCTTTAATCTATAGAACACAGTGGTACTCTCTTTAGCTACTTACCTTTGAAATGTGGTGGCGGATAATTTGAAAAATGCTTTTTGACAGCAGCCATCTTTGAGCACCGTGCTGCCTTCTTTAGCTAGATACCTTTGAAATGTGGTGGCAGGCAATTCCACATGACAGCAGCCATCTTTAATCAAGAGAGCACCGTGCTGCCCTCTATGTGGTTGTGGCAATTTGAAAAATTCTACATGCTCTTGTTTGGAAACAAACTCACGCGCTTTTTTGACAGCCGTCATCCGCCATCTTTAATCAACAGAGCACAGTGCTGCCCTCTTTAGCTAGATACCTTTGAAATGTGGTGGCGGCAAATTCCACGTGCTCTTGTTTGGAAACAAAGCCATGTGATTTTTTGACAGCTGACATCCGCCACCTTTAATCTATAGAGCACAGTGCTGCCCTCTTTAGCTACTTACCTTTGAAATGTGGTACGTCACAGCTGTCATCCGCAGTGCTGCCATCTTAACGGGCCTAAACCTTAGTGCTACCAACTTAACCTTACTAGCGCGAGATTTGAATCGGTAAACAAATCTACGTGCTTTTTTGACAGCTGTCATCCACCATCTTTAATCCATAGAGCACAGTGGTGCCCTCTTTAGCTACTTACCTTTGAAATGTGGTGGCGGATAATTTGAAAAATGCTTTTTGATAGCAGCCATCTTTAATCCAGAGAGCACCGTGCTGCCCTCTTTAGCTAGATACCTGTGGTGGCAGGCAATTCCACGTGACAGCAGCCATCTTTAATCAAGAGGGCACCGTGCTGCCCTCTTTGTGGCGGTAGCAAATTCCACGTGCTTTACAAACTCACGTGATTTTTTCTGACTAAGGTTTAGGCCCGTTAAGATGGCAGCACTGCGGATGACAGCTGTGACGTACCACATTTCAAAGGTAAGTAGCTAAAGAGGGTAGCACTGTGCTCTATAGATTAAAGATGGCGGATGTCAGCTGTCAAAAAAGCACATGGCTTTGTTTCCAAACAAGAGCACGTGGAATTTGCCGCCACCACATTTCAAAGGTATCTAGCTAAAGAGGGCAGCACTGTGCTCTGTTGATTAAAGATGGCGGATGACGGCTGTCAAAAAAGCGCGTGAGTTTGTTTCCAAACAAGAGCATGTAGAATTTTTCAAATTGCCACCACCACATAGAGGGCAGCACGGTGCTCTCTTGATTAAAGATGGCTGCTGTCATGTGGAATTGCCTGCCACCACATTTCAAAGGTATCTAGCTAAAGAGGGCAGCACGGTGCTCAAAGATGGCTGCTGTCAAAAAGCATTTTTCAAATTATCCGCCACCACATTTCAAAGGTAAGTAGCTAAAGAGAGCACCACTGTGCTCTATAGATTAAAGATGGCGGATGACAGCTGTCAAAAAAGGACGTGGATCTGTTTACCGATTCTAATCTCGCGCTAGTGAGGTTAAGTTGGTAGCACTAAGGTTTAGGCCCGCCAAGATGGCAGCACTGCCAATGACAGGTGACGAATTTGCAGCTACTGCGATAAAGAGGGCAGCACGGTGCTCTGTGGTTTAAAGATGGCGGATGACAGCTGTCAAAAAACACGTGGCTTTGTTTATCTCACGCTAGTTAGGTTAAGTTGGTACTACTGAGGTTTAGGCCTGTCAAGATGGCAGTACTGAGGTTAGCGATGCGTTGTTGTCTGTCAAAAAGCACGTGGCTGTCAAAAACACGTGGATTTGTTTACCTCGCGCTAGTTAGGTTAAGTTGGTACTACTGAGGTTTAGGCCCGTCAAGATGGCAGTACTGAGGTTAGCGATGCGTTTTTGTCGATGATAGCTGTCAAAAAGCACGTGGCTTTGTTTAAAAATTCAAATTTCCCGCGGGTGGTGGAGGAGACCTCTGGGAGGCCTCTGGCTGTGGTGGTGGTGGAGGAGGTCTCTAGGAGGCCTCTGGCTATGGTGGTGGAGGAGGCCTCTAGGAGGCCTCTGGCTGTGGTGGTGGTGGTGGAGGAGGCATCTGGGAGGCCTCTGGCTGTGGTGGTGGTGGAGGTGGGCTCTGGGAGCCTGCGGTGGCGGTGGCGCCCGAATCCCTGTATTATACTACTCCTAAGCCTGGAATTGTTCTATCAAGTGTCCATAGCGGAAATACCGATGAACGAATAGTTTATGAAATCATTCAACATAAAGTGCTTCAACCTAAAAAACTGCAAATACCACTTATATATGCAAATGACATACAACTGTACATATACGCAGACACAAACGACATTCACTTGGCCATTAATAACATGAACTTAAAACGAAACAGAATTCGAGGTTGAACTTTTAAGAATTCCATCAATGTCAACCCAAAAAAATCCCAAGCCATCACAGTAGGGTACAGAAATAACTGCAACAAACTGGAGAGAAGAAACATTCCTCAGATTACGTTCCAGGTAACAGAAATCGGTCTGTTAGACTGTGAAGAATCTTGGCCTAATCATTGATAAAAGTTTAAGTTGGGATGAACTTGTAACGAAAATCTGCCACCGAACTTTCTTCGCACTACATTCATTTAAAAGACTAAGGGCCGATTTCATCAAACTCCGTTATGAATTTAACGTCACGTTAAACTGCTTTAACGGGATAGTTAACAGAATGGCTGTTTCATCAACCTTCGTTAACGTTAACGCACTGTTAAAATCTCTGTTAATTTAGTAGCAGTCCCATGCCATTAGGATACTTAACGTCGTGTTAAAATAAAAATGGCTGGAAGAAATTTTGTGTTTGGTGCTCGGATGCTCTATATATTACCTTCAAATTGCTGAAAGACAGGATGTTTCGCGGAGAAGAAATGACATACTTGAACTAACAGAAATGCAGCTTTTGGGGCGATATTGGTTATCTAAACCTGTCACGAGGAAAGTTCGCGAAGAGATAGAAGAATGGTTAGGGTACCGTAGATCTGAAGGACGAAATTCACCCCTAATTTTGCTACTGTGGTTGTTAATGATGTGTCCAGTTAATAAACTTCAGCTTGAAATCTCTGAATGGCAATACAAAAGAGATACCTCGCACAATAACATCATTTAACAGAAAAGAAATAGGTATTGTACTGATATTCCATTAACTTAGTCTACATACACCATGTGTAACCCGCTAGGCCTAATTTCTAATATGATTGTGCTACTGTAGTTTAAAATGATATGTCCAGTTAATAACATTCTGATATAGTGATATTCTGCATATAAGCCACCATCTTCGAATTCATCAGTATAAATGCTGGAATAAATATACCACCTTCGGTCTTGAACCGCTCCAACTCGTTCTTCGAATAATCTTCTTTAATGTTTCGCCCTTCTTTCTGAGGTTTTCGGACAGGTATTTCAAATGGAACCTCATATTCCGCGCACGAAGAGAACACGAGAAAGGTGACAGATGAATAATATTATGCCCAGGACCGTTCAGAAGAGGGAAATAATATTAATGCAATACACTGCAGGCTTGATCGTTGACGTTAGGCGCCATGTTAGTTATAGTGTTCTATAAAACATCATTAAGCAAACTTTCCCTGGAAACAGCTATGGCCCACTTTGAAGCCAAAATCGTTCCTATTTTAACATACGGAATAGAGATAACATGGGAAAAGTTAAGCTATGAAGACCTACTGCGAATGGAAAAAGTGAAAGTCAGATTCTTGAACGCAGCCCTCGGAATTTCAAAGTACACCAAGTCAAGACTAGCGTATTCCAGGACAATGACAGCCCTCTTTCACAATCACCAGTAGCTCCCCTACCCCAAAATGAGCCCACAGGAATCCTATTGAAATGTGCCTTGTCGCAGTTTCCTAGAACCCTCCAATGTTGCCACATTAACTGTTTATAACTTTTAAGTCACTTTGACGAAGTCCGTTCTATAATTACTGATACAAATACGCATTTAATGGGCCTGAGTGAAAGTTGGTTGACTAACAGTATCAGTTCCGCGCTTGTAAAAATTGATGGGTATACTTTATTCATTAATGACCGCGCATGTAAACGAGGCGGTGTTGTTTCAGTTTACTGTAGAGACGACATTAAGAGCAAAATAATCTGTAAATCTTCCCCCAATTACACTCCGAATACTGAATATATGTTCCTTGAGGCGATTGTCAACCACCAGAAAGTGTTAAAAGTAGTAGAATATAAGCCAACCAAGGTAAGTAATACAGACGCACTTGAAGCGTATCTGCTGAAACTTATATCAGGTTACGAACACATCATAATCCTCGGTGATTTTAACAAAAATCTCCTGACCCAGACTAGTGACTCGGACCAAATTCGCAGGCTGGTCATGTCAATGGACATGACCATCTTACCATTAGACGCAACTAATCACGTACACACATGTAACGGCTCAACCCACACTCTAATTTACTACTTAGTGACAAATAATCCCCATAAGGCTGTCAAGCACGGACAAATCTCTGTCCCTGGTATCTCTACACACGATCTTATCTATCTGTGCTACTCACTGCGGGTGCCGAAGTGTAAAGCTAACGAGGGAACGGTACGAAGTCGGACGGCGAATTTCAATTTGATTTTTACATATTCGTGAAGGTCTTTTTAAGCTGAAACAGGTAGTGGAAGTCTAATTTTTCGCTGGTCCTTTTTAAGTGGCCATTTGGGAGCTCCAAGTAGGCGGTCCGCGCAATGAATTGTACAGTATATGCCGGCACGCGTCAGCGCTCATAGCCAGCGGCTGTCTTGCCTCGCCTTTCCTCTCCACTCCTTCGGTTCTCCTCTCTCCCCCACCACATACGGCTGCCTACAGTTGAGTACAGGGAATTTCGGGTGAAGACCGACGTTAGTTGGGACATTTTATTTACAAAAGATGAATTCATTATGGAATAAATAAACAATAAAATTGATTACAAATCACTACTTAACATACAAAATAATGCATAATCAAATATCATCTGTATCATCATGACATTCAAAGTGTTCAAGAAATGACTTTATTCTAACACAGTCTGGCATTGGTCCATTGTTCATGGCATGATAGTGAAAATCTAACACAAAATGTGAATAACAAAACACAAGACAGCAATGTGCGCACCTTATAAACGAAGAATTGGTACAATCATTTCCAGCACACATTTTATCAGTTAAATCATGAAAATTCGTTTGTGAGACAGTATGAAATTGTGGTATATTTTCGGTACTGGAATAACCACCCGCTTTCCAAGCATATTTCATCATTGGTACAAAACAATCAGCTTGTAATTGGTTATTCGCTAGTATTTGACTAGTTATAATGAAAAGTCTGTTTTTGGTTTTAATTTTGACTGGCCGTGTAAATTCCTTACCCGGCAAATGTTTTACATTCGACGGACTAAACATGTTAGTTGTCGGAAGAGTCCAAGATCACACGGCTGGCAAAGATACGTAGTTCCTTTCGGTATGTATTCAATTTGTACATGTTTGTTCGTCAGGGATTCAAGTTGTGCATTTTTGCCCTGGCCACTGAATGAATCTATGAGAAGAAGATTTCTTCCGTATTCCTGTAATTGCGGATGGAAAACGTTTTGAAACCAGTCACGTACATGCCCTTTCCCCATTTTACCGGAAGATGAACAATCAATTACGACATATTTAAAGGCATCCATGTAGGCTTTGATACTTTCTTGTACTCTAGGTCCAAACATTCCATTAATTTCTTGGAAAACGATCAAGAACAAATGTCCCATTTCTCCAGCTTTAGAAATGTGATATTGCACTGTGTGGGAGTGCGTAAAACAATTTCGGCAAACAAGCGTAGCAAGAACGTCTTTCACACCACGAAAATCATAACTTCTCTGTGTTGCTATTTCGTACTCAAATCGGGACTGGTCCGAATTCCAGATATTGGCATCCGGGATCTCTTTCTTTTCTTGCAATTCATTAATGAATGTTACAAACTTTTTTTAGCCACTTCCTGTCGTACTTCTTCGTCTGTTTTACACGTTTTGCTAACTAGTTTGGTTACTTTTCGGAACCGAATTTTCAAACGCCTTTTAAGGTTTGTCAAGTATGACTCTCTTTGGAGAGAGTGTTTGGGGCAATACAACTCTCTACCCTCACCAATCCAACGCTCAATGTCCAATTTTGTGACATATAAATAACGCATCCTTGCCTTAGTGAACTCTTCTTTCACATAAGCTCGAACCATCGCACATTTCCTAATTTCTCCATTGTGTTCAACGTGGTTGACGATTCCATAAATTTGTCTCCGAGTCTTCTTATACTTCCGTACGGCGTACATAGGTCCTCGTTCCTTTATTTTTTGATACATGTCCAACAATGATTTGGAATCATAATCTTCCACTGACTTACAGGGTCTTCCTCGGCCATCACAAGGCTTGTTATCTTCGTTAAACTCATCTCCGTGTTTGCGTTTTTTTTGGTGTTGCCCCCTCCTCAACGCCATCTTCGTCTTCTGAATCAACGTAAACGGCTTCTTCCTCCTGAATAAATTCGCATTTTCCCTCCAAAATTGCATCAAACGTTGTCTTTATTTATATATACATGATTTGCTCTTCATTAGAAAGCTCTGCAGCTTCCTGAATATTAACACCGTAGGCATTAATAAGAGCTGCAATAATGTTGCAAGCGGCCATAACAAAGTAAAGAATCCAATGCGTTATCCTGTATGTGGAATAGCCATCAGTCGTGGAGAACTTGACCGAATAGAATAGGACTCGCCGTTTTATACACAGAACTGTTGGCAGCCGTATGTGGTGGAGGGCAGAGGAGAACCGAGGGAGTGGAGAGGGAAGGAGAGGCAGGGCAGCCGCTTTCCGTGAGCGCTGACGCGTGCCAGCATGTACTGTACAATTCAGGGCGCGCACCGCCAACTTTGAGCCCCCAAATGCTCCCTTAAAAAAGACCAGCGAAAAATTAGACTTCCACTAGCTGTTTCAGCTTAAAAAGACCTTCACGAATATGTGAAAATCAAATCGAAATTCGCCGTCCGACTTCGTACCGTTCCCTCGTAAGTATGTCAACTACAGAGACATGAAAAATATAGACTCTACTCTACTACAATATGACGCATATAATTTACCTTGGGACGACATACGACAATTGCACGACGTGAATTTGAAAGTACGACGATTTAACTCCTTATTGTTAGGACTCCATGACAAGCACGCTCCCGATCTGCAGGCAAGGGTTACTCGCCCTCCTGCTCCGTGGTTAACACTGATATAAAAGCAACAATGACCCGCCGTGATGCTTTGTTTCGCCGGTACAGAGCAACAAAAGAGCAAACGGATTTCGAACAATACTGTCGTCTACGGGACAAAACGAAACAATTAATTAGAAACGGTAAATTTAAATATATCAGAAATCAAACCAAAGATCTCAATACAGTTAATGCGTGGAATCAGTTACGTTCAATAGGAATAGGAAAAATTAAAGAACCTCATATCCCAACAATACCGTTGGACACACTTAACTCTCATTTCACTGGTAATCAAATCAAAGAAACTCGACCCCAATCCGGAATCCCGTTACACGAAGATGGCAATTACTTGAATATTGAACCAACATTCTCATTGCGAACTATCAATATAAACAAAGTAAAACGAGTCTTAAATTACATTAAATCTCGAGCGAAAGGAGCAGATCATGTTCCAATAGGCTTCATAAAAAATGTCATCGGCGCAGTATTACCGATCATTATTTATATCTTCAATTACTGTATAAATTCAGGAACTTTTCCAGACATTTGGAAGGATGCTCTAGTGATTCCAGTATTAAAGAACACCACATCAAATTATCCATCAGACTACCGCCCTATATCAATACTCCCTCCGCTTGCGAAAGCCCTTGAACGACTTATTCACGAGCAACTAACTGAATATCTCACAAAACATTCACTACTAGACCCGTTGAAATCTGGTTTCAGGAAGGGCCACAGTACGACGACAGCACTCCTTCGGGTAACAGATGATATCAGGCTTGCTATGGATAAACGACAGGTGACGGTACTCACGCTCCTTGATTTTAGCAGTGCATTTGATACAGTCAACATACAACTACTCCTTTCAAAATTGCGCTCCCTTGGCGTTGACCGGAATGCGCTCAATTTTTTGTATACTAACTCACAAATCATCGGCAGTGTGTCTCAGTAAACGATGTTACATCCAAATGGGCTATCAGATTATCTGGCGTGCCTCAAGGATCTGTACTTGGACCTTTATTATTCAGCCTGCATATCAATGATATTTCATCCCCACTTGTCCACTGAAAATACCATCTGTATGCTGATGACCTACAGGTATATTACCATACCAGTGTAGATAGTATATGCGAAGCGATCCAGCATATGAATACCGACCTACAACGACTCACAGCGTATGCCAGGAACAACGCCTTACTCATCAACCCACGAAAGACCGAAAGCATAATAATTGGACACAAAAAATTACTATATGCTCTAAATAGTAATCGCATCCTCCTCCAATTACCATTGATGACACCGAAGTGCCATACTCCAAGATTGTTACAAACCTTGGGGTCACCTTAAATGAGACTCTGACCTGAAATGAGCATATAACCAATGTGTGCAGAAACGTACATGGACTTATTTATCCTTTGAAGCGTCATAAAAACGTTCTCCCACTGAACCTTAAATTAAAACTCATACAAACACTTCTTATTTTCTATCTTTGACTACTGTGACAGTTTATTGACTGAACTAACCTGTGAACAAGCAACAAAGCTACAACGTGTACAGAACTCTTGCATTCGATATGCCTTGCAGCTCTGACATGATGTTCATATAACACCATACTACAAAAAGTTGGGATGGCTACGTTTAAATGACCGTAGAAAAATGCACCAAATGACGCTCGTCTATCAGTTGCTTTCTTCAAACAGCCCCGCCTACCTGTTGTCCAATTTTAGGCTTCTTTCTTCGTTCCACGAAATTAACACTCGTTCCATATCACTACTTGAAATAGCACCGCATCGAACGAATACCTACAGGCATTCATTCCTGGCCTCCGCTACGAGGTTATGGAATACGATCCCGGATGATATTAAAAAGTCTTGCTCCTCTAGGACATTTAAAACAGCCTACCATTAATTCCTCCAGAGTACATACAGTTGACTCAAATGAATGTAAGAGTGAATGACGTGTGAATGAAACCAAAAACGACGTACTAGATTTAAGTTCTTAGGCTATCTCATTTACGTTCTTACTACTCTCATTTAAGACTATAGACTGTTCGTAGAAATAGACTACATAGTAACATCGATTTTAGTACGGTCAGATCATAACATACTAATATTCAGTTAATTTATTTTAGCCTTATATTTGAATTTTTCCTTTAAGCTAGTTGTAGATATATTCTTTAGGTTATAAGTTGATATAATTTTTTATTATTATCCACTCTCTATTTATCCTATAATTTTTCATCAGTAGTAACCTTAATTAATTGTATTATTGTAATTCCTTATCTGACTTAAATATCTCAATAACAGTAACTGATTACAATGATATTTTAGATTAATACTATAAAAATAAAAACATTGTATGTAGTTGAGTGTAATAGAGGGTCAAGAGCCCTAAATTCGCCACTCAATAAAGACACAAATAAATAAATAAATAAATAAATAAATAAATAAATAAATAAATAAATAAATAAATAAATAAATAAATAAATAAATAAATAAATAAATAAATAAATAAATAAATAAATAATAACAAGCTTTTTCAGAAGTTCGGAGGCAGTTCCGAAGAAAGATAAAGCCCTTGAATGCAACACAAGGAAGTAACGAAGATGTGATAATAGAGCAGGATAAGATTGCTGTAATATGGAAAGAATATGTGCAAGGCCTGTATGAAGGACAAATAGATCACGATGTAATAGAAAATGAAAGTGAGGTAGAACAAGATGATATGGGACCATGAATACTTACAGAGGAATTTGACAAAGCCTTGAATGAGCTAATACAAAGGAAAGCTCCAGGAGTAGACTCAATTCCAGGTGAAATACTACAAGCTCTAGGGGATTAGACAAAAACTTCTTTATATCAACCAGTAAATTATATTTATACTAGCGGAGAAATACCGGAAGATTATGAGAAAACTGTACTGATACCTATCCCAAAAAGTAATCGTGCAAAGAGATGCCAAGATTATAGAACGTAAAGCCTGGTAACACATGTCTCCTAAATTATTACAAGAATTGTTTACCATCGCATGGAGAAAAGAACAGAAGAAAATTTCGCAGAGGATCAGTTCGGCTTTAGAAGAAACAGAGGAACAAGGCAAGCAATTCTTAGCCTTAGAACAATTATTGAACAAGCCCTAAGAATCAATAAGAACATCCTAATTGCCTTCATTGATATAGAGAAAGCGTTTGATAATGTTAACTGGAATATTATGTTTAAAGTCCTTAGAAGTATGAAAGTGGACTACAGAGATCGGAAAATCATCTATCAGCTGTACAAGAACCAGACAGCGCTTATAGGAAAGGAGCAAATCAAGGCGAAAGTAAGGAAAGTAGTAAGGCAAGGATGTGGTCTGTCACCTCTATAATTCAATGTGTCTTTAGAAGGAGCAATGGAAGAGTTTTCAGCCAACTCCACCCATGGAATAAAGTAATAGCCAACTATACCAAACAATACGTTTCGCGGATGATATTGCCCTCATAGCTGAAACTGAGAAAGAGATAGAGACCTCACTAAAGAAATTGAACGATCTACTAATACTAAAATGTAACATGAATGTTAACAAAACAAAAACCAAGGTAATGAAATGTACCCCGGATGGTAAACAGGATGTTAATATTTGGTTGGAAGGAAAAAAATTGGCTCAAGTAAATCAGTTCAGTTATTTGGGAATCATCATTACATCTGATGGGAGATTTTGAAAGGACGTTCGTTCTCGAATAGCCCAGGCTAAAGAAGCTTTCAATAAAAAAAAGAAGCCTGTTGACCTTCAAGGCAATATCCCTACCAGTAAGAAGGCATTTCATTAATAGCTTCATTTGGAGCATTGCGACCTAGGGCACTGAAACCTGGACTCTATTAAAGGCTGATAAGAAAAGAATAGATGCATTCGAAATGTGGTGTTGGCGTCGAATGTTACGAATACCATGCACTCACAGGCTAAAAAATGAAGAAGGTCTCAAGAGAAGCGAAGAAACCATCAGTCTAGAGAAAATGATCGCGAAAAGATGTAGTTGGATAGGCCAATTAGTCGGGCATTCATTATGGTGCACCACATTGCTTGAAGGGAAACTGGAAGGAAAGACTAGAGGACGACGACCAAGAGCAGGGTTCCTCGATGGCATTAAAGGGCGACGTTCATACCAACTAATCAAGCAGCTGGCTCAGGATAGAATATCGTTGGACGAGGACAGTCATGCTACCCACCAACTATCAGGTTGAGGAGAACGAGAAAGATACAGTAATAGCCGAAAGTATCCACAACTCAAGAACGAATTCGCGAGATCAACTAAGCAATTGCTCGATACTAGAGACAGTGCACCTGATCAAGTAAAACAAGTAATAATAATAATAATAATAATAATAATAATAATAATAATAATGCGGGGCTGAGTGGCTCAGACTATTGAGGCGCTGGCCTTCTGACGCCAACTTGGCAGGTTCGATCCTTTTGCCTTTCTTTCATTGATAGACGTATTATACAGGCAATTTAAATGCAGTGCTTAATTACTACCAGTTAAAGATATTACTCACATGTAGATAGTTAATTTACTGTCTGCTGTTACACATATGAAGAAGTTTACAAACAGCGGATTACATTCTATGTGCGGCACAGAAGTATTAGGCTACAAGTTTATCAGTATTTTTGATGTAGCTAAATCTTTGTGAATACAAATTAGAGACAATAACTATCAATGAGTACAATAAACAGTACCGGTACCTACGCTGTGGAAAGAAGTCGTCTTCACAAGAATGCAGACTGCACACTGTCATGTATCGCGTAACGCGTTTTCCAATTGACAGCGCAGAAACCCATCTTTCTCTCTGAACTTTTTGTACAGGAAAGTAGTGAACAGATTTCGCATCCGTTTTATACGATTTGCAACCTTATAAAGAGCAGTACCTCCTCAAATTTGACAATTTGCTTTCTGTTTCCATCACGACGTCAATGCTTCGCCATGTAAATAAACCTTACCAGTCACTATGTTGTAGCTTCAACATTCTACCGCGTGGCTGCGCCATCCAACTTTTCTGACGTCAATAAGAAAATAGATATGTTGTTTCAATTGTTATGAAAATTAGTTGTACCATTTTTGAAAAAGATTCTAGTTCATCAAAGGAACGATATCAGGCCTTCCCTATTTCTTGTCTATCTCTTCCAATTTTCCTATCCGCCTACAAGTCTCCCCTGTTCAGAATAGTAGGTAGGGCCGCCTTGGTGAGGTACTGGTCATCCTTCCCTGTTGTATCCCCAGATCCAAAGTCGAACGCTCCAGGACACTGCCCTTGAGGCGGTAGAGGTGGGATTTGTCGCTGAGTCCGAAGGAAAATCCAAACTTGGAGGAATACGAATTAGGAAAGAAAGAAAGAAAGAAAGAAAAAGGAAAAACAAACTTCATGTCACTATTTCCATTTATTCCAAAATTTCATTCCTGTTTTGACATGTAGGTAAAACCATGAGGTTGTAAAGCATATCAGGAAGACTGATTTCTCCCAGGCTAGGAGACCTCCTGTCTTTCATTATACTTGGCATTGTATCAAAGTAATGCGAACGAACAATTTGTTACCTCTGGCGTCAATTCATCGAAACAGTAAGACTCAGATTATTTCCCCTATAAGTACTAGATGTCGCGGTAAGCAGTGTCTTGTCAAGACCAAACTATACTGTGGCGCCTGGTGGTGGGGCGATGGAATGATACTTTATCTGTCACTGTGAACTTCATGGTCAATGTCACGGTCTAGAAAGGGTGGAGCTATGCCAGTCGTCACAGTGTTCGAAATTTGTTGAATTTGCTTAAAACCCAAATGCAAACACCTGGACATATGTCCTTTTACCCAAATTTTTCCTTACTCCTGTATAAACTAGGCAGGTTTAATTCAACGCCCTGTGACACAAGAACAGTGCATCCTGCCACCTGATATTCTGGACCGGGCCCTGTACTGACGAAAATGTTGCATTTGTGATCATTATTTTTCACGATTGACCAAATTACCCTTATACTAATGTTAGCATTTAATATGCTGTGGCTGCGAGCTTGCATCCGGGGTCGAACCCTACTGTCGTCGACCCTCAAGAAGGTTTACCGAAGTTTCTCATTTTCACACCAGGCAAATCCTGGGGCAGTACCTTAATTAAGGTCACGGTCGCTCCCATCCAATTCCTAGCCTTTCCCTATCTCATCGCTGCCATACAAGCTATGCGTGTCGCTGCGACGTAAAGCAAAATTTAAATAATAACAATTATTATTATTATTATTGTACCGGGCGGTACACCTCCACTCCACTAATTTAAAATGTGCGCCAGTTGAAACTCCTCTGCTGGAGGAAGTCTGAACTTTATCTACGCTATTAATTCTCTACTTTCTCAGAAGATGTCACCACGTGGAAAATTTTGAGTTTTTGAACTGTGTCATTTTTGATGTGGTTTTGTTTCACTTGAAGTAAGCAGTGTGAACTTTCTCTTCTAGAGGACACTACTGAAGATCAACAATAGTGCAACCTAGTGCGGAGTCAAAGAACTATTTTGTTGGAGAAATTTTTATTTCAAATGTTTGTCTTTGCTAAAAAAAAATTTCAGATATTGTTTAAGTTGGCTGTATACCCCTCTCTTTCCCCTTGTTTTGCATTTAACCAATCCTGAATTTCTTTGAGTTATTTCCGACCAATCCGATGTATCTTCCCCCAACTTGGATATGTTTCTGTACCCGAGCCAATAAAAAGTTTGTGGGAGGGTGTTTTCATTCCCCTAACGCCTAGAACCTTCCGCGAGAGGATATAAACTGCTGATTTTAGGGTCTCCGGGCCACTTCTGTTCCATCTTTCAGTGTATAAAGTACATAGCAGGAGGCGGGAAGCGCCTCTTTCCTCGGCAGCGGTCATCAATAAGGTAATGGCCGATTAATAAATTCTTTCTTTGCTAGCTCAGCAGTTTAACTCTCGGGGCGGGTGCGAAGCGTTCCTCCATGTAACCTTTTCCTAAAATGTAACGATCTTTTCTTCTATTCTCTTTTAAGCTACATACTGGGATAGAGAGTGCTAACCCTCTCGAGCTCCCACTCTTATTGTTTTGAGGTGAACTTATTTTTCTCAACCTATTCTTCGATAACGTAAAACAAATTGTTCTTTTCTTAAGTCACCTCTTTAGCATGGGATTAGCCCTTGTATTAACGGCCTAGTGCCAAGTAGGTCTTAATCAAAGTGTATTAGGAGTGCAAGCTCGCCTCCTCTCAAATTGTTATTTTAGAGGTCATTTAATTAACCTGCTTTTCATTTAATAGACCTCAGTAGATTGGGTATTTTACCCCTGTGTTTATGTCCGTTGAGGACAACTTGAAGGTGGAGTTTGGTTTAAATTTTGAGAGCGAGTGGCTCTTTTGAAAATTGAATGTTGTATGCCTCGTGGAGGCTTTTCTGTGTAATTTGGAGCAAGGGCTCCTAGGTATGAATGGGGTTTTCTGCCCCTCTGTTAAAACTCGTGTTTGGGGTAAAACTGAGCTGATTGCCCAAGCAGTGTAAAATCTGGGCGCGAAGCCCAATCCCTGTAAATATTGTAACTACCCTTTTTGATTTGCTACTTTGTACCTGCCATGCTTGTTATTTCTTTGTCTTTGGAAAAGAAAATATAACCTTGTTAAATTTTAAATTAATTTTGCTTTCGTAGCTGGAGACCTATTCACACCCGCACCTTCTTTCACCTCTACCTACCACGGAAAACTCCGTAACAATTATTATTATTATTATTATTATTATTATTATTATTATTATTATTATTATTATTATTATTATTATTATTATTATTATTATTATTATTATCTACACATGGAAACTGCTACATGCATTCGTGGCATTTTATGATACACCGGTACTTGTCTATTTAGGACCAATGTAAATTATGAAATAATTTGTTTTGAAGAAAACATCCCCTTTTCCGAAAAGATGATTGGGACATCTATGTCCCCATGTACGTTAAAGGTGAAAAATTTGCGGGATTTCAGGAAAAGTAAACAGTTAATTTGAGAGTATATACCGTACTTATTATTCTGTACATATCATTCACTAAACATCTCAATAATAAAGTTTTAAGCATGGAATTCTTCGAAGCGGTCCCGTCCCGCAGAAAAGCAAAGATGAACATTACAGAGTGAGCAGAGATTATCAGTGCGATTTTCTTGTTCCTTTCATGCGCAATTCACACACCGTTTCCTTTTTTCGGCTTTCATCAAGCAGTGTTCTAATGTTTTATAATCCACACCTCTTTCTGGTATTTACGCCTACCATGATGAGTAATGATGTTATCCTGCTGGAATAATCACCGATCAATCCCCGAGCTACACATCGGCAAAACTCCAGAGAGGTCAACGGTATTTCTGAATTTTGACCAATATCCTTGCAATGTTTGAGGTACGCTACACATGAATTATTCACTGCAATGTCTGTCATATCAAACGAAAGTCGGAAGTGGTAGTTAATTTTTGCATTGCGGTCAATTTCATAACTTACATTTTTTTCCTGATCCAAGACATGTACAACCGTCATACACTTGTTATACTTAGTAAGCATGACAGGACAGGGAACGATAACTGAATCAGGGAAACTCTGCATTCACCGTTTTGCAGTAGTTACCTCAAGTAGCGACATGAAATCGGGAATTAGGTACACTGCCTTATTGTCTATCTACCTGAGGCAAGAAATTGCGCAGTTAGTTGACAGAAAATGAATATTATTTTCATAAATTATAATTACAACATATTGTCCCAGCGGCCAAAATGTGAAGTGGTCAGCAATTATGGCGCATATTCTCATACAGCAACAGTATTTGCAAATCGCACACTTCGTACATTTTTAAACTAATTTTAAAGGAAATTATTGATATTTATGAAATGAGAATGCAATTCGTCACTGCTAAAGTCTATTCTCTTTCTTATGAATGCCCATTTGTCACGATCGGTTACTTGTGAGCGCCGCAAAAGGGATCTATACTACTGAAATAACATATGATTACCTTCAATATGATTGAAATACAATCTCACAATACTGTCAATTGTAAAATAATTAACCTTAGTGTTATCAATAGCTTCAAAAATAAACAGTGACTCAAGAATGAAGCATTTCCAGTAGATCGAATAGTGCATAACTTCAATTGTTTTTAAAAGAGTATAAGAATCAATACAGTCGACAAAAGTGACAGATACACTAAATACGAGACTTCTCTTTTTTTAAATTTGTTTTACGTCGCACCGACACAGATAGGTCTTATGGCGACGATGGGATAGGAAAGGGGTAGGAGTGGGAAGGAAGCGGCCGTGCCCTTAATTAAAGTACAGCCCCAGCATTTGTCTGCTGTGAAAATGGGAAACAATGACAATGGGGCTCGAAACCACTATCTCCCGGATGCAAGCTCACAGCCGCGCACCCCTAACCGCACGGCCAACTCGCCCGGTAATATGAGACTTCAGTATCACAGTATCATTCACTAAGCTGATTAATTCACTGTAACACATACATCCCTTGTAACTCAAAGAGATAATATACTGTGCGTTCATTTCAAAACCTCCCACCTCAAATAAAATATGTAGGCCTACCGGTCCTTATTTTGGTTTCATGGTTCACATTGAGGAGAAACACGTCAATTCAGGGCCGCTACATCAAATTCAGTGGAGTGAAGGTGCGCGTTAACGCGCTAAGACATGAAGCCAAGTTCAGCATTTCACGCGACACATGGGTTCGAAAACCACCATCGGTTTTCCTGAGAATGGTTTCCTCTGGCTTCCTATTCTCATTTCCAAACAAATGCCGAAGGACAGATCCAACTCCAATTCTTTCCACCTCCTTATACAATTTTATTCACCATCACTCATGTCATCTTCATCAGCCCCTTAACTGAGAGAGGCGTCAGGAAGGGCACCCAGCTGTTAAAATACCACACCTCATCGCCTACCACGTATCAAGAAACAGATTTAAAAGGTAGACAAACAACATAAAAATCAATCAACAGTAGTTTTAAGATTCCACTTCTTAATCTAAAAACAAGCTAAGTACATTGGGCCGATGACTAGTTTTAAGCCTTAGACAACGTCTACCTAAACAACGTCTACGTTACGTAGGATTCCATTGCATAAATCATGTTCAGCCGGTGTTTAACTAGACGTCGTTTAAAGTTTCAATGTTGGTATGAAAATGGAAATAGAAGTATCTCCCATGGAACTCTTTGCTTGTCGCAACAATTGAAATTCATCGGTGAGCGCGCCAAACGTTAGTCACGTGTCTTCCTACATATAACTCAAATATGGCTAAGAATGAGCATGCCTTGTTCACAGATAAGAATATTGATTTCGATGGAAATGAGATTTCCTATTATTATCGACACTAAAGCAACACACCACCGTACGAGGAAGTGTATATTTAATTACGGTGAGTGTAATCTAAGTAGCTTCGGAAAAGGGAAGATGAAACTTTATTACTGTGTCGCCGAATGAGTTGTGCGGGCCATATAGATGTAGCTTTCATTCTGGAGATCATAGGTTCGAAACGCATCAATACAGTCCTGGAGATTGCTTTCCGTAGTTTTTCTTTTTCTTTCTGCTAGTGGCTTTACGTCACACCGACAGGTCTTATGGTGACGATGGGATAGGAAAGGCCTAGGAGTTGGAAAGAAACGGCCGTGGCCTTAATTAAGGTAGAGCCCCAGCTATTTTCTAGTGTGAAAATGGGAAACCACGGAAAACGATCTTCTGGACTGCCAACAGTGGGGCTCGAACCCACTCTCTCCCGGATGCAAGGTCACAGCCGCGCGCTCCTAACCACACCGCCAACACGCCCGGTTTCCGTAGTTTCCCCATTCGTACAGCAGTCCGTTATTATGACTACAGCACTTTCTTCCCAGTCCTTGCCTTTTCGTATCTCATAGTTGGCGAAAACTTACCGGAATTAGCACGACTATTAAAACACACACACACACAACGTACTTTGTAGTATCATTATATGTACTTACTTGGCAGTAAATATAACTGAATCCCTCCCGGTTGATGTATGTGACAACCCTCTGACGATCAGGATACGTTATTCTGATATGTATCTAGTCGAAGTGACCTATAATTCCACGGAAGTTATAAAGCAAATCAGCTACTAAGAACTGTAGTCAAGTTGACAGTTATCAGAGTGCCCCTTGTGTCATATATTTCATGCTACATAATCTCTCATTGTGATTCACTTCTAAAATTTGCAATTAAACAGTGTTCTCGGCAGTTTTTAAACATTGCCGATTGAACATCGGTTTTAGAAAGCGTTTGTCCAACCCTATCTATCGTGGCGGGTTTTTATGACCGGATGCCCTTCCTGACGTCAACCTCGTCAGAGGAGTTAATGGGGTGAAATGAATGGCGTGATATATGATAGTAGGGAAAGGCTGAAATCCGGTGCCGGCACATAGCCTACTCCTGTGGAATAGCACCAAGGAGTCTGCTCAAGGCTTAACGTCCCCATCCGACGGACGAATCACCATCAACAGCGTCATATGCCCTCACTCCATATGAGCACTGCGGAGAGGTTTGGAATTTAACCCAGGCTTTTGGCTCGCAATCTAGTGATTAGAAATTGTATACCGCCATCTCCCCTACCCTGCCGGCCAACATTCTGATGGTGAAACTTTTCTCGACCAACGGGACTCGAACCGGCTAACCTCGGTGTCAGACCGTTTTTAGACTTCAAGCCTTAACGATCATGGTCACCAGGCGGGCGATTTTAGACAGTGTATAAGTGATAAATAACGTCTATTAATGCGGCAGCCATACTTTGACATTGTTTAACTCTAAGGTAAGGTAAGCCGGGCTGAATGGCTCAGACGGTTGAGGCGCTGGCCTTCTGACTCCATCTTGGCAGGTTCGATCGTGGCTCAGTCCGTTGGTATTTGAAGGTGCTCAAATATGTCATCCTCGTGTCGGCAGATTTACTGGCACGTAAAAGAACTCCTGCGGGACTAAATTCCGGCACGTCGGCGCCTCCGAAGACCTTACGCAAATAACATTATTAAGGTAAGGTTGTATTCTTCCCGAAGGCAGGTCAGAACTTCCACAGAGGTGTGCCTGAGCAGGAGTTTACGTACGGTAGGGTGGCCAGCTCCTTATCGCTCCTTCATTCCCTTACCCCCGCCCCCACCTACAGCGCGTGGCAACCCATCCAAATCTTGACCACGCCCAATGTTGCTTAACTTCGGAGATCTCATGGGATCCGGTGTTCCAACACGGCTACGGCCGTTGGCGTTTAACTGTAAACATCATCTAAATACCGTTTCTGCAATCGGCCTATTAAATTGACTGAAGGTGGGAGGTTTGAAATGAACACAGGGTCAACTACTCTAGAGATATAAAAAAATCAATTTATTGCAAAGGAAATTGTTTCAATGTCAACAAAAATAATTCTTTTATAACTACCGTTATAAGAATTATATTGAATTTTTTAAATAGTGATTTATGATCACCAGGGACCACTTGTGACTAGTTCTTTTTGGATGTTCCCTCTCGCTTCCAACACCTCTTGAATCCTGCTGTTAGTTCTTCCTTCGTTTTCTGTAAACGAAGTTTGCAAGATTTAACAACCTTTGGTAGACGAGACCACGAGTTTACGATTTTACAAAATCTAGGGGGCGGTGTGAGACATCATTATCAGAATTCCCAGTGGAAGCTAAGTCCTTTTGTACTTCAGACTTACAACTTTTAATGAGTGACAAGATTCTCATTACCCACTCGCTATGCATCAGTCATCGCATCAGCGACGTTTCTCGTTCAATGTGTGGTTAGGGGCACTCGATGATCGTCTTACTGGGCAATACAGTTTACCAAATAAAATAAATGGATGGAATCACCTTCGGTTTCTGCTGCATCATCTTCCAGAGTTGCCTGAATTCGGATACAAGGATGTCAGTTTGAACACTTCCTTTAACTACGAGTAAGTGTACTGTACAGCCATTGCATCATATAACTGGACCATACTAAGTAAGACTGTTTCATCCTTCATTAAAAAAACTACATTTCTACCAAAGTATCTAATAACTTTCCTTAATGTTGTGTTGATACATTTTCCTAACTAGGATGACGTTTACACACAATCATATTAGTGGTGGCTGGTAACAATAAATTCTAAGTTATCTCGCTAACGGCACGTTTTCCGACCCGGCCTGGAATCCAACATGGGACACCTTGGACCAAAGACCAGTATGCTAATTATTTAGCCATAGAGTCGGATATGGTAGGTAGTAGGGTGATCTGCTGCGTGAAGATGATGAGGGGTATATTGACATAACCATGAATACCTAACCCCTAAGTCATCCTGGAAGACTACTGGCAAAAATAAGTGCTATTGGGCTAGAAAAACGAGTGACTGAATGGGTGGCTTTATTTCTAGAAAATAGAACTCAGAAAATTAGAGTAAGCTAAGCTTTATCTGACCCTGTAATAATTAAGAGGGGAATTCCTCAAGGCAGTATTATTGGACCTTTATGTTTTCTTATATATATCAATGATATGTGTAAAGAAGTGGAATCAGAGATAAGACTGTTTACGGATGATGTTATTTTGTACAGAGTAATAAACAAGTCACAAGATTGTGAGCGGCTGCAGGGTGACCTCGATAGTGTGGCGAGATGGAAGGTGGGCAATGCTATGATGATAAACGGGGTTAAAAGACAGGTTGTGAGTTTTACAAATAGGAAAAGTCCTCTCGGTTTTAATTACTGTGTTGATGGGGTGAAACTTCCTTTTGGGAATCATTGTAAGTACCTAGGTGTAATTATAAGAAAAGACGTTCATTGGGGTAATCACATAAAAATGATTGTTAATAAAGGGTACAGATCTCTGCACATGGTTATGAGGGTATTTAGGGGTTGTAGTAAGGATGTAAAGGAAAGGGCATAGAAGTCTCTGGTAAGACCCCAACTAGAGTATGGTTCCAGTGTATGGGACTCTCACCAGAATTACTTGATTCAAGAACAGGAAAAATCCAAAGAAAAGCAGCTCGATTTGTTCTGGGTGATTTCCGACAAAGGAGTAGCGTTACAAAAATGTTGCAATATTTGGGCTGGGAAGACTTGGGAGAAAGGAGACGAGCTGGTCAACTAAGTGGTATGTTCCGAGCTGTCAGTGGAGAGATGGCATGAGAGGACATCAGTAGACGAATAATTTTGAAAGGTGTCTTTAAAAGTAGGAAAGATCACAATATGAAGATAAAGTTGGAATTCAAGAGGACAAACTGTGGCAAATATTCGTTTATAGGAAGGGTGGTTAGAGATTGGAATAACTTTCCAAGGGAAATGTTCAATAATTTTCCAATTTCTTTGCGATCATTTAAGAAAAGGCTGGGAAAACAACAGATAGGGAATCTGCCACCTGGGCGACTGTCCTAAATGCAGATCAGTAGAGACTGATTGATTGATCCTGACGTGAGTAAGTTCCTCAACTAACAGTGAACCTTCTAAACCGAAAGATATGATTACATCATTCAGTAAATTATCCATGTAAATTATGAACAATAAAGGTGACATGTTGTAACCTTGTGGAACCCGTGAAACTATATTGAGCAAGAATTAATTCTAGCATCAATTCTCACAGCAGACGGATACTTAAAAAGCCTTTGAATTCCTGGAAAACATAATTCAAAAATACTTACATAAATAATATTTTAAAACGAAAGACCGCAGCACGAGACGTGTTATAAGTTTCCCCCACACAAGATTCCGCTCAGGTTTTTCCCCCCTGGCAGTGTGACTCCGACACCAGTGTGCTAGTCTTATGACACAAACTGGGGGTTCAAAACCGGCTCAGATCAGTGGTATTTGAGGGTGTACAAATATGCCAACTTCATTTTGGTAGGTTTGCGGTTACGTAAAGGATATCATGCAGCACAACATTCTAGCATGTTATCATTTCCGGAAATCTTAAATGAAGTCGTTGAGGGTATTCAGCCCGAATGTTGATTTGATCCTCAATAGCTTCGCCATCAGCTGTCATGAAAGGGCATTCTAGGGAAATGAAGAGTGAGGTAGGTTTCCGTTGCTTTCCTCACCGAGCCAGATGTTGCTATTACGTATCAGTCTGCCGAGCACACTGAAATGAACGCGCAAAACGAACGATATTTTCACACTATTTATTACAGGGACTGGCTACATTAGGAATCACTCATACCTCGGTCATATTCATACCATCGAAGCCAAGGACCAGAGTGAGACAGACAGACAGACAGACGGACGGACGGACAGACAGACAGGCAATAAATGAAGTTAATAGGACGTATTAACATTATTATTATATATTTGTTAAAATGGTTGCCTCACTTTGGAGAGTGGTTTCACCCTTTAAACAGGCTTTTCTATAAAAAAAACGAGTATGCATAATTATCTTATTTTTGACCTCTTACAAGTTATCAAAGCTAGCAATCAAATGGAAGGATCGTGCGATAAACAGACGCATCAAAGTAAGAATACTGTAAACCTTGGATTTTCCAATTTCCTTGGACATTTAAAGCAACAGTCGGGAAAGAAGTGAATTTCGCCACATGTGGCCGTATATTAGGATATAAAGGGTATTCTGGTACCAGTAAGGAAATAACTAATAGATTTTCATAAATAATAAAAATTTCATTGGTTTTACATCCTAATTTTACCCTTTTCGTAGACGCTGAGGTGCCAGAATTTTATCCTGTAGAAGTTAATTTACGTGCCCTATATCTACTGGCATGAGATTGGTATATTTGGGCATCTTGAAGTACCACCGGACTGAACTGGTGTCGAACCTACCTACCACGCTCTACCCTCTGAGCTTCTCAGCCCTAAAATCAAATCTGAGTGATCTGATTTTGTTACCAGAGGAATCTGCGGTTCCTTGCTCGTGTTGTATGGCGGCGAGAAAACCATTAACTAGACAAAAGTTGAAGGACACAGATACTGAAGAACATTCCAACATGTTGGATACGTCAAGTGGAAAAGACAACTAACAGAATGCTGAGTCAATGAAGCCAAGATCGGGTTCAATGGATGCTACAATTGAAACATGTTACACGATAGCTCACAATCTTTCGTCAGAGAAATACGGAGCTGAAGACGAAGTCAAGACCTCACTTTTCTAAGTCAAAGAGCAGAGTCCGGAAGACTGAATAGCAAGCTTCTTGAGGAAGGACCTGAAGGGTACTGCCAGTTATCAGTAGGACTCTCGGGTAATTTATAGAAGCTCCACATTAAGATATGTACGTCTCATGGCAATCCACTGTGCTGCGATTGGTCATGCCCTAATGAACTCAATTACCCTGAGGGCACCCTTCAAGGCCAGGGAGGAGCAGTCTGGGTGTGTACTGCCAGCTAGGAATGCTGTACGTGATCTTCACCATCATCATAATATTCTTGGTGTGGTCTGTTACCTGCTGAAGGTCTCATGGTCTTTACAACTCCGTATTACACTGACTGGCCGATCAGATATTTGTCTTGGTCTCAACGTGACTTCCCAGATCAGAACCTTCGAAAGAGAATGCGAGAACGGAATACTAAGATGATGGATATTTAACTTCCTCCCCGAGACGTATAAGCCATTCAAACATATACTGAGATGTATAGATTTGGCTTTAGAAACGCATTATATGTTCCTGTATTGAATATTAAAATATTTGTTACTTTTATGAACCTGCTTACAAGTAAGTCTACATATCTGTGACAGTCGAAATTCAAAGAAAATTCGCAAGCGGGCAGCTATGAAAAAATTGGACACATGCCGCAATATTAAGGGGAGTACGTACCACAATTTTTGCCAAAATTTGCGAATTTCATTTTTATGTATTTTAGTATTCTTTGGTATGTGTACAATAGAGGACCGTTTTATTATTTCAGCGAAATCGAGTTACAAGTGCCCATAATTTGGACATTCCATGGCCCCTCCCATTTATAAATGCCACGCCCTCCTCTGACTGCAGGCTGGATTTTACTCTTTGATAACTTTGTAGGAAATTCAAGTACATCATTGAACCGCATAGAGTATGTTGGGGCTTCTCATCAGTCGAAATCTTATGAAGAAAAGTTGCCCATAGCAACAGAAATATCCAAAATAGCACAAACGGCATCAGTACCGAAACTTGCCCAAGATTAGACAGAAAAAGAGAAAAAACTAACATGAAGTTTTCTAAGACATAATTATATCGTATGATGTACAGATAATATCTAGAATTTGAAAACGTTTAATCCAACTTCATATTTTTTTTACAGATAAACTATTTAATCCAATTTCAAGTTATAGCAATATTAGATTTTTTCAAAGTTTTTATATTGGCTTATTATTTCGGGTTACTTGTCATGGTTCTTGGTGCTGTATAATAAAAACAAGGAAACCTACAAACATCAAGGACTTCCAGAAGAAGTGATGTTTCTGATTAAGCCCATGTATAAGGATCTTGCCCAACCCGATTTATTAAAGAAATGTTTGCATGGGAAATCCCAAACTGTAAACGAGTCTTTTAACAGTGTTATTTGGAGCCGTGTATCTAAAAATTTATTTTGGATATAAAAACCCTAAAATTAGGAATACATGATGCTATTTTATCATTTAATATAGGAAATGTAGGCAGAATTAAGCTACTAGAACAGCTGGGGATCCAACCAGGGTGGAATTCGTTCAGTGCGTTTCAAGCTTTTGATGTTTGTTGGATCAAAATTGAAGATAAAAAGCTGCTAATAGTGGAAGCCAAGATATGAAAGTCAAGGAGAGCAATTAAAAGAAGTCCGGAGGACAAGGAGGATGAGGAATATGCAGCAGGAGGGTTCTAGAATACATCTCAAGTAAGATTTATAAACCTAAAATTTAAAGTTAATTTTCTCTGCTTTTGTTTTTTTTTTCTTTATATAGGTACGCCCAGTAAAAAACTATAAAAAATAGAAATCTGAAATAATTATCAGTGATGCTTCCATACCTTCTCTCTGTAAAGCTACCAGTTTATTCTAGATATGTTAATATATGAGATAATAAAAAATAATCTTACTTAAATTTTTCATGAATATTTTTTTATTTGAAAAAAATTGCCAAAACCTAACCATGCATCTAATCCTAAAACTCAAGACAGCAATGTAAAGAACAAAGTTCGTACAATAACGCTATAAAGTTTCAAATCTGTAGGACGAAGGACCTTTTACCTGAGGGTACCTAAAAATGGAGAAATTACCATTGTCAGCATTGGCAGTATGTACTCCCCTTAAAGGTGAAAATTACCCCTACCCTGCGCACGAAACGTAGTCATGGGTTGGATAGTTAAAACTGTGCATTTTTGTTCAAGGTGTTTTATATCACTGAAGGAAAATCGAGAGAAATTGCACAGAAAAAACACAGAAGGTGTATATCGAAAGATTTCTTTCAAAACCTCGTGTGTCCCAATGCTCTGCCTACGCATTACATTCCTCAAGAATGGTCACGACTCCCAGTCACATATTGATATGCTGTACATCATAATATTTTCCATTGTGTTCATTTCCCTGTGCTAATGTGTGAAGGAAAATAAACGTTAAATAAATTATACTGTAAAAGTGCGTAAATTCGCCATGAAAACAACATCCCTACCATACGGTATGGTAAGGTCCATGTTCCTTTATACATTAGCATAGGGAAATTAACACAACGAAAATAATTCCTTTGGACTGCATATAAATATGCGGCTTCGAGGCGTGACTTGTTTTAAGGAATATAATGGGTAGGTCGAGCATTGAAACATAGGAGGTTTTAAAAGAAAGCCATCATATACATTGGCGGCCACAATTATGGAAACGATATTTCATATGCGCTGTTACTGCACCACACAACATGTGCACTTATGAGCAGATCAACATCATTTAGTAATTGAGAAGCTAATTTTGATATGTAGTAAAGATAATTTGGCCCTAAGTCTGTGGTATTTACAATTACTCTAGGTTACTGAAGGAAACTGCACATTCAAAGAGATTTACAGAAGGATTGGTGAAGGTTAAGTGCAGATTCTTATAAATGAATGCCAGATTTTAAAGTTTAACTAATATTATAAAACAGTTCCAAGCAGTGATAATATGCTAGTTGCTTTACGTCGCACCGATACAGATAGGTCTTATGGCGACGATGAGACAGGAAAGGGCAAGGAGTGGGAAGGAAGCGGCCATGGCCTTAATTAAGGTACAGCCCAAGCATTTGCCTGGTGTGAAAATGGGAAACCACTGAAAACCATTTTCAGGGCTGCCGACAGTGGGGTTCGAACCTACTATCTCCCGAATACTGGATACTGACCGCAATTAACCGACTCCAGCTATCGAGGTCGGAAAGATAATATCCTAAAGCACGTCCCAAGAGATTTGAGGGCTATTTGCAAATTATCATCCAGTCATCGCAAGAATTCGTCTGAAGAAATCCAAGAAGTTTGACAAGATCTTAAAATTGATGTTCCTGCGAGGACTTCTGTACGGAAATTAGATCACTAAGGAAAAAATCATTTCTCAACTAAGTACAGCGTGAAAGAACATAAAATAGTGAAGAAATCATGAATCATGGACTGGTAATAATTAATTACCCAACAATGAAATGACATAACCTTACTACGAAGAGAATGCAAAGAACTTGACATGGCCTATAGAATTTGTGCGGCATTACATGTGTTTCCACAGTAGTTAGGTTTAGAAAGTGTTCGTATAGATAGCATAAAATTATTTCAATGAAGAACGAATTACTTTAATAACTTTGGAGCAATTTAAAATTGGTAAAAATGAATTCAATGCATGAAAAACGAAAATTGCTTTCTTTTTACAGTTTTCAGAAATACGGCACCAATGTACATATATTAAAGATGAAAATATTCACGCCTTTCTAGCTACTACAGTTATGCTTAATAAATACCCCGTACATACTAGACGTAATTCCAAATGTCAAAAAAAGCACTCAAAAGTAAATACATTTATTTATTTATTTATTTATTTATTTATTTATTTATTTATTTATTTATTTATTTATTTATTTATTTATTTAGTTTAGTTTAGTTTAGTCCAAGAAGGGGATTCCTCCCCAATTAAAATGATGGTGACAGAACAATTTATGCTTCATAATATTTACAGGAGGGAAGCCTAGGTAGTTCAGACGGCAGCGTGCTGGCCTCTCAGTGCTGGGTTCCGTGGTTCAAACCCAGGTGAATCCATGTAATATTGTGCCGGACAAAGCGGAGGCGGAACAGGTTTTCCTCTGGGTACTCCGTTTTTCCCTGTCATCTTTCACCCCCCGGTATCATTCATTCTCTCAGTCATTAATCATGCCCCAGAGGAGTGCGTCAGGCTACGCCAGCCGGCACAATTCCTATCCACGCCGCTAGATGGAGGCTTCATTCATTCCACTTCTGACCCGGTGGAATTACTGAAAACAGACTGTGGATTTTCATCTCCAATATTTACAGAAATAGTTACCATAATAATAATAATAATAATGATAATAAAAAAGATTATAAGAATATAAATACTTTAACAATAAGAACATATATAAAACTTTATCAAGTTAGTACAAGTCTTTGACATATATTACTTAAATAAACTGAACGTATATACGAATATTAGCAATAAGAATAAGAATAGTAATAATATTACTTATTTTACTTTTACGGTTTTAGGTGACACCGAGGGGCCGGAATTGTTTACCCGTTAGGAGTTCTTGAACGTGCCAATAAATCTACTGACACTTGGCTGAGCCAAGTTGGATCCAGAAAGCAAGCGCTCTGCCACCAGATCTACTCAGCCAGACAAAGTAATAGTGAATAATTATGTGACAATTATCAGAGAAACAAGGAATTAAATAAATAAAAATATACAAAGACACTAAACTAAATTCAAGAAACTGAAACAATAATCATTATGCCGTTATTCAGTTACCGAAATATATCAGAGTCACTAGACATACCTAACGTTCTATATTATTTTTGTGCGGCCACCCTCAATCTCTCCTGATACTGCCCGTTATTTTCGAAAGGAAGTCCTTTAAGTGAGAATCATATTTTGGAAAAGGCATCGCAATGTCATATTCATTACAGCTCATTATTTTTCTATTAAATACTCACACACTCTAATTACACGTCAATTTTTACAGAAAAGTGATGCGGGAGCAATGTAGTAGAAGAGTCGATGCAAGCGTAACATTTTTATATTGAAGTAAAATTATCGAATATTAATATTAACTGTACCGCGCGGTACACCTCTACGCCGCACTTTTAAATCTTGCACCAATTAGAACTCCTCTACAGGAGAAACACAGAACTTGGAACTAGATCTACTTAAACTTTTCCTCAGAAGATGTCATCTCCTTAATTTTGTGTATGTGAAGTTTCCAGTACTGTATAAAATTCTACGCGTTTTGTTTACCATTTATCAAGAAGTTTGGACTCTCTGCAACAGATGTCACTACAAAAACTATGATCATGCACCCTGGTGCGAAGTGAAGGAACCCTTTTTGAAAAAACATTTGCATTCTTAAGTTTGTTTTTTACTCAATTATGTTCATTCATTTGTAGGTTGGCAATGTTGATCTTTTCTTTCCGCCAGGTATGAATTCAGCCAATCCCTAATTTCTTTAATTAATTTTCGGCCTATAACAGGCTTCTTCTTCTTCTTCTATTTGGTGTGTAACTTAAAGATAGCGATTAAAAGTGAGAGGATGTGGCTTGATTATTCATGAAAGGTCTCAAACTTTCCCCGAGGGTTTATAAACTGCGGATTTTCATGTCTCTTGGCCATTTGATCAACATATAACTGAGTGTGTGTATGTGAAGCAGGAGGCGGGTGGTGCCTCTTTCATCAGGCAGCAGTTCTTCAGGAAGGTAATTGCCGTTTAACATCTTTATTTCTTGCTATCTCAGCAGTTTAACCCGCGGAAAAGGTCCGAAACTTTTACCATGTAATCTACTTTTCTAGTGATGTAATTTTCTGCCGGCTTATGTAAAAACTTCATAAAATCTGTAACCGTAATTCGGGGATAGAGAGTGATTCACCCTCTCGAGCTCCCCTTCATTTTGGTTTGAGGTGACTACGTTTTGGTAACTGTTTTATTCTCTTCCTTAACGTTTTAAGTTTCTTTCTTATACGAGTCACCTCCATAGGTTGGAAATAGCCCCTGTTTAATCGGCCTAGTGCCTTTTTTTTTTGCTAGGGGCTTTACGTCGCACCGACACAGATAGGTCTTATGGCGACGATCTAGTGCCTTTTAGGTTTTAAGAATGCATATTTAGGAGTGCAAGTACACGCCTCCATTCAGCTTGGTGTTTCGGGCCATTTACTTAACCTGTTCTTTTCTGCTAAGGCCCTGTAGGTTGGGTACAAGATACCCCTGTTTCTTTTTGTAAGTTGTGCCTTGATGGCAAATAATTGTAAGTTTCTGATATTGCCTTAAATAAGCTTGAAAAACTGAGAGAGGGTCAGCTCTTTTCTGGTGTGTAAAAGTGCCTCTGGGAGGCTCGATATTGTAATTAGGAGCAAGTGCTCCATGTTTTAGGGGATTTCTGCCCTTTGAACAAATTAGTGTTTTGTAATGTTGAGCTAGGAGCTCAAAATTGTAAAACTAGGGGCTTGTAGCCCAAGAGAGTTAAAATTCTGAAATCTTGGATCCTTCTAAGTCTTGTTTCCAAATTGTTATTTCCATCAGTTATAATTTTGTTGTTTCTTCCGAAAATATAACCTTTGTTGAAATTTTTAAATTAACTTTGATCTTGTAGTTAGACCCATTCATCCCGGCACTTTCTTTCACCTCTGCGTTCCACATATACCCCGGAAAATTAATAATAATCATAATAATAATGCCTATTTCCTGAAGATCTTTTCCCACTTCTAGCAAACAATTGTTCTTTCATTAATAGGGCAGGGTTCAGAACTTTTTGGTCAATCTTTGACTACTCATTCTGAGAATATGACCGTAAAATTTCAAGCGTCCTTTCCTAAATGTGCCTGAGATTTCCTCTGAGTGTTGTTGTAAGTCAGGGTATTTCATTACAATCCGGATCCCCCCAGTAGAGACTGGTGCAAAAGAGTTTCTTAAGAGTTTCTCTCTTGCTTCTCTACATTTTTAATCAATGATCTGCCTCCAATGATCAGTATTCCAGATGAATATAATGTTTCGGGCTTTATTACAGTGTTCAAATGCCTTAATTGTGCATTTTGGGATGTGGATGTTTTATTATATCTCTTCCAAGTGAGGCTGTACGCTCATCGTAATTTGTAGATACTTCTTTTTTCTTTCTTCCAAGATTCAGTCCTGAAGGTTGAATGATTTCCCGAAGGTGTTTGAATTAGACACTTGATATACTTTTTCAAAATTTAGCGTTCATTACTATTATTATTTATTATAGAATTAGCAGCTTTAAATTATTAATATTCATGACCCTTATGCAGCACTTAAGGAATTACAGATCTTGTCATACCAGTCAATAACATCTTGTAAATACTAACGGACAACCTCGCCGTCAACCTTGTCCTAAAATATTCCGGGTGGCTGTTAAACGAAACATTTCACTGTCGACACGATTGCAATTAGTTTCTTATTAACAGGCGTTTAAATGTGATTGTTTATGTCATTGGAAATAGTCCACTACGAGCAAAGGTAAACTACTCCGAAACCTTTAGCATGCAGCGATACTGCATGATCTACGAATACAACTTGGGAAGCATTCATACATTTATATACATGTTAATTTAAACTGACCAAGATTCGCAGATCAATTGGCGCAGATCTTATTTTCTTCTCAAGTTCATGGGTTTGAGCCCACGCGCAATCAGCTGGAATTTCTGAATGATTAGTTCCGAGTACGAAACTGACTCGTATTTACGACAATAATCTTATAATTTATAATTGTTTAAAATTTCTATTTATTTTACGTCCCACTAACTACCTTTACGGTTTTCAGAGATGGTAAGTTGCCAGCATTTTGTTCCGCAGGAGGCCTTTACGTACCAGTAAATCTAGTGATATGAGGCTCAAGTTTTTGAGCACCATCAATACCACGGGACTCAGCCAGGATTGAACTTGCCAATTTGGGCAAAGAAAGTCAGCGCGCCTCAACACTTCGAACCACTCAGTACAACTATAATAATAATAATAATAATAATAATAATAATAATAATAATAATAATAATAATAATAATAATGTATGAACACAGCTACCGTGTGCAGATATGTTTTAATTTAACGCCATCTGGCTGTCTGCTCGTCAATTTCGACGTTCTATTTTACTATAGACCTACTAGATGTCATAGTAAACAGAATTTCTCTTGGGTGTCCATGCCTGAGATTTAATGAATTTTGTCGGGTAAACACAAATGTGTCACCAGATTTCTTTTCAATGCTGACATTGTACAACATGGAGTGTAGAATGGACTTTCTTTCGCCCTTCAAAAATCCGACTACCTCTGCCGGGTTTGAACCCGCTACTTTGGCATCCGCAGGCCAACACTGTACTACTGATCCACACTAAAAGGCCACTAATACCAAGGTTAATAGACACTTGACATGTGTTTATTTATTTATTTATTTTATTTTATTTTTGTATTCATTACCATCATGTATGGACTATGTTTCCACAATCCACCAGATCTTCTAGCTCTCAAACTTAATCCCTTTTATTTGCACTCCTTCCAGATGTTCTAGAGTCTCTAGCTTCTCCTTTGTCGCTCTTCAACCGAGATGTTGCGTGACTTGACGAATTTCTCCGGTACATGCCTCATTCTTGCAATTTTTTCTTCCTAAAGGTTGTTCTTACCTGTATATCTCCCTCCTGGATCCCCATTTTCTGTGAACGTCCTTGAGCCATAAAGGTTGTGCCTTCCAGTTTTCTTGTAGACTAAGTATCCTGTGTGCCGGTCTCTTTGGATTCATCCCCTCAATGTGCTCATAAAATGATTGTCTTCTTTTCCTTATAGCAGTTGTTATCTTCGTATCTTGTTCAAAAATTCTCGATGCGGTCTCATTCGGAACATGGGTTGTGTATCTAGTGACTTCTTTGGACCTAAGATTTTCCTAAGGAATCTCCTTTCCCTTTGTTCAATTACTGGGTCCATTACTCTCGTCATGGTTTCCGACGCATATGGACACTCTGCTCTGCCTACCGTACAATAATGTTTTAGTTTTTCCCGGATGGTTATTAATTTGGATTTATGAGTTCCATGTCAGTCTGAAAGCCATTTCCATCCTTCCCACCTTTCCATTTATAGCTTCTTTCTCATTTCAATTTGGGGTGAGAATTTCTTCAAAGTTGGTTTCGATTCCATCTGTGATATATAACTTCTCTGAATCCACATTATATGTAGTTTTGCGAAAGGTATTCATAAACCAGTTTTGGTAGCCAAATATTTTAATTACTCTACTTCTTCGTTATTATTATTTCTCCGTTAGGATCTTCTAGGGACAACGTGACAATTTAAAGGCTTCATCCTTTCTTGTTCCCTCTCTTTCCAACACTCCATCTTATCACTATATCTCCTTTTCTTCTCCTTGGCCCATTTTGAGCCGGTTCCTTTTTCCCCTCACGACATTGGAATAGTTCCATTTTAAACACTTTCTTTCCAAAAATCTCCTTCTCTGTTGCTGCTTCTTCTCTTATATTATATCTTTCCAAATCTTTTTTGACTTCATGAATCCAGGTTTTTGTTCCAAAGATATTTGAAAATTTGTTTGGTTAGCCTGTTGCATCCATTCTGTACAAATGTCCAAAAATTATCAATCGGCTCTTCCACATTGTTTCTGTTGTGTTTTCTACGTTCCGGTATATTTCATCATTACTTATTGATTTCCAGAGTTCTGCAGTTTCGGTATAATTTTTCTTTCCAGTACTGCTAATTTATTCAGCTTTTAATTCAGTACTTGAAATTCACTCGTGTACAGGCGTTCCGTTTTGACTATTGTGTTGTAGTCTTGCCTTTTTGAGGTTTATTATTATTATTATTATTATTATTATTATTATTATTATTATTTTTATTATTATTCAAATCTCTGGAATAGAATCAGTTTTTGGGTGGTTAAGCCGTGTGCGTTTGCAGAGTTTCTCCCAGACGTGCCATTTGGGTTCAGCCGTTGGATTGGCACGCCTCTCCACTCTGCAAACTCACACGGCTTAACCACCCAAAAACTGGTCCTATTTCCGAGATTTGAAGATCTCCTGCCATAAAAACCACTTTTTTTGGATTTTTATCTCCATGAGGAGTACTAGCAATCCCTATTTGCTTACACGACGGGAACACGAATAGCCCCATTACGACATTTGTTCTACATATATTGTGAAATACTTATCATCTCACTTCATTGTAAATACCCTCACTTGAAGAATACACCACTCGTAAATTGTAATTTATAAAGTGTAAATGAAACGTTTGTAAAATTCTGAAACGATTGTAAAAGACCCAAGATGGTAATAAAGCACACAACCGGAGCAAAAATCCCCCCACCCACCTCCTTCATCACGCCAAACCACCCCTGCAGGGAGGGGAATGAAAGCTTTTCATCATGATGGCAGTTGGTCTGCCACTGCTAAGCAGAGTCTTGGAGAGGTATGCCAATCCAAATGATGAGCCCAAATGGCACGTCTGGGCGAAAGTCTGCAAACGCACACGGCCTAGCCACTCAAAAGCTGGTTCTGTTCCCGAGGTTTGAAGATTTGCAGTCGTGAAAGCCATTTTTAATTATTATTATTATTATTATTATTAATTTATTCGATCTCATTCCTTCCAGCATTCTGTGTACAAGACTTCAGAATCATTTTAGGAACCCCAGCTTTCATGTAACTCTCTTAGCATAATCGTACAGCGGGCTAGGCAAAGCACGATGATACTAGCAGGGAGTTGAACGCCAACTCCTTAGGCAACTCATCGTACATAATTACAGAGCGAGTAAGATGACAGTTGTTACTCGCTACATGTGTTATTATCTAACGTACGTCTCCATCAGAATCTGGTCCATAGTTATTATTGTATAGGACACTCTTATTTTTGCTAGTGGCTTTACGTCGCACAGACATAGGTTTTATGGCGACGATGCGATAGGAAAGGCCTAGGAAATGAATGGGAGTGGCCGTGATCTTAATTAAGGCACAGCCGCAGCATTTGCCTGGTGTGAAAATCGAAAAACCACTGAAAAATATCTTCTGAGCTTCCGACAGTGGGATTCGAACCCACTATCTTCCGGATACAAGCTCACAGCCGCGCGCCCCTAACTGCACAGCCAAATCGCCCAGTACACTCAGTTTCCAATGGTTTAGCTCTGCCTTTGCCAGTTCCAAGTCTGGATAACAAAGGAGGAACGTTGCCATCAGACAGGCTGCCAGTTGCAACATTCCTAAGCGGATCAGAAATATGGATAGCTCTGCAGAAGTACTAGTGCAAAAATAAATGGTTTACTTTGGAAGCCAGGAGATAGTGAGAAATTGGCAAGGGTGGATGACAGGGACTTAAGATGCATGTTCACCCATAACAACACATTTTGGCAAACTTCATTAATAATTACATTTGTCTTACATCTCACTAACTAATTTAATGTTTCCGCAGACGCTGAAATGTCGCAACTTCGTCTCGAAGGAGTTTCTTTAAGATAACAGTACATCCATCGACACGAGGCTGGAATATTTGACCATCTTGAAAGACCAGCTGACTGACTTGTGTTTGAACCCGAAAACATGAGCCAGTTATCCCGGCATTGGGGCATGTTCATCGACGACCAGAAGAATGTAATGGTTCACTGAGTTGTAGATGGTCAATCATCTCAAAGATAACGCAGAAGAATTGATGGAGAGCTTGTGTTAGAAAGGATCTGACTAACATCAATGCCAATGTAAATACGTAGACTCCAAAATTGAAGGACGATCAGAAAACCGATCATCCTGAGCGGTGAAAGACGAAGAAGAGGGAAGGAGGTCATAGATTTAGGTAAATTAATCATTTTTATTTCTGATATTTCAAAGCTGTAATGCTGAAATAACGTAATTAGAAAAAGACTTTTGTAAAATAATTTATATTTCATGATAACATTTGGATGTTTTGTAAGAATGAAACTTATACAGCGTTTCATTCGTGCCACCATCTAAAGGAAAATGATCAAATTTAAATCATGCATTCTAACATTCATGTATACAACAATAACCATTTTACACTTGGACTTCTAAAGAACTATAACAACCACCAGTTCACTCATGAAACCTGTAAACTAACTCCGGTGCTCTATAATTACATAAGACTGAATTATCGAAGTTGAATTCTAGTTCAAACTCTTGTCTCACAATTTTGACTCTGGTAGGGCAGGTATGGTCATTCTGATACCAGTGACTAGGACGCACACCGTCAGGTGTATTCCTAATGATAAACTGTAGATAAGTTACTGATATGGATCGGAAGTCAGAAAACTCACCATTCATCCTTATAGTAGTTCAAATTTTTCATCGTTGATAACAAACGAGGTAAGAATCAAGTCTACCAGCTACCTTCCACAAACTTCCGCAATCATCACTGTGAATGGCTCCTTTGCAATTAAGAAAGCTGATAAGTACTTAGGCACAATATTCACGAAAACCATTGTTACAATTTGTTCTAGGTCGCACTGACACAGATAGGTCTCATGGCGACGATGGGTTAGGAAAGAGCTAGGAGTGGGAAGGAAGCATGATGATGATGATCTAGGTCATCGGCCCCTAATGGTACGAACTTTTATGACAATTTCAAAAACCAAAACCTCCACTGACCATTTTCGAAAACGTCAGAGCGAAGAACTATTGGATGGATGTGAAGTTAAAACAATCAGTTGGGCCGATGACCTAGATGTTAGGCCCCTTTAAACAACAAGCACCATCATCAAAGCAATCAGTGGATCCGACCCGCAATGCCCCACATTCCCAGGAACTATCGTAAAACAATAGTATTACTGAACAAGGGACTGCTTCTAAAGCACAATCCTGAATCGATCATGATTGTTGTCTAATGGGGTCCAAAATCCAGGGCATCGGCCCCTCAAAATGGTACTTATCGCTAGGAAAGTTGAACAATGGTATTTGTTGTTGCGGTACTAATCAAAAGTAGCGTAGACCCACGGCATTGCACTCATTATGGTACTACTGACAGGTAATACAATAAGCGCATGTATCGCACACCTATGGTGGTCCTCACATAATGGTACCAATTACAGGCAACGTAATGCAACCTTTCCACTCCACGCCATTTGCCCTATAGAACCAAATGACTACATGATAATCCCTAAAATATCGGGATACCGCCATATAGCACCATACGCCAAGGCGCTTGATGGAAAGTGTTGTAAACAAGGTTGGGGTTTACAAAAACACAACTTCTTTATTTGCTTCACATGTAAAATTACAATATTTACACTAACAAAGCTGAAAGTTATCTCGAAGCAAAATGAACTATGAATTTGGAGAAAGAGTCTGCCTTTTGTACACTATATACACGTTGGAGTATTCACATTCACTACTATCTCGGAAAGATAGTCCTTGTGACATGAAAAGTTCTTGATAGTCGAAAACTATCAGAAGCACTGACGTAAATATCTCAGAGAATCCTTCCTTGTTGAAGTGTCTGAGTTCATTAACGTAAGTTCAATGACTGAAGAGTTCCTACTTAGCGAAACTAAGTTGATAATGGGAGCTTGCATTAGCTAGGGAATGATAGTGGCATATAATGGTAAGACTGGACATGGACAGTGGAACCAGCAAGAGGAGCGGTGACCCGAGGTGAGACCTCTTACTGCCAGAAATTCAGTCCACCTGGCCGAAGCACATTTTCAAGAGGAGTAGCCTCCGTGCTCGACGTAGGGTGTATTCTGGAGCTGGACACCGGAGTCTGTGGGCCTGGACAGGCTAGGAGCTCCTTTTTATAGCACACACAACGTTCGGGCACGCGCACTGAGGGCTGCGCGTCGAGGCTCGAAGAATAACACACTGGCACGCGTGTAGCTGGCTGGCGGATCGAGAAGGGCGCGACGGACATACAACAGAAAGGGACCTTTTTAGTCTAGAGTCAAATGCCACCTCATCTGGAAAGAACGAAGAAGAAAATTTTCAGAATGATGGGATTTGACTCTAGGCTAAAAAGGTCCCTTTCTATCAAGCGCCTTGGCGTATGGTGCTATATGACGGTAACCCGATATTTTAGGGATTATAATGCAGTCATTTGGTTCTATGGGGCAAATGGCGTGGGGTGGAAAGGTTGCATTTGGCACCCAACGTGGGGCATTTTCGGCATTTTTAGGCATTTACAATGTTGGGTATTTTCGGCATTTTCACACTTTTGGAATTTTTTCGGCATTTTCAGAATTTTTCGGTGTTTTCAATAGATAATTTCAAAGGCTGGCTTTTGCGAAAATGGGCGTTACGCATGGTAATGCCATATTTAGGAATATACGACTGACCAATTATTATATGAAGGAACACGATGGTTGTTCAATTTATGGGGTAGAAAGGTTGCAGTAAGCCCTGGGTGTTCCGCACGTGGTGGAACTTATCACGGGTACTGTTAATCCCACCCTGATTCACACTCTGTTGCTACTAATCTCAAACATTTCGTGTACCTAACATAATGGTAGTACTCGTCGCAAGTAAAGGCGACCCATGATGTTCCCTGCTTGATGGTTCTAATTACAAGTAGTCTCATGCTTCTAATTCGATCATCGCCTGGTCGCCCCTTTTAGTCGCCTCTTATGACAGGCAGAGGATACCGTGGGTGTATTCTTCGTTTGCGTCACCCACCCACAAGGGGTTAGAGCATCACAGGTCGAGCTCAAAGGTCGTTTGAAAGAGCTGGAGGTAGCGCCCGACTTCATATACTGTACCTTGGGTCAACAGTCAGTGATACGGGAACTTCCGAAAAGAGGTGAACGTTTCGATCCATATTAAATTTAGTCCGCTTTTCACCAGTTGAAAAATGATTTTTCCGCATATAAGGAGAAGGATTTTGCTAGGACGAGTCATTATGATAAAATTTACGACGATGAAGAAAACGAATAATAAGTTACAAATAACACTATTCTAAATACTAATAAATCCGTCTCGTTCAAACCCTTGCATTCCCTGTTTTCTCATAGTTTTAGACAGAGAACGCATTTTTTAAATGTCGTGTCACTCAGTGCTTCAAAAAAGTTGTCAACTTCATCCTCATCCGCACGTCACATGGTCAATACAATGAGACAATTCTCGTCCTACTGTAATTCCTTCGTATACCTTGTATCAACAATAAGCGTTACAGGAAGTTCCGAGAAACAGACAAGGATAACGATAACGATTTTGCTGAAATAAAAGGGGAATTACTAAGAATACAAACATCAATAGTCTCTGTTTTCCCGTGTGGATGTCGGACGTGAACCGTAAAGTCTTTGGGCAGAAAACGAACCGATGTCTTTGAAATGTAGTGCTGGGGTAGAATGCTACGTGTGCCTTGGACTGTCAAAGCACTGAGTCCATTCTTCAAAACTGAAGATTGTAAAACACCTTTCTTCTCGTATTAATGAAAGAATACTAGAGACGACCGAGAGAAAATCTAGAGTAGTTAATCATGGAAGGGAAGGTTGAGGACAGTACACCACGGGGAAGGAGAGGACAAGAGTAGTCTACCACCGACTTACCTTTCCAATGTGCCCTGGGGAACATTGTCAGCGACTGGGACACCACAGCAGAGGCGTGACAGGCAAAGATAAAGCCAGGGAGATCACGACATTCAGAAATTAGTAAATAGAATACTGATGATGATAATGATGATGATGGTATGATGGTATTATGAACATGAAATGTCACAACATTTCTGTACTTTTGAAATCTGGGTGTGGTATTTGACAAACACACTTTTCAAAGAAAATACAGCATTTACCGGTGTGAAGAAGTATCTAATTACTATTTGACCATTTTGTAAAAAAGCACATTTATAATCAACACCTACACAGTTCTCGTGCACCTACCCACTGCCGACATTGGAACGAATCCAGTCTCCAGTGAAGTCCCCGCCACAAATGATACATGCAGTTCTACTTTCTTACTCTGCATTACATCCAATGCATATAAGTTTTCTCTTCACTGTTCCCCTAATCGTCCTCGTATTTCCCTCACGCAAATGAAATAACATTGAATAAACGCGACGCACCAGCAACCAGAGGTGTCCGGTATCTCCCAAAAGACGTTCTTCAGCTAGCAATAATCGTAGCGAATGCTTCCGCACGTTGTGGCGACATTTACAGGCAACGCAAACCTATGGTGTTCTTCACATAGGTTTATTAACCACAGGGACTCGTACTATCCCGCGGTATTTCTCATATAGTGGGTACTAATCATAGGCAAGCTAGTACCATGGTGTCGCTCACCCATGGTGTGAGTGGTACTAACCACAGGTACTATAAAAGCCCGCAGCGCACTCTGTTGCTACTAATCACAAACCTACCGGGCGAGTTGGCCGTGCGCGTAGAGGCGCGCGGCTGTGAGCTTGCATCCGGGAGATAGTAGGTTCGAATCCCACTATCGGCAGCCCTGAAAATGGTTTTCCGTGGTTTCCCCATTTTCACACCAGGCAAATGCTGGGACTGTACCTTAATTAAGGCCACGGCCGCTTCCTTCCAACTCCTAGGCCTTTCCTATCCCATCGTCGCCATAAGACCTATCTGTGTCGGTGCGACGTAAAGCCCATAGCAAAAAAAAAATCACAAACCTATTTTGTACCTAACATAGTGGTACTACGCGCAAGTAAAAGCGAACCACGGTCTTCCCCTAGTGGTGGTACCAATTACAATTAGTCTCATAGTTCTAATTCGATCATCCCTTGGTCGCCCCTTTTAGTCGCCTCTTACGACAGGCAGGGAATACCGTGGGTGTATTCTTCATCTGCGTTCCCCACGCACAGGAGATAGACAGAGAAAAAATGAAGAAAGAGAAGGGATCCGCCACTTCGAAAAATGAAGTAACGGACGAAGAAAGGCAAGGGACACGATGGGCGTGAAAATGAAAGACGACTTGTACCTAATACCATCGGGGTCGAAAAAGGACAAGAGTTGACCAAGGGAGGTCGGACAGGATAGATGAAAGTGAGGAGCTTGGCACAAGTAAGTGGAAGCAATGCCAGGTCTCAGCTAAGGGCCCTTTGGTCACAAAACCACGCTCCCAAGTTGAGAGCCCCTGGCTCCCTTTTAGTCGCCTCTTACGACAGGCAGGGGATACCGTGGGTGTACTCTTCATCTGCGTCTCCCACCCAAAGGAGGTGAATTTGAAATTTAAGAAAGTGACTTTTTTTATAGAAGTGTTTCAACTTCTAGGCAACACCCTTAGGGCTGCCGACGGTGGAATTCGAACCCACCATCTACTAAATGCAAACTTACAGGTACACCATGCAGGCAATTCACTCGGCGAATGTGACGTGTCACTTCACAACACCCAAGTTCATTGGTTGGTATTCGAAAAATCACCAATAATATGGTATAAGCAAAGAAAAGTAACGTACAGTAATTCCCCGTCGGGGGCAGCTGCAGAATAGGGACATTTCTGAATTATAAATAAATAGCTCATTTTACACCCTAAGCGTGACGAATATAAGACAAAGTGTGAGGACTCAAGCATTATAGCATGGTAGTTTGTAGTCCCGCCACTGCAAGCACTGCAAGCGCTTATATTCAATACGTGCTTCAGTAGTTACGGCAAGCCAGATATAGAAAAGTGTGGGAGACGTTACTGGATGAGATATTTCACTAAGTTGAATTTTCTTTGCTATGCGTTCTTTCGGTTCAGATGATCCATCGGTAATAGATTTCCTTCATTTGCATCTACTTTAAATGTTGGAGGAAATTGTGTAGCTAAACGGGAGCTGATCTTGACATCGTATGTTAATCAGCTCGAAATGTGGAAATGCATAACAAGAGAGTGAAACAATCAGTGGAAACTTCCATCACGCAAAAAAAAAAAAAAAAAAAATGTGGTACATGATACAGTAAATGTCGAAGACTGGGAATGTTCTGTACCAGAATTTGATAGCACAGTTCGAAACTCGTCGATTGAGAAGTGTTTAGTGTACCATTTGGCTGGGTACGTTGTTAGTCACTCTTATAAATGTATTAAGTGTTCGCCCTGTGCCCATTCTCTGCGTGATATTAATCAAAGTAATTTTTTAGTTCTCACGGAAATATAAGACTATGGTTCAAGCAACCACACGTCCTTCGAAAAGTGTATGTGACATTCTTTTCCAGGCCGCGAAAGTAATTAATGGAAAACTGAATTAAAAGTTGATGAAGGGCGAAATATTTTTTGATTGTATTGATTCCATATAAAAAAATTCGGTTGATCTTTTTGAGATGGCTGTTGTCTTCAACATGTTATGGATATAACCCCAGGATTGTTTATGATTATCTGAAGTGCGATTTTTCTTCAGAATCAAATCCGGCGACCGGGCGAGTTGGCCGTGCGCGTAGAGGCGCACGGCTGTGAACTTGCATCCGGGAGATAGTAGGTTCGAATCCCACTATCGGCAGCCCTAAAGATCGTTTTCCGTGGTTTCCCATTTTCACACCAGGAAAATGCTGGGGCTGTACCTTAATTAAGGCCACGGCCGCTTCCAACTCCTAGGCCTTTCCTATCCCATCGTCGCCATAAGACCTATCTGTGTCGGTGCGACGTTAAGCCCTAGCAAAAAAAAAAAATCCGGCGAGATTTACAATCTCGAACATCCGCCAAATCTTCACGCAAGCTTTTGAAAGTCCATGTAAGCGACAAATTGAGTTGGTAAGTAGTAAGTAGTTCATGGGTGTTTGTTTTAATACACTGGGATTTTTTTTTGTTTTGCTAGTTGCTTTACGTCGCACCGACACAGATAGGTCTTATGGCGACGATGGGACGGGAAAGGGCTAGGAGTGGGAAGGAAGCGGCCGTGGCATTAAGGTACAGCCCCAGCATTTGCCTGGTGTGAAAATGGGAAACCACGGAAAACCATTTTCAGGGCTGCCGACAGTGGGGTTCGAACCTACTATCTCCCGAATACTGAATACTGGCCGCACTTAAGCGACTTCAGCTATCGAGCTCGGTATACTGAGAATTATGTGCTATTTATCTTTATATGTACACTCTGGTAACCTGTGCTTTCAGCAACATGTTATGAAGGATGTAGCTCTTATTTCCATGTATCGTTTTTCCACTGTACCCTGCCGTGGTATTTTAATTCTACTCTCTCATTGTTTTTTTTTAAAGACAGTGTATATACTTAACAGTTACGGACTAATACGTTTCTTCTGGCATAATTCCTAAGACCAGCTTATCGGTACTGTGGAGCTTGCCCACTCCAGCGCTACCTGGCGGAGCGCGCTTGAACTCGAGGAGTCCTCACACTTGTTCTTACATTCGTCATGGCCTAAGTATTGAGTAAAGAGTTTTAATGGTATTACAATACATTACCATCATTTTTATTGGTACCTCTTGTTTTAGACAGCTACCCCGTGGGGATTTCCTCTCTGATGACATTACAAAAATTCACGAATGTAAAAACAGTGAAATGCGTCACTACATATGATGGGATTAACATGTTCAGGCCCCTACTACCTTCACACGTTCGAGAGGATTCGTTGCACTGATCACACGTCACCTTACAATTTGCACGCCTTCGGCTGAACAGCGGTTTCTTTGATGGCCAAGGCCTATAAAGTACTCTATCTACCTCATCCAACACGCATTGCATACTGACTAATCAAAATAACAGTTCGTGTAAGTTTCAACCAATCACGGTCTAACATATGTTGTTTGAATCTTCAGTCCATAGACTGGTTTGATGCCGCTCTCCATGTCACCCTAGTATGTGCTAAAATTTTCATTTCTACGTAACTGATGCATACTACAACTGCTCCAGTCTGATTGTCATATCCATAACTTGGTCTACACCTACCGTTCTTACCACCCACACTTCCCTCAAAAACCAACTGCACATGTCTCGGGTGTCTTAAAATGTGTCCTATCATTTTGTCTCTTCTTCAGATCAAATTTAGCCACTGCACTCCATTACTTTTGGCTTCGACTTTGCCGGGCTGAGTGGCTCAGACGGTTAAGGCGCTGGCCTTCTGACCCCAACTTGGCAGGTTCGATCCTGGCTCAGTCCGGTGGTATTTGAAGGTGCTCAAATACGTCAGCCTCGTGTCGGTAGATTTACTGGCACGTAAAAGAACTCCTGCGGGACTAAATTCCGGCACCTCGGCGTCTCCGAAAATCGTAAAAGAGTAGTTAGTGGGACGTAAAACAAATAACAACGAATGTCTTCGACTAATTCATTTTCATCTTGTACTCCTTACCCAAGACTTACCCCTACCATTCAGAAAATTATCCAGATCATATGCAGTCTCAGACAAAATAACAATATCATCAGCAAATCTCACGAGTTTGATTTCCTCTCCTTGGATTGTGATTCCCTTCCAAAACTCCTCTTTAATTTCCTAATAATAATGCTACTTGCTTTACGTCTCACTAACTACTTTAATGGATTTCGGAGACGCCGAGCTGCCGGAATTTTGTCCCGCAGGAGATCTTTTACTTACCAGTAAATCTACCGACATGAGGCTGACATATTTGAGCACTTTCAAATATGACCAGACTGAGCCAGGATCGAACCTGCCAAGTTGGGATCAGAAGGCCAGCGCCTCAACCCTCTGAGCCACTCTACCAGGCCTTTTTAATTTCCTTTCCTGCCTGTTCTATATAAACATTGCAACGAAATGGGACAAACTGAAACCTTGCCTCACTCCCTTATGGATTGCTGCTTCTGTTCCAAAGCCCTCAATTCTTATCTCTGCATTTCGTTTTTATACAGAGTGTATATAATGCTTCGTTATCAGTTATTGATCCCGATCACGTTCAAAATCCCAAAACAACATTATCAAGTTTATTTATTTATTTATTTATTTATTTATTTATTTATTTATTTATTTATTTATTTATTTATTTATTTATTTATTTTATTTATTGCAAGGTTTTTAGTGCCGAGTGTGTCCGAGGACATGTTCGGCTCGCCTGGTGCACGTCTTTCTATTTGACATCCATGGGCGACCTGCGCGTCTGGATTTGGAATGATGATAATGAGGTAGGGATAAAATGAAACCCGTTGTCGGCACGTAGCCTACTCCTGTCGAATAACACCAAGGGGTCTGCTCTCCATCCGACCGATGAATCAGCATCAAGAGCGTCATATGGCCTCACTCCATATGAGCTCTGCGGAGTGGTTTGGAATTTAATCCAGACTTGTTCTTTTTGCTTTACGTCGCACCGACACAGATAGGTTTTATAGCGATGATAGGAGAGGAAAGGGATAGAGGTGGGAATGAAGCGGCCGTGGCACTAAGATATAGCCCCAGGATTTTGCCTGGTGTGAAAATGGGAAACCACTGTAAACAATCTTCAGGGCTGTCCACTATCTACTGGATACTGGACGCAATAAAGCGACAGCAGCTATCGAGCTAGTTATTCGTTTTGATTACTTATGCCCAACTAAGGAGAGCATTTGAACTTATTAGCACATTTTTTCTTCTTCTCTTCCCACTATTTCTTCATCCCCTCGCTGTGTTCCTTTTTACGTTATTCAGTGCACCCCGTATTTAATCTGGCCGATTTTACAGAAAATTTGTGTTTGCGAATTATAGTTCTGAATGTTATTCTATCTTGAATGGTTTCTTCAGTAACGACAATCTTATTGAGGTCTTCACTGATTTCTTTCAGCAAATTATTGCAATTTTTCATTTATAAGTTTACATTTTTTTCTTTTTGAGCTTGATTTTATCCATTCCAAATAAGTGACCATAATAATGTAATTACCGTTTCCTGCTTGTATCTATGACTTTTTCTGTAACTTGACAGATTTCATGTGATTTCTTTTTCATCCAAATTCCATTTTCGCATTTTGGTTCTAAAGTTTTCTGAGGACTTGTTTTTCGATCACCTTTATTCCAGATTTACCACCAATTATAATATTTTCAGATGTATAAAGTGCCTTTGTTTTAACTACTGTGTTAAGTTGTAATTTTGTCTTTTATAGTATAGTTCTTTTATGGTAGCTTAGTTATTAACCGTAAGTATTGAGCAAATCATTCAGTAAATAGTCTTTAAATATACCACTTGTCGTTTCATTTTTCTCAAATAATTTACCTCGCGCAGGTAAGTTTATTTGTAAGGTAATTCACCTTCGTTATACAGGATGTATCTGAGATGTTACAAACGTTCAGGGCAGCAAATGGATCTATTTTAGATAAGGAAGCATATTTCGGAAACATTAGGGTCAAAGGTTAAGCAAAATCCTACACATTTATGTCCGTTTAAAACAAATTTTCAAAAGGTGCTCCTCTGCGTCAATGTAGGCATGACATCGTCGCACAAAGTTCTGCCTACCCGTTCCAATATTCCCGGTGTCGTTTGAACAGCATCGCAGGCGTCCGTTTAGAACGGACGGATGTTCAATAATTTAATTTCATCGATTAGAAACATTTAATCTCTTAAGTCTTTCGGTTTTTTCAATCGTGGAATTACCAGCGTTTCGCCCCAGTGTAGCAGAGGGATCATCAGTTGGAATGCTAAACATTTACAAGACGCTGGCACTAGTGTGCCGTTGAGACCCCACTGCAAGTGTCTCCACTTGTATAAACGCCCGCCTTTGGCCTATATCAAAAAATAAAGTTCCTAGAAGGAAACCTTCATTTAATTTCATCCGTTGCCAATGTTAAAAACATGTAAGCTCTTAAGTCTTTAGGCTATTTCAATGGTGGAATTGCCAGCATTTCGCACCAGTATAGCAGTGGGCTCATAAGTCGGAATGCTACACATTTCCAAGACGCTGGTGCTTAAAGTCAAAGACTTGAGAGCTTACTCGGATTATTAATAAATTTTAACTAATATTTCCCGACTATTGTTTCTTACCCTAATTTGATCCATTTGCCATCCTCCGTCATCCCTAAAAATTTGTAGCATCATCACAGATACATCCTGTATCACACTTGTAATATGTTCCTTCATTTGGCTCATACATATATTCGGGGGCTTAGATTACAGTGGGTTACGTTTTGCGCCTTATTTCAGATATTCCACACACACATATTCTTTTTTTAATGTAAAGATTTCGTTTTGAAGAGCTTTCGGCTGTACAAGTTCTCCTAATTAAATCACGTATAAGATAGAAATGGGTGGAAAGAACACTGCTGTATCATCACCAGGAAGTGATTGTGGACAAGTCTTCAAAGTACGTAACAATACCTTAAATGGGGCCCACAGGTGAAACAAAAGAATGATCAAGTGCGACTAAAACAATAGCAAGGTCTTTGTGAGTCGAATTTGTAAACTGTGGCGAGTTAGGGAAAGTGGTTGAGGTCATCCTTGGTGCATACAAAACTGGGTCCAGATAATGAAGAAACTGGGATGTCGTTTTGTTGGAATGCGTTCAGGGTGAAGATTGCAACATTGAGTGTTGTCAAGGTAAGGCGTGGTACGGCTGTCATAAGCTAGCCTAGTTGACCTAGCCGCGAACCGTGGAGTATATAAAGAAGAGGACTCTGTCCGGACGACAGATCACATCTCTTTAGCGAGTACTGGAAGCTCCAGCAGCGCTATCAAACCCACCAGCAAACATGAAGCTCCTCGTAAGTAGACAAGTTCTCAGATATATATACTTGATCATTACTGGATATTTATCATTCTAACATCAAGCACTGAAAAATAGTCTTCGTCCCTGTCCGTTTTACTTTAGAAACATATTATATTTATGTGTGATTCACTGGTTTGACACTGTAATAATTAAGAGGAGAGTTCCTCAGGGATGTATTATTGGACCTTCACAGTTTCTTATATACATAAATCATATGACTAAAGAACTATAATGTAATATCAAGTTTTTTCAGGATGATGTTTAACTGTATAGAGTAATCAATAAATTACAGGATTGTGAATGAGTGAGTGCAAAAAGTCATCCATAAAGTGAGGTGGGATGATAATTCAGGTTGTGATTTTCACCAAGAGGATAAGTCCTCTCAGTTTTAATTACTGAGTAGATGAGGTGATCTCTGCAAGTACTTGGGTGGTACATGGGGTAATCATATAAACATGATTTTAAGGAAATGATTATGACGGTATTTAGAGATTGTAGTAATGATAAAATGTGCCGGCCCCGCGGTGTAGGGGTTGAGTGTCTACCTCTTACCCAGAAAGTCCCGGTTCGATTTCCGGAGAGGTCAGGGATTTTTACATGGTTCTGAGGGCTGGTTCGAGCCTACGTGATTACAATTGAGGAGCTGTCGGACGGTGAGATGGTGGTGCCGGTTCAGGAAGCCAAGAATAACGAGCGAGAGGATTCGTCGTGCTAACCACACCTCATAATCTACAGGCCTTCAGGCTGAGCAACGGTCGCTTGGTAGGACATGGCCCTTCGGGGCTGTTGCGCCCTATTTTGCTAATGGCTTTACGTCGCACCGACACAGATAGGTCTTATGGCGACGATAGTACAGGAAAGGGCTAGGACTGGGAAGGAAGCGGCCGTGGCCTTAATTAAGGTACAGCCCCAGCATTTGCCTGGTATGAAAATGGGAAACCACGGAAAACCATCTTCAGGGCTGCCGACAGTGGGGCTCGAACCCACTATCTCCCGAATACTAGATACTGGCCGCACTTAAGCGACTGCAGCTATCGAGCTCGGTAGAGGGCGTATAAGTCACCAATTGGAGTAGGGTTCTGGTGTATGGAACCCTCACCAGGATTACTTGCTTCAATATCTGCAAAGAAATCTAAAGAAAAGTAGCACGGTTTGCTCTGTGTGATTTCCGACAAAAGAGTAGTTACGAAAAATGTTCAAACTTCGGTCTGAGGTGACTTGGGAGGAAAGAGACGAGCTGGTCGACTAAGCGGTATGTTCTGGGCTGTCAGTGGAGAAGTGATGTGAAATGATATTAGTAGACGAATAAGAATGAATGGTGGTTTTAAAAGTAGTTAATATAATGTGAAAATAAAATCAAATTTCAAGAGTACAAATTGGGGCAGATATTCGTTTGAAGAGTATTTAGGGATTGGAATAATTTCCCAAGGGATACAGTATGCCCGACTTCTAACAAATTATTTAAGAAAAGTTATGCGCGGCTACACTAAAGGCAGATCAGTGGTTATTGCATGATTGATTGTATTCTAAATTAGCTGCTTAATAAACTGCATATTAAAGGAATACCTAAAGTGTTATTTTCTGAAACGGTACGAACAGTCTTCCTACTCTTTACACCTATAATATTGGTAAAAATATCAAGATATTAAGATAGGCTATCCTTATTCTTGCTTTAGTGTCTTGAGACTGTTAAGACGGCGAACGTCATGTGTTACCAAATTAACTCTTTCCTTACAAATAGTGGCACAACCATCTCGTAATAATTTTTATTTCACACTATGACGAAATTGCCATTTTTCCACACTGCTCTATTGTAAATCGTCTCTGAGTGGTTGAACTCCGTTTCAGAATAATATAAACGTGGAGATTAGGAATCAGATAACATTTAACTTGATCGTCATGAATTATTTTTCCACTTGAGTGCAGCACTGTGGTTCTGTGCTCATCTACTGTAAAAATTGCGTCTCTGCATGCGCAGCTCAAGTAACCTACCGCCATAACCATGTTGATTAAGGTATAGTTTAAACCATTTCCAAGAGATAAATACCGCATATATTACAGTATATCCTAAATTTCGTATTACCTTCTAGGACTAGATTACCATGTTTACGACTATGATAGCTGAGTGGGACTGTTTATTAGTTTTAATAGCATTAATTGTGATGTTTTGTTGCCGCAGAACTGTATGTACACATCTCTTACACTTTCCTTATCAATACACAGCAAAAGAAAAAACGTCTGTGCACGAGTCCAACATGGATGATTTGTGTGACTACTTATTAAAATTATTTGTAATTATTTGTAATTACACATTTAATTAAAAATTAATAGACTCGCCATAATATGAAATAAAATATTGTGCAGAACGGCCACTAAAGTGCCAAGTGTACGTTTACGTTACTCTTCCCGTGATTGTTGTATAAATGTAAATAATTGGTGATTTACTGTAGTTCTTTATGTGAAGGTAGTACGGGGCATTCATTGTAGAGGACATTGAAACTTCTCTCTCCTCAGCCTCGTTAAAAGACAAATTAATCACATTAAACTTGTTACCATTCTTACACTGACCTACCTTTCTAAGTAGAGTAGACATAAATAATGTATAAATCGCATTGTTCTTTAATTGGATGCCATTACACTTGTTTGATATGGAAGCCACATCGTCTGTACCGTTATGACACTTTACTAGCGTAATGACAAAAACTGAACCACGAACCAAACATTCCAATGTTAGTGATTCTTAAATATTATGACAGACAGGGAGCTCCTTGAAGAATTAAGTGGAAGATTGATCTCTTGAATAAGTTATAATGAATAGCTTGTGTATACGATCCAAGGGCAATTAAGCATAGCTGAAGCTGCCGATGTATTTTCATAATATTTCTGTTTATCAGACCGCTACAGTGGAATTGTGTTCCAACAACGAAAGTCTATGAAAAATCAGATCATTTATTCAGTTCTAAGCCATGAAAAATCACGTAATTTTCTTCTTCTTCCTCTTCTTCTACTTCTTTTCCTGCCGTTTTTCCCACATATGTGGGGTCGCGTGTGCGAACTGCGTCGTACATGTTGATCTGGTCCTGTTTTACGGCCGGATGCCCTTCCTAACACCAATCCTATATGGAGAGATGTAAACACTATTGCGTGTTTCTGTGGTGTTTGGTAGCGTAGTGCGTTGTGTGAATATGAGGAGGAGAGTGCTGGGACGGACACGAGCAGCCAGTCCCTGAGCCAGAAGAATTAATCAGAAGCGATTAAAATCCCCGACCCGGCCGGGAATTGAACCCGGGACCCACTGAACCGAAGGCCAGTACATTGACCATTCAGCCAACGAGTCGGACCCTGAACGTAATTTTCATTACTTAAGTCAATTTTATTTAAGTAAAAATTACAGCTCGAAAGGGATGTTTTTGCTAGTTGCTTTACGTCGCACCGACACAGATAATTTTTATGGCGACGATGGGATAGGAAAGGCCTAGGAAGCGGCCGTGGTCTTAATTAAAGTACAGCCCCAGCATTTGCCTGGTGTGAAAATGGGAAACCATGGAAAACCATCTTCAAGGCTGCCGACAGCGGGATTCGAACCCACTATCTCCCGGAAGCAAGCTCACAGACACATGCGAAAGGGAGTTGTAATACCATATTATGTCACATACACACATCTTGATTACAGACTGATATGCCTTTCAGCCTTCAGTCTATAAGCATATATAAATTGACTAAACGCCTCCATAAACTTATACTTGTAACTAGCTCTGTGACCTACTTTGACTCCATACCTCTTGTCTTTAAATCATAACACACCGAGGTCGAGGTGCAGTCACTTAAGTGTATAATAAATAATGTTATTTGTTTTACGTCCCACTAACTACTTTTTAAGGTCTTCGGAGACGCCGAGGTGCCGGAATTTAGTCCCGCAGGAGTTCTTTTACGTGCCAATAAATCTACCGACACGGGGCTGTCGTATTTGAGCACCTTCAAATACCACCGGACTGAGCCAGGATCGAACCTGACAAGTTGGGGTTAGAAGGCCAGCGCCTTAACCGTCTGAGCCACTCAGCCCGGCACCACTTAAGTGTTGCCGGTATCCAGCATTCGGGAGGTAGTGAGTTCTAAACCCAATGTCGGCACTCCTGAAGATGGTTTTCCGTGATTTCCCATTTTTCACACCAGGTAAATGCTGAGGATGGACCTTAATTAAGGCCACGGACGCTTCCTTCCCATACCTAGCTCTTCCGTCTCCCATCGTCGCCATAAGACCTATCTATCTGTGTCGGTGCGACGTAAGCAACTTGTAAAAAAAAAAAGAAGGTCATAACAAAGTGAGTCTAACCACCTTCTCCCTATACTGCTCTTACCCTCCGCGACCAAGTCCATTATTATCCCATTATTCAATCCGAGTGCCCTCCTATTGTTATTCCCACCTGTTTGACCCAGCGATCCCTCTCACTACACTCATGTCTGTTACTTCTACTACCGAGTGAGTTGGCCGTGCGGTTTGGGGCGCGCAGCTGTGAGCTTGAATTCGGGAGATAGAGGGTATTTTTTGCTAGGGGCTTTACGTCGCACCGACACAGATAGGTCTTATGGCGACGATGGGATGGGAAAGGCCTAGGAGTTGGAAGGAAGCGGCCGTGGCCTTAATTAAGGTACAGCCCCAGCATTTGCCTGGTGTGAAAATGGGAAACCATGGAAAACCATCTTCAGGGCTGCCGATAGTGGGATTCGAACCTACTATCTCCCGGATGCAAGCTTACAGCCGCGCGCCTCTACGTGCACGACCAACTCGCCCGGTGATAGAGGGTTTGAACCCCAATGTCGGCAGCCCTGAAGATGTTTTTCTGTAGTTTCACATTTCCACATGAGGCAAATATTGGGGCTGTAGCGTATATAAGGCCACGGCCGCTTCCTTCCCATTTCTAGAACTTAACTATCTGTGTCGGTGCGACGTAAAAAATTGTAAAAAGAAAAAAAGAAAAGTTACTTGTAACTTACGAATATGATATCCTGAGTCCACCCACCTTTCACGCCCGTACAGCTAACTTTGCCTGAAAATGGACCGGTGAAAAACCGGTTTCGTCTGAGAGCTGACTTCTTCCTTACAGAATACTGTAGCTCGTAATTGCCAGCTCATTGCTGAAATTTGGTTGAATTTCACTCACTATACTACCGTTAACATCCTGAGATATTTGAAATGATCTACTTGTTCCAGTTTTGTTTTCCCCACCTGACATACAACTTTTCTAAGTTTCTTCCCTATTGACGTCACTTTAGTCTTGGAAAGGCTAAATTCCATACTTACTTCACCTTCACATTTCAAGGTATTGGACTGCAGATTTTCAGCACAGTCAGCCATTAAGAGCAAGACTGCTTATTACATGGCGACCTAGTAGAATCACTCATGCCACTTCATACATTTCAGTAGAAGACCCATGTAAACTATGAACAACAAATGTGAAGGATTACAGCATTCATTAATCATATCAACGTAATTCTGTCTAATTTCCTCGTCTTGGAGATCCTCAGCCCTTGTTCGTCTCCAGACAGATTTCACTTGAGCTCACTACAGCTTAGAGAGAATTCATTGGAATACCCGCACATTCCTAACAGATTTCCTGAATTCGAAGTCGGTTATAATATAGTCTATTATGGATCTGGTGTTCCTACCCTACTATCGGTAGCTGTGAATAGCCGTATGATTGAAGAATGTATTAGAAACTGCTAAGCCAATACCAGAACAGGAGACCAGTAAATGTTTCCTATTCTATATCATTCCAAAATTTACCTATCAGTTTGCCATATCGTCGCTGCTGGGGCAAAATCTTATATGTGAAATATTTTAGCTTAGAACTTTGTCCTGTAAGGTTCTGTCATCTAAGGTGCAATATTGTGTGAATATTGTCAAGGCATTCTCGCTCTTCATGCTGTATGTGCTGCGGGTCAGTATATCACATAGGAGGTTTTGTCCCGGCTATGACGAATTCCTTCATTTGTATTTCCAATTCCCGCATTGAAATCACCCATTAGTTGCCACTGAGTGCTTGATAAAAACTTGCCAACTTCATCCTAATCTGCATACTCACATGGTGAAATGAGTGAAATAATTTTCCTCCTAATTCCTTCAACTGTTAAATCTACCCTCATTATTCCCTCATTTACGTGTCTAACAGAAACTATCTAGCGTACCAATAGTATTCCTGATGAACAGTCCTACCCCATATTCTGCCCTTTCCAACTTAACACCTGTTAAGGACACTTTATAAACTCGTATATCTTCCTCACTACCTCCCATTACTCGAATATCGTTAACTTCTAGCACCTCGTCTTTGTTAGCGCAGTGATGTCTAGTTTCTTTTTTAATATTCTACATGCTGTGTTTGGTGGAGGTTTATTTTGTACTACCAGTCTATATGCATAAGAAGCAGATTAAACTATGGTTAATCCATAGCCTTAGCTCGCCTAATTATTGATGAAATACAAAATAATATTTATTTCTTCTTTATTTGTTTATTTCTTATTATGTTCAGTACTAACAAGAAACATATCTTAGCAGACACAATATAGGTCCCCATATTACGAAACACGTAAAATTACGCAATTTTTTCAATTGTGCAGAAAGGTGTGTTTTTTTTCTGCTTGCTTTACGTCGCACCGACACAGATAGGTCATACGGCGACGATGGGATAGGAAAGGACTAGGAATAGGAAAAAAGCGAGCTTGGCCTTAATTAAGGTACAGCTCCACCATTTGCCTGGTGTGAAAATGGGAAACCACGAAAAACCATCTTCAGGGCTGCCGACAGTGAAGTTCGAACCCACTATCTGCCGGATGCAAGCTCACAGCTGCGCGACGCTAACCACACGGCCAACTCTCCAGATGTGCCAAAAGTTGAAAAGCTAAACGACCCGGAAAGGTTTCAAATTATAAGTATTGGATAGCTTTATCAAACTAAAAAGAAACAAATTTCGTAAATCACTGCCGGCCTAAGTGCAATTCCTGAAAAAACTGCCTAAAATCGTTTGTTTCTTTAGTCGTATTCCTTTTTATTCAAATCCTATCCAAATTAACATATTTATATACTACTTTTTGTAATGTGTTCCTTGGTTCAATACCCTCAGGCGTTTTTTCATTTTTGAAAAACGACCACAAAGAATGTAGTTACAGGGGCTTAAGTGAAACTCTGCATCGACTCACATTAGCGCTCGTAGTGGTACATAAGTGAAACAATGCACTGACTCACATTAGCGCTCGTAGTGGTACATAAGTGAAACAATGCACTGACTCACATTAGCGCTGGTAGTGGTAGAAAAAGGCAAACTGCTAATCTAATCGACCGGATAGCGATAATTAAGAAAATGATTGTAAATTTTAGGAATAAATAAAGAATATATTCTCATAATTTATTATATTTTATTTACCTGAAATTCGTAGCTCATATCCCTCGGATGTTTTCAACATTGAGTTGCTTGCCTGAAGGGTTAATATTGTGGATTTTTGTTCCTTCCTTTCCTTTCATTGATCCGTATGCATTTATTGCTTTTTACATTCTGTTTATTGTTTTACTTCGCACCGACTCAGATCTTAACGATGGTAGAAAAGGGGTAAGAGTGTGAAGGAAGCAACCGTGGCCTTAATTAAGGTACAGCCCCAGTATTTGCCTGGTGTGAAAATGCGAAACCACGGAAAGTCACCTTCAAGCCTGCTGAAAGAGGGATTATATTAATTATCAACGCCTAATTCTTTTCTTTTGCTGTATTTATTTTGTTAGTCATTAGATTATTATCATTAAATGCTGTATTTCTTCTTGTTCCTCGTTATAATATTGTTGCTTCTGATCAACATTTTCTTTCTGCAGGTCGTCCTGTGCGCCATCGTTGCCGTGGCCGTAGCTAAGCCAGGCTACATTCCCGGAGGTCTCGCTGGCTTGGGATATCCATATGCCTACGGGCTACCTGCTGGTGTGGTTGTGGGAGGACCCGGCGGTTTTGAGGACGCCGCTACAGTGGCTCAGCAGAACGCTCTGGCGGCAGCTCAAGGAGCTCAAGCCGCCGCTGAAGGTGCCGCTGCTGCCGCTCAGGGCGCTGCCGCTGCTCGTGAGGGCGCTGCAGTCAGTGCCCCTGGAGTTTATGCTTACGCTCCTGCCGCTCCCGTAGTGCTCACTGCACAGGGAGTGCCTGTTGATACTCCTGAGGTGCAAGCAGCCCGCGCAGCCAACGCTCTGGCTCATCTGCAGGCCAAGGGACTGCTTGGTTGAACAGCCACATTTTTACACCGCCAAACCTCGCAAGGAAACGCTTACAACATTGTTGGTAGGGAAAAGTGGCTTTAAGATATATACACACTCATCTCAAGACACACGATGATTATGTCTAAGAGAGGCTGATAGTTATAGTTCGGTGATGTCGAATATTAATTTAAAATAATAGGAATCCTTAGCTTATTGCACTTCTGACATTCTAGAGATTTGACTTGGACACCAAACTCAAAATTAATCCCCAAGATCCAGAAGAATTCAGACTTTGATCCTGTGAATTGAATTGAAAGCCATACGTTCCTAAAATTTCAAACTCTATATCATTAAACCTCTGATCGTTAATGACGGAATCTCTTTCTGAACGAGGACGTAACATGATGATAAATATAAACCATAAACGTTGGGGCTGTCAGAATTTACTGCCATAAACATCAATCGAACAGACTTGTTCCTTAGTTCGGTAAATCTAATTTCATAATACTCAGGAAAATGGATTCATTCCACATTTTAGAATAGTGGCCGATCAAGGACTAAGAACAGGTTGAACAAGTAATCACAATCACTTTACTCTATCCTATATATAATTTCAAATCCCAATGTTTACTCATCACAATTGTTCTTCTTACGGTTTATTGCTCAAAGCTTCATCATTATAGGTCATCATTCCCACATTTAGACTTGCTATTAGAAGCCCCTATGACTTAGTTCTTGAAAGGGAAAGAACTGTCATGAACTTCTTCTCCAACATCTACTGACTTTAATGAATCGTTCGTTCATTTGCTCTATTACTACGTAGTAATAATAACAATAATTTGACAGAACCACACGAATAAGTAAATTACAAAGAAGTGGAATACATTCCCTTCGTATCGTTCATAGTCATATTGTGTCTTAAGTTGCAAAATTAAATAGAGGCCTTGCGAGGTTTGTTGTGTATCCCCTTTCAACCCGTACAAAGAGTTACTCTCTACCCCATGAAGGCCACTCTGTTGACGACTAGACAAATATTAAGTTTTGTTGTGTTATTCGTTTGTACATACTACTGACAATTTGTAAAAAAATATATGTTTTATAATGTTAACCATTTTTGTACATTAATGTTGATTAAATAATAAAAACTGTTATTGTTTTGCAAGTGAAAGGAATAGAATTGTATTTCATTAATACTTCACCCACATCCTTAATACATACACAAAATATCTTAGTTTTAATGTCTCAAAAAAATAAAAGGGACAAATTTGGACACATCCTTCAAATCAATGATAAAAATAAAATACAGGGTTTAGCACATCAAAAAGAGTGAAACTCAATGCAACCAATGAAAGTGATCTTAGAGTTGAGAGCTTGATAACGGACAATAAAAAGAGATTATACATCATCACTGATCGCACAGTTTGACTTCAAATTGAGGATTGGTAACTGCTAATGAACCCAAAAATAATTATGGGCTCAAGGCTAATAATTTTATACAATCATGTACAACCTTCAATAATTTACAGTTATAGGACTTCTCGTTGGCAGTAGGAGAACTATTGCCAAATTCCTAGAGATTTTCATTTTTGTGTCCGCTTTGTTTTGCACAAACCACTTACTCAGGATGTAAGAATATTTTCACTTCCAAATTTGAAAAATTATTTTTGTGATTTTTATTAGTATAGTATCAAAAATATTACGCTAACATTTCCTTTGTAATTACAATCAGCTACTTTTACGGCGTTTTTAATATAATTCGGTTTGTCCTAATGACAACCCATAAATTTGGAAATAAATCTCACTCGATAACATATGTTCATACCTGCCATCATTGGCTTGAACTACGCTCTATCAGCTAACTAAAATCCTCTCCAAGCTGTCATCATTCAAAATAGTGGTCTCTAGGTTAGAGGAAGAGCAAAATCATATTTTCTTTGTTAGTACTGCTTTAAATGAGAAAATGTTCCCTACAAAACTTAGAATGAAATCAATGCTACTCCGATCTGGAAAGAATCGTGTGAGAGTAAATTTCAGAGATCAGTTAATTACGAAGCAAATATTTTATTCGTGGAGTTCACCACTCGGCATGAAAACTCTTGTTAAGGCAGTGAACCACTCTACAGGGAAGAGCGCATTACTGCGCAGGCCAGGACGTCTCTAGACTCGAAATCGGCGGTATCCAGACAGAATTATATTTCGCCGCTAACCCTCAAGGTGCCATGCTGCCGTTTCTGGCAGAAGTTCAACCCTACTCGGCATGGTTCAGGTCGTAATGGTAGACGTTGTAAAGGACGTTGCAGCGGCAGATCGTACAACGCTAGACACCTGGATATAGCATTGGTGGACACAATCCTAACTCATGCTGCTGTGAGAAGTCTGGGTAGAGCGATTGATCGTGGAGTGCTTGCAACCTGTCGCATGATGAAGACATCCTCCCTGCTTGTGGTCCACCCGCCAAAGTCGATCCGGGCCATCTTCACACTCACGTGCCAACTGGGTCCAGCACGGACGCATAGTGTCGTCAAAACGGCTCAAGAAGTGAGCGACGACGTCCAACCTGCTTCTGTGAGTCCGATGACGCAGCCTCTTTCAAACTCATCCAGGTTGATTTTTAATTCTGTGTGGCTATTCCTAGCCCTTTTAAGTCAGACCCTCCGATGAGAGTGAGCGTCATCTGCCGTGTGGAGGTAACTGCGTGTTATGTGTGGTGTGTGAGTTGCAGGCGTGTTGGCGACAGCACAAATACCCAGCTCCGAGTTAAGGGAATTAGCCATTAGCCATAAAATCTCAGATCCGGCCTAACACTCATCCAGGTGATCGAAGGCTTGTTGAATGTGCCGTTGGGGTTCACTCAACTCCGTGGCTCACAATACTATTAAGTCCTTATTCGGTGCTTTTTACAGAGACAGTCAGGTTACAATTTCAATGGAGTTTAAATACATCAAAAAGTAGAAATTTAATTATTAGCGTTCTTATTATCTTCATTTTTCCAAGAGTAGTTGGAAGGAAAGTTAACCACGTTCTCCGATACAGATGCAAATGCATGATTTTTAGAGAACCCCTCATTATCTGTATGACTAATTTTTTGTCTTTCGCTGAATGGAACTTTCAAGTTTTGCAGGAAGGTTGATATCTGACTAGGGAAGGTGCCTCTTGCTCCGAATAGCAAGCCTCTGACAATCCACGGATCGATAGATATTTTACACTTTGCTGACAGTAAGGCAAGCACGGAACATAAACAGCTTGCTTTTCTAGGTCCACATACGGAGCCTGATTTGAATCTCTTTCAAAGCGAATGGTGGGATCTAAGACCATTGCTTACTGTCCTTCCTGTTGATGGCTATGAGGTCAACCCTCCGATTTTTTTTTCGTAGGGGCTTTACGTCGCACCGACACAGATAGGTCTTATGGCGACGATGGGATAGGAAAGGCCTAGGAATTGGAAGCGGCCGTGGCCTTAATTAAGGTACAGCCCCAGCATTTGCCTGGTATGAAAATGGGAAACCACGGAAATCCATCTTCAGGGCTGCCGATAGTGGGATTCGAACCTACTATCTCCCGGATGCAAGCTCACAGCCGCGCGCCTCTATGCGCACGGCCAACTCGCCCGGTCAACCCTCCGATTAGAGTCATCGGTAGAGATGCAATGACCCTCACTGGCACATGCTCGCAAGCAATCAGCAATGGAGCGTGTGTGACCATCTTCGTTGTACTTGCATGATTCATTCATAGTGCGCAATATTTTCTTGCAAATGAGTGTACGTGCATTTACCATTCTACCAAGTTTGACTTAGATTTATCTGGTCCATACTTATAGGATTATCGGTAAACTGTTCTACAGTGCATTCACTTGTGTTTATTATTCACCAAACACGAATTCATAATTTGGAAGTGTTTATAAGCAATTTGTAGAGTAGTTCACTGATGCATGAGTACCAACACGCCTCGAAATTTAAAAATACTCAATGAATTCAAGATCTATGTTATGTTAGAGATGCCTTATCTAAGTTCACAATTATTTGGAGGGAGTAATAAAGGTTTTGGTGTTCATAGTTTTCTTTTCTGGAGCTGGAACTAGGACAATCATTGCAAGTGGCTAAAAAATAATATACGCTTTTAGATGTTGACATACAGGAGGTTGTTAAGATTTGAATGGAGAAACGAACTAACAACTCAATCCTTGAAGAACTCAATGCTAAAATAAGGTTGTCCAACATTTGATTGCGAATCCTGCAACTCAGTGACCGGAGGTTAACTTGGTCGTTGTGACGTTATTACGGAACGTAATAACATTTGGAACTATTTGGAAATGTGTATCATTGATGTTTTTACACCTTAATTTTTCATTTCCTTAAGTTACGATAAAATGCAGCTGGTTCGCATTTGAACGCTATCTGTTGGCGTGACTAAACTAAACTTTCATGCAGTTGGTGGCGCATCAAGTGGCCACTATACATAACTGCGACAATGTGGCAAATAATTAGATACAGAAAAAAGATTAGTGCCTTTTGTAGTCTTGAAGAAGGTGGAGTCGAGTACAGACGGATTTTTATATTCGTAGCAAAAGATGAAGTACAGAGATTTGGAGTATGATCCTGGCTAAGGATCATACTAATGTTTCACTTCACCTTTATTTAATCTTGCGCAATTGTTTTTGCTGCCCTTGTAGAAGTTTGAATTTTTATCATGTAAACTTATCTTAATTAACTAAACATTGATACTGGAGCATTAAATTCAATGTTCAAATATTATTATTGGTAAATTTTAAATCAAAATTTTACGTATATCCATTTCTTATGTCGATTAAATCGGCATGAATACTATAATTCGATTTGGCGATAACATTTCATAACTACCCTATTGGAAAACTTTCATAACCGTTAGGACCAAATTTTTCCTCTGTTAACATTATTTGTTAGTAAAATTTTGAAGAAATGTTATAATTCCAATTTTTTGTTAAAGTCGTGAGGTTATGCCTAATAGTACATCTTCAGACTCATTCCTACTGTATTTACATTGATGTAAAGGAAACCTCAACATTATTAGCTGTCTTAATGCTAATTAACCGTACGTTAAATGATGCCCTCTGTATTGTTCACGTTTGTTGCCTGATAATGACATTTATTTGATGATCAATTGTTTTCCCTTTCGCTTGTTTAAAAGCAGGTGTTATTGGTTATATATGACCATTAGCCTATGACTATAAGGTTTAATCTTGAACCTTGTCACTTCGTGGTTGTATCCCGAATCGTAATTGAATTGATTCTTGTTCATCTATTAATCATTTGTCATCTGAGTACTTATGTTTTGAATAGTTGAGAATTTAATTCTCCAGATCTTACTCGACTTGTCAATCAGTTATAATTTTTGAGTTCCTGAATTAAAGGGTTTTAATCCCTTTAACAGTTTGAAACATTCTCCTTTCAAGAAGTATTAATTAATTAACTATTTATCTTCAGGAACTTCGTGTGTTTAAGTTAAGTAAAGGGAGGTACCTAATTCTTAATGTTCTTATTCTGAATTTCTCACCCTAATTTTACCATCCTAATGTTCTCATCTTAATTTATCAGATGAATATTGCCATGTTATTTCAGAGTATTTACTAAATTTATTTTGTTTTAAATCGTGTTCTTCATTTCATGAAGGATTAGTAAGAGAGCTGAAGTGTAATTTTAAATAATTAGGTCCTGATCTTTTGATTTTACCCATAATATGGGAGGGTTAGTGCTGCCTCCACGTGTGATTATTGGCACTGGTAAGTAATTAGAATCAGCGTGACTGTCGTCACCATATTCGAATCCGCTGGTATGTAGGCCGAAGCTTAATTATTTTATGAACACCATTCGTCACTAATCCACAATGTTCCACCCATGCTGCCTATTTCCAGTGGAAGTTCAAAAGTGCTCACTAATGTTCAGGTTGTAATGCTAGACATCTAGAAGACGCCGCGAAGATAGACCCTGCTACGCTAGCAATGTTGAAGGGAAATACCGCGTGGAAGACCAGCAAATCAATGGTTGCTGAAGACTAATTGAACATCGGGCCATCTACTCCTAGGTGCGGAAGATCAAGAACGATAGTGACCGATTGTGAAAAGTATCATAGCATGGGTCATCAGTAAAGTTCGGATTATTAGGTACTAATAGGTTAGAAAGCAAACTTACTTAAGCCAGTAACAAGTATATCCTACACTGTACAACGGTTATGCTATGGGATTTGCATAGATATTAGGGGTACAGTCAATAGAACTCCCTGAATTTATGCTACTCTTCCTACACTATGGTACAACGGGTTGCATGACACTTCCTACAAACCAAATTACTTTGCATTCTAACCTATTACCACCTACAAATCCGAGGTATAGTCATCAGCTTTCCAGGATGAAAAATGGAGTGATGCTGATTTTGCGTTCATATTGTTTCCGGAAACTTGAACTGACTGGACTTGATTGGGAAAAACTGTGCTGCATATAAAAAGAAAAGTACTAATTTCAGCATACAACACAGTACACAAGTTTCTGGGTTCCTCTGTCTGAACAGTAAAGTTACTTCATAATACAACTTACACTGTAACTCGAATTTTGTGCAACATTAACTCTGTAATACGGCTTTTGTGTTTTGATAGGAAAGAGCTAGAAAATTAGAACTGACCTACAGACTGACACAGAACAGGTACAAAAAACGGGCAATATCCCACAAAGTCAAAATTAAACACTACAATGCTGTTTGAAAACCAGAGGGGCCGTACGGTTCAGAATGCCTTATATTAAATAAAAAAGGGGAACTTAAAGAAATTGAGAAGAAGGAAAGAAAAATTCTGAGGAAAATTCTTGGACCTCAGGAAACGACGGATGGTACGTGGAGGAAAAGGATAAATGAGGATCTCTACAAGTATTCCGAAAATATCACGGACACAATGCGAAAAAGAAGACTGAAATTTTACGGACATCTCATCAGAATGAATGACAACCGCCTGACTGAAAGGATATTTAAATATATAATTAGATTGAAGAGGACAGCGAAATGGGTAGAGGAGGATAAGAAGGACGCAGAAGAAATTAAAATAACATCAGAATTGATCCTCAACAGAAAGAAGTTCAGAACTCGAGTAGATGACCACAATTTCCATGAAGAGCAGAGGAAGAACAGGCCCAAATTTGTAATATCTTAGGAGCAGAGAAAAATAAGGAGTGAACGAATGAAGAAGTTCTGGGAAGAGAAAAGAAGAAGGCTGGCCAGAAAGCATTAAGTTTCACGCGGTCCACAGTTGGTCAAATTCGGAAGCAAGAAGAAGATAACTTTGGAGTTACCAGTACGTGGTCCCGCCATGAGAGCAGACCGTTGTGAAAACTGTAAGAAATAAACAAACATGCAGGAAGTGATTATGATCGCTGTTTAAGGGCCTATCATATACAGTCGAACCTCGATATCTCGAACCTCGATATCTCGCACCTCCATTACTCGAATTTTCAGTATCTCGAAGTAACTTAAAATTTCCGGCCGTTTCTCCTATTATTCACATTTCTCCATTACATGAAATTCGATTACACGAATTTCTCAAAGCACACGTTTCCTCTCTTGAAGCAAAAAATACTCTGTAACACAAATTTTGTGCAATATTAACTCCGCAATATGGCATTTGTGTTTTGATAGGGAGAATTAACAAGTAAAGAAATGGTTACAGCGATGCTGGGAGCCAATAAGACGGGAACCGAAAAACTGAAATTTCTAGTGATCGGAAAATCGGCGTGAATTAATTACCGATCACGTAAGAAAGCCACCCCCGAAGTCGCGGATGACAAGCTCCATTTACGAATCTCGGCTGCGTGGTATTGACGAGAAGTTTCAACGTGGAGGGAGGAAAGGTTAACAGTAACAAACAGAAAAGACTAACGGATTTTTTTCCAAAAGGTGTTATCGGAGTTATGTTTCTTGCTTCACTACTGTACGTACTGTATCCTGTCTTCTAAAAGTTACTATGATAAGGGTTATAATTAAAGTGGTGCCGTAAAATAGAGTTTGTTTGTATAGTTTTATATACTGTGAAAAGTAGTGTATTCAGTATAAACCCGTATATTCAATTATGTTCTGTACCTGCTCAAAATCGGTATCCTCTATATCTATAACTCGAAAAAAATTTAGCTCCCAAGGTGATTTGAGATACCGGGTTCCACTGTAGCTCATTGTTTCATAAATAAATAAATAAATAAATAAATAAATAAATAAATAAATAAATAAATAAAGAATTAAATGAACAAATAAACTCTACAACACAGTAATCAAAACTGAGAGTCTGTATTCCACAGAATGCATGTTCTGTATGAAAACCGGTTAAATAGAGGATTAAAAGGAAAGGAAAGGAAAGGTTTGAGAAAAATCCCAGGACCATTGGAAACGTACTAAGGAGAGTTTATACATAATAGGAATAAAGATCTGTACAAAGAAGGGGAAAATTAATGGATGCCAGACACGATCAGAAAGAGAAGAATTAATTTTTTTTTTGCTAGTTGCTTTACGTCGCACCGACACAGATAGGTCTTATGGCAACGATGGACAGGAAATGGCTAGGAGTGGGAAGGAAGCGGCCGTGGCCTTAATTAAGGTACAGCCCCAGCATTTGCCTGGTGTGAAAATGGGAAACCACGAAGAAGCATTTTCAGGGCTGCTGACAGTGGGGTTCGAACCTAATTTTATTGTTGAAAACATTTCTTAGCAGATAAATTAGGGGGTCCCCATACTTCGTATAAAGTAAAATTAAGCAATTTCCTCAATTGCGTCCAAAATTGAATGGGCTAAAGGGCGAGAAAATATTTCAAATTGCGAGTCTTGGATAGTTCTATCAAATTAAAAATCTAATTTCGAAAATCACTTCCGACCTAATTTTTCTCCGGGTACTCCGGTTTTCCCTGTCATCTTTCATTCTAGCAACTTTCCATTCTCATTTCATAGCATCTATCAGTGATTAATAAATCGCTTTGGGAGTGGCGACCCCATCGTACTAATAGCCTATATCTGCTTCGTCCATTATATCCCTGACCCGGTCAATGACTGGGAAACAGGTTGTAGGTTATTCACTTCCGACCTAAATGTAGTTCTGGAAAACAGCCTAACATCACTTGTTTATTTATGCCTTTTCTTTCCGATTCAAAATCCTAGCCCAATTAATTTTCTTACATAACTGTTTCTTTAGTGTGTTCCTTGATTCAATAGCCTTAGATGTCTTTTGATTTTCTGAAAATCTCCACACCGAATGTAGTTATAAAGGCTTAAGTGAAACTCTGCATTGGCTCACATTAGCGTTCGTAGTGGTAGAAATACGCAAACTGGTAATTACATCGACCGGATAAGGATGATTAAATTAAGGATTGCATTTTTTAGGAATAAATAAAGAATATTTGCTGGCGAGATGTAGTTTTTACAGTGCACTATGAAATATGACAGGGAAAAACGGAGTAGCCGGGGAAAAACCTGTCCCGCCTCCGCTTTGTCCAGCACAAATCTCACATGGAGTGACCGGGATTTCAACCACGGCAAGCAGCAGTGAGAGTCCGGCGCGCTGCCGCCTGAGCTACGGAGACTTCCAATATTTACTCTAATCTGTTTGTCATATTCATACCTTGGTCTTCGCCTACCGGTCTTAGCACCTACACTTCCTTAAGAAACCAACTGTACAAGTCCTGGGTGTCTTAAAATGTGTCCTATCATTTTATCTCTTCTTCTGTTCCAATTTCGCCAAAACATTCTCCTTTTACCAATACGATTCCGTATCCCTTCATTCGTAATTCTATCTACCCATCTCACTTTCAGCATTTTTCGGTAACATCAAAAAAGCAAAGCAAAGTCACATCCGTACAGGCCGTGAAGGCCCTTAGAGGAGTGGAAGGTAAAGGCTTCCACCATTGTTAACCTCGGCACGTGATGTGGTAGAGTGGTTAGCTCTACGCCCGGCCACCTTTGCCTCCAGGAATTAACCTGGTACTTATTTTTGATGTAGGCTGAGTTAATCTCAGGGCCATATGCACCTCCGGAAGTGGAAATCTCGTTTCTTAAATTTTACGACTTCCTGACGGGGATTCGAACCCACGTCCTTCCGGGCTAACCGAGCACGCCTTTACCGCCTCGGCCAGGCAGTCCCTTTCTGTAACAACACATTTCAAAATATTTTATTCTCTTTCCTTCTGAGCTAGTTATCGATCATGTTTCACTTCCATGTAATGCTACCACTCCAGATAAAAATCTTCAAAAATATCTTTCTAATTTTTTGTATCAATGTTCGAAGTGAGAAAATGTCTTTTTTTGGAAGAAAAGTCTTCCTTGCATGTGAGTGTGTGAATTTGATATCCATTGTTAGTTATTTTACTGACCAAGTAACAATACTATTTTACTTCCTTTAAGATTTAATTATGCCTTTGCTGGCGAGATGTAGTATTTACAGTATTTACAGTCTTCTGGTGTCGGCTAGAAGAAATTTGTTACTTTCATTGACCTGTCTCAGTCTTATCTTTGGCTTTGACAATATGAAGGTGACCGAGGTATGAAGGATGCTAGTAATACCATTGCTTATGCAGCTAGTCCCTGTTATGAATTGTTTAAAAATATCGCTCATAGGACCGGTTGGTGCATGCATTTGAGTGGGCTTTGCAGACTGAAATGTAATAGCAACTTCTGGCCCAGTGAGGAAAGCAACGGGGAACTACCTCACTCCTCATTTCCCTAATATGCCTCTTCAGTGACGTCTAGGCTATCTATGACACTTGTTGGCAAAACTGTGGAGCATCAAACCAGCCTTCGGGCTGAATATCCAAAATACTATTCTATTTTATTTACCTCATGTTTATAGTTCATATCCCTAGGATGTTTTCAACAATGAGTCGCTTGCCTGAAGGACGAGAACTGTGGATTTGTGTTCAGTTCGGAGCATTCGAATACAAATACTTCCCTTGTTAGTGTGAGAAAACAGATTAACAAACAGAGGCTACTTAGAAGGAAGAACCTTGACTGGGATTGAACTGGCGATCTTCCCGCTATAGGTGAGGCTCTGTGCCAACCACACCTTACAACTTCCGTTGCTGACATGACGCAACGTGGAAGAACGGTTTCGTCAAGATAAACAAGAGTATCTATGTACAGGAGTAGCGGTGAGGGCAGAAGGACACGCCCCGGCTGTATGACCAAGGTCTTCCAGCATGCGCTAGGTAGTGGTCAGTACATAGGGCAAGCACATCACGACCTTAGCCAGAGGGCAAGGCGTGACTCCACAGCTTAAGATGTAACACACCAGCAAAGTGCAACGCTTACACTGGGAGTCGTAACATTTTTAATGATAAGCGGAGATGACTAATAGAATATGAAATAATTACATACTTCCTCGAATAAATAATAATAATAATAATAATAAAATAATCGAGGTGTTTGAAAAAGAAGCAGTAATCCAGAAAGGTGTGAGGCAAGGCTGCAGATTGTTTCCCCTCCTTTTTCTGTGTTTAAATAGAACAGGCGCAAAAGGAAATCAAAGAGAAATTTGGAAAGGGAATCACAACTCAAAGAGATGAAATCAAAACCCTGAGATTTGCTGACGACATTGTTATTTTACCTGAGACTGCAGAAGATCTGGAGAAATTGTTGAATGGAGTGCAGTCGAACAAAGTCAGGTGATGCAGGAAATATTAGGTTAGGAAATTAAATCTTATTGTTGTTGTTGTATATTCAGCCCAAAGGCTGGTTTGCTTCTCCACAGCTCCGCCAAAAGCTGTCGTAAATAGCCTAGGCTTCACTGAAGAGGAGTACTTGGGAAATGAGGAGCGAGGTAGTTTCCCGTTGCTTTCCTCACCGAGCCAGACGTTGCTATTACATATCAGTCTGCGAAGCCCACTGAAATGCATGCACCAACTGATCCTATGAGCGACATTTTCACACCATACGTAGCAGGGACTGGCTGCATAAGGAATGGCTTTACTAGCATCGCTCATACCTCAGTCATTTTCATAATCTCAAAGACAGACACCGGGCGAGTTGGCCGTGCGTGTAGAGGCGCGCGGCTGTGAGCTTGCATCCGGGAGATAGTAGGTTCGAATCCCACTATCGGCAGGCCTGAAAATGGTTTTCCGTGGTTTCCCATTTTCACACCAGGCAAATGCTGGGGCTGTACCTCAATTAAGGCCACGGCCGCTTCCTTCCATATCCTAGGCCTTTCCTATCCCATCGTCGCCATAAGACCTATCTGTGTCGGTGCGACGTAAAGCCCCTAGCAAAAAAAAAATCTCAAAGACAAGGATGAGGCTGAGACAGGTCAATGAAAGCAACAAATTTATTCTAGCCCATACCAGAAGACTGTACATACTGTAAATACTACATATCGCCAGCAAAGGCATAATTAAATCTTAAAGGAAGTAAAATAGTATAGTTACTTGGGCAGTAAAATAACAATGGATATCAAATTCAAACACTCACATGCAAGGAAGACTTTTCTTCAAAAAAAAGACATTTGCACACTTCGAACATTGATACACAAATTGGAAAGATATTATTGAAGATTTTCGTCTGGAGTGTAACATTGTATGGAGTCAAACATGAACGATAACTATCTAAGAAAGAAAGAGAATAAAATATTTTGAAATGTGGTGTTACGGAAGAATGCTGAAGGTGAGATGGGTAGATAGATTCACGAATGAAGGGATGCGGAATCTTATTGGTAAAAGGAGAATGATTTGGCGAAATTCGACCAGAAGAAGAGATAAAATGATAAGACACATTTTAAGACACCCAGGAGTTGTACAGTTGGTTTCTTAAGGAAGTGTAGGTGGTAAGAACAGTAGGGGTAGACCAAGGTATAAATAAGACAAACAGATTAGAGTAAATATGGGAAGCCACCGTGGCTCAGGCGGCAGCGCGCCGGCCTTTCACTGCTGGATACCGTGGTTGAAATCCCGGTCACTCCATGTGCGATTTGTGCTGGACAAAGCGGAGGCGGGACAGGTTCTTCTCCGGCTAATTAGTTTTTCCCTGTCATATTTCGTTCCGACAACACTCTGCATTAACATTTCATCTATCAGCCATTTCTCACTGCCCCATAGGAGTGCGACAGGCTTCGGGGGGGGGGGGCGCTTCATTCATTGCATTCCTGAACTGATCGAATGACTGGAAACCGGTTGTGTAATTTCATTTTCACTAGAGTAAATCTAGTACGTAGTGGTTACGTAAAGATGGAATGTTTAGCACATGATAGGGTGGCTGCATCATACCACTGTATGGACCTGATGCCCCAAACACCATCATCTTGGGGATAGGCGGAGAATGATAAAACTAAGTCACTAAATCCCTTCATTCATATTTCCTTGGAGTAGAGAATATGGCACAAATCCCCATAACTGTCAGCATGTAATAAAACGGGACTCAAAGGAGATAATCCCCAGGAACTCTCACTTTAGGAGATTTCGAGTCCAGGGGTCACAGAGCCTAGTCTTCTATGTCGCATGTCACTGACACTCATTATATATCTATAGACAGCCAGTTGATTAAACAGTACTGACAGACAAGGATAAATGCAATCGAAAACCCGGTCATCTTAGTAGTTCACTAAGAAGGAAGGGGAAACGTGACTGGACAGTAAATAAGGAAGCTTAAGTGTTAGAAGGGCCTTAGAAGGAAAGTGCAATCACCCTGCTTGTTGGTCGTACTTTTGCACCTGCAGATAGTAAACGGCCACTCCCGTGATTACTTACCTTAGTGTTGACTCTACTGATTTCCATAGCGTCCTTACGACGTTCTCCTATCGTCCTCTTTGCCTCATCGATAGCGAGAACTTTCTTCAGCATTTTGTGTTCTTTGCAACATCATTGAACCTTCCTGTACCACTGTAGTAGTTACCTCTTAAAGTATTTTCACCCTGTGGACAACTACGGCAGAATACATCCATGGAATCCCCTGTTTGTCGTAACAGGGAACAGTAGTCCTAATATTAAAAGAATTATTGTGACAGCTGGCGAAGGAGGGAGAGACTGACAAGTGAAATGTCTGACAACAGGTTCTTCTCCATGGCAACAGCAGTGGGTTCACCTACGTTTCCATGGCAACTATACCCCTATATCCTTTCTATCCATCCGTTCAGGCAGTGAACGTACCCTACCCTACCGGGCTAGTTGTCAAAAACGCTTCCCTTAAGGAAACCGTGCAATGCAGCTGTTTAATAAAAGCTTCGTTATTAGATAACCATGACAAATTGAAACTTAAGATTTCCAAAAATTATCAGCAACATACATGGCTGTGTGTGTGATCATAATGAATTTTAGAAATTCAAAACAAATTTTAAAAAATAATGAACATTTGAAAATTTTGAACATTTTAGGAAAGTACTTCTAATCTGGCACCTTTTTCTTTCATGTTACAATAGACAATTGGATGAAATCTGTAATTCTTAATCTAATGTTAGCGATACAGCTTGGGAAGCAAACTTCTTGTTGACAGGCATTTGGTTTAGATTTTATGAATTTTTTATTTCGTCAATATTTTTGCCATTATTTGAGGTCTTTTCTTATTTTCTTACTTTTCCTTTCATTAATTACATTTTGCTTCACAACTTTTGGTTTCTAAGCATCTATAAGTGCACAACATTTGAACTTCACCGGGTATGTGATTCCTGAGAAAATGGTGCAAAAGTTCTAAAATTTCAAGTCTCGAGAAAATTATGGTTAATGTTTCAGTAAGCATTTTTGAATGTTCTTTTTTTGCAAGTTGCTTTACGTCGCACTGACACAGAGAGGTCTTACGGCGGCGATGGACAGGAAAGGGCTAGGAGTGTGAAGGAAGTGTCCGTGGCCTTAATTAGGTACAGCCCCAGCATTTTCCTGATGTGAAAATGGGAAACCATTCAAAACCATCTTCAGGGCTGCCGACAGTGGGGTTCGAACCCACTATCTCCCGAATACTGGATACTGGCCGCACTTAAGCGACTGCAGCTATCGAGCTCGGTTTATGAATGTTTACGTAGCACTCAAATATTCCAGGGCCATATCATCATCATCCAATTAATTTATACAGTTTTCTTCTCTTCTTTTGGTCCTTGCTGATTTGGTTCCTAATTCAGCTGCTTCATTTGCGTAAAATATGCGCTCCTTGTCAATGCGTTGAAGACTCATCTGGCAGTTTCTTCCCGGACTGAAACATCTCCCATAATACCAGTGCCCTAACAAACAATCAGTCACTACTGATCTGCATTTAGGGCAACTGTCCAGGTGGCAGATTCCCTATCTGTTGTTTAACTGGCCTTTTCTTAAATGATTGCAAATAAATTGGAAATTTATTGAATATCTCCCTTGGTAATTTGTTCCAATCCCTAACTCCCCTTCCTATAAACGAATATTTGCTCCAATTTGTCCTCTTGAATTCCAACTTTACACTCATATTGCGATCTTTCCTACTTTTAAAGACACCACTCAAACTTATTTGTATACAATTGTCATTCCACGCCATCTCTCCACTGACAGCTCGGAACATACCACTAAGTTGAACAGATTGTCTCCTTTCTCCCAAGTCTTCGCAGCCCAAATAGTTTTGTAACACTACTCTTTTGTCGGAAATCATCCAGAACAAATCGAGCTACTTTTCTTTTGATTTTTTCTAGTTCTTGAACCAAGTAATCTTGATGAGGTTCCCATACACTGGAACCATACTCTAGTTTGGGTTTTACCAGAGACTTATATTCCCTCTCCTTTGCATCCTTACTACAACCTCTAAATACCCTCATAATCATGTGCAGAGATCTGTACCCTGTATATTTACAATCACATTTATGTGATTACCCCTAGAAGATCTTTCCTTACATTAACAGCTAGGTACTTCCAATCATCCCCATAAGGAACGTTCTCCCCATCTACGCAGAAATTAAAACTGAGAGGACTTTTCCTATTTGTGAAACTTACGACGTGACTTTTAACCCCGTTCATCATCATCATCATCATCATACGATTCCCACTATCGGTTTCACAACATTATTGAGGTCATTTTGCAGTTGTTCACAACGTTGTTACTTATTTATTACTCTATACAGAATAAATTAATCCGCAAAAGGCCTTAACTCTGATTCCACTTCTTTACTCATATCATTTATATATATAAGAAAACAAAGGTCTAATAATACTGCCTTGAGGAATTCTCCTCGTAAGTATTGCAGGGACAGATAATGCTTCGCCTACTCTAATTCTCTGAGATCTATTTTCTAGAAATATAGCCACCCATTCAGTCACTCTTTTGTCTAGTCCAATTGCAGTCATTTTTGCCAGTAGTCTCCCATGGTCTATGCAATCAAATGCTTCAGACAGGTCAATCGCGATACAGTCTATTTGACCTCCTGAATCCAAGATATTTGTTGTATCTTGCGGAATCCTATAAGTTGAGTTACAGTGGAATAACCTTACCTAAACCCGAAGTGCCTTCTGTCTTAGCCAGAGCTTCGCCACTGAAAGTAATTAAAGCATCCTTTACTCCAATATTCAGTACCTGCAGACTCACAAAAGGGGAACTCGCACCCGGATGCAGCTATTGAGATTTTATTTGGGTTTTGAGTCTTACCGTGCAAACATATCTTCAGAAGTTCAGGTTTGCTGAGGTTACTGCTTCGGTTAGAGTGTTTTTGACTGTACGGTTCCCCAGTAATTTGGAATCGCTGGGACTTATACCAAGTGTCTGTACCTTTGGGGCAAATAACATGCAGTGGTCTCGTCAGTAGAGCTCTTGTGTAGGACTGATGCCCACACAGCCTCACGCATGGCGTTGTAGTTGTTCGGGTTTCTTCTTATTGCTAATCCAAAGTAAGCCTGCAGTAAGTCGGTTTCACAGTCTTTCGGTTGACCAAGAGCTCCCAATGTCTTACCAGCAGTAAGACTTTCGCAACCTACACACTGTGAGGTGGGAAAGAAAAATAAAATTCGATAATATGTACAAAGAGCAGCCATCTTATGATCAACATACCTTTGGAGAACAAAAGCCACGTATCAAGTACGAAAATGGGGCGTGCCACCTGAGTGCATGGTTTAAAAAAAATCGTCAACACCCCCCCCCCCCCCATCCCGTGAAATAACATTATGACCAATAAAATTTATATTGTAGTAATCCTCAAACGCTGTAGATTAGTTTTTATTAAAAATAAAAAATATTGTCCTATTTTTTATGTGGCACTGCCCAGTTCTCTTAATAGTAGGAATCTAGGAAGCCTCCGTGGCTTAGGCGGCAGTAAGCCGGCCTGTGACCTCTGAGTTCCATGGTTCAAATCCCGGTCACTCCAAGTGAGATTTGCGCTGGACAAAGCTGAGAGAGGGCAGGTTTTCCTCCGGATACTCCGGTTTTCTCTATCAACTTTCATTCCATCAACACTCTGCAATATCATTTCACTTCATTGTCAGCCACTAATCACATCCCCAGAGGAGTGCGACAGGCTTCGGCAGCCGGCACACTTCGTATCCTCGCTTCTAGATGGGGGCTTCATTCCATTCCTGACCCGGTTAAAACTGAACACAGGCGAAGGATTTTAATTTTCAGAAGAAGATGATGATGATGCTGTTTCTTCTTTAAAGGGGCCTAACATCTAGGCCTTCGCCCCTAATGATACGATGTGCAACGAAATGAGACGATAAATAAAACATCAAAATGTAATCACTGATTAGATTCTAAAATAAATGATGAAAAAGTGACCATAAATGCAAAACAATCAGTTGATCTAATTCACAATGTCTTATTTTCTACGATGATGTTTGTTGTCCAAAGGAGTCCAAAATCAAGGTCATCAGCCCTCATCAATAGTACTAATCACTGGTAAAGCAGGACCGTTTATGTTTCTCCTATAGTAATACTAATCACAGGTAACGAAGAAACATGGTGTTCATCGCAAGGTGGTACTAATCACAGGTAAAGTAGACCCAGGGTGTTCCTGGCATAGAGGTACTCATTACAGGCTACGTATGCTCATGGTGTTGCTCGCATAGTGGTTCTTACCATGGGCGATGTAAACCTACGGTGTATCACATATTATGCCACCACCCTCAAACAATACAGACACATTGTGTTCCTCATATACTGGTACTACTCCCATAGAAATTCTCCCCCGATGATACTAATCACAGACCCAGCTGGAGAGAGCAGCGGTACGAGTTCCTCAGGTAGTAGTGGTTATTGTTTTAAGAGGGAGCACAACCAGGCACAAGTAGTAGGTTAGTAGTAATCGAAGTAAAGTCGATCCATGGTGTTCATCGCGAAATTGTACTAATCACAGATTGTCTCATGGTTCCAAAAGCATCATCCCTTGGTCGCTCCTTTTATTTGCCTCTTACGAACGATAGAGGATACCGTGGGTATATTCTTCATCTGCGTCCCCTACCCACAGGACGTTTCGGAAGGATTGAAAGTTGGCCAACAATTGTCTCTTACTTGAGATTCTCATTGCTCTCACTTCCATATGACAACTTCTTCCGTTTCATCTTGTACAATGCATGGAACTCATTACGGAATGATAATAATAAAAATAATAACAGTGGCGTATGCTGGGATCAAGACGTGGGCTACCACTAGACTTAGATTACCCCTTTTCGATGGTTGGTTTAGTGAACGTCAAGCCTAAAGAGCTTTGAGCTGCAGCCAAGAGCCAACGGAATAGCCTAGGCTTTAGTCTTGACGTTCACTGAACCGATGATGATGATGATGATGATTGTTGTTTAATGGGACCTAGCATCTAAGGTCATCGGCCCCGTTCACTAAACCGACCATCGAAAAGGGGTAACCTAAGTCTAGTGGTAGCCCACGTCTTGATCCCAGCATACGCCACTATTATTATTATGATTATTATTATTATGATTATTATTATTATGATTATTATTATTATTATTATTATTATTATTATTATTATTATTATTATTATTATTCCGTAACAAGTTCCATGCATTGTACAAGCAATGAAGCAGAGGAGTTACATATCGTACGGGCGTCACGAACATGATATCATAAATATTTAAACTTAATTTTAATTCATTTTCTTAACTCCAATTTTCTGTATGTCAGATCTTCTAACATCCAATAACGATTCGAGCTATCGACGTTCAACTGTACTCAGTCTTCTCATAGTGGATTTTGAATCTCCAAAGATGCTCGCCATCGTAGCCTACTCTATTTCGATATTTCAACGCATCCTGTCGATCTTTCCTGTGTGGACGGTTGCTTACTCCGTTCATCGCAGGAGATGACTAAAAGAAAAAAACAGAATGGTCTGGTAACCATGGGACACAAAGCTGAGTCTGGAATTGCTTTCCCACCTACCAAGCACCTGAGTTTTATCTTTCGTATTTGAACTCTTTTCGTCATTCTTTATTTTAGTCGAACCGCGAAAATATTAGGTTTACAAAACCTCGGGAGATTCTCTCAAATTGATGCCCTTTCTGGCATTTCCTTATTTTTTTCGAAAGTGTGGTTCCATGGCTAAACGGTTAGCGTTCTGGACTTTGATCAAGAGGTTCCCGGGTTCGATTCCCGGCCGGATCAGGGCTTTTAAACTTAATTGATTAATTTATATGGCTGGGGATGGGTGTGTGTGCCATCTTCATAATTATAAAACATCATAGACATGGCCTTATCCTCACAGAAATTCAGGTGACCTATAGGCCGTCTACTCTTAAAATACCTGCACCAGGCCTCTCCGGAGGCAATACGGCATTATTATTATTATTATTATTATTATTATTATTATTATTATTATTATTATTATTATTATTATTATTATTATTATTATTATTATTATTAATATTCGAAAATTCCTACTTGTTCATTCTTTTCCCACAACTAGAGTTCATAGATAAAAGTGGACTAATTGCACTTCCCCGTAAGCGATAATCGCCACCATAATCTCGCCGACATTAGCCAAGGTAGGGAAGGTTTCCAAATATATCCGACATCAATTTCTCAGTCATGTAGTTGATGACTTTGTTGAATAGAATTGGACCCGGTGCTGTTCCTTGAGGCACACCGTCATCAGCTACTTGACGGGTGCTGGCATTGTATTTTTACATGTAAAGTCTTTCAAATTGCAATCGAAATCGACGTTCAGTGTATTAGGTCGTGTTATGTACATAGTACGTGTTGAAGAGGTGTTAATTACAGAATAAAACTGGCCAACTGGACACCAGTGGGATCCGAACCCACAAGTTCCGGAATTCGCGTCGCCTGCTCTAGCAATTTAGCTATGGTGGCCTAGGTCATATTTGTTCTGTTGGAATGGATCCAAGCTAGAGGTCTGTTACTACTGCCGTGACACTGTACAGTGCGTGCAAGTCGCCCCGTGTGGGCCAAGTCAATAAATATCGAATTTTCACGACCTCATTGTAATCGAAATCGAATTTCAACCTAGTAGGTCGTCTCTTCAGCACGTACTATATGTACGTAACACGACCTACTAGGTTGAAAGTGGACTTCGATTACAATGCGGTCGGGAATATACAATATCCATTATTTCAATTTGCAGTTGGGCGATTCTCAAGTGAAAAATCAACGAAACACTTCAAAATGTAATACCTCAAAAAGTATTGTATACAAGGGAATGGATTGCACATTACCCTTAAGTGCAAGGATGAATGCGCAAGATGTGGCCACGGTAACCTAATAGGCACGACATTAGTGCGTTGATGGGGTGACAGTTCCTTATGGGGATCACTGAAAGCACCTAGGTATTAATAAAAGGAAAGATATTCATTGTGGTTATCACATAAATTGAATTGTAAATAAAGGGCTCAGACCTCTGCACATGGTTATGAGTGTGTTTAGAAGTTGTAGTAAGGATGCGAAGGAGACGGCATATAAATCTCTGGTAAGAACCCAACTAGAGTATGGTTCCAGTATATGGGACCCCACCACCATGATTACTTGGTTCGAGCACTGGAAAAAATCCAAAGAAGAGCAGTTGGATTTGTTCTGGGTGATTTCCGACAAACGAGTAGCGTTACGAAAATGTTGCAATGTTCGGGCTGGGAAGACTTGTGAGAAATAAGACGAGCTGTTCGACTAAGTGATATGTTCCGTGCAGTCAGTGGAGAGATGGCATAGAATGACATTAGTAGACGAAGAAGGTTGAGTGGTGTTTTCAAAAGTAGGAAGGACCACAATATGAAGGTAAAGTTGGAATTCAGGTAAACAATTCGGGGCAAATATTCGTTTATAGGAAGAGGAGTTATGGATTGGAATAATTTACCAAAGGAGTTGTTCAATAAATTTCCAAATTCTTTGCAATCATTTAAGAAAAGGCTAGGAAAACAACAGATAGGAAATATGCCACCTGTGTGACTGACCTAAATACAGACATTTATTTACTTATTTATTTATTTATTTATTTATTTATTTATTTATTTATTTATTTATTTATTTATTTATTTATTTATTTATTTATTTATTTATTTATTTATTTATTTGGTTGGTTGGTTGGTTGGTTGCGTGCTTGACTTGCTATTATGATCGGTCAAATTGGTACATAGCGCATCGTGCGGGTTTTCATAACCTCTTTCTGACTCTGGCTTGAACCATAAACTCAACGTCTGACTTCCGCCTCTTCCACGGTTCGCATTATCCTTCAATTTCGTTATTTTTAGCCGAGGAAAAGAATCAGATACAAGAAAATGCCACCCACATACAAAAGACGTTCTTGTCTCAAAATGGGGTATACATACTGCTTGTAAAACCTTCAATTATTATGTCTAATATGCTTTATTTGTCTTTAAAAATATTTTATGAGATAGCCACGAAATTAACCTACAATTTTGTCAGTCAAAGCAACTCACCGCGGTATAGGCAGAAGTAAATGAAGTATTATTTTTCTTAGGCACACTGAAAATACCATAAAAAAATCACAAATGACCTATATTATTTCCTACTGCGTGTCAGTGACTAACTTAGGCGTTGTAACGAACGGGAGATCCAATTGGAGTGAACACTGAACAAACACTTATAATAAAATTCATATGCATTGAAATTCTATTGAACTATTTTACCAATACGCCTTAAAATACAACTTGTTCGCCCACTGCTCACCTATCCTTGACTACTCTGCCGCTATATTAATGGACATAACTCAAGACTGCAATAAGAAACTAGACCGGTCTTGAAATAGCTGCATTAGATTTACCTTTAATTTACTTTACGACAGGTACGTAACACTTTATTGTAGAAAACTGTCATGGCTCTGAGTGCCATTAAGAGAGTAAGATATTGTGAAAGAGGGATTGTAGTTAGTAATGCGTGGTAAAGGAAGGAACATGATCGTGTATCGTGGGAGTAATTTGATGTGAATAAGGGTTAATGAGTGCGGTTTATGACGGTCTTGCTCTCCAAGCCATGATTGTTGTTGTTGTTGTTGTTGTTGTTATTTTCATCATCAGTCCATAGACTGGTTTGATTCAGCCTTCCACGCCACCCTATCCTCTGTTAAACTTTTCATTTGCACATAACTACTACATCCTACATCTGCTCGCATCTGTTGGTCATATTCGTACCTTGGTCTTCCCCTTCCGTTGCTACCACCTACACTTCCCTGAAATAAAACACTGTACAAGTCTTTAAGATGTGTACTACAGTGTTGCCAATTTAGCGGGTTTTCCGCTAAATTTGGCGGAATTAGAAAACTGTCGGCGGAGAAATGTACCATTTAGCGGACGGCGGATTTTTTGGCGGAATTCTTGTTGTATTATAGAGTAATTTAGCGTTTTATCCATTTTACTTTTTTTTTTACATTTGTACTCGAGTCTGTCTCTGAGCTATTCCGTATTTCTTGTCAGGAGCTAGCAGTCACACGAGAAAAACATGTTATTTGGTTTGATGTTATGAGATCGTGGTATCATAAATTTGTAATGCGTGGGGGAAGGTTACTTATCTCTTAGATGATGAATGACGACAGATAATGAAACTGTGAGAGAGTAGCATTTATATTTATGCTATGAAGGAAGACCGTTTAATGAACTGGCCTGTTCTGTGTGTGCCCTTGAGGTAAGGGATTCACCTAGTTTGCACCCGGCAGTAAAACGCCTACAACTTTTAGCTCGCCGCCAGGGGGTTAATCCCAGTGAAACTCACATATCAGGTGAGTGCAGACATTTACCTTTATTATTATTATTATTATTATTATTATTATTATTATTGCTCATTATTGGAGATCTGATTTCTTGGCGGAATTTTAGCGGATTTTTAGATGTATTTAGCGGATCTTGAAAATATAAGTTGGCAACACTGGTGTACTATCATTCTATCTCCCCTTCACGGCCAATTTAGCCAAATCGATCTCCTCTCGCCAATTCTATTCAGTATCTCTTTATTCGTGATTCGATCAACCCATCACACCATCAGCATTTTTTCTGTAACACCACATGTCAAAAGCCCCTATTCTATTTATTTCTAATTCTTATATCAGTGTTCGAGGTGAGGACATTTATTTTCTTAAGAAAGGCCTTCCTTGCTTGTCCTAGTCTGCATTTTATGTCGTCCTTACTTCTACCATCGTTAGTTTCTTTACTACCCAAGTAACGATACACTACAATAATATTTCTTTTAAGACTTCATTTCCGAATGATATTTCCTGCATCACCGGATTTTGTTTGACTGCACTCCATTACTTTTGTTTTGGACTTATTTATTTTCATCCTGTATTCCTTCCTCATGACTCTGGCCATACCATTCAGCAATTTTACCAGATATTTTGCAGATTCAGATAAAACATCAATATCATTGGCAAATATCAGGGTTTTTATTTCCTCCCCTTGGACTTTTATTCCATTTCCAAATTGCTCCTTGAAATTTGATTCCTTTTCCAAATTGCTGTTTGAAATTTTATTCCCTTTCTAAATTGCTTTTTGAAATTTCATTCCTTTTCCAAATTGCTCTTTGAAATTTGATTCCTTTTCCAAATTGCTCTTTGAAATTTGATTCCTTTTCCAAATTGCTCTTTGGAAGTTTATTCCATTTCCTAATTGCTCTTTGAAATTTGATTCCCTTTCCAAATTGCTCTTTGAAATTTGATTCCTTTTCCAAATTGCTCTTTGAATTTTTATTCCCTTTCCAAATTGCTCTTTGATTTCCTTTATCTCCTGTTCTATGTACACGTAGAAAAGCAGAAAGGGCAAACTGCAGCCTTGCCTCACTCTTTCCTGGATTTCTGCTTATTTTTCAAAGCTCTCGATTCTCATCACTGCAGACTGATTTTTGTACAGAATGTAGATAATTCTCCTTTCTCGGTATCTGATCCTCATCATTCTTCAGAATCTCAAATAGTTTGGTTCAATCAACATTATTAAATGCCTTTTCAAACTTTACGAATGCCATGCACATGCCTTGTCTTTCTAAATTCGATCCTCTAAGATCAGACGTTAAGTCGAGATTGCTTCACGTGTTTCTACATTTCTTCTGAAGCCAAACTGATCTTCTCCCAACTCAGTTTCAAATTTTCTTTCCCTTCTTCTCTAAATAACACGTGTCACGATTTTGCGGGTGTGAGATACTAAACTAATCGTGCGGTAGTTTTCACTCTTGTTAGCACTGACTTTCTTGGGAATAGGTATAACAAAATTCTGCCGATAATCGGATGGCACTTCTCCTGTCTCATACATCTTACATACTAAATGGAATAACGTCATCATGCTGATTTCTCGTAAGGCAGTCATCAGTTCCCGGTGTCTTGTTCCTAATTAGGTCCCTCAAAGCTCTGTCGAATTCTGACCTCAAAATTGGGTCTCCGATGTCATCAGCAACAACAGCCTCTTCTTGTTCCAGAACCCTGAACTCTAAGCCCTGATAGTTTCCTATAATAAGGTATTGAGTGACTGTCAGAACATGGATTACAATTAAGTTAATAACTAAATTATTTAATGACTAGCGAATGTACCCGTGCTTCGCTACGGTATTCTACACTGTATTCGAATATCGAAGTAAATAGTGTGCATGCAGTCAATAAGATTGTTTTAAAATTGCATGTCTCTTAGCGTTATCCGAGGAAGAGCATGGGGAGGTCCCCGTACGTTGTTTCCAATGTAAAGTGTTTGTTATGGATTTGTGATATAACGGCAGGCTCACTGGCCTACTGCCATTCACAATCGAGTTGGGAAGTTTACATTATAATTTCAGGCCCCATTGCCTACTATGCGGACAGAATCGATTTGGAGAGTTTTCGTTAAAATGGCAGTCCCCCTTTCCTACTTCCAGACAGATTACAGTTTTTATTATAATGGCAGGCAATTATCCTACTATCACTCGAAATTGAGTTGTGCAGTTATCATTATAATGTCAGGCCCATTTTCCAACTTCCAGCCAGCTTACTGCCAGTCACACCAAGTTGGTGAGTTTCCATCAAAATAGCAGGCCACTATGCCTAATGCCAGTCACATTTTAGATGAGGACATTTCTTTATAATGGCGGGCACCCTTGCCTACTGCCAAACACAATCGGGTAGGCGAGTTTTAAACAAAACTGCATGCTCACTTGCCTTCTGCAAGTCAAATCGAGAAGTGAACTATTCATTACAATTGTAGACCTTCCTTACTAATGACAGTTACACAGGAGTTGGAGAAGGAACCCTTTCATACTGCCAGTCAAAGTCGGTGTGGGGAGTACTGATTACAATAGCAGACCCACCCTTTCTCGATCGCTAAAAATCGACATCAGTGAATATATATAGATCGACATACGAAAGAATATGCGTGTTTACAATATTGAAGACCTTCATTTACAGATTAACTGCTACTAAACGTACGTCATATCGACAAAGGATTATACTATAAGACACGCCGGGTTTAGTGGCCTAAATGGCTGGTCCTATGATATGTAATCTATTCTTGGGTCAGATTGAGTTAGAAACGTGGAACAGGGTAACGTTCTTGTAAGATTATCTCACATTACATTAATTTTCGAATAATTATGTGACGGCTACATACATAGCATTTGGCTCATATATGGCTACTGGGTGGGCCAATTTTCGTGAAGAGTTTGATGATTCTGTATTTCATAGAAGTAATCGAAGGTATGAATTATGCATGTGAAAATTCCAAATTGACTTAACATCCATTAATAGAGAAAAATCAAACGTAAAAGTGATACAGATACGGCAAAAAGTCATAAGACCAAGGTTGTAGATCATTCCAAACTGAACGGAGATTGTGCAATCTGTTATGTGATAGGAATTTCCGAAGGTCTGCACCATCATAAAAATTGCCTGCATATTTCGATATTCTTCGGGGATAAAAAGTGAAAAATTTAATGATCTTGGATGTTTTCCGTTCGTTACAGTCTAAAACGTATAATTTTGTCAAATTTCAATTATCTTCTTTTTCTTCTGGCAGATTATGCCGCAATCTGGATTTTGGGCGAGGCGGGTAAAAATTAGGACTTTCAGGAAACTAAACCAAAAATTATGCAGATGGTCATTATTACCCCTTAAACGGAAAGCTGTACGAAAATTTCGCCAAAATAGTCATTGTAGAGGCACACAGTCTTTACGATTTGATTTATGTAGATAAGGAATCTGCTCCATGTAAAACAACTTTTTGGCTATGTCCGCTGGACTTAACCTGCAAAACTGACCATTCATGATATCTCCCTTATTAATCCTCCTGACGAAAAAATGCACATGAAAAAAAGGTTTAGAGGTGGAATTCCACCACGTTTGGTCGATTTCCAGTCAGGTTGGTCTTGTTCTCTATATATTGTGGAAGAGTAAAATCACCATTTCGGTTCCCTATAAACCGCCAGTCCATTCCGGAACATGAAATGTTATTTACGTTTAAAACCTACCTTTGGACAGGTGGATGCTAAATATGAATTTTGATTCGAATATCTTCAGTAGTTTTCAAGTTCTAAGGAATAAGCTTTACACGCACCCGCTCGTGTGTTAAGTCCGATGGGACTTGTACAAAAAAACGGTCCGTTAATGATATATCCCTTATTAATCCTCGTATCGAAATGATGCACATGAGAAAAAAGGTTTAGAAATTAATTTCTACCGAGGCAGGTAGATTTAAATTAACGTTGGTTGTGTATATTTTGTGGAAGTGCAAAATCACACTTTCGGTTTCGTATAAACCCCCAGTCAGTTCAGGGATTTAGAAACAATATTTGCCCTAAAACCTATTAAGGACAGGTGTATTCTAAATATGAGTATTGGTGGAAATACATCCAGTAGTTTGTAGCACTCGCGTACATACGGCGTAATTAAGGAAGAAATAATACAGTTAAGAAAGTTGAAAGTAATAGAAAATGGATTATAATTGAGGGCAGCCGGAAAACGACAAATATGTAAATGCCAAGTTAATGTATTGGAAAATCAAATGCCCCTCAATAAATTATGCTAGTGTGAGTTATGGATATAATAAAGCGGTAACAGAGGAGAAATTTAGGTCCATTGATTCCTAGGTAAACAAATAATAAGAAGATGACTAATGGTGTTATTACTTAATCTATTCGAAGGCGGTTATAACATCCAACGATATTCCGCCAATATCCCGCAGATAGGCCGATTGACGCCTCTCTTGCCTTCTACCTAAGGAACAACCACGAATTTAAAACCATGATGAGGAAAATGGCAATACGTTACTTCCCTGCTGACATGCAGTCAGAGACGTTGCCATGGTAACCTGTAGGTTCGTTGTCGGTCTGTCGGTCACTCAATGCAGAGCATGGTACCAGCAGAAAATTGTAAATTTCTCCGTCATGTAAAGAGTAAGGTAAATTACGAACATAACGAAAGTTGTTTATAATTAAGAGACGTTTCACGTACGGTAAACGAAGTTTACAGAAAATCAATAGTATAAGAGAAAATGGAGGAAAACCATTCTGGTTTTCTTATAAAACCCCGTCTATTCAAAGATTTTAAAATGATATGCATATTGAAACCTTCCCCGGGATGAGTATACTCTAAATATGAAGTTTAGTTGAGATCTATCGAGCCGTTTCCACGTGATGGTGGAAAAACCATTCTGCTTTTCGTATAAACCCCCGTCTATTCAAATATTTTAAAATGATATGCATATTGAAACCGTCCCCGGGATGAGTATACTCTAAATATGAAATTTGGTTGAGATGTATCCAGCCGTTTCGACGTGATGGTGGAAAAACCATTCTGGTTTTCCTATAAACTCCCCGTGTATTCAAAGTTTCTAAAATGATATGCATATCGAAACCTTCCCCGGGAGGAGTATACTCTAAATATGAAGTTTGGTTGTGATCTATCCATCCGTTTCGACGTGATGGTGGAAAAAAACATTCTGGTTTTCCTATAAACCCCCCGTGTATTCAAAGATTATAAAATGATGTGCATATCGAAACCTTCCCCGGGAGGAGTATACTCTAAATATGAAGTTTAGTTGAGATCTATCGAGCCGTTTCGACGTAATGGTGGAAAAAACATTCGGGTTTTCCTATAAACCCCCGTCTATTCGAAGATTTTAAAATGATATGCATATCGAAACCTTCCCCGAAATGAGTATATTCTAAATATGAAATCTGGTTGAGATCTATCCAGCCGTTTCGACGTGATGGTGGAAAAACCAATCCGGTTTTCCTATAAACCCCCCGTGTATTGAAAGATTTTAAAATGATATGCATATCGAAACCTTCCCCGGGAGGAGTATACTCTAAATATGAAGTTTGGTTGAGATCTATCCAGCCGTTTCGACGTGATGGTGGAAAAACCATTCTGGTTTCCCTATAACCCCCCGTGTATTCAAAGATTTTAAAATGATATGCATATCAAAACCTTCCCCGGGAGGAGTATACTCTAAATACGAAGTTTGGTTGAGATCTATCGAGCCGTTTCGACGTGATGGTGGAAAAAACCATTCTTGTCTTCCTATAAACCCCCGTCTATTCAAAGATTTTAAAATGATATGCATATCGAAACCTTCCCCGGGACGAGTATACTCTAAATATGAAGTTTGGTTGAGATCTATCCAGCCGTTTCGACGTGATGGTGGAAAAACCATTCTGGTTTTCCTATAAACCCCCCGTGTATTCAAAGATTTTAAAATGATATGCATATCGAAAGCTTCCTCGGGGGGAGTATACTCTAAATATATAGTTTGGTTGAGATCTATCAAGCCGTTTCGACGTGATGGTGGAAAAAACCATTCTGGTTTTCCTACAAACTGCCCGTGTATTCAAAGATTTTAAAATGATATGCATATCGAAACCTTCCCCGGGGTGAGTATACTCTAAATATGAAAATTGGTTGAGATCTATCCAGCCGTTTCGACGTGATGGTGGAAAAACCATTCTGGTTTTCCTAGAAACCCCCCGTGTATTCAAAGATTTTATAATGATATGCGTATCTATACCTTCCCCGGGATGAGTATACTCTAAATATGAAGTTTGGTTGAGATCTATCCAGCCGTTTCGACGTGATGGTGGAACAGACAAACAGACAAACAGACAAACAGATACAATTATATTTATATAGATTAAAATTTGTTTATAATTTCTAATTACAGTGCTCAAGAAACGTTTTACATTCATAACTCCAGCTGCTGTATTTTGGTGTACGTACGGGGTAGGTTCTTGTCTAAAATCGCTTTTAAGTAATACTTCAAGGATCTTCATTTGCTAAATTAGCCATTAGAAAATCAAACTGTCGCATTAACATTTTATACTGCATATCTATCAAGTAGCCATTTTTTGCCTTGAAAAAATTAAAATACACACATATATTTAATGCCATCAATTTTGCGCTCTCGATAGCAGCAGAGCCACAACCCAGTCGAGGAATTCAACGATTATCATACCGAGGTCACTCGCTCAGATTGTGAGGAAGTGCTCGGGACGTTCTCCTTGATCACCAGTGATCGTCTAAGAGCAGGATTGTTTGTGCTAGTATTACAGCGGACGTGTTCATATAGCGGCATTAATGTGTCTTGGTTCTTAGAATATCGTGCAGAATAACAGCCTGAACGTTAATGTGTTATGGGTAGATCTTGGGAAACCTGTTTGCAATGCAAATAAAGCGATTAACTGCCAATCATCTTTCCTTCCTATTAATTAAGTGTCATATTCAGTGACGTTCGGGCTTTCAGATCATTTTACGGCTGTTTCCACTTATAAATATTTTAAAATTCACCTCTCATGTTATCTACTGCTCCATCTTCCTCCTTAGCGAAATGTGACTGTGTTTAATATTTCTTTCGTACAGTGCTGTAGTAATGACTCCAGTATAGAATCCCTCTGGATAGATCATGGAACACATCACCTGCATTTCCTGTCTGTTGATGATGATGATGATGATGGTTTTTGATGATGATGATGATGATAATGCTCGTTGTTTAAAGGGGCCTAACATCTAGGTCATCGGCCCCTAATGGTAGGAAATGAGACGAAATGTTATGACAATTTAAAAATCCATAATCCTCCACTGACCAGATTCGAAAACGTGAGGACGAAGAATGAATGGATGGATATGAAGTTAAAACAATCAGTGGATCCGACCCGCAATGCCCTCTATTCCCAGAAACTAGCGTTAAATAATAGCATTACTGACCAAGGGACTGCCTCTAAAGTACAATACTGAATCGATGCTGCGTGAAGTCGAAACGGATACAAAATCCCGTCATCGGCCCCTCATAATGGTGCATATCGCTAAGAAAATATAACCATGCTATTTGTCATGTTGCGGTACTAATCAAAAGTAGCGTAGACTAGCGGTATTCCATACAGTATGGTACTATTCACAGGTAATGAAATTAGCAACAAGTAACACAGACCTATGGTGTTGTATCGCTATTTATAGGCAACGCAAACCTACGCAGACACGGCAAACCTATGGTGTCCTTCACGTAAGTGGACTAACCACAGGGACTCGCACTATCCCGTAGTGTTCCTCTCATGGTGGATACTAAGCATAGGCAAGGCAGAACCATGGTGTCGCTCATCTCATGGTGTTGCTCATAAAGGGGTACGAATCACAGGTACTGTAAAATGCATCCTGAGCCACACACTGTTGTTACTAATCACTAACCTATTTTGTACCTAACATAGTGGTACTAATCGCAAGTAAAAGCGACCCATAGTGTTCCCCGCGTGATGGAACTAATTACAAGTAGTCTCATGGTTCTGTTAAAATCATCCCTATAATGTCGTATGGCTTTTAGTGCCGGGATATTCCAGGACGGGTTCGGCTCGCCAGGTGCAGGTCTTTCTATTTGATGCCCGTAGGCGACCTGCGCGTCGTGATGAGGATGAGATGATGATGAAGACAACACATACACCCAGCCTCCGTGCCATTGGAATTAACCAATTAAGGTTAAAATCCCCGACCCGGCCGGGAATCGAACCCGGGACCCTCTGAACCGAAGGCCAGTACGCTGATCGTTCAGCCAACGAGTCGGACAAATCATCCCTTGGTCGCCCCTTTTAGTGGCTTCTTACGACAGGCAGTGGTTACCGTATTCTTCGTCTGCGTCCTCCACCCACAGGGGGTTGATGGTTGTTTAAAGGGGCCTAACATCGAGGTGCAATAAAATGAAATCATTATTAAAACTTCAAAATGTATCCATCGATTAAGGTACAAAACTAATCAATATGAAAAAATTACCATGAATCCAAAACAATCAGTGAATCTAATTCACAATGCATTCTTTTGTCACAATATTCTTGTCATAAAAAGGGGACCGAAATACAAGTCACCGGTATAATCACAGATAAAGCAGAACGGTGGTGTTCCTGGCATGCTGGTACTAATAACAGGCAATGCAGGCAGACACACGGTGTTCCTCACATAGTGGTACTAATCAGAAGCAACGTAAACCCGTGGTGTTCTTCATATAGTGGTACTATTCATAGGTAAGGCAGCCCCACTCTGCACTCAGCAAAGTGGCCACCCTACGCCTCGGTGGGATACACGATGGTACTAATCACAAGTATTCTCATGGTTCTAATTTCATCATCCCTTGGTCGCCCCTTTTAGTCGCCTCTTACGGCAGGCAGGGAATAGTGTGGGTGTATTATTCATCCACGTTCCCCATCCACAGGGGATGCTGTCTGTTGTAAGAAGTGACTAAAAGGGATAAATGTTCCAAGTGTCTGTGTAGTAATTAACATATCCTCTCAACTTGGGAGTGTGTGTTCGTAACCACGGATTAACGTCACTGCGCAAAATGAAGGCAGCGCAAAAGAAGGAAGAAATGGGTGACTACCTAGGCCATAGCCTCTCAGGGTGCATGCACCAGTGCATTGCGCGGTGTACGGTGCAAAATACGACATCACTTGGTTGACCAGAGTGCATCCGCCTACTCCTCGATTTGGAGCAATAGCGCTGTCTCTTTCTTTCCCCACGCCTGCCTCGCACGCTGTGCCTGTCTCCCTCTTCCTCACTTGCTCCGTAGTTCTCCAAATCCGAGCCGAGCTTAGCCGAGTCGCTCCGAGACGACGCGCTGGTCTGAGCCGAGCCGAGTGGAACCGATGCACTGCGCACAGGACTTCTGCTCCTCAGTTTGCACGCGTGAGATTTTGGGCGTTTGAGAGGCCTTGGCCTAGGCCTTTCATACCCAATGCAGTTGAGGTCGAAAGAGAGCAAGGCTTGAGTAAGGGCGGTCAGACTGGAAAATGAAGACGGCAAGTCGGGCCCAAGGAAAAGAAAGGAACGCTCAGCGGAATAGTGATGTTTTCACAGATTATTATTTGAAGATGACGGGTATATTTATCATCAGTAGGTTAGTTGCCTAATTGTAGATGATTCAATAAACAATATGTACAACAAATACAAAGACAAAAGACAAAGACAAAGTCACCTCCGTACAGGCCATGAAGGCCCTTGGAGGAGTGGAAGGTAAAGGCTTCCACCATTGTTAACCGCGGCACGTAATGGGGTAGAGTGGTTAGCTCTACGACCGGCCGCATTTGCCCCCAGGAACTAACCTGGTGAACCTCAGGGCCATATGCACCTCCGGAAGTATCTATCTCGTTTCTTAAATTTTACGACTTCTTGACGGGGATTCGAACCCACGTCCTTTCTGGCGAACCGAGCACGCCTTTACCGCCTCGGCCAGGCAGCCCCTGTACAACAAATACACCTTAAATAAATGACAATAATTTTCTAAAATAATACCCAAGTTTAAACAAAACCTAGAGACGTTTATATACGCGTATTTACAACACCTAAAATAAATCAATAAATAAACAAAAATGAATATCCTTAAATAATTGCGATGGTTAAAATACATCTAGAGATGTTTACATACACATATTTGTATATTTTACAGAGATTACTGGTACCTTACATTCATGAGGTCGTTAGGGCACGTCTAATTTCAGACGGGGATGAGTGAATAAGTTCCACTGATTCACTCACCTCATTAAGTGATTTTAGTGCCCTCAGCAGCCATGAGTTTACCCAAGCCACAGTTCTCAGTAGAGTTCTAAGTAGAATGAAAACACCATTGCAAGGAGGGAAATGCCACGAACGCCACGAAATTGAAACAATCCCTAGGTCCTTTAAAATTAATAGAACCGGGATGGGAACAAAACAAGTGTTATTCAAGAGAGGTCGAGGAACTATTAACATGAGGATCGTGGTGCACACGTGAGTGGAAGCAATGCAATTCTCAGCTTGGGTCGCCCTTTTAGTCGCCTCTTACGACAGGTAGGGTATTCAGCACCGCCCTCACACACGCACGCACATACAGACAAGCGTACCTCGCTTGCACTTGAGTGAACGCAGCACGTATACGACTTAAAAAGCTCTGACGATCACCCACAACCATTCACCACTCCATAGGTTATGTAGCAACTATAATGAAGCGGTTAACATAGACAATAACTTGGACTTCGACATGTCAATATCCGCATTCATAAATCGTTTTGCAGCTACACCGCCACAGCACTAAGAATTAACATCCCACTGAAAGATGTCAGAAAATTATTGTAGGTACCGAATGATTGAATAATTGAATGAATAATTTAGTTATTAAGAATTGTATTTTTAGTTATTAAGATATAAAACTTTTATCAATGTAACTGAATGAATAATTTAGTTATTACTAATTGTATTTTAGTTATTAAGATATAAGACTTTTATCAATGTAACTGAATGAATAATTTAGTTATTACGAATTGTATTTTTAGTTATTAAGATATGAGACTTTTATCAATGTAACTGAATGAATAATTTAGTTATTACGAATTGTATTTTTAGTTATTAAGATATAAGACTTTTATCAATGTAATTGAATGAATAATTTATTTATTAAGAATGGTATTTTTAGCTATTTAGATATAAAACTTTTATCAATGTAATTGAATGAATAATTTAGTTATTAAGAATTGTATTTTAGTTACTACGGTGTAAGACTTTTATCAATGTAATTGAATGAATAATTTAGTTATTAAGAATTGTATTTTTAGCTATTAAGGTATAAAATGTTTATGAATGTAATTGAATTAACAATTTATTTAGTACGAATTGTATTTTTAGTCATTAAGATTGAAGACTTAGTGTTAATGTAATTTAATAAGTACTGTACTTTAAAGATTTTTAGGTTTAATGTAATTGGGCTTGTAAACCGGCAATTAAATAAATAAACATGAAATAAATATTTCGAGTACCAAGCTATCATCATCATCATCATCATCATCACAGAGAATATAATGAATCCTATTGACTTTACATCCAACTAACTACTTTTACTGTTTTCGGAGACGCCGAGGTGCTGGAATTCAGTCCCGAATTAGTTCTTTTATGTGCCCGTAAATCTACCGTCACGAGGTGGACGTATTTGAGCACCTTCAAATACTCCCGGACTGAGCCAGGAAGGAACCTGCCAAGCTGGCGTCAGAAGGCCAGCGCCTGAACCGTCCGAACATAGAGAAAAATAACCTCAGACAGTTACCAATCATTTACTAGTAATTAATTTTCTACCTGATTCCAAGACAATGCGAAGGGGCAGAAAATTCAGAGGGGTGCAAACCAGTTTGTAACGAAACAATTGAGCAATAATCAAAAGTCTTGAAGTTAAATTGAGGTGATTCGTGGAGGAGGGGAAATTAAGTGAAGGGGAAAAATCAACAATGTCGAGGCATATACCACGCAAATGGAATGAGGGGTATAAGCAATATAACTCTACGAAACTAAGATAAAAACAAGACGAAACTTATCAGTCCTGAGAGATACTCAAGGAAACGTATAAGACGCTCCTTTGAATAAGACGTACATCAAAATTTAACATTTTTTCATCAAAAAACAAAATTGAAAGTAGAATAATAACTATAATTTTAAAATACTTAATAAAATACGGTAATATTTTTGAGCAGTGCATTGTCCTTTCCGAAACCTTCAAACTCCATGCCATTGCCATATGAATTTTCTCCTCCCCCACCCGCGTTCCGTCACGTCATTGTTACATCGATGACTGTTTGTTCCTACTCTTCATCACCATTCATATGGTTAAAAAATTACACTGAATGCAAGTTACATAAAATATTTTAACTGCGCTGGTGTTTCAAAACCATTGTATGGGCCATTGAAGTAGAGCTAAAAGAATTAGATGCAATAAATAATAACTTCTGCAACACAATTTTCGGGCTTCCAGATAGCACGGCCAATAGCGGATTTGTTTTGCGATTTGCTTTACGTTGAACCGACACAAATACGTCTTATGGCAACGATGGGGCAGGAATAGGCAAGGAAGCGTCCGTTGCCTTAATTAAGGTACTGTCCCAGCATTTGTTTGGTGTGAAAATTGTAAACCACGGAAAACCATCCTTAGGGCTGTCGACAGTGGGATTCGAACCCACTATCTCATGATTACAGGATACTGGCCGCACTTAAGAGACAGCAGCTATCGAGTTCAGTAATAGCGAGATTAGAATACTATATGACGATATAAGCATTCAAGGAGATATCGCCAGGAAAGTAACTAAATATTGATTAAAATTAAGAAGGTGAGAAGGGAGGGAAATACTGAATTTAGCATACAAACAACAAATGGAACACTTAAAGGATTATGACCGGCTAACTAAAGTGAAAATGATGCTCGACATAATAAGAATGTGAAGCTACATGGGTGAAGATATTCAGTATAAAGATAAATAATTCAGTAAAAAAGTGATGTTTAGAGTGAAGGATATTGAGAAAACGCACGATTATGGCAGAATCATCATCATCATCGATTTTCCGCTCCAGCAAGCCGGGTGCGGGTATTTACGAGCCACTTCCAGATCATCCTGTCCATCCACAGCTGATGTTCTACCTTTTCCTGCCAATTTACATCACGTTTGCCAAGGGCTGTGAAAATGTGCTTTTCCCAACTTGATCACGAGGCCTCCCTCTGGGCCTCTTACCAAAAACATTCCTAATTGGACTTAACCTTTTCGTATGTCCATACAATCGTAATTTGCTTAATTCTAAGGTTCCCAACAGCGTCTTGTCCATCCAAGTTGTTGTCGAATACTTTCATTCCTTATTTTGTCCCTCCTTGTCTTTTGGAGACATGACCGAAGGAACTTCATTTCAGTGACCTTAGTCAATTTTGTGCAGATCTAGTCAACGTTGCTGCTTCCATTCCGTATGTTAGAATTGGTACAAGCGTGAGCTTGCAAGCTTGGAGAAATGAGTCATCCCAAAAGCAATTGACAAACGAAGTGGTAGAATTTTGATGCAGCTTGTATTATATTGCCTATTTCTTGGTTTATGATATTGCCAGAAGAAACGAAGTTCCCTAAGTTTTCGAAGTTATTGATAATGTCTACTTCCTTATTTTGCACTCGCAGGTGGACTGCTTCAGCATTTCGACTCATCATTAAACCAACGGTTTTAGTTCGGCTGATAATCATCCCCATTCTTTCAAATTCTTCTTGCCAAAGATCTAGTTTAGCTTGAACTTCGGCTTCTGTCTCACCTCATAGCATAACATCATCAGTAAATACAAATGCATTTGTTGTCTGATCCATCATAATCCCACTATCTCCCGAATGCAAGCTCGCAGCTGCGCGCCCCTAACCGCACGGCCAACTCATTCGCTGCAAATGAATCGCAATTACTGTATACATTACTGTATATTACTAATATATACGGTGATATAATATTGCATATTGTAAACCCTAATTTCTTGCGAAATATTAGACTGGAAATTGGATATCATTACAAGTAACTACTAAGCCATTCGGCCTCCGTGGTGTAGTAGTTAGTGTGATTAGCTGCCACCCACGGAGGCTCGGCATCGATTCCTAGCTCTGCCACGAAATTTTATAAGTGGTACAAATACTGGAATGGACACTCAGCCTCGGGTTCGATTCCCACCTCAGCCATCCTCGAAATGGTTTTCCGTAGTTTCCCCACTTCTTCTGCAGGTACCTAACTTAAGGCCACGCCTGTTTCCTTTCCTCTTCCTTGTCTATCCCTTCCATAACGCATCTGCTCAGCATATCAGGTGAGGCCGCCTAGGTCAGGTACTGGTCCACGTCCCAGTTGTATCCCAGAACAAATGTATCACGTTCCAGGACACTGACCTAGAGGTGACAGAGGTGGTATCCCTCGCTCAGTCCGAGGGAGGAACCACCTTTGGATGATAAACTGATTAAATAATAATAATAATTACTAACCATTTATAAAATTTTAGTATTATTTCATAAATGACTTATGCTACTCATTTGTAGTTGCTGAACTATGAACATTCCAACTTTACTAAATTTGATGATGATGATGATGATGCTTGTTGTTTAAAGGGGCCTAACATCTATTTCATTGGCCGCTAATGGTGCGAAATGAGACGAAATGAAATGACAAATTAAAAGTCCAAAATCCTCCACTGGCCATAATTCAGAACGTGAGGATGGATGGATGGATGGATGGATGGATGGATGGATGGATGGATGGATGGATGGATGGATGGATGGATGGATGGATGGATGGATGGATGGATGGATGGATGGATGGATGGATGGATGGATGGATGGATGGATGGATGGATGGATGGATGGATGGATGGATGGATGGATGGATGGATGGATGGATGGATGGATGGATGGATGGATGGATGGATGGATGGATGGATGGATGGATGGATGGATGGATGGATGGATGGATGGATGGATGGATGGATGGATGGATGGATGGATGGATGGATGGATGGATGGATGGATGGATGGATGGATGGATGGATGGATGGATGGATGGATGGATGGATGGATGGATGGATGGATGGATGGATGGATGGATGGATGGATGGATGGATGGATGGATGGATGGATGGATGGATGGATGGATGGATGGATGGATGGATGGATGGATGGATGGATGGATGGATGGATGGATGGATGGATGGATGGATGGATGGATGGATGGATGGATGGATGGATGGATGGATGGATGGATGGATGGATGGATGGATGGATGGATGGATGGATGGATGGATGGATGGATGGATGGATGGATGGATGGATGGATGGATGGATGGATGGATGGATGGATGGATGGATGGATGGATGGATGGATGGATGGATGGATGGATGGATGGATGGATGGATGGATGGATGGATGGATGGATGGATGGATGGATGGATGGATGGATGGATGGATGGATGGATGGATGGATGGATGGATGGATGGATGGATGGATGGATGGATGGATGGATGGATGGATGGATGGATGGATGGATGGATGGATGGATGGATGGATGGATGGATGGATGGATGGATGGATGGATGGATGGATGGATGGATGGATGGATGGATGGATGGATGGATGGATGGATGGATGGATGGATGGATGGATGGATGGATGGATGGATGGATGGATGGATGGATGGATGGATGGATGGATGGATGGATGGATGGATGGATGGATGGATGGATGGATGGATGGATGGATGGATGGATGGATGGATGGATGGATGGATGGATGGATGGATGGATGGATGGATGGATGGATGGATGGATGGATGGATGGATGGATGGATGGATGGATGGATGGATGGATGGATGGATGGATGGATGGATGGATGGATGGATGGATGGATGGATGGATGGATGGATGGATGGATGGATGGATGGATGGATGGATGGATGGATGGATGGATGGATGGATGGATGGATGGATGGATGGATGGATGGATGGATGGATGGATGGATGGATGGATGGATGGATGGATGGATGGATGGATGGATGGATGGATGGATGGATGCGAATTTAAAACAACCAGTGGCACCAGCCCACAGTTCCTCATATGCACAGAAGCTGGCGTAAAATAATCGTATTACTGACCAAGGGACTGCTTCCATAGCACGATACTGAATCGATGATACTTGTAGTCGAAAGGGGTCCAAAATCCAAGTCATCGGCCCCTCATAACAGTACTTATCTCTAGAAGAGTAGAGCCATAGTATTTGTCATGTTGCGGTACTAACCAAAAGTAGCATAGACTCACGGTATTCCACACATTTTGGTACTACTCACAGATAATGAAATTCTCACATGTAATACAGACCTACGGTGAGTCGCACAGTCGTACTAACCACAGGGATTCGCGCTATCCCGTGGTGTTCCTCGTATAGTGGATACTAATCATAGGAAAGGTAGTCCCATGGGTTCCCTCATCCCATGGTTTCGCTCAGAGAGTGCTACTAATCACAGGTACTGTAAAATCCGTTGAGATCTTTTTCTACTAATCACAAACCTATTTGGTACTTGACATAGTGGTACTACGCGCAAGTAAAAACGACCCATGGTGTTCCCGCGTGGTGGTAATAATCACAAGTAGTGTCATGTTTCTAATACACTCATCCCTTCGTCGCCACTTTTAGTCGCCTCTTACGACAGGTAGGGGATACCGTGGGTGTATTCTTCGTCTGCGTCCCCCACCCACAGGGGGTTCAGTAAATTTAAGCGTGTAGAAAGTTTACCCCCTCCGTTAACAAATGGACTTAGATTGGTTAGAATAATTTCACAGTTTAAATCTGTAGTTACTACTCAGTAGATATTCTAATTCCTCCTTCAATAAGTCTAATATGCTAGAGATTACGCCCAGTGAAACAGTAATCTATTTTAAATTTGCACTTGTTTGTTTCAATTCTCACACAATTAATTAAACCACCTTCAGCTATGTCTCCAACAGTGGCTATTGCAGTCAAAAGGCCTGTCGTTCTGTTGACTGGACGTACATGTTCTACGGTATGTATAATCGGACCTCCAACTCTTCTATAAATAATATAGGCGGAGTGTCAACAACCAGTTTGGGGCTTGCATTGAGATGAATTCGATGCGGGAAGTAAAGAGTGAAAAAGAAAATAATAAGATCCAAAGTGGACGAGTTAAGATACCGCAAATATTGCATCACCTTGGAGACCTTTGGGGCCATCAAGGTGATGCTGGGGAGGACGTCCACGGTATAAAAAGGTGTCTGGCTGCGAGATGAGACAGTGAGACAAACAGCGAGTACTGGATCACACCAGCAGCGCCAACTTAACCATGAAGTTCTTGGTAAGTACCTAGCGTACTTATTTCTTCCCAAACGTTTTAAGGATTTTGAATTTTCTGATAGAGTAATATAGACTAAACTTTAGTGATCGTTGACGTACCAATAAGTTGTGTGTCTCGGTGGTGATTATTGCTTTAAGGGGAAGTACAACTACTAAACCACGCTCTAAACACTAAACAGAAGAAAGCTTCCTCTAGTAACACTAAGAAAGGAAATTGCCTCAAAGGTGGTGAAAATCTGATTCCCAATGACGTGGAAGTTTAATAGCATTGTTTTTGCTAGTGGATTTACTTCGCACCGACACATATAGGTTTTATGGCGACGATTTGGTAGGAAAGGCCTAGGAGTTGGAGGAAAGCGCCCGTGGCCTTAATGTACAGAGCCACCATTTGCCTGATGTGAAATGGGAAACCGCGGAAAACCATCTCCAGGACTGCCATTAGTGGGATTCGAAGCCACTATCTCCCGGATGCAAGCTCATAGCGACGCGCCCTTAACCGCATAGTCAACTTGCCCGGTAGGAATAATAATAATAATAATAATAATAATAATAATAAGCCCGCTAATGGCCGTTAAAGTTAAGGCACCAAGTCGATATTGATAGCCGGTCTGAGTCCCGTTGGACTAAAAAATGTTTATCATCGGAATGTTGGCTTTCATTTCTTTTTTACAATTGACTTTACGTCGCACTGACACAGATAGGTCTTACGGTAACGTAAAAACTGATCTGCATTTGGGGCAGTCGCGCAGGAGGTAGATTCCCTATCTGTTGTTTTCCTAGCATTTTCCTAAATGATTTCAAAGAAATTGCAAATTTATTGAACATCTCCCTTAGTAAGTTATTCCAATCCCTAACTCCCCTTCCTATAAATGAAGGAAGCGGTCCTGGTCTTAATTAAGGCACAGTTCCAGAATTTGCCTGGTGTGAAAATGGGGAACCACGGAAAAACTTCAGGGCTGCCGACAGTTGGACACGAACCCACTATCTCCCAAATGCAAACTCACAGCTCCGCGCCCCTAAACGTTAGGCCAACTCGCTCTGCTTACTTTTAGAATTCCAATCCATATTTTTGTTAATACACGAAAGTCAGACTTAAATCTTAAGAAGGCATTTTGAAGAATACCTAAAAATTGAAGTGCTGGTCTAGTTTTCTTGCAGAAGTGTAAAAATAGCTTTCTGCTTTACGAATTTACGTTGTTGAACTTTAAAATCTAGAAAACTTAACATTTTCCATGTAATGTGTCTCTTCCATGTCACAAACTAATAACATGATAATATTTGAAATGTTTTGGAACTTATAAAACAATTAAGACAGGCCACTGGACAAGAATTACTGTAAGCAATAACAAAAAGATAATCTGATCTAAGAATTCCAAACTCCCAACTTCAACGAATTCAGATATCCTGGAAGTTAACGTTTAGTATTTCAACAATGACGTGAAAGACATCCATCTCCCTATAAGATACAACCCAAGAATTTCAGGTTTTGAAAAATGAGAATCCTTGGCAATTCGAACCTACCATTTAGAATGAAAATTTACAGCACTACCACCTGTAAAGCATAAAGATTAAAAATATGTATATATTTTATTGTTTACATGGGAGAATGATCTATAGCGGAAGGAGGGAGGTCACAATATTAGAGACACTTAGGAAGGAAAATAAGTCTGCAAAAACTCAAACAAATAAGTGTATTTTACAAAAACATTTCTAAACACGATTGCATCAAACGTCGGCTTTTATGGAAGTGAAATCTGGATAGTAACTGCTAACTGATAAAATATTGAAAGGTAGGTTGGTTTTGAATGAGGAATTTTCAAAGAATGTTGTAGCTGAGATGGAAAAATCAGACTATGAATGCACAAATGTGGGATCAGGATTGTAGGAAGAGACTAATATAACTTATCACTAAAATTTGAACTAAGTTTCTGTTTCATCATTTCTAAATGTATCAAATAGTTCTTGGATTACCTCCAAGGAGTCCTATTTGCATATTTTTCAATCAATACTGATCAGCATTTGGGGCAGTCGCGCAGGAGGTAGATTTCCTATCTGTTGTTTTCCTAGCATTTTCCTAAATGATTTCAAAGAAATTTCAAATTTATTGAACATCTCCCTTAGTAAGTTATTCCAATCCCTAACTCCCCTTCCTATAAATGATTATTTGCCCCAGTTTGTCCTCTTGAAATCCAACTTTATCTTCATATTGTGATCTTTCCTACTTTTATAAACGCCACTCCAACTTATTGGTCTACTAATGTCATTCCACGCCACAATGTGTTCCTAAACGAAAATTGAAAAATGGCATTTATATCGTCCAGGTGACATCGCCGGATGAAAAATGAAATCACCGATTAGGGACATCTATATTATTGTTCACTATGCAGAGATGTATCACTCCCATATTGAAATTATAAGTTACGAACAGTAACTGTGTTAAGGCCACCACACACAGACAGCTAAGCTAAACTATGCTAAGCTACGCTAAGCTACCCTATGCAAAGCAATACCAAGTTATGTTGTGCTTTGTCACGAATTGATTGTAAGCTAAACTATGCTAAGTCATGCCAAGCTATGTTGTGCTATGTCACGAATTGATTCTAAGCTAAACTATGCTAAGTAATGTCAAGCTATGTTGTGCTATGTCACGAATTGATTCTAAGCTAAACTATGCTAAGTAATGCCAAGCTATGCTGTGCTATGTCACGAATAGAAAGCTAAGCTAAACTATGGTAGGCAGCCGTTTAAAGATGGCGGATTAATTGAAGAGAAGTTTTTATCTATTGGCCGCTGTTGTGGAAGACGAAAGAAAAATAACAGTAAGAGGAGAAGATTCTGTATACATAAAACAGGCGTGAGAATACTCCATAGTGAATTCTGTTATTTGATTCAAGCATTGCATAGAAATGATTAAGAACTGAAAGTCACTTTCTTCTAAATCAGGAACACCTTCATGAACTTCTCATTATTACTGAGGTTGTTATTAAGGAAACCGGTAAATGTAAAACGATAGGAAATTGTAACTTCCGATGTTTAGTTTCATATCTCAGAAAATAAAAGAGGTTCTTCCTTGAATGTTTTCTTGATATATTCCGAATAGGTTAATCATTATTTGGGTAGAATATAAAGCTTCAATGTTTAATAATTTTCTCATAAAGAACATAATAAGAATATATTTTTTAATATTATTAAAACTTCCCTTAACTGGCGTACCTTTTTCTCAGGAAATACTCAAACCAGACCCACGAAACTTTGCATGCATAATAGATCAACATATTTTGAGCTTCAAAAATAAAATTATTTCTGAAAATTTGTCAGTACCCTTCAAGCTGGCATCTATGAAAAAATCAATATAAATGATTAAATTTACTTCCACAAACAGACCTATATAGTGTCAAAGAGATTACCAAGTTTCAAATATATTTATGTGGTAGTTTCGGAGAAAAGGGTACACAAGGTTTCGAAGAATATGACTTAGGGAGAATCCAAAAAGATTATTTGACTAGTAGATGGCATGTAATGATATTCATAGTTATGTATAAACCTAATTTTATTGCCTCAAGTATAACTTCAGCACAATAATTGATACACCCAATCTCAAAACTGAAGGTAATAGACGTGAACATTGGTGTTTGAAATCTTCTTTAAACATAAGAAACAAGCCTTCTTTTAATTTTTTTTTTGGGGGGGGGGGTGCCGGTAAATAAACTTACCGGCGGTGGGGTGTAGAAGGAGGTGAGACCAATTGATTTTACTGTTCTTAATGTACTTATAAGGATCCTCGGCAGCGCCCCGGCCTCTCACAGCTGGGTTCCGTGGTTCAAATCCCGTTCACTCCATGTGGCATTCGTGCTGGACAAAACGGAGGCGGGACAGGTTTTTCTCCGGATACTCCGGTTTTTTTCCTGTCATCATCCATTCCAGCAACACATAATAATAATAATAATAATAATAATAATAATAATAATAATAATAATAATAATAATAATAATGTTCCGGACCGTCGTCAAATGTGCGGACCGCGCTGGAAACGGCTCCTGGACGGGTAATGACTAAGAATGCAGTCCGGCCGCGGGTTCAGTGCCTTCTAGGCACCCAAAATGACACCACGCCGGATCTCCTGAAGGATTTTATCCATATTAAAAATGATTATAGGAAAAGATGGCAAAGATTTACGGACCAACTGACCGGGAGGAATACCTGAGCCTAGCCCGGGAAGTACGAAATCGATTGCTGGAAAAGAAGATTGAAAAATGGGAGGAAACATGCCGTAATCTAATAGAAAACGAGTCAGACCGCGAATTTCGGCGGATTATATATCTAAAACAATAAGCATTCAATTATAAATTTCAGTATAATACCGTAACGAAGCACGGGTATCTTGCTAGTTCTTCATAAAAAATGGAGATTATTTAAGCTTAGAAACGAAAATTGACATTTTGAGCCTATCATACATGCCGGGACGAATGTAGGATAAAAATACGTGAAAAAGCAATAAGTGATACGTACAATCAATTTCCATATTTTCATTCATTTGATGCCAACACTTGTCTATCATGATTATATCTCTTTACTAATTTGACAGGCAAGTATATTTTTGCATGTCTTTAATTAGTCTTTTTTCTTAAGTCTGCCTTCCATGATAATTAACAAACACAAAAAGGATTAAGCAATATAACAGCTGCTCTATTGAAGTAATTCACGAAAGCCACACACATAAAACAACTCTTTGCTAGACACCGGGCTACAAAGTAATGATGCAGATGCGCGAAACAAGTTACAGCTATGAAAATTGCCTCCTTGGCGATCTGTATAAAATTTAGCTTGACATGGCTTAGGTTACTGTAGCTTAGCGTGGAAGTCTGTGTGTGCCATTCCACATAACTTCACTGGAGTGATTTTTTTTTAGTTGGGTTGCGCAGCATACTGTAGTTAAGCGTAGCTTTCAGTGTGTGGTGTCCTTTAGAGTTCAAGTCTAAATTTGCTCAAATTTTGTACAAGGTTTGTCGTTCAGTTCAGAAAGGCTTCTTGTTATTATTAAAGCAAACTGTCCTATATCTGTGTATTCTTCATTTCAGATTGTCCTGAGTGCCGTCGTAGCCGTAGCTTTGGCCAGGCCTGGCTACCTGGCTGGGGGTATCACCTCCCTTGGACTGGGACCACTGGGTTTGGGACCACTGGGTTTAGGACGAGCCATCCTCGCCCCAGCTCCCATCGCCCTCCCTGCGCCACCTCAGCCTCCTCAGGACACTCCTGAAGTCCAGGCCGCTCGCGCTGAACACCTCGCCGCTGTCGCAAAGGCCAGCTCTGGTTCAGCCCCAGTTCCTGCTCCTGCTCCTGCACCTGCCCCAGCTCCTGCCCCTGCCGAGGCTCCACAGCCCGTCCAGGACACTCCCGAGGTAGCCAGCGCTAAGGCCGCTCACGCAGTCGCTCACGCTCACGCTGCCACTCTGGCCGCCATCGCTCCTGCCGGTATCTTGGCTTCTCCCGGACTCCTCGCTGCCCCTGCTGCTTATGCCGCTCCTGGTATCATCACTGCTGCCCCCACAGCCTACATCACATCTCAGCACATCCCCATCTTGACCGCTCAGGGCGTGCCTCTTGATACTCCTGAAGTCCAGGCTGCTAGGGCTGCTGATGCCATTGCCCACATCAACGCCAAAGCTGCCCTTCTCGGATAAATTGCCCGTTCCTTCCCAAAACAAGGCTGATTGATGACAACCAATGCGTCATCTACATGTAAAATTTTGTATAGATCTAAGTTATAAATAAAGTTTATTTTGCAATTGTTTAAACCAACTTGTCACAATATGATTTACTTTTCTCCAAAGCGCGAATAATATTACGTCGACCACCAACCTGCTGCTTTAACCAACTGAGTCTCTCAGCTACTCTCAGGTTCTGTCTGAACATCACCTGTTGTAATTAAATCTTGCCCAAACTTCTCCATACGATTAATATTTGGTGGCCAAGACAAGAAGATAATGATGATGCTTGTTGCTTAAAGGGTATTAACATCTAGATCATCGACCCCTAGTGGCACGAAGTGGTAGGAAATATAATGATAATTAATATTTAAAATTGTAATCACTGACCAGAATTTAAAAAGCTATGAGGAATGAATGTGAACTTAAAATAATCGGTGGATCTAATTCGCAACGTCTTATTTCCTTATGTATTCATATTGAAATTGCCTTTTAAATGATATATACATCATTCAAATTAAAAGATAAAAACCACATTAAAATACACAAATACGAACTACAATAGAGTAATTACAATAAAACCTAGCTAACAATAAAATAAAAGATAAATAGAAAATACAGTTTTGTACAAGACAAAGCATGCCATTGTCTCTCATAAAACGGGTGGGGGATCTGCTAACTGCTCGTTATCTCGTAGGATGAGGGAGATGGTACTCGGAAGTTCTAGACTACGTCACAGAACAGTCAGGTCCGTGCACTCCGTAAGGATGTGTACCACATTAAGATAACCTCCGCAATTACACACCCGAGTGGGCGTTGCTATACCGTGGCCGACCTAAAAATGACATAAAACCACGGCTTCACTCCCAGAATCCCGAAGGGAAGTTTTCCATACCTTCGCACTTCCTTTTATCGTCCCCAACTAGTTTGGGAAAGGGGTGGCCTGCTACTGCACCTCCCAATGGGACAAAACTAAATGGCTCAGCGGGGAACAAATACCACTGGCTGGAACTTTCTAAGGCAAGGGGGGATATGTAACAGCCTCCTTGACGGACTTAACGGCTAACTCGTTTCCTTCTTCATCCATTAGACTTGTAAGCCAGATAAACGTGGTTCTGAAACTAGCATCCTAACACACGACCAGCAAGTCCTGGATCCGCTGCATCAAAGGATGTCGAGGGAAACATGTATCAACAGATCATAGCGAGCTCAAGGAATCGATGCACAGTAAAAAATACAGGCGTTCATTAGACAGAGCATGCTGAAGAGCTTCAAGGATAGCATAGAGCTGTGCTATGAACACACTACAGGTTTGCGGTAGAAGAAATAGCAAACGCTCAGCGAAAACTAAGGAGAAATAGTTATCATTATCATATGCATCAGGTGAACCTGCAGTACCCACATATTCTTTAATGTATGCAACCCGCTAGAAAATCAATCAATCAATCAATCAATCAATCAATCCTGATCTGCATTTACAGCAGTCGCTCAGGTGCCGGATCCCCCTATATGTTGTTTTCCTAGCCTTTACTTAAATGATTGAAAATAAATTGGAAATTAGTTGAACATCTCCCTTGGTAACCTATTCCAGTCTTAACTGCCCTTCCTATAAACGAATATTTGCCCCAATTTGTCCTCTTGAATTACAGCTTTATCTTCATATTGTGATATTTCCTACTTTTTAAGACACCGCTCTAACTTATTCGTTTACTGATGTCATTCCACGCCATCTCTCTTCTGACAGCTCGGAACGTAACTCTTAGTCTAGCAGCTCGTCTCCTTTCTCTCAAGTCTTACCAGCCCAAACGTAGCAAAATGTTTGTAACGCTACTCTTTTGTCGAAAATCACCCAGAACAAATCGATCTGCTTTTCTTTGGATGTTTCCACTTCTTGAAACAAGTAATCCTGGTGAGGGTTCCATACACTGGAACCATACTCTAATTGGGGTCTTACCAGAAACTTATATGCCTTCTCCTTTACATCCTTACTAAAACCCCTAAATATCCTCATAAGCATGTGCAGAGATCCGTTCCCTTCATTTACAATCGTATTTATGTGATTACTCTAATAATAATCTTTTCTTTTATTAACACCTAGGTACTCGCGATAATCCCCAAAAGGAACTTTCACCCCATCAACGCAGTAATTAAAACTGAGAGGACTTTTCCTATTTGCGAAACTTCCAACCTGACTTTTAACCCCTTTTATCATCATATCATTACTTACTGTCCATCTCACAATATTATCGGAGTCATTTTTCAGTTGCTCACTATCCTTTACCTTATTTATTATTCTGTACAGAATAACATCGTCTGCAAAAAGCCTTATTTCTGATTCCACTTCTTTACTCATATCATTCATATATATATAGGAAAACATACAGGTCCAATAATACTGCCATGAGGAATTCCCCTCTTAATTATTACAGGGTTAGATAAAGCTTCATCTACTCTAATTATCTGAGTACTATTTTCTAGATATATAGCCACCCATTCAGTCACTCTTGTCTAGTCCAATTGCACTCATTTTTGTCAGTAGTCTACCATGATCTACGCTATCAAATGTCTTAGATAGGTCAATCGCTATAAAGTCCATTTCACCTCCTGAACGAAGGGCATCTGCTACGTCCCTAACTGCCTTCTATCGAATTAGTTCAGTTGTATCTTACGAAACACCTTACAGCAATTGTATGAATAGCTAGTATAGTTCCTTGTCTGAATGGTTAGCGTATTTGTCTTCGGTTCCTGGATTCGATACTCCACATAGGCGGGAATTTTTACTGCACATTGTTAATCCACCCAGCTCGGGGACTGGGTGTTTGTTTCCATATTAATACACAACTATCCATCTGCACACAACGCACCAGATAACAACCACCACATAAACGCCCAGTCTATGTATTTAAAATGTATGTATGTATGTATGTATGTATGTATGTATGTATGTATGTATGTATGTATGTATGTATGTATGTATGTATGTATGTATGTATGTATGTAAATGCCATGTCCCCTTCTAAACTACTGGAGCAATTTCAAACAAACTGGGTACACTTATGAAGAAGGATAGGATTTTGATGACATATTATTTAATTGGTTCACAACAGACCTTGCTAGCTTGTACAGAACTCCTGATCAGTAGTTCCTAATCAATTAGGTCTTTATTTGCAATTTTGTACTTTTGGGCAATTCTCTAAAATTATTCGTCATTATTCGGCAATTTTGTGGAATTTATTATTTATTGAGTCATTTTCTTACATGTTTGAGGATTTTGAAGCAATTACGCGCCTGCTATTGGATATTACCGCAACTTTAAGTGAGGATGAGAATCTTCGCAGCGCTTTGTTTATCTAGGAACTAAAGAACCTTTGTTCCCACTTACTTCTTGGAAATGTCCACATTGCAGAAGAGACACCCACTTGGAGAAGTCCTCTTCGTGATCAGTCGAGATTATCTCCTGAAGACGTGGAGCAAAGTTCTCTGCGAAACGTAAAGAATTTCACCTTATATCCGCAAAAGACCAACAGCTTATTACAATCTATATAACATAAATATAGGCTATACGAACTCTAATAGTAAGTTCATTGCAAAATTTCATTTAAATTTAATGTCTTTTTTTTATATTTTAACTGGATTTTTGCCGTTAGTTTATGGATCATTCTTAAACATTTTTAGGTCATCAAAATCCTGACCCTGGATATGATTTGCTGTCTAGAGGTTTTCGGAGACGCTGAGGTGTCGGAATTTAGTCGTGCAGGAGTTCTTTTACGTGGCAGTAAATCTACCGACACGAGTCTGACGTATTTGAGCACCTTCACATACCGCCGGACTGAGCTAGGATCGAATCTGCCAAGTTGGGGTCAGAAGGCCAGCGCCTGAACCGCCTGAGTCACTCAGCCCGGCTGGAAACACAAACTGAGGGAGTAAACCATGCTTAGCACTCCTAGGTGTTGTGGTGGGGAGTGGGTGGATTATGGTGTGAATAGAAAATTGTGTCCAATCCATTGTTTTCAGGGTGACTGAGATGAAAAGTGACATACTGGATGCCGATTAAGTGAAGATTTAGCCCCTATCGACATGGGGGTGAACCAAACTAAATCAAATCCCATGGCGCAACAGCCCCGTAGAGTCATGACCTACCAAGCAACCGCCCGAAGGCCTACAGATTACGAGGTGTAGTGTGGTCAACACGACGGATCCTCTCAGCCGTTATTCTTGGCTTTCTAGACTGGGGCCGCCATCTCACTGTCAGATAGCTCCTCAATTGTCATCACGTAGTCTGAGTGGTCCTCGAATCAGCACTCAGATCCAGGTAAAAATCTCTCACCTGGTCGGGAATCGAACCCGGAACCTCCAGGTAAGAGGCTAGCACGCTACCCCTTCACAGCGTGGGGGTGAAAAGGAGTGAAAAGAAAATGTCCAAAATAACCAAGGTTATGAATGTACAATATGTTTGTTCCAGCATAGCACTCAACCAAATTTGGTAAACATATGACTTACTACCGGCAAAAGCAATGTGCGGAGGGTAATACAAACCTAACATCCCTAGGAGCAGGGGTGAGGGGATATGACATGAAAAAATTATCAAAAACTATCAGTATTAGTGTCGAATCCACAGTTTATGGGTGTGTGAGATGAATAGTGACACGCTGGATATGTTATAAGTCCACGTACAGTTCCCATCGGCATCTGGGTTGAGAAGGAATGAAATCGAATGTACGAAACTTACGATATTATGCATGTACAGTATGTGTGTTTGTTCCAGCATACCTCTCAACAAAACTTGATACACATATGATTTACTATATGGAAAAAAGTCTTTGGAGGTAAATAAACGGTTTTTTTTTACAATCTGCTTTCCATCGTACCGACACATATAGGTCTTATGGCGACGATATGATAGGAAAGGGCTAGGAATGGGACAGAAGTGACCGTGGCCTTAATTAAGGTACAGCCCCAGCATTTGCCTGGTGTAAAAATGGGAAACCACGGAAAACCACCTTCAAGACTGCCAACAGTGGGGTTCGAACCCACTAGCTGATAGCTACGTGACCCAAACCGCACGGTCACTTTGCTCGGTGTAAGACACCCTTAGCACCACTAGGGGAGGGGGATGCGATGTTACCTAGCAACCGTGCAGGCTGTGATGTGAAGTATTGAAATGGCGTATGGCTTTTAGTACCGGGATTGTCTGAGGACAGGTTCGGCTCGGCAGGTGCAGGTCTTTTGATTTGACTCCCGTAGGCGACCTGCGCGTCGTGATGAGGATGAAATGATGATGATGACGTCACATACACCCAGCCCCCGTGCCAGCGAAATTAAGCAATGATGGTTAAATTTCCCGACCCTGCCGGGAATCGAACTTGGGACCCCTGTGACCGAAGCTCAGCACGCTAACCATTTTGCCATGGAGCCGAACATGTGAAGTATTGATTGATGGCCATGACTGAGACACATGCAGAGATCTCAACTTACTCTAGACAAATTGTTACTTCATCCGTGGTAGTTTCGTAGGTCCTGAGTCAGTTTCCCCCATTTTGATGCACTTGTCGACTCGAGATTCCATACAGTCGTCTCTCGAAAACAATTCATTGGATGAAAATAAATCAATCGTTATCAATTTCAGTTTCCATGGCTTAGTAGCTAGTGTACTTATCGGTGCAGAGGGTCCCGAGTTCAATCCTCTAGTTTGGGGGCGTACTACAAACCAACACAGGAACGCGCAGTATTGAATACATCAATCCACACAGGTCCATAAAGCATGACTCAATCCACGTTAGTGATGACTAGAGTCCGGATTATTAGGTGCTGATAGGTTAGTATGCAAACTTACTTATGCCTATCGCTCATGGTGAAATGTTTCGAAAAATTTGTTGTACAATTAATTTTATCAAATTTTGGTAAATTCAAGTTGTGTTGCTCACGCTAAAATTATTTTTAAAATCCGTCGAAGCATCAGGATGGCCATCTATGAACTCACTTCAGAGCTAAGATTTGTATGTGCTGCCATCTATCTATAAACTATTAAACCAAGAATCAGCTGTTCAACTTACAGTGTTTGAGAGTATGGCTCCAACAAACAAAGCAAAACGTGCTGCTTTAGCTGCACTTACATGTTGTACAGTGGTAAAAAGGAAGACAAGAAATGCCAGGAAATGCTGGACTCGGGATTGGATCAAAAGAAGAGAAGAAGGTAAATGGATTGCTGTCCTTGGTCGAAAATTAGTTGAGGTTAGAAGATCACCATTCATATAGGGATTCGGCGATTGTGTTTTCTGCCTCTCTTCTTGCATTTCTGTTGTGGTAAAGTGGTGTTTTAACTTCGTACAAACAAGAATATTTCTGGTATTCGTCAGTAAAACACTAACAGCTTCCTTAGTCCACCCGGATCCTGCCATTTTAGAAAGAAGTGTTTGTTTACAATCGACCTTCACAATCTTCTCACGACGTAGCGCCATCATCATCGTGATGTCAGCTTCGCTGATTGGTTCGTTTCGTAAAATTAATTTCATGGAATAGAACATGTCCTATTTTATGAAAAGTTTTATCAAATGTTTTATAAAACTTGAATTTGACCGTGAGCAACAGAAATTTTATAAAATTAAATTATTGTACAATGAATTTGACAGAAAATTTTACCGTGAACAACAGGCATTAAGCCAGTAACAAGTATACCCTACACTGTACAACGGTTATGCTATGAGATTTGCATACATATTAGGGGTACAGCCAATAGAACTCCTTGAATTTATGCTACTCTTCGTACACATTGGTACAACGGGTTGCATAACACTTCCTACAAACCAATTACTTTGCATTCTAACCTACTACCATCTACAAATCTGAAGTATAGTGATGACTCATATAAGCAGAAGAAAGCAGGGAAAGGAGAACAAGAGAAGAAGACGTGCTAAGAATCCATGGTTCCCCTGTTCTACTTTCCCTCAGGACAACCACCACTTCCAGATTTCAGTGGAATTGGAAGCCACAGGGATGTGACATTCCATTTGGAAAGAACCGATCGAGGACGTCACTCAGCTCTCACGCTTATTTGTTCTTAAGTCAAGTGCACTTAAAGTTTTCCAAACGACCGCCCCTTTAAGGAAACTCGTAATGTTATTCCAGATCAAAGATCTTGAGTTTGAGTATAAATCAACTTTCAGATTAACAGGAAAGTGTGAAAAAATATTTACAGTGGCGTGTTGTACATCTCTGTACATCACTGCATGCACAATGGTTGGAATGTCCGATTCTCATTACTGTTTGTTCGCAACTGCGAGCTTAGCTGCACCATGATTCAATCTCACTCCAAAGAGAATGAAAATGAAAATCCACAGCCTGTTTTCCAGTCATTGACCGGGTCAGGGATGGAATGAATAAAGCCCCTATCTAGCGGCGAGGATAGAACTTGTGCCGGCTGCCGAAGACTGTCGCACTCCTCTGGGGTAATGATTAATGACTGACAGATGAAATGAAACAATACTGGAGTGTTTTGCTGGAATTAATTATAGAGAAAACCGGAGTACTCTGAGGAAAACTTGTCCCGCCTCCGCTTTGTCCAGCACAAATCTCACATAGAGTGACCGGGATTCCCAAGATAATACATATTCTAAATAAGTGAAACTATCTACCTGCTGCAGTTCTGTATTTTCATTGCTCTCAGGTTATTTTGCTGGTGACATCATTTTAATCTTGGAAATGAACATTTTCGCATCATACTGATTGCAGCTAATTTCAACTTTCAACATTTCAGATTTCAGGCTTTTAGCACAGTGTACAATTAAGACCAAGTCATCAGCATAGGTCAGACTGCTCACCACTACATTTCCACCTAACTGTCTTTCTTCCGATGAACTCGGTTATGCGTGATTTGAACAGAAATGTTCTCTTCCGTGTTGAAAATATTTTCAAAACAAAACTTCCATTTACCTAGTTATTCCCTGGGATCTCAAATGAATCCATCTGATTTATAGAAAACACTTTTAATTTCTTAAACATAACCATGTTACTATGTACGCCTTCTATGTGACTGAATTAGTTTGTTTATGAAATAGAAAAACTATTACCAGTCACAAGTTTGTATTAAATTAATTACATCATCTATCAAAGAGTAAATAATTTAATAAAACATGTGATTGCTAACACTTTTAAAAATATTATTTCATGATGATATATTTACTATTATTATTATTATTATTATTATTATTATTATTATTATTATTATTATTATTATTATTATCACAACGTTTTGCCCAAGTAAGTAACGTGATTGAACTCACGGTATTTAGCAGATGAATGTTCTTTCTTCTCTTCACAGATTCTCTTCATACTCTCGCTGCAGTAGCTGTTGGGTGGATTGAGTAGCTCAACGGTTGCTCTTGACGGTCCCAAGCCCATATAACGGAGGAGGGTAAAGGAGAAGCCAGAAAATATCTTGAGGCAACCTCTAAGGCTAAATACCTTAAATGTACTACTGAGATAGATTAAAATCTATCTCTTCCGTGTCTTCAACTTAGAAGCTGGATGGAATTATTCTTTCTTTTTTCTTAATCTGTTTATCCTCCAGGGTTGGGGTTTCACTCGGGCTCAGCGAGGGATCCCACCTCTACCGCCTGTAGCTTCAGACAACGTGTCGGGGGATACAACCGGGGAGAATTACCAGTACCTCGCCCAGGTGGCCTCACCTGCTATGCTGAACAGGGTCCTTGTGGGGGAATTGGAAGATTGGGAGGGATAGACAAGGAAGAGGTAAGGAAGCTGCCGTGGCCTTAAGTTAGGTATCATCCCGGCATTTACGTGGAGGAGAAGTGGGAAACCACGGAAAACCACTTCGAGGATGGCTGAGGTGGGAATCGAACCCACCTCTACTCAGTTGACCTTTTGAGGCTGAGTGGACCCCGTTCCAGCCCTCGTACCACTTTTCAAATTTTGTGGCACAGCAGGGAATCGAACCCGGGCCTCCAGGGGTGACAGCTATTCACGCTAATCACTACGCCACAGAGGCGGACATGATGGATTTATTATTATTATTATTATTATTATTTCACTTCAACAATTGTTCAAATATTTAATGAATCGTAGTAATTGTATTGTAAACACTACAAATTTGAAGACTTTGTAAAATATTGAATGCGGCTTTTTTTTTTTTTCTATTTATTCGGAGCGTCGACCTGAGAAGATCTTTTGCCCCTACTTTGCACCGTACGTTATGAACCTGCGTGTATTTGGAAATGGCGAATGTGTAAAGTGTTTAATGTGAGGAAGGGAACATTAAGGACGACACAAACACCCAGTCCCCAGGCCAGGCATATTAATCATGTACAACCAAATACCTCTGACATGGCCGGGAATCGAACCCGGGACTGCCGGGTGACAGGCGGACGCGTTGCCACCTACAACGCGGGGCCGGACTTGAATGCAGCTTACTCATACAACATTTCATTCAGTCATCATTTTTTAGTTACTGAACTATGAAAATGCGAACTTAACTTATATTGCTTAGATTTAGTTTAAATCATACAGCAAGTTGCTGTCTTATGGCGAGGATGGGTTAGGAAAAGGCTTGGAGTGAGAAGGAAGCGGCCTTGGCCTTAATTGAGGAACAGCCCCCAGCATTTTTCTGGTGTGAAAACGGAAAAACAGTTATCCGGGATGCCGATGGTGGGATTCGAACCCACTATCTCCCGAATGGATTTTCACAACTGCGTGAGCCTGAACGCACGGCCAACAGGCTCACTGCAGATGTTTAGTGAATCGCAGTAACTATGTTGCAAACACTATTTACCTGCAACATATTAATATGGAAGTTGGATATTTTTACAAGTAATTACTAAGCCGTCCAGCCTGTGTGGTGTAGTGGTTAGTGTCATTAGCTGCCACCCCCGCAGGTCGGGGTTCGATTCCCGTCTCTGCCATGAAATGTGAAAAGTGGTACGAGGACTGGAACGGGGTCCACTCAGCCTAGGGAGATCAAACTGAGTAGAGTGGGGTTCAATTCCCGCCTCAACCATCCTTGAAGTGGTTTAGCATCGTTTCCCCACTACCACTCCAGGCCAATGCCGGGATGGTACCTAACTTAAGGCCACGGCCGATTCCTTCTCTCTTCCTTGTCTAACCCTTCCTATCTTCCTATCCCCACGCAAGGCACCGGTTCAGCACAGCAGTTGAGACAACCTGGGCAAGGTACTTGTTCTCCTCCCCAGTTTTATCCCCAACCTAATGTCTCACGCTCCACGACACAGCGTTTAATGTGGTTCAGGTGGGATCCCTGGCTGAGTCCGAGGAGAAAATCAACCCTGGAAGGTAAAGTGACTTAATAATAATAGTAATAATAATAATAATAATAATTACCAAACGCTTATAAAATATAAGTATTATTTCATACATGACTTTTAATGTGTGCAACTCATTTGTAGTTACTGGGCTGTGATTATTTCAACGTTACTAAATTTAAGCCAGTTAACACATGCACTTATATTCATTCAACGTCCGCCCCTGTGGTGTAGTGGTTAGTGTGATTAGGTGCCACCCCCACCGTCCTGGGTTCGATTTCCGGCTCTGCCACAAAATTTGAAAAGTGGTACGAGGGCTGGAACGGGGTCCTCCGGAGGTCAACTGTTTAGAGGTAGGTTCGATTCCCACCTCAGCCATCCTGGAAGTTGTTTTCCGTGGTTTCCCACTTCTCCTTCAGGCAAATGCCTAGATGGTACCTAACTTAAGGCCACGGCCGCTTCCTTCTCTCTTCCTTGTCTAACCCTTCCAATCCTCCCATCCCCCGCAAGGCCCCTATTCAGCATAGCGGGTGAGAACACCTCGGTGAGATACTGATCATCCTTCCCAGTTGTATCCCCCGACCCAGATTCTGAAGCTCCAGGACACTGCCCTTGAGGCGGTAGAGGTGGGATCCCTCGCTGAGTCCGAGGGAAAATCCGACACTGGAGGGTAAACAGATTACGAACGAACGAATTAAATTTAAGCCTGTTAACACATGCACTTACACTACCTAGATTCATTTAACAGCTTAAATCTTAAGTAACTATCCAAAAAAATATTCTAATTCCTGCAATAAGTCTAATATGCTAGAGATAACGCCCAATGAAACTATAATCTATTGTCGAATATATGTCAGGTGATTGATTCGCTTCTGCCACAAGTAATACATTTAATCACAGTTAAAAGTCCTGTCTTCATAATGACTGGCACTGAAGGTGAAACACACACACATGTTCTACAGTATGTATAATCGGACCTCCAATTCGTCTATAAATAACATGGGCGGAGTTTCAACAACCAGTTTTGGATTTGCATTGAGATGAATGTGATGCGGGAAGTAAAGAGCGAATTAACATCGACAGCGGACGAGTTAATAGAGCACAAATATTGCATCACCTTGGAGACCTTTGGGGCCATCAAGGTGATGCTAGGGAGGACCTCCACGGTATAAGAAGGTGTCTGGCTGCGAGATGAGACAGAGAGACAAACAGCGAGTACTGGATCACACCAGCAGCGCCTGCTTAACCATGAAGTTCTTGGTAAGTACCTAGCCAAAATATTTCGAAAATTTCAAATTAACTTCTGACAGAGTAATATAGCCTAAAATTTTGTAGGGGAAGTACAACTGTTAAACTACCCTCTTTTAATGATCAGAAGAAAATATCCTCTATTAACACTAAGGAAGGAAATGGTCTCAAAGGTGGTGAAGATATAATTCCCAATGACTTGGAAATTAATAATACTAATAATAAGCCCGACTAGTGGCCATGATCTTTAAGGCGTATAGTCTATATTGTTAGCCGGTTCGAGTCCCGTTGGTCGAGAAACATTTCACCGTCAGAATATTGGCCATCAATGTGGGACTTTTGGTGGTATACAATTTCTAATCACTAGATTGCGTGCCAAAAGCTTCGATTCAACTCCAAACCCCTCGCAGGGCTAATGTGAAATTGAGGGTATACGACACTGGTGGTGGTGGTGATTCGTCCGTCGGATTGAGATATTAAGATGTTTACAGCAATACTACCTGTTAATCAGAAAGAAAAAATAATTATATAATTGTTTACGTAGCATTATTATTATTATTATTATTATTATTATTATTATTATTATTATTATTATTATTTGAAGCAAATCGACAGGAGTAGTCTATGTGCCGGCACTGAGTTTCACCCTCTCCCTTCCTAGTATCATATCACGTCATTCATGAGGTTGTCGTCATGAAGGGCATCCGGTCGTAAATATCGCTACGAAGATTCGTCTTACTTCACACCCTACCCATAGAGGAACGGGACAAGTGTTTGACATCAATAATAATAATAATAATTAAATAGCCGCCTCAAATATCTTGAGTAAAATTCTATCTTCTTGGCAGAGAATATTTCAAGCTATTCAACAAGATACATGTTTGGATTCGAGGTGGACTACTCAGCGTACTAGCTTTAGGACATGGAGATCCCCAGGTTCGAATTCTAGAAGGGTATAGACAGAGTTTTAATATTCAACTGGTTGTGGCATTGGATGCTTGAGCTGTCCCAGACATTATAGCAAGTCAGGCAATAATAAAGTATACCATACCATAAGACCCTTGTCGGAGTGTTATTCTTGTAAAAAATGTTCCAGGCTAAAAGTATACAAACGATTTTTTATTATTATTATTATTATTATTATTATTATTATTATTATTATTATTATTATTATTATTATTATTCTCTTAGAATAAAAGTCATTTAATCGAAATCATTTGACAGATGCAGGAAATTTAATGCCAGGAGTTCATTTCACCAGTAGTGTGTCAGCGTCGATGAGACAGGAAAATACTTGGCTTGGTTTTATTTACGGAGAGTTCATTGCAAGAAATAAAAAACATGATATGCACAGATTTCTATCCCACAAAATAATTTACAAAAATGACAATAAAATTTTGTATATTTTTATCAAACCCATTCATAAAATATAGGTCTTCTTTTACTTCTATTAAGATAAATTAATTTCACATTCAATGGGGTTCTAATGAAACCTCATTTCCAAAAGCATCTGATGGATAAAGTTCTATTTTACATTAACATTTATGAACTAAGTTGTTAACATTGCCATATTTGGTTTGTAATCCAACGCATGGTTCGATGCGTTTTCATTTTACACGACTTTATTTTGATATCTGTTTCCAGTTAAGTTGGCAGATCTCCCGTATTATACCATTTTATTTCTTCAAGTCTCCTTTATTTAAATATAGAAAAAAGTAATCTCTGTAAAGGTCACGAAGGCTCTCACAGGAATGAAAGGTACTCAGTGGAATATAGTGGTCATGTATTGTATGGGTTATAATATAGGAAATAAATTTAAAATCATTTTAGGTGGAAATTTTTTTTACAAGTCGCTTTACGTCGCACCGACACAGATAGCTCTTATGGCGACGCTGGTAAAGGAAAGGGTTAGGAGTGGGAAGGAAGCAGCTGTGGCTTTAATTAAGGTACTGACTGGCGTGAAAGTGAATAAAACACAAGGAAAACCATCTTCAAGGCTGCTGTGGTAGTTCTAGCCTACCATAATGAAAAATTTACAGCAATACTACCTGTAAATCAGAAAGAAAAAAATATATATTATTGTTTACGTAGCATAATGACCTATATAAGAAGAGAGGGGGACACAGCATTAACGATATGCGAAGTAAGAAAAATTAAACCACTAATCTCAAATAACTAAGTGTAATTTATAAGACTGTTTCTAAACACGACTGTGTAAAATGTGGCCTTATATGGAAGAGAAATAGACAATAACTGATAACTGAAATACGAATCAAACATTGTTTGCTTTAGAATGAGGAATTAATAACACATTTTATTGCTTGGATGGGTAAATCGGATTACAAATGAACAGGTATGGAAACAGAATGATGGAAAGAAGACTAATGGAACTTACCACTATAGACATAAATGTGAACTATGTTTTACGGATCATTTTGAAGTGTAACAAAGAGTTTTGGGTTATCCCGAGGATATCTACTTGCAGTTTTTTAACATTGCGTTCCAAAACGGAGAATCAGAAGATGGCATTTATTTCTTCTAGACAGAATCGCCAGATGAAAAAAGAAATCATCAGCTAGCACCATCTATATTATTTTTCACCATGCATACATGTATCATTCCAATATTACAATTATAAATTATCAACAGTCATTGTTTTAGAATTTATGTCTAAATTTGCTCAAATTTTTGAGAAGGATTGGCATTCAGCACAGGAATGCTTCTTGTTATATTAATGGAATATGTACGTTATGAAGTCCTATATCTGTATATCCTTCATTTCAGATTGTCCTGAGTGCCGTCGTAGCCGTAGCTTTGGCCAGACCTGGCTACCTTCCTGGCGGTATCACCACCCTTGGACTGGGGCCACTAGGTCTGGGACCACTGGGTTTGGGACCACTGGGTTTAGGGCGAGCCATCCTCGCTCCTACTCCCATCGCCCTCCCTGCAGCACCTCAGGCTCCTCAGGACACTCCTGAAGTCCAGGCCGCCCGCGCTGAACACCTCGCCGCTGTTGCCCAGGCCCGCTCTGGTTCTGCCCCAGCTCCTGCCCCTGGTGAGGCTCCACAACCCGTCCAGGACACTCCCGAGGTAGCCAGCGCTAAGGCCGCTCACGCAGTCGCTCACGCTCACGCTGCCACTGTAGCCTCCATCGCTCCTGCAGGTATCTTGGCAGCTCCCGGAATCATCGCTGCCCCTGCTGCTTATGCTGCTCCTGGTATCATCACTGCTGCCCCTACAACCTACATCACATCTCAGCACATCCCCATCTTGACCGCCCAGGGAGTACCTCTTGACACCCCTGAAGTCCAAGCTGCTAGGGCTGCTGATGCCATTGCTCACATAAACGCCAAGGCTGCCCTTCTGGGATAAATTACCTGCCCATTCGCAAAACAAGGCTGATTGATGACAACCAACGCTTCATCGAACATGTAAAAATTTGTATAGATCTAAGTTATAAATAAAGTTTATTTTGCAATTTTTTAAATAAACTTGTCACAATGTCATTTAGTTTACTCCAAACAGGGAATAATGTTTAAGTCGATCATCAGCTGCTCTGAGGCTTTGACTCAACATCATATGTTGTAATTAAGACTTGTCCAAACTTCTCCAGTTGATTATTATTTATTTGCCAAACTAAGAAGGAATTGTTGTCATTAACATATCGTCGCTTCCGGGACAAAACCTCCTATGCGAAATACTTTAGCTTAGAAGTTTGGCCGGTAAGGTTCTGTCATCAAAGGTGCAATATTGTGTGAGAATTGTCAAGGCATTCTCGCTCTTCATGTATATGCTGCGGGTCAGTATATCTCCAAAAATATTTTCAGATAGGAGGTTTTGTCCCGGCAACAACGATATGTATTAAGTGAACCAGCAGTACCCACATGTTCTTCAACGTATGCAACCCGCTAGAAAATAAATGGCTCTTAATCATATCTTACGTGACACCTTACAGCAAGTGTATGTGAAGGCTTCCACAGTTTCTTGCTTGAATAATCAGCGCAGTTGTCTTTGGTTTAAAGGGGCCTGGATTTGACTCCCGAAATAGTCGGGGATTTTAACTGCGTATTGTTAATCCATCCAGGTCGAGGACTGGATGTTTGTATTCCTGTTAATGCACAACTCTACACAAAACTAAAAACCATCAACCAGCACAGAAATACGCAATAGTAAATACATCCCTCCTCATACTCATTGGCGTTAGGAAGGACATCCATCCTTTAAAACAAAGTGAAGATCATATGAGCGACAAATTTAGCAGCTGTGAAATAGGATCGTATGGGAACAGTGGTAGAAAAATAATATAAACAAGATAGCCTGAAATAGCCTTCCTTGTACAACGTAAGAGATGCTGTTTTGCCGAAATGGAGTAGGTGTGCAGGATTCACTCGGTAGGACGTGGGCTTGATTTCCCCTCAGGAAATCGATATTTTCTTTTTGCTATTTGCTTTACGTCGCACTGACACACATGATCTTATGGCGATGAAAATAGACACATTTAATGAATGAGATTTCCACTTTCGTACATCATGTGATAGCCACGAGATCCCTTCAGATAGACTGGCTGCCAGAAAATTGTTGCTCGCTCTGCACCATCCAGGGGGTCCCATGTAGGGTACTTTAAGGTTATACCTACGGACGTCAGTAATCTATTGTCTCCCGCTGCTCACGGGAATAATGACACGTGATCTGCTCAGATTAAACGCACTCTTAAGAAAGTACCGTAAAATCTGCAAAAACCCGTAACTACCGGTACAAGAAGACATCCCTGCGCCGCTCAACTTGCACATCAATTTGTACCTTAACTTGTTGAAGATCTAGTGGGGATCAGAAGATGATATAGTGAGGATCTAATGTGAAGCAAGTGATCCTCAGAAGAGTTGGTTAAAAGCAGGTGATTAAGCCTGTAGATAAGTTAGTCAACGCTGTTACATAGTTAGCCTCCTCCTGTTCAGCTTTGTTAGTCTTAACATAATCTCTGATCTGCCTCACTAAATGTTGCTTAAATTAGTTGATTTTCTAAAATCTCGCATGTAATCCTCGGTGATCCTCTGCGAGTAATCATCGAGTCAGAAGCAATTAGTTCTATGGTTAAAAGCAGGTGATCCTCAGTAAACCTGGTAATCCGCACTAGATGGAGTTAAAATCAAGTAATTCTTCGTAGAGCAGGTAATCCTTGTGTTAGAAGCAAGTGATATACAGGTCAAAAGCAAGTTATTCCAAGTAAATCTTGTTAGAAACAAGTAATCTTCATTGTAGCGTGTTAGAAGCAGTAGTTCAGTTGGTGCACCACCTGACTAAGCTAGGATTGTTGAACCTGCACCTCACCCGTCTACAGGAAAAGTAATTGCTACTAAGATCTGCTAGTAAATTAAGCCCATGCATACAAGTAGTTTGTCTCATATCAGCCCTACTTAGGTTAAGCATGACAGCCCTTTTATGCAAACACCTCCAGCGTGAGGTTAAGCCTGCAGCATTAGCTAAAGTGTGAGGCCCCGCCAAAGTGTAAGCCCCTGTAATCCTCGGGTTAAAAGCATGCATACCTCAGTATATCGGGCAGATGAACCTCAGAAAAGCAGATAATCCTCACAGGATACAGTAAAGAGCAGATGTGGAGCAGATGATACTTAATAAACGTTTACGATCATTATTATTGTCTGTATCGTATTAATGTTTACTTATCAAGTCATAAAATATGATTTAACTAACTTCAATACAGTTCAATTAACAGCTACCATATGAGCACTTCATTTTATAAGCAAGTGATCCACGGGTCAGAAGCAGCTGAGGATCAAGTGACCCTGAGACGATACACTCAGGAGCGACTGGTCCACAGTAGATCGGGCAGGTGATCGTTAGTAGATCGTGTACATACTACTATAATAGTTCTAGGCAACCATGGCCTATGCAGCTAGACCCTGCTAAGAATAGTGTAACAAAATTTGCTTATTCGCTTGCAGTGGGCTAGGCAGATATTTTTTAAGTTAAGGTTTGTTTTAATCTCAACCTATTTTTTAGTCTAAACGACATTTAACGTATCCTCCAACACGTTTTCAACCCAAGAATTCAGTCGGGAATGAGCTGATCTATATCACCGGATAGAGAATAATTTTTAATACATTTTAAGCTAAGAATAAATTCTCTAGGACCATCTATTTAGGAGTTATTAACATTTAAAATAAAGTATCGTTTATAAAGCAAAATATGTTCTACTATAAGCGTCATTTAAAGTATGCTCCAACACTTTGTAAACGTCAATTTGTATTATTTCTCCAAAACTTTAGAAAGATGCAGTCGATGGTGAGCTGATCTATGTAACTAGTCGCATAATACTTTTTATAAATTTTAGGATGAAAATCAATTTTATACAACAAACGGTTGAGGAGATATTGAATTTTTAAGTTAAAGGTTGTTTTCATCCCCAACCTATTTTTTACTCTAAATGTCATTTAAAGTATGCTCCAACACTGTTTTAAGTTCATAGTAATTTTTACCCCCAAATCTTCAGAAAACAACAGTCGAGGGTAAGTTGATCATTATCACCGGTTATGGGATTTTTTAATTTTTTATTTATTTATTTTTTTATTTCACCCCACCGTATTTTTTTTACTCTAAACGCCATTTTTATCTCAAAACTATAAAACAGTCTAGTGAAGGCTAACCTGGCGTAAGGAAAGGCAACCAATGAGATTTATAGATCCTAATGGGTGGGTAGAAGATGGCGATCTGCCCTCAGATGGCCTTCACATAAACCACAGTGGTACGTATAGTTAGGAAATTTGTTTAGAAGGGTTATAGGAAGTTACATTCAGGGAAACGGGGTGTTCTAGGGAGCGGTGATAAGGGTACAGAGAAAAAAGTCAAGTACGGATGATAAAGATGTTAGTGATCAACTGTAGAAGTATTGTAAACAAAGGAATATAATAAAGCAATTTAATAGATATCTACTTACCAGATATTGTAATAGGAGTTGAATCATGGCTCAGAAATTATATAATGGATGTAGAAATTTTCTCACGGAACTGGAGTGTGTATCGTAGACATAGTGTACGAATGGTAGCCTTATGTCTAAAGGTAATAGGTAACGCGGTGTCTTTGGAGTTTACAGACGGGAAAGAGGAGCGCTGACGCTGATACAGAATTATTTGTTAAAATAATCAGCTATGTGGGAAAGGATAGGGAAAGGAATGCCATTGTAGCGGCAGATCGCAATTTACCAAATGTCAATTGGGAAGGTAATGCGAACAACAAGACGCATGACCAACATTTGGCAAATAAGTTAATATGGGAAGGACAGCTGATTCAGAAAATATTAGAGCGAACCAGAGGGAAGAATATTCTGGATGTGGTGCTGATAAAACAAGATGAGCTTTATAGAGAAACCGAAGTAATGGATGGTATTAGTGATCACGAAGCTGTTTTTGTTGTAGTTAAAAATTAATGTGATAGAAAGGAAGGTCTTAAAAGTAGGACTATTAGGCTGATAAAATAGGCATGAGGGAGTTTTTAAAAAGTAACTCTGATCGGTGTAAAACGGTAAATAAAACGGTTACCATACGCTGGGATGTGGTAAAAGCAATTGCTGAGGAATGTGAAAACAGGTTTGTATCTTTAAAAGTGGTAAGGAATGATAAAGGCCCACACATTATCAGAGAGAATTAACGAGACTAAGGAGGAGATGCAGGTTGGAAAGAAATAGTTAAAAATGGCTGTGGAAGTAAGAAGAAATTGAAAGAACTTAATGGGAAATTGAAATTAGCAAAGACGTCAGCTAAGGATAACACGATGGCAAGCATAATTGTCAGTCGTACAAATTTTAGTGAAAAATGGAAGGGTATATATAATAGCTACTTCAAGGCAAAAACAGGTTCCAAGAAGGACATTCCAGCAACCATTAATGAACAAGGGGAGTGTGTATGCGAGGATTTTCAAAAGGCAGAAGTATTCAGTCAGCAGTATGTAGAGATTGTTGGTTACAAGGATAATATCCAGATAGAGGAGGTGACTAATACTAAATAAGTGTTAAAATTTACCTACGATAACAACGACATTTACAACAAGATACAAAATTGTAAACCAGAAAAGCGGCTGGAATTCATAGGATTTCTGGGGATATGCTAAAAAAAGGGGGGTTGGGATATAGTAACACATCTAAGGTACTTATCTGGTTATCTTTCGCATGAAGGAGCTACACCAGATGAATGGAGAGTTGCTATAGTAGCCCCTGTGTATAAATGAAAGGGTGATAGGCATAAAGCTGAAAATTACAGGCCAGTCAATTTGACATTTGCTATTGGAAAATATGGCCCCTGATTATATTAGACATGTCTCCGAAATAACTTACACGTTCGATAGCAGGCGGTTAGGGTTTAGTAAAGGTTATTTATTCCACTGAAGCTCAACTTGTAGGATTCCAGCAAGATATAGCAGATATCTTGGATTCAGGAGGTCGAATGGACTGTATCGCGATTGATGTATCTAAGGCACTTGATACGATAGATCATGAGAGACTACTGGCAAAAATGAGTGCAATTGGACTAGACGAACGAGTGACTGAATGGGTGGCTGTATTTCTAGAAAAAGAACTCAGAATTAGAGTAGGCGAAGCTTTTACTGACCCTATAATAATTAAGAGGGGAATTCATCAAGGCAGTATTATTGTACCTTTATGTTTTACTGTATAAATAAATGATATGAGTAAAGAAGTGGAATCAGAGATACGGAGTAATAAATAAGTTACAAGATTGTGAGCAATTGCAAAATGACCTCGATAATGTTGTGAGATTGGCAGTATCCCAGCATGTCCATGTTCTTCTTCCTTCGCCCCAGAGTTGCTATAAGAACTAACATAAAATGATTAACGAGGTTAAAAGTCAGGCTCTGACTTTCACTAATAGGAAAAGTCCTCTCAGTTTTAATTACAGGGTTGATGAGGTTAAAGTTCCTTTTGGAGATCGTTGTACGTATCTAGGTGTTAATATAAGGAAAGATCTTCATCAGGATAATCACATACATGCTAAATAAAGGGTACAGATCTCTGCACATGGTTACGAGGGTATTTAGGGGTTGTAGTAAGGATGTAAAGAGAGGGCATGTCAGTCTCTGGTAAGACCCCAACTAGAGCATGGGTCCAGTATATGGGACTCTCACCAGAATTACTTGATTCAAGAACTGAAATAAATACAAAGAAAAGCGGCTCTATTTGTCCTGGGTGATTTCCGACAAAAGAGTAGCGTTACAAAAATATTGCAAATTTTGCGCTGGGAAGACTTGGAGAAAGGAAACAAGCTGCTCGACTAAGTGGTATGCTTCGGGCTGTCAGTGGAGAGATGGCGTGTAATGACATTAGTATAAGCTTTGAGTGGTGTCCTTAAAAGTAAGAACGATCAAAATATGAATATGAAGTTGGAATTTAAGAGGAAGAATTGGGGCAAAAATTCGTTTATAGGAAGGGGAGTCGAGGATTGGGATTAGTTACCAAAGGAGAAGTTCAATAAATTTGCAAATTCTGTGCAATCATTTAAGGAAAAGCTAAGAAAACACCCGATTTTTAAAAATGCTATTTGTTCGGGGCGTTGACCTAGAAAGATCTTTTGCCCCATATGTTAGGAACCTGCGTGTATTTGGAAATTACGGAAGTGTGGAATGTTGTCTGTGAAGAAAGGAACGTTAAGGATAACACAAACACCCAGTCCTCAGGCCAGAGATATTAATCATTTACAATTTAAAACCCTTGACCCGGCCGAGAATCGAACCCGGGGCCGCTGGGTGGCAGGCGGACGCGTTGCCCCTTACACCGCGAGGCCAGACCTAAAACAACAGATAGGTGATCTGCCACCTGGGCGACTGCCCTAAATGCCGATCAGTAGTGATTGATCGATAGCGCGATGTTGAGCTTAAATTCTAAGCTAGCTTTAGGTTAGGTTGGGTTAGGTTAGGCTCCCTCTCGTAGCCAGAGTCTGAGGTTAGGCCCCGCCAGGTTGCGATGTTATAAAATACCGCAAACCTAACTCTTGTTCGGCTCCGTGTCTGAACCAGTGTAGTGGACGTCCGTTCAGAGGACCCTGAATTCGGTTACTGGACAGGTTGGAGATTCTCTTTGTGTCACTAATTCTTCCACCTCGGGGATGGGTGTTGGGTGTTTTGTCTTCAGCAAGGAGAGACAATAGTACCCAAGCCTAAAATGTTGTATGTGTTAAATTTATGTACCTTTTCCTCAGCAACTACTCACAATCAAAATGAAAATCCATAGTCTGTTTCCAGTCATTCCACCGGGTCAGGGATGTAATGAATGAAGCCCCCATCTAGTGACGAGGAGAGGAACTGTGCCGGCTGCTGAAGCCTGTCGCACTCCTCTGGGGCATTGACTCATGACTGACAGATAAAATGCAATGATATTCGAGAGTGTTGTGGAAATGAAAGATGATTGGGAAAACCGGAGTACCCAGAGAAAAGCCTGTCCCGTCTCCTCTATGACCAGCACAAAATTCACATGGAGTGAGCGGGATGTGAACCACGGAGTCCCTGTTGTGTGCCACCGGCGCGCTTTCCAAAGTTTCAATCATTCTTTCATGAATGAAAATAAATTGTTTTCATACAATATACTGTGTAAGTATCGTTTGTTGTTAGTAAGCAATCAAAGTTCGAATTTCACTAAATGTAATCCCATAAAAATATAATTCCTCCCTTAAAACTCTTGAATAAATATTATAATTCTTCTTTCTGAAAGCCTACTAAGGTAGAGTTAACAGCCATTGAGACAGCAAAGAATTACCAAGCATTTTTTTTTTTAATGTATCATTTCATTTATGGTACAAGCAACTAAATCACCCTTAAAGTTGTCACCAGAAATAGCTGTTATGAGTGGCACTGAAGGAGAAAGAGATATTCTACAACATGTATAATCGGACCACCAAGTCTTCTATAAATAACATAGGTGGAGCTTCAACAACGAGTTTGGGATTTAAATTGAGATGAATGCGATTCGGGAAGTAAAGAGAGAGAAAAAAGAAATTCAAGATCGAAAGTGGACGAGTTAATAGACCGCAATAGTTGCATCACCTCGAAGACCTTTGAGCCATCAAGGTGATGCTGGGGAGGACCTCCACGGCATAAAAAGGTGTCCGGCTGCGAGATGAGACAGACAGACATACAGCGAGTACTGGATCACACCAGCAGCGCCAACTTAGCCATGAAGTTCTTGGTGAGACTACTTCTTACCCCTACTTACTAAATATTTCAAGGATTTCGATTTTTCGACGAACTTCTGATATAGACATATAGCTTAAATCATTATGACTTAACATACCAATAATTTGTAGTCCTGGTGGTGATTATTACTTTGGCAAATACGACTGTCAAATCATTCATCATAAGAAAACAACGCAAGTTCTCCGACATTTCCAAGAATTGTGGTATTGGGGAAGAGGAAGAAGGTGGCCTGAAAAGCGGTGATAATTAAATTCCAAATGAGATGGAAATTAATTTCTAGTGGTAGTAATAATAATTCTTTCATATCTGGAAAAATAATTGCCAAATTTTTCCTTTCCGGAATGCTGCACTAATGATGGCAGTTGAAGAGGTTAAATTATTCCCTGAGTGCAAGTGAAACCTGTCACAGGTCACTCAAGAAAATAATGTAACCTGCCTGTCCCTTACCTGGAAGAACCGGGCTCGATCCCAGCCATGTCAATGATTTATACCTGGATCTGATGGCCGGTTTGACCTCCACTTAACGTACGTGATTAAAATTGAGGAGCTATCTGAAGATGAGATAGTGGCACCGGTCTAGAAAGCCAAGAACAATAGAACATAGCTAAGACGCCGAGACCCATCAGGGTGGTTGTTCCTTGGGATTTTTAATACATTATTATTTTTTAAATGTTTATTATATTACTGGGCGTAAATATGTTTCTTCTGAATAGAGAATATTTCAGATTAATCAACTAGATATATGTTCGATTCCGAGGATGAATGGTCAGGGTCCGGGCCTCGGGAGCTCACGATCCCGCTTTCTAATTCCGGAAAGGTCGTATGTTCTAATCTCGAGCTGTTAATAACCTTGGGATCATGGTGCTGATCCAAACATTATAGCAACTCAAACACAAACCAACACGACGGCATAAATCGATACTACACTTGTTGGAGTGTTAGACTTACAGAAGCTGTTCTGAATAGAAATTACCACGATTTTATTATTATTATTATTATTATTATTATTATTATTATTATTATTATTATTATCTTAGGATAAAAGCAAAGTGACGTAATCGAAAGAAGTCGACAGATTCAGGAAATATAAATCAAGAATTTCCTCCCGTAAGTTTTCGGGCTCAAGGCACAGGAAAGGCTCGAAACTATGATATGATTAAAGATATTTTAATTAATTTGGTGTATATTTTTAATAAACATGCTTTCAACCCCTACTAAATCAAAATAATTCCACTTTCGGCGGATATCTACTTAAAACTCTGTATTCCAAAATCATATAACGTACAAGACTGTGTTTTATATTAATCTTTCCAATGAACTTCATTTTTACGTTGGTACAATTAGCACACAGACAACGGTTGAATTCGACATTTGGCTTGTAATTAAAGTCGTCCGATGAGGTTTCATACATTTCCAGATCGCCTCTATTGCCGTAATTTAGCCTATTTTTTCAAGTTGCTAAAAATCTTCGATGTGCTAGTCCAACGTTGAAGATAGTCGTGACTGAAATTTTGAACGTATACTATTTACCACTTATCAAAACTAAATTTAAAACCAAGCACTTATTAAGAAGATATAGCCCCACACAGACTCTGGATTTGATTAGTTAATTGGTTGTAAAGTTATTGACAAATGTTGAATGTAAATTACTCCTTGTGACACTGTTTTCATTTTCTGGGCTGTAATTTGGCAGACTTGTCAAAAATACTCAAATATTTAAGATCAAATCCAGGTTTTTCAGTCAGCTATTAACTATTGGAAATATCATTTCTCATTATTCATTCAGTAAGCAAAAATCTAGTTTCGTGCTGTTCTAGGAGCATATATATGAAGGTAATATTCAACTGGTAATAAAACGCAGAAACACTTTTAATTCCTGTACGCATTCAAACACTCTGAAAAGTTCTGGTGAATCCGATAAGAAATCTGTCGCTAGGATAATTTTATACATGGCAAAGAGGTGAAAAGGTTTCAAGGTAGTTAAAAGAAATTGAAATTTTGAGAAACATACTTGCTTTAAAACTGCCCTGGAATGTAAATTACTCCCTACGATTTCTTTCTCATCTTACGCACAGCGTAGGACTATTACAAGGTGCAGTGTTATTGAAATAGTAGTACGAAAGAACTTTGAAGCTAATTTCGTCTGACGCTGTGAGTGAAAGTGGCGTGGGCTTGCTCTGTATTCTCCATTAAATCCGGCATTTAGAGCATTGCAAATGGCGTTCGGGATTTTTAAGGTTAAAATTAAAAATTCAATTTTTTTGATCAAGTCATGAATCTACAAATTAAAATATAAGCACAGTTGTATGGAAAAGTGACTTGCATAAGAGTGAAATATGGGCAATAACCAATAACTGGTAAATACATGAAAGACTGATTGCTTTAGAATCAGAAGTTAATGAGAATTCTGACTATGAGTGGGCTAATTCGGATCACGACGAATTAACAGATAAAGTATCTGGATGGTGGGAAGATACCACTGGGAATTTTTATTGGGATTTATTCAAGTAAAATTACCTCTTCATCATTTCGAAGCGACTCAAATGATTCTTGGATTTCCTCGAGGAGTTATACTTGCACAATTTTTAAACACAGACAATCAGAATTGATAATCACTTTGTTCAGGTGGCGTCGCAGAGAGAAAAATGAAAATAATCAGCTAGGGTCACCTTGTAGCCTTATATCACTCGTATAGTGCTATTAGAAGTAATCAACAGTCACAGTCTCTAAATGTACTAACAATTTCGAAAAGGATTGTCATTCAGTTCACAAAGGCCTTTTGTTACTTATTAAATGAATCTGTATGTTATTAAGTCCTGTATCTGTATATTCTTCATTTCAGATCGTCATGAGTGTTGTCGTAGCCGCAGCTTTGGCCAGGCCTGGCTACCTGGCTGGTGGTATCACCACCCTTGGACTGGGACCACTAGGTTTGGGACCACTGGGTTTAGGGCGAGCCATCCTCGCTCCTACTCCCATCGCCCTCCCTGCAGCACCTCAGGCTCCTCAGGACACTCCTGAAGTCCAGGCCGCCCGCGCTGAACACCTCGCCGCTGTTGCCCAGGCCCGCTCTGGTTCTGCCCCAGCTCCTGCCCCTGGTGAGGCTCCACAACCCGTCCAGGACACTCCCGAGGTAGCCAGCGCTAAGGCCGCTCACGCAGTCGCTCACGCTCACGCTGCCACTGTGGCCGCCATCGCTCCAGCCGGTATTTTGGCCGCTCCTGGACTCCTCGCTGCCCCTGCTGCTTATGCCGCTCCTGGTATCATCACTGCTGCCCCTACAACCTACATCACCTCTCAGCACATCCCCATCTTGACCGCCCAGGGAGTACCTCTTGACACCCCTGAAGTCCAGGCTGCTAGGGCTGCTGATGCAATTGCTCACATCAATGCTAAGGCTGCCCTTCTGGGATAATTTCCCTGCCCTTTCCCAAACAAGGCTGACTGATGACATCCTACGCTTCATCAACATGTAAAAAATTGTATAGATCTAAGTTATAAATAAAGTTAATTTAGCAATATTTTAATCGAACTTGTCACAATGTAATTTTGTTTACCCTAAAGCGCTTCTTCTAAAACTCCTGTCAGGTTCTGTCCTAACATTATCTATTGCAATTACGTCTTATCCAAACGTCTCAAGACGATCGTTATTTGTATACCAAACTAAGGAGAAGAATTCATAGTTCTAGCCCTTCAGACAAGGAACTCAAGGTTGAAAATATCATAGGCATACGAGCTACGAATTTTTAGGTAAATAATATATGAAGTATGAGAATATATACTTTAAAAATTATATAATTACAATCATTTTCTTAATCATCGTTATTCGGTCAATCAGATTTGCCTTTTTCTACCACTACTAGCGCTAAAATGAGTCAATGCAGAGAGTTTCACTTAAGCACCACTACAAGCGCTAATGTGAATCAATGTAGAGTTTCACTAAGCCCTTATAACTACATTCTCTGTGAACTTTATTCAGAAAATCAAAAAACGTCTGAGGGTATTCGCCAGGGAACACATTACAGAAAGCATTATTAAATAAGTTAATTAGGCTAGGATTTGAATCAAAAAGAAAACGAGTAAAGAAACAAGAAATCTTAGGCTGCCTTTCCGGAACTGCATTTAGGCCGGAAGTGATATTTTGATTTTGTTTTGTTTGATAGAGCTATCCAAGTCTGACACTTAAAATCATTTCTGGGCCCTTCAACTTCTGGCACAATTGAGAAAATCGCCTAATTTTACGTTTCTCTTAATATGGGGACTCCACATTTTTCTGCTAAAAATGTTTTCAAGATTAATTATTGTCATTAACGTATACAGTATGTAACAACAAGGTATAGGTAGGCTTTCAGGACACATTCCTCACACGTAAATATGGCGCTCTAAGCAGTGGTAAGGTCGCTAAAAACGGCAGGAATATCAAACACATGACAACGGTGATTCTGGCACGTTTATTATGATTTATGGTTACAGACACGTTTCGATATGACCTCCCAACGCAGCATGGTAGACGGCAGCATATCGGGATAAATCAAAGCGATGTATCGTTGTAAAGTAGCCTTTAGATTGGGCAGAGACCGGATATATCCCTGAGAGTCACGATGCTTCAAATATCCCCACAACCAGAAGTACCATTGATTTTTGGTAGGAGGACATTTAAGACCACGCATCTGGAATTATGGCGAATGTCCACCCACCCTGGGAAAAAAGTGTACAATTGTCAATAATGTAAGAGTGCGTTTTCACGAATCGTTGATCTCGAAAACACATTTCCATCCACTCGGAGGTGAGACTACACAGGTGTACAATATGCTGTAATACGTTTTCACGAAACAAACTAGGAGTTAACCAATATTATAATGCTCTTCAGGACCTGCTCACCTGATGAATTAAACTGAGGATTTGTCCCTGCAATACAGGAGGCCATAGCCCCTACGGAATTCACATTTATTTATTTATTTATTTATTTATTTATTTATTTATTTATTTATTTATTTATTTATTTATTTATTTATTTAATCTGAAAAATGCCTAGAGATGATACGCTCTTTACTGAAGATTTCTCGCAGTAAATCTTTCACCTGGCATGCGTCAAGTGGTGTTGCCCCACCCCGCATTAAAACAACGGCGTGGTCACAGTTGCGTACTTGCAAATCTGGAATCACTTATTAAACAAGGAGGTTCCTATAAAGTGCAGATGACACTGTACACCTAACAGGTCCAAGATGGGTCATATTCTGAAAGAAAAACGGACCAAGAATAGAGCAGCTTTTAAAAACACAGCAAAGAGTTACGTAAAATGAATGAAAAATGTTGTTCCTGCAACAACGAACGAACTGATACAACACAACATTCTGACTTCAGAGTCACGAACAATTGCACGTTCTGACTGCTTGCAGCGACATATTTTCGCCTGGTGGCAAGACTTAGAACTAACAAATTTTATGGCATAATTCAAGAGCATATTGCTTAGTTATCATTTCTACGAAATTTCAGACTCCTACGATCATTACAGCCTGTATGTTATATGGACATGGATCTGAAAACTGATTACTATTTCAATGTAAGAAATCATTTTCTACAACTCTACATAGAACATTAATCATGGGAAACACACAAGAACAGAATCTACCAGCACAACGCATGTTGCGATAATTTAATAATATTGTCATTATACAGGAACGTAGACTTTCTAAATAATGCCAGGGAAGGGTGTGAAAGAAATCAGAGGACCGTGGTAGGTACAAAACAAGTTAAAATATTTGTCAATTTTTAATAAATGAATATATTTTAGTATTGCAAAAATCATTTTCAAATAAGTAAGACCAAAAAAGGAAAGATTGAAACACCAAGAAAAGATAAAAGTCAGTATGCGTTGCGTTGTGTTGTGTTCCTTTTTTGTTCCTTTCTTTCTTCTTTGTATGTGTATATTCATATTTGTGTCTTAAACATTATTGTTGTTTGTAGTTCTTAGTATTTTAAGTTTATCAGTTTCATAGTATTAAAAATAATACGTATGTGGTTAAGTGTAAGAAAGGGCCAGGACCTCTAACTTCGCTACAGATAATAAAGGCTTTATCTACCTATACATTTTCGAATAAGCATCATGAACTTCCCTATTCCAGACTAAGCATTTCAACTTTACTACTAGTTACCAGAGTCCTCAACAGACGTCTCTGGCGTGCTCGCGGCTTCGTCCGCCTTTATTAATTCAACCGTTGGATGTTTCTAAACCATTTATTTTAAAGCAAAATAAAAAGTAAAACTATTTACATACATTGCATGAAATACGTTGTTTTTATATTTGTACAGTTGGCAATTGGAGAATCACATGGACTCCTACAACTTTAAGCGATCGTCCTTGACCCTGTTTGATGCACATGGCAAAACTCAAAATTGAAATGGTATATCCGAAGAGATGATTTGAATCCAAGGAATGAATACTACTTCGCCTGCGTCGTGTCCAATCTTGACGGTGATTCCAATAATATTAGTTTCTTGAGTTTCCATGAGTTTCTTCAGAATCGTATTCCATTGCAGAGGGAAGGAGCATCATATTCCTGAGGAGGATAATCGGTGCCACAAACGTCCGCTCCATGTTTCTACTGCTAGTTCGAAAGGAAATCTTAGAAGTATGTTTTTGAAGATATTGGCAATGCTATAGACGTCTTCATTGAAGGTAAAGGTGGAGTAAGCTGCTGGTTTAGGACTGCCATTTAATAGAGTGGTACATAACTCCAATTCATTAAACAGTACCAACATCTGTTCAAGGTCAGGCGTTTACCGGTTTAAATGCAGAAACTGCAATTCTTCTTACGTAGACAAAACCGGACGCAACTTCAAAACTAGATACTCAGAACACGTTAACGCGATAAAATACAATAGGTTTTCGCCAATAAGGCAACATATGCAGGAGGTAAAACATAATTTCACTACGTTAGACGAAGATATTGAAATTCTCAGTGTCCTAAACAAAGGCCCTCTTCTTGATATCACTGAAAACTGTTTTATACACTTTGATCAATTTTATATCCTAACCTAAATCTTAATGACTTTTCTGAGAAATCGAACATCCTTTTTGATTTCCTTATCCTGGTTTTCAAAAGCTTCAAGTTGACAAGTAGTCGGTCGATCTTTCACGTCATACACAACACATTCTCACGCTACTCGCCCCTACCACAACGTTCCCCTGATCCACCTTAGACAAATCCCCTTACCCCCAGCCCCTTAAACCCTCCCCGTTCTCCTACCTCTGCTCATTATCTGTCCTTACTTCCACTTATACTTCATTTATTAGTTCCTCTAAACACGTCTAGCCACCACGGCAAGCAGAACAAAGTGAGCCTCAAAATGTTACTTGTTTTCTAACTTACCAATTTTTCCCATTTTTATTTCTAACTAACTTTCCTTCTTTCTATAGACTTCATATATCCACATCGAAATGAGAGACTGAGGTCCTACAACATATCTTAGGAGCTCATATATGTCACTATCAACCTTTGGACGTGCCGATAAAACAAAAGCATGTTATTCCTTGCCTAGCAACAACTGTGCACAAGCTGCATCCTTCAAGATCCTTCTCATCACAATATAACAAGGCAACCCTCAAGATGTAATGTGTTGAATCAAGTCCCTTAACTCGTTCTTATCCATTAATTCAACATCACTATATGTTATTTCAACGCTCACAGCGAGAGTGTACAAGACTGTCACGTTGCTTATGAACTCCAATTGAATATTTAATCTTCACGAAAGTGTTACATTTTACAAATATCCTTCAGCATGTGAACTTTGTCATCTATTTTGTGTTGTGTGTGTTGATAGTTGTATACCTTTTGCCCTGATCTTTCAATCGGCTGATGATGGCACCAAATGTGTGTCGAAACCAATCCCGAATGAAACATATAACATAAGTTTGTGCAATTGTATTTCAGTGTATTGAATAGGTGCAATCTCTTTAATTCTCTTTTTAACATTGTTTCCTCATCTTCTCAAAGACCAAGTTCCAGTACATAGGAACTTCTTCAGATCCTGTCTGCTGCAGATTTGAAGAAAATAAGTGTTTGATTTGCCTTAAGATATTCTGTATTTGTCATGTCGTTGTGAAAATAGACCTTTACCTGCATACAATTGCGTCTAAGATTACGCCTATGTTAAAAATTTCAGATCTCTGCGTTCTGTAGATTTACCTTGGCATGGCACACATACACACAGACATTTCGGGATATTACGGATTGAATATGACTCCTCACGTCGGGGACCAAAATGACTTCGTACGCCATGGACTTAAAATGGTTCCTTGACATGTGTTCTCTACCTATATTAAAAGAACGTTGCCTAGCGACAGTGAATCTATCATTTAATCCTGGTGACAGCAAGTTGGATTGTTATATTCCAACACACGTTTTCCGTCGGTTTTTCGTTCATAACTCACCAACGAAAGCGAAAATTAAAAATCCGGCTTCGAGGTGCTTTTGGACCCCCCTCCATCTATCTATGTTCAAAATGTCAGATCTCTGCATGTTGCAGATTCGGCTGGGCACCGCGCACACATACACACACAGAAACACACTTCCTTTTATTATTATAGATTCCACCGTATCGATACTACAAATTTATTGCCATAAGCAATTTGTTCAGTTAGTAGTACATGCTCTGTTTTATACGAACATCAGATACAAGTGTATTTGCTTAGGTGAAAACAATAAAAATGTACTAAGTCACGGCTTTTCTAAAATTTCCTACAAACATGCATAAAAACGATAATACTATTGGTTATTAAGATACTGAGATAAAGAGGTGGAGACGGAGGGTCAGAGGGGAACGGGTTTGGTTGTGGGAGAATTAATCTGTTAGTATCTGCCGATTGTACATGCTTTTTTCATAAAAACTGTGACAGTTTGTCAAAATGTTCATCAAAACGTTCTTCGTAAAAACTTATGTTCCATAATCACAACTTATCAAAGCGTTATATACAGGCTCTATCCGTGACGATGTTACAAACTTCCAGGGATTATGGAGGCCGGAAAATTTATCAATTTGATATAAGGAACCATATTCTGGAAACGATCGAGTCAAAAGTTAAGCAAACTTCTACTCATTTAAGTCCGTTTACCTGCACAAGTTCCACAAGCTGTTCCATTTAAAACAAATGTTCGAAATGGAGTCCCCCTGCGTCGATGTAGGTATGGTATCGTCGCACAAAGTTATGACACCCCGGCGTCTGTTAAAAACGAACAGACGTTAAACAACTTGATTATTAATAACTTTTGACTCAAACGTTTCCCGACTACGGTTTCTTATCTCAAATTGATCCATTTGCCATCCAGCATCATCTCTGGAAGTTTGTAACATCATCATGGACACACCCTGCATATTTTCTTTCTGCACTGTGTTGTTGAGAATCTCTTGAATAAATCCTTAAAATGAGTGACTTGTGGTGTTTCTTTTCGTAACATGCAATTCAATTTTAATGCTGTTAACGAGGGACATCCTACGGTAGAATGATCATTGCAACAATAATCTCTTTAAGAAGGAGTTCCATATTATTGCTTGCTTTGGAGCGGTCTCACTACATTGATACGGCTTTGTAAAGTAAAGCAATCTATAATGTAATGTGAAAATAGCGCCTGTAATAACCTACGGCATCTCCAGTATCTGGCAGCATCTGTCAGTAAGAAACATATAGGATGTGGAGAAGATAAAAGCAACATTTTTAAAGAGAGCCCTATGTTTGTCGAAATTCACCTTTTCGAGACTGGTGTATGAGCTAACTAGGGAAATTATGTTTTTGGAGGAAATACGGGACACATTCTCTCTCTCCCATCAACTCCAGCATACCAATGTTTATTTCGCGAACATCAGAGAAAGAAATCGGAAATCTGGTTGGACTTCTACAGTACGTAAGCGATGATGAATGACAAATGGAAGGAAGCCAACTACGAGTTGCGGCACGTATCAACAAGGCTTGCTGTGCGTGGTTCCCACTTCAAACTATGCTCCACGACGAAGTATCACTCGCCAAATGAGGGATGCATGTGTGCTTTGTGCAGTGTGATCGCTATCACGTACTAAAGTGTGAAGGAAGGAAAATTCCTCTACTTAAGTTCTGCATTGAATGATTCTGTTTATTCTTTGCATATGGCAATTAGCTGCAATAAATGTATTATAATATAGTGTATAAAAACGAAACATCTACTACTAACAGAAGAAATTGCTTAAGGCAATAAATATATAGTATCGATAAAAATATTTACTTTTATTTGATGAAAACCCAGTATTACTGATTTTGTTTCTGTGCATAGTTTGGAATCATTTCGGTTGATTTATAAATGCTACATATTGATTGAAAAGAGACATTGTAATGATAAAATATAATTAAAACAAAATAAAAAGACAGGGATGAAACATATCGTTTAATTTCTAAGCAAATCAAATTCACCACTTGGAAACGGGAATATATCCAGGAAACAAAGTTTGATTTTTTTTTGCCCTTTAGGAATGGAATCTGAAAGCCGTATTATGGGAAGAAACGACCTTTTACTAGTTATATGCATTACCAAAAATCCAGCTTTAAAAGCTTCACTCATTCATCACTTATTGAGTTTTTTCTCCTGTGAAAACTATTTTCATGGACTTGTGCCCTTTTCAAAACTACCAATTCGAGTCTTATTGTGATATCGTTGAAGAATTTCTAAAGATAGTTTACATAACGACACTAGCTTTCGCAAATTATTTTATGAAACAGATGGTTGTTTACATGGAGACACTGGTGCATACCGTATTTTCCTTAATATCTTCTGCATTTTACTTCTAATGCCCGTTGCTCACGGTAAAATTTTCCTCCAAATTTATTGTACAATAATTAATTTTTATAAAATTTCTGTTACGTTCAAATTCAAGTTTTATACAACCTATGATAAAATTTTTAATAAAATATGGCATGTTCTATTTCGTAAAATTCATTTTGATAAAGGAACCAATTAGGGAAACTGACATGACGCTACGAGATGAGAAGATTGTGAAGCCTGTTTGTAAACATAAACAAACACTTCTAAAGTGGCAGTATTCGGGTGGACTAAGAAATCTGATAAGTAGAGCCCGGATTTTAATGCATTAATAGGTTAGAATGCAAACTTACTGAAGTGAGTAGCATGTATAGTCTACCTTCACAACGATTGTGCTATGGGGATTGCATAAACATTAGGGGTACGGCCCATTAGAACCACTATAATTAATGTTACTATGGAAGAGCGGGTGGCCGACACTTCCTACTAACCAAATAAGTTTGCAATCTAACCTATTACTGCATAAAAATTCGGGCCTTACTGATAAGTGTTTGTAGGAGGTTAAAACACCAATGTATCACAACAGAAATGCAAGATGGGAGGCATAAAATTCAATCGCCGAATTTGTGTCGCAAGCCAGGCTGAGGTGAAGGCGAAGATATACTGGCTTCGAAGTCAATTCTTGGCAGTACATACATATCTTAGTTCAGAATTTAGTTCATAGATGGCCAGCCAGATGCTTCCAGGGATTTTATAAAAACAACAGAACTTGTTTTCGTCATATTTTTTTTACAAAATGTCCGACTCGTTGGCTGAATGGTCAGCGTACTGGCCTTCGGTTCAGAGGGTCCCGGTTTCGATTCCCGGCGGGGTCGGGGATTTTAACCTTCACTGGTTAATTTCAATGGCCCGAGGGCTGGGTGTTTGTGCTGTCCCCAACATCCCTGCAACTCACACACCACACATAACACTATCCTCCACCACAATAACACGCAGTTACACTCATCGAAGGGTCTGCTTTACAAGGGCTGCACTCGGCTAGAAATAGCCACACGAAATTATTATTATTATTATTATTATTATTATTATTATTATTATTATTATATTACAAAATTAGTTGTGCAAAAATTTTACCATACATTTTATTGTGAGCAACGGGCATAATTATTATGGATACCCATATGCTTGCAGCAACTACAGTCTTGGCAGAGCTATTGTTCATGACTCTAAAGACTGAGAAAAGAAATGGATGAATATGGAATACAGAATAAGTTAACAGATCTCATTTAGGATGTCCTGAAACCTTAGTGGAAAAAGATAATCGTGAAAGATTTTAGAACATATAATTCAAATATCTAACTCTATATCTTCTGTAAACGTTAATTATTATTTTTTTTCGTCAGGACGTAAATAGAAATGTTGAAGCAGGGAATTCTCAGCTTATAAATTTATTCTGTGCCACTACTGGACTTCTTGCGATTCTCTGTCATCCTGACTGTGAGTTCATTCGTGTAGGTATTCCCCTAAGAGAATAGATTTTGTGTTTGAGTTCTATCAACTGTCAGTCCATCCATATTACTGCCTTCCAGAATAGATTCAAACTCAGAAGTGCATTCCAATTTATTCTTAAAACACTGCTGATTTTTTTGTTGTTGTTGTTGCTGACCTTCTTCTTCATCTTCTTCTTCTTCCTTAGTTCATTAGCCCATAGACTGGTTTGATGCAGCTCTCCATGCCACCATATCCTGTGCTAAACTTTTCAATTCTACGTAACTATCACATCCAACATCTGCTCTAATCTGCTTGTCATATTCATACTTTGGTACATTCCCACCGGTTGTACCGCCTGCACCTCCCTCAAAAACCAACTAGACAAGTCCTAGGGGTCTTAAGGTGTGTCGTATTATTCTAACACTTCTCACTAATTTGATTCAGTATTTCTTCATTCATGAATTTATCTACCCATTTCGCCTTCAGCATTCTTCTGTAACACCACATTTCAAAAGTTTCTATTCCCTTTCTTTATGAGCTGATTATCGCCCATGTTTCACTTCCATTCAATGCCACGCTCCGAACGAAAGTCTTCATAAACATTTTTGTTTTTCTTTTTGGTAGTTGCTTTACGTCGCACCGACACAGATAGGTCTTATGGCGACGATGGGACAGGAAAGGGATAGGAGTGGGAGTGGGAAGGAAGCGGCCGTGGCCTTAATTAAAGTACAGCCCCAGCATTTGCCTGGTGTGAAAATGGAAAACCATCTTCAGGCTGCCGACAGTGGGGTTAGAACCTACTATCTCCCGAATACTGGATACTGGCCGCACTTAAGCGACTGCAGCTATCGAGCTCGGTAAACATCTTTCTAATTCTTACACCAATATCCAAAGATGACAAATCTCTTTTGTTGTTAAGAAAGGCCTTACTTGTGCTAGTCTACATTTTATGCCCTCCTTGCTTCTGCCATCTATAGTTATTCTAATATCCAAGTAAAAATATTTATCTACTTCCTTTAAGATCTCATTTCCTAATCTAATATTCCTGCATCACCTCACTTCGTTCGACTGCACTCCATTAACTTTGCCGGGCTGAGTGCCTTAGACGGTTGAGGCGCTGGCCTTCTGACCCCAACTTGGCAGGTTCGATCCTGGCTCAGTCCGATGTTATTTGAAGGTGCTCAAATACGTCAGCCTCGTGTCGGTAGATTTACTGGCACGTAAAGAACTCCTGCGGGACGAACTCCGGCACTACGGGTTCTCCGAAAACCGTGAAAGTAGTTAGTGGGACGTTAAGCTAATAACATTATTATTATTATTATTATTATTATTATTATTATTATTATTATTGATCAGCGTTTGCTTCTTACACTCTTCACAACTAATACAGTCTGTATTGTGAAATATTGCTCTTATAAGTACCAATTCACTACCACTCGCAAACGATACGATAATAATAATAATAATAATAATAATAATAATAATAATAATAATAATAATAATAATAATAATTGCTTTACGTATCACTAACTACTTGTACGGTTTTCGGAGACGCCGTGATGCGGAAATGTAGTTCCGCTGGAGTTTTTTACGTGCCAGTAAATATACCTATACCAGGCTGACGTATTTGAGCACCTTCAAATACCACCGGACTGAGTCAGGATCGAACCTGCCAAGTTGGGGTTAGAAGGCCAGCGCCTCAACTGTTGAGCCACTCAGCCGGGCGGAGATTAATATGTCAACTGCGAAATCTAGTGTCATAGCGCAACAAATGTAATCCCCCTGTGGGCGGTAGAATAACACCCACGGTATCCCCTGCCTGTCGTAAGAGGTGACTAAAAGGGGCCTCAGGGGCTCTGAACTTTGGAGCGTGGGTTCGCGACCATGGGGGCCTCAGCTGAGTCCTGACATAGCTTCCACTTACTTGTGCCAGGCTCCTCACTTTCATCTATCCTATCCGATCTCCCTTGGTCAACTCTTGCTCTTTTCCGACCCAGACTACCGTATGGAGGCCTAGGTAGTCTTCCTTTGGCCGATATCTTCATTTTTCGAATTGTCGAGCCCCTTCCATTTTCCTCTCTGATTAGTGTTATATAGAGGATGGTTGCCTAGTTGTACTTCTTCTTTAAAAAATAATCACCACCACCAACAACAAATGTAAGACGTATTTGTTAAGGTCAGCACACACCAAAGTTGTCGATGTCAGTAATTACACGTAATGAGAATTTAAGACATGCAGACATGTTTACACACTATTTATGGATAACTGGTTCAAATTCCAGACGACAAGGTTCGGGTTGGTCTTGTTAAATTAACATTATATACGCAAGTAAAAATAAGTCAAGATCAGACGTCTAGAGTAGTGGGAGGGGTGTCTGGTTCATCAAGGTGATGCTAAGAGGAGCAGTATATATATACGTGTGATGACAGGCTGAGGTAAATAGCGAGTTCTGGATATCACCAGTAGCGCAAGCAACCCCGCTGCAGTCATGAAGTTATTGGTGAGTATTTGGTAGCCGACGAAACTCGCAAATGTAGCCTACAGCTTTAAAGTAAACATAATATGGATATAGAACTAAATGCTATAAAATAGTCAAGTTTTATTATTATTATTATTATTATTATTATTATTATTATTATTATTATTATTATTATTATTATGTGCGTATGGACCCAATGGATCACGCAAAGCTCTAACGATTCTGTTTTCTGAGTTGCAAAACAGCTCTCATCCTTTCTCCGTGGATCCTTTTTCGTTCTTCTGTCCACTTTGCTCCAGTCTTCTTTTTCACTTCGTTCTCTGGTTGCACTTTCCATCCATTAATTTTTTTCCTATAAAGGTTTCTGTCCGCGGTGTCATTTGGGTTTATCTGGGCTTTTTCCAGATCCTTCTTCACTTCTAGTACCCATGGAATATTTTTTAGATGTTCTATGTAGGTGAGAATCTTGCGTGTCAGTCTACTTGCCGGCAATCTGTGGACGTGCCCATAGAATTTCAGACGTCTTTTACGGATGTCTGCTGCAGTGTTGGAATGCTCTTCTGTCTCTTTGCGTGACCTCAGTCTATATCCATCTTCTGTTTTTCGGGGGCCGAGAATTTTCCTCAGGATTCTTCTTTCTTCTTTTAAAATATTTTCTAGGTCACCTTTCCCGTTTAGTGTAAGGGTCTCGCTGGCATATAAGACTTCGGGCTTGATTACTGTATTATAGTGTCTGAACTTTATTATTATCCTTTTAGCTGCTACATTCAAGCAAGTCAGAGACATCCTGATCAATATACCAGTAAACTTGATATGTTAGTTCATTTTCCGAAAATTATTTCTTTATTGAATATCCTAATAGTCGTGTAATAATCCACTTTATTTATTTATTTATCTGATTTATTATTCAACAGACATTTCTGCCCACTTACAGAACATTTCCATTTCTTATTTCTAATTTTATAAATAATGTACAATATAAATTCAAATATGAAACTTAATACTATACTTATGAACTATGGACAGTGGTAAGTGTGTGTTGCAACTTATTATTTTAATTTCACCTAAAATATACATTGTTAATCTAAATTATTCTAAGGACTAAATTATTCGTGGTACACAAGTATACTACTCTATATACTATACTAGGGTTATAGTTTACAATATTAGTAGTATAATACAGGGATTCGGCGGCCTCCTCCTCCTCCGGCTCTCGGGAGAGGCCTCCTCCTCCTCCCGCGGGAAATTTGAATTTTGGCGGGAAATTTGAATTTTGGCGGAAGATTTGAATTTGTAAACAAAGCCACGTGCTTTTTGACAGCTGTCATCGACAACAACGCATCGCTAACCTCAGTACTGCCATCTTGACGGGCCTAAACCTCACTAGTGCCAACTTAACCTAACTAGCATGAGGTAAACAAACCCACGTGTTTTTTGACAGCCACGTGCTTTTTGACAGACAACAACGCATCGCTAACCTCAGTACTGCCATCTTGACGGACCTAAACCTCAGTAGTGCCAACTTAACCTCACTAGCATGAGGTAAACAAACCCACGTGTTTTTTGACAGCCACGTGCTTTTGACAGATTTGTAAACAAAGCCACGTGCTTTTTGACAGACAACAACGCATCGCTAACCTCAGTACTGCCATCTTGACGGACCTAAACCTCAGTAGTGCCAACTTAACCTCACTAGCATGAGGTAAACAAAGCCACGTGTTTTTTGACAGCCACGTGCTTTTGACAGATTTGTAAACAAAGCCACGTGCTTTTTGACAGACAACAACGCATCGCTAATCTCAGTACTGCCATCTTGACGGGCCTAAACCTTAGTGGTACCAACTTAACCTAACTAGCGCGAGGTAAACAAAGCCACGTGCTTTTTGACAGCCACGTGCTTTTTTGACAGCTGTCATCCGCCATCTTTGAGCACTGTGCTGCCCTCTTTCGTCACCTGTCATCGGCAGTGCTGCCATCTTGACGGGTCTAAACCTTAGTGCTACCAACTTAACCTAACTAGCGCGAGGTAAACAAAGCCACGTGCAGCTGTCATCCGCCATCTTTGAGCACAGTGCTGCCCTCTTTAGCTACTTACCTTTGAAATGTGGTGGCGGATAATTTGAAAAATGCTTTTTTTTGACAGCAGCCATCTTGCATCGCAAACCTCAGTGCTGCCCTCTTTAGCTAGTTACCTGTGGTGGCAGGCAATTCCACGTGACAGCAGCCATCTTTGAGCACCGTGCTACCCTCTATGTGGTGGCGGCAAATTCCACGTGCTCTTGTTTGGAAACAAACTCACGTGCTTTTTTTGACAGCTGTCATCTGCCATCTTTAATCAACAAAGCACAGTGCTGCCCTCTTTAGCGATTCCACATGACAGCAGCCATCTTTAATCAAGAGAGCACTGTGCTGCCATCTTTAGCTAGATACCTTTGAAATGTGGTGGCGGCAAATTGAAAAATACCACGTGCTCTTGTTTGAAAACAAACTCACGTGCTTTTTTGACAGCTGTCGTGCAGCTGTCATCCGCCATCTTTGAGCATAGTGCTGCCCTCTTTAGCTACTTACCTTTGAAATGTGGTACGTCATCCGCCATCTTGCATCGCAAACCTCAGTGCCGCCCTCTATGTGGTGGCAGACAATTCCACGTGACAGCAGCCATCTTTGAGCACAGCGCTACCCCTCTTCGTGGCGGCGGGAAATTCCACGTGCTTTACAAACCTATATGCTTTTCTGACAGCTGTAATCCGCCATCTTTAATCCAGAGAGAACAGTGCTGCCCTCTATTGGTGGAGGTAAATTCCACGTGCTTTACAAACCTATATGATTTTCTGACAGCTGTCATCCGCCATCTTTAATCCAGAGAGAAGAGTGCTGCCCTCTATGTGGTGACGGTAAATTCCACGTGCTCTTGTTTGGAAACAAAGCTATGTGCAGCTGTCATCCGCCATCTTTAATCACCGCGCTGCCCTCTATGTGGTGACGGCAAATTCCACGTGCTCTTGTTTGGAAACAAAGCTATGTGCTTTTTTGACAGCTGTCATCCGCTATCTTTAATCACCGCGCTGCCCTCTATGTGGTGACGGCAAATTCCACGTGCTTTACAAACCCATGTGCTTTTTTGACAGCTGTCATCCGCCATCTTTAATCCAGAGAGAACAGTGCTGCCCTCTATGTGGTGACGGCAAATTCCACGTGCTTTACAAACCCATGTGCTTTTTTGACAGCTGTCATCCGCCATCTTTAATCCAGAGAGAACAGTGCTGCCCACTATGTGGTGACGGCAAATTCCACGTGCTTTACAAACCCATGTGCTTTTTTGACAGCTGTCATCCGTCATCTTTAATCACCGTGCTGCCCTCTATGTGGTGACGGCAAATTCCACGTGCTTTACAAACCTATGCGCTTTTCTGACAGCCGTCATCCGCCATCTTTGAGAACAGTGCTGCCCTCTATGTGGTGGTGGTAAATTCCACGTGCTTTACAAACCTATGCGCTTTTCTGACAGCTGTCATCCGCCATCTTTAATCACCGTGCTGCCGGGTGACGGCAAATTCCACGTGCTCTTGTTGGGAACTTGCGTCAGGAAGGGCATCCGGCCGTAAAACAATAGTTCGTGATTTAAAATCTAAGAAGTGGATCTAGCTGTAAATCCCCGATTCTCGACAGATTCTTAATCCGAGTTGTCAGGAAGGGCAACCGGTCGTAAAACTATGAGGTTAGATACTGCTAGTTTTGCATCAGGAAGGACAACTCAACACATTCATGTGATTTAAACACATTTTTATCCCCAAGAGAATCGAACCCGAGACTACCGGGTGAGAGGCATGCATACTGTAGGCTATAGATTTGTTCTACAGTCCTCGAAGTATCGGCACAGTCATTCTGAGCGAGTTGTGTGGAATGCATGTGTTAGCTGAAATTGTACACGTATCTTCCGGCTCGACCTTGAGCGAGGACACTGATAAGCGGCTTGTAACTCGCGAAGGTCTTCTTAGCTGAGTGCCATTCAAGCTCTTAAAACACAGTACTAATTAAGGTTGTAAAATATTCTGAAATAGTCCTCCTCTGTAGTGCAGTAGTTAGCTGCTACCCTCGGAGGTCCGAGTTCGATTCCTGGCTCTGCCACGGAATGTGTAGCATTTAGCCTATGTAAGTTCCTAACGTAAAATATCATGATTGTACGGAGAGGTTAAAACACACACAGTGCCTACTCCTATCGAAAGAACCAGCACGGTACCGGCATGTAGGCTTCTCCTGGTGAAGGAGCCTGCACATAGTTTAACGCCTCCTATCAACAGCCCTTACTTAATGCTGGCTTTTTTTTTCGCACACCCCGCCTCACACCATAGTTTTATACGACCGGCTGCCCTTCCTGACTAGGATTTTAAATCGCAGTATACGTGATAAATTTGTTGTAGCGGGTTTTATAACTAGATATCCCGGTACCGACACATAGCCTACTCCCGACTAGAAGAAGCCTGCACAAGGCTTATTGCCTCCATCCGACAAATGAATCACCGTCAAGTCATGTACTCAAAAAATCATTTTCGAAGGAGTCTGCACAAGGTTTAACGTCCCCATCAACAGCACTTACTTATTGCTAGCTTTTTTGCACACCCCGCCTCACACCATAGTTTTATACGACCGGCTGCCCTTCCTGACTAGGATTTTAAATCGCAGTATACGTGATAAATTTGTTGTAGCGGGTTTTATAACTAGATATCCCGGTACCGACACATAGCCTACTCCCGACTAGAAGAAGCCTGCACAAGGCTTATTGCCTCCATCCGACAAATGAATCAGCATCAACACTCTTGTACTCAAAAAATCATTTTCGAAGGAGTCTGCACAAGGTTTAACGCCCCCATCAACAGCCCTTACTTAATGCTAGCTTTCTTGCACACCCCGCCTCACACTATAGTTTTACGACCGCTGCCCTTCCTGACTAGGATTTTAAATCGCAGTATACGTGATAAATTTGTTGTAGCGGGTTTTATAACTAGATATCCCGGTACCGACACATAGCCTACTCCCGACTAGAAGAAGCCTGCACAAGGCTTATTGCCTCCATCCGACAAATGAATCAGCATCAACACTCTTGTACTCAAAAAAAATCATTTTCGAAGGAGTCTGCACAAGGTTTAACGTCCCCATCAACAGCCCTTACTTATTGCTAGCTTTTTTTTGCACACCCCGCCTCACACCATAGTTTTATACGACCGGCTGCCCTTCCCGACTAGGATTTTAAATCGATATCCCGACATAGCCTACTCCTACCGAAGAAGGCAGCTTAACGCCTCCATCCAATAAATGAATCACACTCAAACACTCTTCAATCATTCTCGCTACTTCGGAAGATAGCGGGTTCGAACTGGAAGCCGTAAATGCTAGGCGAGGGGCCTGCGCGATCGTCATAACATGATCTAGCTAGATGCCCTTCCCGACGGCATAAGTTACTAGGATTTGAATCGCGTACCCCGACTAGAAGAAGCCTGCGCATAGCTTAACGCCTCCATCCGACGAATGAATCACCCTCAACACTCTCCAATCATTCTCGCTACTTCAGAAGATAGCGGGTTCGAACTAGAAGCCGTAAATGCTAGGCGAGGGGTCTGCGCGATCGTCATTACATGATCTAACTTTAGCTCAATACCTACAGGTAAGGAATACCGCGTATGTACCCTCGAGAAGTCGAGGATCACACGCTAACTTTCCAAGGCTCGAACTCTTAAATTCTGACACCTCGGCATCAACAGGAGGTTCGAATACGTCAGCCTGCAGGTAGGAGCTCTTGTTTGCATTCGTCCCGACTGTACCCGCAGTTTGTCAGCGATTTTTTCACATCCGGTTGGTAACAAGCAGAATATTTAGCCGCTGCAGTCTGCGCGAAGTGCTCACAGTTCTCTGTATGCGTTTATTACGTACACACACACATCTCCCGTCTGCTGTGAATATTATTCTTCAGCCTTTATCTTAAGGTAAGCTAGAACTGTTAGTTACTTTTTTTATTTGCAAAGCAACTTCTACGCTAGACATCTACATTCATATATGTTTGTTCTTTTTTAGGTACCGTTCGAAAGTACGCAATTTTATTCATCCGAGTAACAGTCTGCAGCACGTGCATTTTTAAGGTATGTTTTCGAACTTTGAGTTGTAAAGATAATTAGGTTAGATGATGCACCCTACACTACATTCATATATGTTTCTTCTTTTTTTTTAGGTACGACCAGAATATTATCATTCGAGTTTCAGGCTTGAACGCACGCATTTTATACATCCGAGTAACAGTTTGCAGCGCGAAGATTTTAAGGTATGTCTGACCTCTATTCGTTGAAACTTGGTTTCTTCTAAAACATCGTAACTTTAGTCTATTGATAAATAGTTGTTCTCTTTAATCTACATACTATAGACGAGGTGCGTACATAGCTATGTCTGCCCTCAACAGGCTTAAACTTGGTTTCTTCTATAACTTTAAGCTATTCATAAATAATTGTTCTCTTCAACCTACATACTATAGACGTGGTATAATTTCAAACACGCACACATAGCTATGTCCGTCCTCAACAGGCTTAAACTTGGTTTCTTCCGAACATCGTAACTTTAAGCTAATCATAAATAGTTGTTCTCTTTAATCAACATACTATAGACGTGGTATGATTTCAAACACGTACACATAGCTATGTCTGCCCTCAACGGGCTGAAAGTTGGTTTCTTCTGTAACTTTAAGCTAATCATAAATAGTTGTTCTCTTTAATCTACATACTATAGACGTGGTATAATTTCAAACACGTACACATAGCTATGTCCGTCCTCAACAGGCTTAAACTTGGTTTCTTCTGTAACTTTAAGCTAATCATAAATAGTTGTTCTCTTTAATCTACATACTATAGACGTAGTATAATTTCAAACACGCACACATAGCTATGTCCGTCCTCAACAGGCTTAAACTTGGTTTCTTCCGTAACTTTAAGCTATTCATAAATAATTGTTCTCTTCAACCTACATACTATAGACGAGGTGCGTACATAGCTATGTCCGTCCTCAACAGGCTTAAACTTGGTTTCTTCCGAACATCGTAACTTTAGTCTATTGATAAATAGTTGTTCTCTTTAATCTACATACTATAGACGTAGTATAATTTCAAACACGCACACATAGCTATGTCCGCCCTCAACAGGTTGAAAGTTGGTTTCTTCCGAACATCGTAACTTTAAGCTAATCATAAATAGTTGTTCCCTTTAATCAACATACTATAGACGTGGTATGATTTCAAACACGAAAACATCGACATTAACTTTGAGAAAAATAAGTTTGGGATGCTCTATGACTCGTGTCAAGGTTAAGTATGACAAACCTACCTACGTCGGCTTCACAGTACTTGAATTGGCTAAAACACTCATGTATGAATTCTATTACGATTATATGATGAAGAAGTACGCGCTTAAGCTAATCATAAATAGTTCTCTTTAATCTACATACTATAGACGAGGTGCGTACATAGCTATGTCCGTCCTCAACAGGCTTAAACTTGGTTTCTTCCGAACATCGTAACTTTAGTCTATTGATAAATAGTTGTTCTCTTTAATCTACATACTATAGACGTGGTATAATTTCAAACACACACACATAGCTATGTCTGTCCTCAACAGGCTTAAACTTGGTTTCTTCTGTAACTTTAAGCTAATCATAAATAGTTGTTCTCTTTAATCTACATACTATAGACGTGGTATAATTTCAAACACGTGCACATAGCTATGTCCGTCCTCAACAGGCTGAAACTTGGTTTCTTCTGTAACTTTAAGCTAATCATAAATAGTTGTTCTCTTTAATCTACATACTATAGACGTGGTATAATTTCAAACACACACACACATAGCTATGTCCGTCCTCAACAGGCTTAAACTTGGTTTCTTCTGTAACTTTAAGCTAATCATAAATAGTTGTTCTCTTTAATCTACATAGTATAGACGTAGTATAATTTCAAACACGCACACATAGCTATGTCTGCCCTCAACAGGTTGAAAGTTGGTTTCTTCCGAACATCGTAACTTTAAGCTAATCATAAATAGTTGTTCTCTTCAATCCTCATACTATAGACGTGGTATAATTTCAAACACGCACACGTAGCTATGTCTATCCTCAACAGGCTTAAACTTGGTTTCTTCCGAACATCGTAACTTTAGTCTATTGATAAATAGTTGTTCTCTTTAATCCTCGCGCTATAGACGTGGTATAATTTCAAACACATGCACATAGCTATGTCTGCCCTCAACAGGCTGAAACTTGGTTTCTTCTAAAACATCGTAACTTTAAGCAATTGATAAATAGTTGTTCTCTTTAATCCACATACTATAGACGTGGTATAATTTCAAACACATGCACATAGCTATGTCTGCCCTCAACAGGCTTAAACTTGGTTTCTTCCGAACATCGTAACTTTAAGCAATTGATAAATAGTTGTTCTCTTTAATCCACATACTATAGACGAGGTATAATTTCAAACACGCGCACATAGCTATGTCTGTCCTCAACAGGCTGAAACTTGGTTTCATCTAAAACATCGTAACTTTAAGCTAATCATAAATAGTTGTTCTCTTTAATCCACATACTATAGACGGGGTATAATTTCAAACACGCACACGTAGCTATGTCTATCCTCAACATGTTGAAACTTGGTTTCTTCCGAACATCGTAACTTTAGAGTATTGATAAATAGTTGTTCTCTTTCAATCGTTCATGCTGTAGATGAGGTTAATCTTATAATTTCAAACTCACAGCAATGTCTGACCTGTACAGGTTCAAACTTGGTTTCTTCCGAACATAGCAACTTTAGTCTATAGATAAATAGTTATTCTCTTCAATCTTTCACGCTGTAGAAGAGGTTAATCTTATAATTTCAAACTCACAGCCATGTCTGACCTCTATAGGTTGAAACTTGCTTTCTTCCGAACATAGCAACTTTAGTCTATAGATAAATAGTTATTCTCTTCAATCTTTCATGCTGTAGAAGAGGTTAATCTTATAATTTCAAACTCACAGCCATGTCTGACCTCTATAGGTTGAAACTTGCTTTCTTCCGAACATCGTAACTCTAGGCTAGCACACTTACCCTTTTATATCCTATTATTACTATGTGTGATGCAAGTGCTAACGCTACATTTATTCTTTTTAGAAAAACCATGGAGAAGATTAACCAGCTAGGTCATATTTCAACTCCAACTACCAAGCCGTTAACAAGTCTACCGCTAAATGAGCAATTTAAAGTAATTTCGCTACGAAGATTAAAAACGAAATTTGGAGAAAGGATTTTATGTGTCTGCGAAGACTTTCAAGTTTTTTTACCTCATAGATTTAGCATGCTAACTGATTTAGAAATAGAAGAACTAAATCAACGTTCTATTTTCATTATATATCACGGCATAGAGAACAAATCTTGTGTTATTAGTTTTACTGATGCGTAAAAGCATGTGCATACAAGAATTACATCGAGAAAGCAAAAGTATGCAAACATCACTACAAGTAAAATCATTCATGATAAAACTAGTACATACAAGATGTGAATAAATACTGTAGAATTGGCATATTCTTTTATTTTAGATTAGGTATTACCTTCTCCTCCTACTCCTTCCTCTCGAAGAAGAATAAGAGCAAGAAAGAAGATGTTGATTAAATTCGTAAGTATGTTATCGTCTAGCACAGTAAGTATGTTGAGAAGAGATTTTTTTCCTAAACTGTGCTTGATTCTAGTCTTGTAATATAGTGTACTACAACATCGCACTATAGTATGTGTATATATGTTTTTTGAACAGTGGTATGTATTCAAGTCTAAACTTGCACACTCTCGCTTTGCGATGCATGTTCGATAAAGATGTACCTTGACAGAGTAAGTAAAGGTAAAGGAAGTTATACACATCAATTAATGTTCTGATCACATGTTAAGGTTAACGACATCGAGTGCAGTGTTCGATTCTAGTCTTGATCACTTATCTAGTGTTTTGAGCACATCAATTAATGTTCTGATTACATGTTAAGGTTAACAACATCGAGTACAATGTTCGATTCTAGTCTTGCTATGTTTTAATCTCATTTCATATTCTAATCACATGTTGAAGTTAACAACATCGAGTGCAGTGTTTGATTCTAGTCTTATGTTTTACAATCTTGTTTCTTTTTTGCAATGCATGTTCGATAGAGGTGTACCTTGAAAGAGTAGGAAGAGTTCGATTCTAGTCCTGCTATGTTTGAACCTGATTTAATGTTCTAATCACGTGTTGAAGTTAACATCAAGTGCAGTGTTCGATTCTAGTCTTGTTATGTTTTACAATCTTGCTTTTGCAATGCACGTTCGATAGAGATGTACCTTCACTGAGCAGGAAGAGCAGCTCAGTAAGTATGTTGAGAAGAGAATTTTTTGTTTTTCTAAACAGTGCTTGATTCTAGTCTCGCAATGCTGTGTTCTGCAACATCGAGCACTAGTATGCAGTTCAAGTTGTAATAAGTTTTGAACAGTAGTATGTGTGTGTTCAAGTCTAAACATGTGTCACTGCGGGTATGTGAGCGGATAACAGCTGACGAAATTGCCCCGCATAGGGCAGCACGGTGCTCTGTTCATTAAAAGATAGCAGATGACAGCTAACGAAATTGCCTGCATGATAGCAGCATAGTGCTCTGTTGGTTAAAGATGGCAGATGTCACCTGTCAAAAAGCACATAGGTTTGTAAAGCACGTGTAATTTGCCGTCACTACATAGAGGGCAGCACGGTGATTAAAGATGGCGGATGACAGCTGTCAAAAAAGCACATAGCTTTGTTTCCAAACAAGAGCACGTGGAATTTGCCGTCACCACATAGAGGGCAGCACGGTGATTAAAGATGGCGGATGACAGCTGTCAAAAAAGCACATGGGTTTGTAAAGCACGTGGAATTTGCCGTCACCACATAGAGGGCAGCACTGTTCTCTCTGGATTAAAGATGGCGGATGACAGCTGTCAAAAAAGCGCATGGGTTTGTAAAGCACGTGGAATTTGCCGTCACCACATAGAGGGCAGCGCGGTGATTAAAGATAGCGGATGACAGCTGTCAAAAAAGCACATAGCTTTGTTTCCAAACAAGAGCACGTGGAATTTGCCGTCACCACATAGAGGGCAGCGCGGTGATTAAAGATGGCGGATGACAGCTGCACATAGCTTTGTTTCCAAACAAGAGCACGTGGAATTTACCGTCACCACATAGAGGGCAGCACTCTTCTCTCTGGATTAAAGATGGCGGATGACAGCTGTCAGAAAATCATATAGGTTTGTAAAGCACGTGGAATTTACCGCCACCAATAGAGGGCAGCACTGTTCTCTCTGGATTAAAGATGGCGGATTACAGCTGTCAGAAAAGCATATAGGTTTGTAAAGCACGTGGAATTTCCCGCCGCCACAAAGAGGGGTAGCGTTGTGCTCAAAGATGGCTGCTGTCACGTGGAATTGTCTACCACCACATAGAGGGCGGCACTGAGGTTTGCGATGCAAGATGGCGGATGACGTACCACATTTCAAAGGTAAGTAGCTAAAGAGGGCAGCACTATGCTCAAAGATGGCGGATGACAGCTGCACGACAGCTGTCAAAAAAGCACGTGAGTTTGTTTTCAAACAAGAGCACGTGGAATTTTTCAATTTGCCGCCACCACATTTCAAAGGTATCTAGCTAAAGATGGCAGCACAGTGCTCTCTTGATTAAAGATGGCTGCTGTCATGTGGAATCGCTAAAGAGGGCAGCACTGTGCTCTGTTGATTAAAGATGGCAGATGACAGCTGTCAAAAAAAGCACGTGAGTTTGTTTCCAAACAAGAGCACGTGGAATTTGCCGCCACCACATAGAGGGTAGCACGGTGCTCAAAGATGGCTGCTGTCACGTGGAATTGCCTGCCACCACAGGTAACTAGCTAAAGAGGGCAGCACTGAGGTTTGCGATGCAAGATGGCTGCTGTCAAAAAAAAGCATTTTTCAAATTATCCGCCACCACATTTCAAAGGTAAGTAGCTAAAGAGGGCAGCACTGTGCTCAAAGATGGCGGATGACAGCTGCACGTGGCTTTGTTTACCTCGCGCTAGTTAGGTTAAGTTGGTAGCACTAAGGTTTAGACCCGTCAAGATGGCAGCACTGCCGATGACAGGTGACGAAAGAGGGCAGCACAGTGCTCAAAGATGGCGGATGACAGCTGTCAAAAAAGCACGTGGCTGTCAAAAAGCACGTGGCTTTGTTTACCTCGCGCTAGTTAGGTTAAGTTGGTACCACTAAGGTTTAGGCCCGTCAAGATGGCAGTACTGATATTAGCGATGCGTTGTTGTCTGTCAAAAAGCACGTGGCTTTGTTTACAAATCTGTCAAAAGCACGTGGCTGTCAAAAAACACGTGGCTTTGTTTACCTCATGCTAGTGAGGTTAAGTTGGCACTACTGAGGTTTCGGTCCGTCAAGATGGCAGTACTGAGGTTAGCGATGCGTTGTTGTCTGTCAAAAAGCACGTGGCTTTGTTTACAAATCTGTCAAAAGCACGTGGCTGTCAAAAAACACGTGGGTTTGTTTACCTCATGCTAGTGAGGTTAAGTTGGCACTACTGAGGTTTAGGTCCGTCAAGATGGCAGTACTGAGGTTAGCGATGCGTTGTTGTCTGTCAAAAAGCACGTGGCTGTCAAAAAACACGTGGGTTTGTTTACCTCATGCTAGTTAGGTTAAGTTGGCACTAGTGAGGTTTAGGCCCGTCAAGATGGCAGTACTGAGGTTAGCGATGCGTTGTTGTCGATGACAGCTGTCAAAAGGCACGTGGCTTTGTTTACAAATTCAAATCTCCCGCCAAAATTCAAATTTCCCGCCAAAATTCAAATTTCCCGCGGGAGGAGGAGGCCTCTCCCGAGAGCCGGAGGAGGAGGAGGCCGCCGAATCCCTGTATTATACTACTAATATTTCATTAATAATATTATTAAGAAATAAGATCACTGAAGATGTGGTGGATGAATTATAGGAACCGTTTGTAGCAGCAAGAATTTTTGAATAGATCGTATAATGGCTTTGAAAGTTTCACGTTACAATATAGTTCAGGTGACACTCGTGATCAACTCCTAACGTTTAAAATATGGCACAGTCAAACAGTAAATGACCACTGCTTGAGCGTTCAATATAGTGCTCACACTTTCCAGGGCTGGAGAGAAACTTAGTGAGAATTAATTCGGGTATTAATGTTCTGCACTGGAGTCTGCTATATATATGGCAGAAGAATAGCTCACTTCTGACATACCACTTTGTACCATAGGGTCAGAGGTTGTTCTGCTGATTAATTAATTAATTTTAATTAATTACTTTGTTTAGAGAAAACTCTATGTTAAAATGAAAAAAATCGAGATTCTTAGGAAAAATGTATATCATTAAATCATTAAACTTCTACATTAACGTCTGGTAAAAGTCTCTGATTTTAGACCATCGGCTACGTATTTAAAACCAAAACTTTAGAAGTTAGAATTTTTCAGAACCTCATTGTTGAGTTCTGGATTGAATAGTATTTTCTATTTTCTACTCCTACAATCAGGATGCAACATTCTACGTATTGTTTCTTCCGTAAATGACTCCTCCTTCTAACTCGTCTTTTGCAAGATTTATAGTCCGAATATTTCGATTATCACAGGAATGAACGTGTTGTATGATTTTTTTTTCACTTTACACACATGTTATTCCTACAACTATTTATTTAATACATTTAATACATGCCTCTTTATCATGGACTAGTAATCCTTTCAGCGTTAGTCTGCAAGCCTCTGTGAATTTGCTAAACACCGCCATAATCCTATGTTTGTAACTAGCCCTACATCTCTTATCTTTAAATCATGAGATACTCTACCTAACCATCGTCGTCTTGATCTCCCTCTACTTCCCTTACCATCCATAACCGAGTCCATTATTCTCCTAGGTAACCTATCATCCTCCATTCGTCCCACATGACCGCACCACCAAAGCTGGTTTATGCATACAGCTTCATCAATCGAGTCTTTCCTAACTTAAACTTTACCTCCTCATTCCGAGTAGCCACTTAACATTGTTCCCACCCGTTCGTACTAGAAACCATTCTCGCTACATTCATGTCTGTTACTTCTAACGTATGAATAAGATATTCTGAGTCCATTATTTTCTACATAAAATGGCATATGCATTTTGATGATGATAATGAAAATGAAAATCCACAGCCTCTTTCTAGTCATTCGACCGAGTCAGGAGAGGCAAGAATAGGAATTGTGCCGGCTGCCGAAGCCTGTCGCACTCCTCTGGGGAAATGATAAATGACTGACGGATGAAATGAAATGTTAGCGGAGAGTATTACTGGAAAGAAAGATGACGGAGGAAACCGGAGTACCCGGAGAAAAACCTGTCCAGCCTCCGCTATGTTCAGCACAAATGTCACATGGAGTGATTGGGATTTGAACCACGGAACCCAGCAGTGAGAGGCCGGCGAGATGCAGCCTGAACTGAGGAGGCACTATGTTAATAATAATAATAATAATAATAATAATAATAATAATAATAATAATAATAATAATAATAATAATAAAAATAATAATAAAAATAAATTATTATTATTATTATTATTATTATTATTAATTTAGAGTCCGGATTATTAGGTACTGATAGGTTAGAAGGCAAACTTACTTAAGCCAGTAACAAGTGTACCCTACACTGTACAACGGTTATGCTATGAGATTTGCATAGATATTAGGAGTACAGCCTATAGAACTCCTTGAATTTATGCTACTCTTTCTACATTATGGTACAACGGGTTGCATGACACTTCCTACAAACCAAATTACTTTGGAATCTAACCTATTACACCTACAAATCCGAGGTGTTGCTATTATTATTATTATTATTATTATTGCTGTTTACAAGGGCCTAACATCTAGATCATTGACCTCTGATGGTACGACACGAAGCGAAATGAAATAATCGATTAAAAATGATGCTTGTTGTTTTAAGGGGCCTATCATCGAAGGTCATCGGCCCCCGATTAAAAATTAAAATGTATCCACTGACTAGGACTTTCAAAAATGATAATGATGCGGAACATGGTTATGAATTAAATATAATCAGTGGATGTAATTCGCAATGCCTTCTTTTTCTGTAACATTTTTTTTAAATAGATGAATACGTAATAAAATTGCGTAACACATTGCCTTTAAAGTAAACCATTTATTTTATCCAGTTTAAATCTCAAACCCTATTAATACGAGGGTCGAGCCATAAATCATGGCAACTACATTTTTCCTCGTGAACAGGAGACAAAACGGAAAATCTAAGATATGCATTTGGCCCAGGGCATGCATTTATGCATTGTGCCTGAAGATAAATTATGACTTCAGGAGATTCCCGTGGGAAAGTGACAGAACACAGGCCATTGCTATGCATTGCTTTATTATGGTGTAAGCAGCAAATACACAAGACTACGTAAAAAGGGCAGGTCTCCCCTGGTTACAGACCTTCAAAATAATCACCTATGGTTTCCACTGTGTGTTGCCAGCGGTGGGGTAGGCGCTGAATTCCATTCGCTGCATGTGTATCGCTAACGTATGACACCTCTCTCCGAAATGTTGTTACGATGTCCTCTTTGTTAGCAAACCGTTGTCCACGTAATGGCATACACACCTAATGCTTCCCGCACCGCGGAGAACAGCTATTGTAATATACGATCGTTGCTCCTGCTCGTTGACTTCCATTTTATGACGCTTTCACTCACACACTGAACTTGGGGGGCATGCATAGACCCACACTGTTGTTTACATAGATCATCTAGTGGCATCATACGGAAGTACATACCGTACGTTTCCAAATACATATCTTAGATTTTCCGTGTTGACTCCTGTTCGCGAGAAAAAGTAAGTTGCCATGGCTTATGACTTGACCTACGTATATACGAAAAGATGGGCGAAAACATCGTCAAAAGAATAAAAACTGAGGTTCCAATGACATAAAAGTTGAAGACATATCAGAAGCTTCACTTTTAAAAGCGACGAAACAGGCCATTATCCCTCAGAAAACGATGGCGACGTCTACTGACTGCTCGTCATCTCGTACAATGAGGCAGAGTGTACTGGGAAGTTTTAAACCAGGGCCTCTCAGGGTGCATGCGCGTGGTGCATGCACTGTGCACGGTGCAAAAGACGACTTGGCTTGGTTGACCAGAGTGCAGACCCCCCACTCCTCTATTTGGAGCAATACCGCTTACTCTCTCTTTCCTCACGCCTGTCTCGCTCGCTCCGCCTGTCTCCCTCTGCCCCACTTGCGCCGTAGCGCTCCAAATCCGGGCTGACTTGAGCCGAGTATAGGCGAGTTGAGCCGAGCTTAGCCGAGTAGCCCAGAGACGAAGCGTTGATCCGAGCCATGCCGAGCGGCAGCGATGCACTGTGCACGGAGCTCTTGCGCCTCTATCTGCACGCGTGAGATTTTGGGCGTTTGAGAGGCCCTGTTTTAAACTATGGCGATGATAGGCAAGGACCACGCACTCTGTAAAGGATGTGAACTACGGTCAGATGACCGCCGCAAGTAAGGTAAAGGGTGGTATCATATGTCCGCTAGAGAGCGATGAAGACAAGTGCAAGTAGCTACAGTCATCTGTTGAGAACTCAGAGAACTACCAGTAATGTTGAAATGCTTAGTCTTCAGTAAGGAAGTTCATGATACGTATTCAAAGATGTATAACGAACTTACCTGTATCACGAATGTACTTCCCTTTACCCTTCACACCGGTGCGGCTAGTCCCTTCGGTAAGTAGGAGTATGTGCGTTGCTATACCATGGCCCACCCGAAGATGACATAATACCACTGCTTCTCTCCGTAGGCCTAGTTCCTTTTATCGCTCTCAGCGTACTTGAAAGAGGGGTGACCTGCCACTCTAGCGTCGAATGTGACCATTATCAAGTGTCTCAACTGAGAATGAATATAATTAGCTGGAACCTTCTGAGGAAATAACCACCTCCTTGGCAGCCCTATGAGCTGACTCGCTTCACGCTACATCCATGAGCATTTTCTTCCAAACTGACGGTTTAGACAAAATTCAGCTTTTTTGTGATTATGAACTATGGTCACATCACTAATGAACAGGCTACTCATTACGTGCGTAAGTCGTAGTTCAATTGTAAACATCCCAGCTGAAGAGTACGCAGAACACGCGCTGTGATGATCGTAGGAGTCTGAACATTCATAGTTATGTGGGGAACATTACACTTACTGACTTGCCAGCTACAGTAAACACAACATTTGAATAGAATTGCCTATTTATTCTGTACGGAGCTTTACATTGTCGTTTCCTATATATGACAATATGTAGAAAAGCACTCGATGTATTTGTTGACTATATCTTGTTTCAATAATGCTGCCATGGAAATGATTTCACCGGCGTTGCCTAGTGTGAAGAGGTCCAGCTGCTGCCCTCTAGGTTCATGTGGCGGAGGGATGACGTGGTTTTGCCACAGGTATGCTAACTATGGAATGCTCTCGCGAAAGATGCCACAAAAATTATTATTTCCTAATCTTTCCACCAGGATATAATACGGCGCTGCAAGCAGTCAGAAAATGCTATTTTCCGTTACTGACGTCAGAATGTTCTGGTGGAATTGCGTTGTGTCAGTTGCTTCGTTGTTGCAGGAACAACCGTTACATTCAGTTTACGTGACATCGTTTGGCTTTATAAGGTCCTTCTTTCTTGGCCAGTTTTTCTTCGAGGAGTGACCCCTCGTGGGCCCGTTGCATGTACAGTGGCATCTGCACAACATAGGGACTTTCTTATGCAACATGTAATTCCAGTTTTGCAACGCAACTGTGATCACACAGTTATTTTCATGCAAGATGGTGAAACGCCACAAGTCGCTATCCAAGTGACAGCTGATTTGCTGCGAGAAACTTTCAGTAACAACCGCATCATCTCTGGGCACTTTCCAGACGCGTGACCTTAAATACCCCAGACCTAAATCCATAAGACTTCTGGTTGTGGAGATATTTGATCTAAAGTCTAGCACACAATGACATGACGCTCTGATTTCAACCGATATGCTTTGGGCAACTGTCAACAACGCCGTTTCACGGTTGCAGGATGTTGCTCATTGTTGAACATTGTTTGTAACCATAAATCCTAATAAACCTGCATTTTTTGTGACCCTACCACTGGTAACAGCGCCATATTTTCACCTGGTGGCAAGTCTTGGAACTAATAATTTGTGTGGCATAATTCGCGAGCGCATTGCTTAGTTGGCAATATGTACGAAATTTCCGATTCCTTCGCCGCGCTGAACACTATGAGTTTAATTATGGACACCCGGTGTTTATGTGCCCGATGAGGAGATCATCAATATACCCATACACATGATTATTGCGGGCAATCTTAATTTAACCACTTTGAGGTAATAAATCCGAGAGAAGAAAGGATAATTTGGGAAGTACTCTTGATAATATACTGTCCATTCCTTAGACTACGGGGACATTTTGCCCTGTTTGCTTATTTCATTTGAAATTTGGAATTAGTACACGGTTTGCTTCTTTTCAGATTGTCCTGAGCGCCGTCGTAGCAGTGGCCCTGGCCAAGCCTTGGTTCACGCATGAAGGTATCACTGCTCTAGATCTGGGACCTGCTTTCTATGACGCCCCTGCCACCGTTGCCCTCCCTGTACCACCTCAGCCTTCTCAGGACACTCCGGAAGTCCAGGCCGCCCGCGCTGAACATCTCGCCGCTGTCGCCAAGGCCATCTCTGGGGCAGCTCCAGCTCCTGCTTCTGCCCCTGCTGAGGCTCCTCAGCCCGTCCAGGACACTCCCGAGGTAGCCAGCGCTAAGGCCGCTCACGCAGTCGCTCACGCTCACGCTGCCACTCTGGCCGCCATCGCTCCTGCCGGTATCTTGGCCGCTCCCGGACTCCTCGCTGCCCCTGCTGCTTATGCCGCTCCTGGTATCATCGGCGCTGCACCCACTGCTTACATTGGATCCCAGCATATCCCCATCTTGACCGCCCAGGGAGTTCCTCTGGACACTCCTGAAGTCCAAGCTGCTAGGGCTGCCAATGCTATCGCACACATCAACGCTAAGGCTACTCGTCTGGGATAAGCAATCTTATCCATCTGTACAAAACACTCCCTATGTCGATATTCGCGTGCTCAATTTGTAAGATATGTCGAAAGCTTCAATGATAAATACACGATACTTGATATATGATCATCAAATATCTTAATGATTGAAAGCAAGCTTCGTTCCCCATAAAGCGCCGTTCACCCCCAACGGCAATGAATAAATGTTGTAAGTGACTCATTTGATGATTTTGATAGTTTTGGTCACGTAACTGTGTTTTTATTATGGAGATAATAGGTTTGAACCGCACTGTGGAAAGCACTGAAGATTGTTTTCCGTAGTTTCTCATTTCCATACTAGAACCCAGTCTCCTCCTTCACAGTCCTAACACTGTCCCATCCTATCGTCGCGTAAGACCAACCCGTTTCGCTGTGACGTACAACAAATTTCAGAGGGAAATATGGTGTCAAGTTTCCCTTGGGGAAAACCAAACTCAAATTGATAACTATTAATGTATTTACATCTCATGAATCGTTTTCGAGAGACGTGAGTGTGGAATTTGGAGTCGACAAGTGAAGGATTCAGTGCATGGAAATTGACTCAGGGCCTATGAAACTACCATGAAGGAAAAAATCAGTTGTCTAGAGTATGACGAAATGAGGCCTATTTGATAAAAGAGCCTTCACTATGTCTCCACGTCATGGCCACGCATCAATACTGCACATCACAGCCTTCAAGGTCACATCAAACCGAGTGAGTTGGTCGAACGGTTAGGGTCGCACAGCAGTGAGCTTGCATTTAGGACATAGTGGGTTGGAACTGTCGACAGCCCTGAAGATGGCTTTGCGTGATTTCCCATTTACACACGAGGTAAATGCTGGGGATGTTCCATTTTTGCTATTTTGCTTTACGTCGCACCGACACAGATATGTCTTATGGCGACGATGGGATAGGAAAGGCCTAGGAATTGGAAGGAAGCGGTCGTGGCCTTAATTAAGGTACAGCCACGGCATTTGCCTGGTGTGAAAATGGGAAACCACGGAAAACCATCTTCAGGGCTGACGACAGTGGGGCTCGAACCCACTATCTCCCGATTCCTGGATACTGGCCGCACTTAAGAGACTGCAGCTATCGAGCTGGGTAGGAATGTTCCGTAATTAATGCCTCGGCCGCTTCATTTCCACCCCAAGCCCTTTCCACTCCCATCGTCGCTGTAAGACCTATCCTTGTCGGTGCGATGTAAAGCAACTTGTAAAAACATCGCATCGACTATCTGTAATCTAACGTCTCTCTTTGATAAAATGTCTCTTATTTATTTATTTATTTATTTATTTATTTATTTATTTACTTATTTATTTATTTATTTATTTATTTATTTGTGTCTTTATCAAGTGGCGAAGTTAGGGCTATTGGCCCTCTCTTACACTTAACCACATACAATTTTTTTATTTTAAAATTATTAATTTAAAATATCATTGTAATCAATTCCAGTTATTGAGAAAATTAAGTCAGATAAGGAATAACAATAATACAGTTAATTAAGATTACTATTGATGAAAAAATGTAGCATATATAGAGAGTTGATAATAAGAAAAATAGATCAACTTAATACCGTACCTGAAGAATATATCTACTAACTAGCTTAAAGGAAAACTTATTCAAATATAAGGCTAAAATAAAATTAACTGAATATTACTATGTTACAATCTGAGTATACAAAAATCGATGCTAATATGTAATATATTTCTAGGAACAGTACATGGCCTTAAATGAGAGGAGAAAGAACGTAAATGGGATAGCCTAAGATACTTAAATCTAGTACGTAATTTTTGGTTTCATTCACACGTCATTCACTCTTACATTCATTCGAGTCAACTGTATGTACTCTGGAGGAATTTACGGTAGACTGTTTTAAATGTCCTAGACAAGCAAGACTGTTTAATATCTTCCAGGATCGTATTCCATAACCTCGAGGCAGAGACCAGGAATGAATGTCTGTAGGTATTTGTTCGATGCGGTGCTATTTCAAGTTGTGATCCGGAACGAGTGTTAATTTCGTGGAATGAAGAAAGAAGCCTAAAATTGGACGATAGATGGGCGGGGCTGTTTCAAGAAAGTAACTGATAGACGAGGGTCATTTGTGGGTTTTTCTACGGTCATTTAAACGTAACCATCTTAACTTTTGGTAGTATGGTGTTATACGAGCGTCGTGTCGAGGCTGGAAAGCATATCAGTAGTATAATTGGATGGTTCTGCGGCACCTCCGCCGCCGCACGCCTCCGCCCGCCTCCTCCTCCGCCGCCGCCTCCGCCGCCGCCGCCCGCGGGAAATTTGAATTTTGGCGGGAAATTTGAATATTTGCGCGAGATTTGAATTTGTAAACAAAGCCACGTGCTTTTTGACAGCTGTCATCGACAACAACGCAACGCTAACCTCACTGCTGCCATCTTGACGGGCCTAAACCTCACTAGTGCCAACTTAACCTAACTAGCATGAGGTAAACAAAGCCACGTGTTTTTTGACAGCCACGTGCTTTTTGACAGACAACAACGCATCGCTAACCTCAGTACTACCATCTTGACGGGCCTAAACCTCAGTAGTGCCAACTTAACCTCACTAGCGCGAGGTAAACAAAGCCACGTGCTTTTTGACAGCCACGTGCTTTTTGACAGATTTGTAAACAAAGCCACGTGCTTTTTGACAGACAACAACGCATCGCAAACCTCAGTACTGCAATCTTGACGGGCCTAAACATTAGTGGTACCAACTTAACCTCACTAGCATGAGGTAAACAAAGCCACGTGCTTTTTGACAGCCACGAGTTTTTTGACAGCCACGTGCTTTTTGACAGACAACAACGCATCGCTAACCTCAGTACTGCCATCTTGACGGGCCTAAACCTAAGTAGTACCAACTTAACCTAACTAGCATGAGGTAAACAAAGCCACGTGTTTTTTGACAGCCACGTGCTTTTTTGACAGCTGTTATCCGCCATCTTTAATCCAGAGAGCACCGTGCTGCCCTCTTTAGATGTAAATTCGTCACCTGTCACCCGCAGTGCTGCCATCTCGGCGGGCCTAAACCTTAGTGCTACCAACTTAACCTCACTAGCGTGAGATAAACAAAGCCACGTGCAGCTGTCATCCGCCATCTTTAATCTATAGAGCACAGTGCTGCCCTCTTTAGCTACTTACCTTTGAAATGTGGTGGCGGATAATTTGAAAAATGCTTTTCTGACAGCAGCCATCTTGCATCGCAAACCTCAGTGCTGCCCTCTTTAGCTAGATACCTGTGGTGACAGACAATTCCACGTGACAGCAGCCATCTTTAATCAAGAGAGCACCGTGCTGCCCTCTATGTGGTGGCGGCAAATTCCACGTGCTCTTGTTTGGAAACAAACTCACGTGCTTTTTTGACAGCTACTACCCACCATCTTTAATCAACAGAGTATAGTGCTACCCTCTATGTGGTGGCGGTAAATTCCACGTGCTCTTGTTTGGTAAACATAGCCACGTGCTTTTTTGACAGCTGTCATCCGCCATCTTTAATCAACAGAGCACCGTGCTGCGAGCAATTTCATCACCTATCACCCGCCTTTTTGACAGCCGTCATTCGCCATCTTTGAGCACAGTGCTGCCCTCTTTAGCTACTTACCTTTGACAGCTGTCATCCGCCATCTTTAATCCAGAGCGAACAGTACCGCCCTCTATGTGGTGACGGCAAATTCCACGTGCTCTTGTTTGGAAACAAAGCCATGTGCAGCTGTCATCCGCCATCTTTAATCACCGTGCTGCCCTCTATGTGGTGACGGCAAATTCCACGTGCTCTTGTTTGGAAACAAAGCCATGTGCAACTGTCATCCGCCATCTTTAATCCAGAGAGAACAGTGCTGCACTCTATGTGGTGGTGGTAAATTCCACGTGCTTTACAAACCTATGCGCTTTTCTGACAGCTGTCATCCGCCATCTTTGAGAACAGTGCTGCCCTCTATGTAGCGGTGGCAAATTCCACGTGCTCTTGTTTGGTAAACATAGCCATGTGCAGCTGTCATCCGCCATTTTTGAGCACCGTGCTGCCCTCTTTAGATGTAAATTCGTCACCTGTCATCCGCAGTGCTGCCATCTTTAGCTAGATACCTTTGAAAAGTGGTGGCGGATAATTTAAAAAGAAAAATTCTACAGCAGCCCTCTCTCGACGCTAATTGCATAAGATGGCGGCTATACATGACTCCTTAAGGGTGCTTACGCAAGATGGCTGCTATACACAGGTTCTTATGAGACACCCTTGGGATGCTTGCGCAAGATGGCAGTTATACATGGCTCCTTATGAGATGCCCTAGGGATGCTTGCGCAAGATAGCGGCTGCTCTTATGGGACGGCTTAAGGGTCCTTGCACAAGATAGCTTGAGACGCCCTAAGGATGCTTGCGCAAGATGGCGGACACAAGATGGCGGCTATACACAACTCCTTATGAGACGCTTTAAGGGTGCTTGCGCAAGATGGTTGCTACTCTTAGCTTCCCCCTCGTGTGTGCTTCTACAATTGTAGGGGGCTAACCTTGGTTACCCTCTTCAATTGAAGATCCTCTTCGCGGTGAGGGGGACTAGTAGCTCCTTTCTTGCGATGCCGAATGGAGCCCTATTGGGTAACCATTCGGCATACAAGGAGGAGGAAGCTAAAGCACCGCCCAACCCTAAGGTGTAACGCGACCCGTGCCGATGGGGTGCATGGCACATGGGAGATGTGTCTTGAACGGAGCCTTCGAGATACTTGGCGACCTCTCGAAGTAAGTAGCCTTACCCAGGTATGCGGGGCTCTGCCTGGGCGGACATATATTTCCCTAGCTACTCGTGGGACCTACATGAGTTCCGTAGCCACCCATAAACCGGAGAGCTCTTCTGGGGCCTCCGAGAGAAATACCAGCACAACAACAACCGAAGGGGACTCTTCGGAGATACCCTCGGACAGTACGACTTCAACAGTTAGAGGGCTCACTCAAGAGGTGGGCAATCTGCAGGTGAAGAAGAAGAAGAAACAGCGCTCTGGCGCTGAAAAGAGGAGGTACAAGAAGGCCTTAAAGGCCCGGGAGCAGGCCAAAGAAGGCCTAACTCCTGGGGCTGAGGGGACTTCTACTACCACAACAGCGACAACAGTGGAGGGATCCAATGGGCACAAGAGGCGGGACCCTGAAAAGGGCTCTGCTTCTAGGGCACAGAGGACCCCACCCACTAAGATGCCAGCGGGGAAACGACTTCTGTCGGGGGCAACCCCAGAAGAAGATCGGCAGACCCGCAAGAGACCCAAAGTGGAGTACGCCAGGATAGCTAAAGCTGGGATCAGGATGGCCATAGTACCTGTGGGATATCCTGACCAGCAGCTATCCGAGAAACAGGTGGAAGCTGTGGAAGAGGCTATCACCAATCTGATAGACGAGCTTCCGGAGCAGGGGCCCATTAAGCCTCAGTTCCTGGACTGCTATCTGTCAAGGGGTGCGGCCGTCATCATAGCGGAGAACAATGAAACCGTAGCATGGCTTTCTAGCCTTGTTACAGATATACAACCGTGGGAAGGAGCCAGGCTCACAATTGTGGGCATGGACAAACTCCTTTCCTACAAGAGAGTCATGGTCTGGATACCAGGACAACCAAAGGACAATAACGTCCTTTTGGGAAGAATGGCACGCCAGAACCATGGCTTAAATCCCGCCAGCTGGAGGGTCTACGACCGCAAGGAGGAGAAGAGAGGCGTCCGCCTTGTGGTCAGCATGGACTCCAGGGATGTGGAGAAAGTGGTGGGGAAGAAGATCTTCTGCGGGGTGCATGTGGCTACCTTCACATTAGTGGAGGGCAAGCGTGACAAGCAGAGGACCAACCCCACCACAGATAAAACCGAGACCAGCAGGGGCGAAGAGCTGGAGCCCGGACAGGAACCGGGGCCAGCCAAACCCCAGGATCCATCGCGGGAGACGGAGCTGCAAGTTCCGGAGACCGCATAAGGTAAAGTATTCTATGAAAGTAAAGAATGATTACTTTCATACAAGCAAATATACAACATTGTATAGCGGCCTCTAGGGTACTTAATAGAAGTATCCAGAAAGGCGGGTTTTCGGTCGCCCTGATACAAGAACCCTGGCTTAGACAGGGACATATCATGGGACTAAATTGTGCAGGTTTCACTCTATTCAGTGGAATAGCAGAGGAGAAGCCTAGAGCATGTATACTAGTTAAGGATCATAACGCTTGGGCTATACCGGGTTTCATTACTAGAGACCTAGTAGCAGTCCTAATGAGATATGAAGAGGGCGGACAGCCAAGAGACTTGGTTGTCTGTTCTGCATATTTCCCAGGAGACTCTGAATCTCCACCCCCGCCGGAGGAGTTCAAGAGACTGGTGATATACTGTAGGAAACAAGGATTAAACCTCGTAGTAGGATGTGATGCCAATGCTCATCATAGCATTTGGGGAAGTAAAAATACAAACCGAAGGGGAGAGCACCTCATAGAATTTCTATGTACAACTGATCTTGAGATCATGAATATTGGTGATACCCCTACCTTCATTAATAATAGGAGCGAAGGGATCATAGATCTTACCCTGGGTTCCATGGGAATCATGCAGGAATTTAAAGACTGGAAGGTCTCTCTGGAGCCTTCCTTGTCAGATCATAGACACATTGTGTTTTATATAGAGGGCTCCATCGAGATCCCGTCTTACAGAAACCCTAGACGAACCGATTGGATATCTTTTAGGGAGGACGTGAGGAGGGGACTGGATGGAGGACCCTCAAATATAATTAAAAACAAAGAGGAGCTGGAGCTCAGTGTGAGTTTTCTCACACGGACACTGGTTACCTCTTATGAATTAAACTGCCCTATTGTTAAGGCAAAAAGAGTAACAGGAAGCTTCAAGTGGAATAGTTATCTTGAACACCTGAGGAGAAATACACGAAGGCTCTGGAATAAATACAGGGAACTTCAGGATCAAGAAAGCCTAGATTCTTACAAAGAATCTCAAAGAAGGTACAAGTCAGAAGTCAAGAAGGCTTCTAGGAAATCTTGGAGACAATTTTGTGACTCCATTGAAAGTCAACATGAAGCGGCAAGGCTTCATAAAATTTTAACCTTGGATAGAAGGGCAAGGCTGGGCTCATTGGAGACTCCTTCTGGTGGATACACATCCACAGAGGGGGAGACCCTGAGCTTACTGCTTGATGCCCACTTTCCAGGTTCGGTAATCACGAATAGTGAGGTAGAATCGAGCGGATCCTTCAGACCCGATAAAAGTGGCTGGAGGGAAGCCGCAGAGATTGTTACCCCAAGAAGGGTTAAGTGGGCATTAGAATCCTTTGCCCCTTACAAAAGCCCAGGTGTGGATGGGATCTTCCCGGCGCTTCTTCAGGAGGCGGGGGGGGTCCTTATACCATACCTGGTCAGAATCTTTAGAGCCTGTCTCACTATGGGGTACGTGTACTCCTTGTGGCGTCAGGCGAAGGTGGTATTTATACCTAAACCCGGAAGGTCTTCATATACTAGACCTAAGGATTATAGACCCATTAGTCTAACGTCTTTTCTACTTAAGACCTTGGAAAGACTGGTGGATAGACATATCAGGGAGAAAGTATTAAGAGACTTTCCCCTGCATTCTCATCAACATGCATATCAACCAGGGAAGTCGGTTGAGACGGCACTACACCAGCTGGTTTCTAGGCTGGAGAGTGCCTTGGATCAGCAACAACTTGCTATGGTTGTATTCCTAGATATAGAAGGGGCCTTTAACTATACATCTTTGGGCTCCATAGAACGTAGTCTAGAGAGAAGAGGAGTGAGCAGTATGCTCATAAAATGGATTATGGCCTCACTGCAGGGCCGTCAAGTTCTGTTTACTCTCAACGCTGTAATGTTGAGAGCTAATATAGACAGGGGGTGTCCACAGGGAGGAGTATTATCACCAACATTATGGTGTCTGGTAGTGGATGAACTACTTACCAGGTTAAATGTTGGAGGAATATACGCCCAAGGCTATGCAGACGACATAAGCCTGATGGCGGTAGGAAATTTCCCCAGTACGGTTTCCGAACTCGTACAGAGCTCTCTACGTAGGGTGGAAAGATGGTGTCACGAGACAGACTTGTCGGTTAATCCCGATAAGACGGAGCTCGTGGTATTTACCAGGAGGAGGAGGCTAGACGGACTGTCAGAGCCTTTCCTATTCGGAAAAAAATTAGTTAAGACAACCTCGGTTAAGTACCTAGGGGTAATCCTTGAGGCAAGACTGAGTTGGAAGAAACATATAGATCATAAGGTGGATAAGGCTCGCAAGATTATGTGGGCCTGTCGCAGGGCCGTCGGGAAGACTTGGGGCCTAAGACCTAGGGTGGTCCAGTGGCTCTATATCTCCATTGTACGGCCCACGATCACCTATGCATCTATAGTCTGGTGGCCAGGCTCAGAGAGTAAAACTGTGAGCACCAAGTTAAACAGTGTCCAAAGACTTGCGTGTCTAGGAATAACAGGGGCACTGGATACTACACCATTATGTGCAATGGAGGCCATCCTAGGTTTTCCCCCCTTACATTTATATGTTAAGGTAATAGCGGGAATGAGTGCCTATCGCCTTTGGTCACTCGGAGGATGGTCCTTCAAAAACCCGAATAGAGGTCATGCCTCTATTCTTACAAGGCTTCACCAGACTTGCCCTATGACAATGATGATCGGGGATCTGATGAAGCCTAGCTTTAATTTGAATTATAAATTCACAGTGGTGATACCCACAAGGGAGGAGTGGGCCGCGGACGCTGGGGCCCGTCTTAAGTCTGGGGGCTGTACATGGTACACAGATGGCTCGCGGACGGAGGCGGGCACAGGCGCCGGGGTCTGGGGGCCTAAGACAAGGCTCTCCCTTCCTATGGGTAAATATGCTACTGTTTTCCAGGCTGAAGTATACGCAATACTAGCCTGTGCTTTAAATATATGGAAAATGCCTGGACACAGAAGACACATCACTATATGTAGTGATAGCCAGGCAGCGTTAAAAGCACTATGTGCAGTTAAAACAACATCAAAACTGGTTTGGGAATGCCAAAGGATGATAGATCAGCTGTGTGAGCTTAGCTCAGTTACCTTATTATGGGTTCCTGGGCACACAGGAATCAGTGGAAATGAAGAAGCTGACAAACTAGCGAAACAGGGCTCAATGGGTTCCTTCACAGGACCAGAGCCCTTCCTGGGAGTGTCACTCCGAAGTGTGAGACTGGCAATATCCCAATGGATAAACCAGTCTCACCTAGATATTTGGAAGAGGTTAACCATAGCAAGACAGGCACGTGAACTTATCAAAGGGCCTAGTCAAAGCTATAAAAAGGTCCTAATGAATTTGAATAGGACCAGAATGAGAATGGTAGTTGGACTGTTAACAGGCCACAATACCTTACAGAGACACCTACACATCATGAAAATCACCCACGATCCGATGTGTAGAAGATGCGGTAAGGAGGAGGAGACCTCCGCGCATGTGTTATGTCAGTGCGAGGCTTTTGCAGGCACTAGACATCGATACCTGGGCTCACATTTTGTGAGCCTGGAGGACATCAGGAACGCCAAAATCCGGACACTGGTATCCTTTATAGGAGCACTAGGTCTGGACTAGGCAAACCCGTTCAAGGGGCACAAAGGGTCTTCATAGACCTACGTGTGGAGCTCTGCGAAAACAGGGCTCACCCATTTCTTATCTATCTATCTATCTACTCTTAGCTTAGAGGCTAACGTGTCGTGATAGTTCGATTCATTAAATTTAGGGCTTAAATGCAAAATGTTAAATATATCGAAAACGGTGCACCGTAGAGCAAAACGGACAAACTTTTTCTGCCTAATACCTAGGTTCGCAGTATGAGGAACAAGAAAATCATAGTCTAATGATGGGATCAACGGTTCGGTTCCTACTTAGGCCCTTTGGCATTTGCTCTGTTTTAGCTTGTATTGAAGCGAGTCTTCGTAACATGATCAGGTCTAGCTATGGTAGAGAGTATAACGTACCGTGCAGGTTCGATTCATTAAATTTGGAGGCTTAAATGCAAAATGTTAAATATCTCGAAAACGATGCATCGTAGAGCAAAACGGACAAAAATTTTTCCGCCTAATACGTAGGTTCGTAGTATCAGGAACAAGAAAAAACATAGTCTAATGATGAGATCAACGGTTCGATTCCTACTTAAGCCCTTTGCCATTCGCAGCTATCTATTTCTACAAGATGGTGGCTGCTCTTATGAGAAACAAGATGCCTTGAGACGTCCTAGGGATGCTTACGCAAGATGGCAGACACAAAATGGTGACTATACATAGCTCCTTATGAGACGGCCTAGGGGTGCTCGCACAAGATGGCGGCTACTCTTATGAAGAAAGCTAGCTTAGAGGCTACTGCGCAAGATAACAGCTGCTGTTATGCATGTGGTGGAGGGCAATTTGAAATTCTATGTGCTTAATCAACAGAGCACCCTGCTGCCCTCTTTAGCTGAAATGTGGTGGTGGATAATTTGAAAAATTCTTTTGACAGCTATCATCTTTAAACAAAGGCGACTATACATAGGCTGTTAAGGCCTTATCATTCTCCTCCTCCTCCTCCTCCTCCTCCTCCTCCTCCCCCTCCTCCTCCTCCTTCTCTACCTCCTCCTCCGCCTCGTATGTCAAGGCATAGCTTTATATCGAACAAGTTTAAACCTGCATCGCGAAGGCAAGCGTGTGCAGCGATAACATTATTGTGCATGTTTAGACTTTCGAAACATAAGAAGAGTAGAATCAAACGCTGTACTCGATACGACATGTGATCAGAACATTGATTGATGCGTTCAGAAAACAAAATAAGTGATCAAGACTAGAATCGAACAATGTACTCAATACATCATGTGTTTAGAATATGTCAGGGGATACGCTTGTTCTAAGAAGATCAGATTGAAACATAACAAGACTAGAATAGAACACTGTAATCGATGTTGTTAACTTCAACATGTGATCAGAACATTGATTGATGTATTCAGAACACAAAATAAGTGATCATGACTAGAATCGAACACTGTACTCGATACAACATGTGATCAGAACATTGATCGATGTGTTCAGAACACGAAATAAGTGATCAAGACTAGAATCGAACACTGTACTCAATACAACATGTGTTTAGAACATGTTAGGGGGTACCCTTGTTCTAAGAAGATCAGAATGAAACATAACAAGACTAGAATCGAACACTGTAATCGATGTTGTTAACCTCAACACATGATCAGAACATTGTTTGATGTGTTCAGAGCAAAAATACAATTTTGATGATTTGCGCAGCTAACTCGCTCGGTAAACGATATAGCCAAAGTATATCTTCAAATTATTTACCTTCCATCATTCGTCTTGTGTGTAAAAATCAGTCGAACAAGTTATCGCATAAACATGGCTGAAAAAAAAATCGTGATAGGGTATGGAACCCAGGGGTTACATCTTATCAGAAGGGCAAAAAGGATGAAAGGACTCTTCCTCCTCCTTACCGCACATTCCTTGGCTAAAGGGCTAATGGGCTAAAGGGCTAATGGGCTAAAGGGCTAAAGGGCTAATGGGCTAAAGGGCTAAAGGTGCAACAACCTCATCGATCGCTATCAGCAAGAACGCTTGTACTTTGTTAAGTGTAGAAAATTAATCTTTATTGGTAAATGGTTTTATGTTCAGAACAAGGAATGGAACCTAGGGGTTACGTCTTACCTAATAAAATCCCCGAGGTGCGATGAGTTACGTTTTTCGAACTAGTGTTTGGAACACTGAACTTTTCAAGATGGCAAGAGTGAGGTTAGCAATGTTCTGTTGTTGGATTTTAAATTCCACGCTACAACATGCATAAGGTGGCAGCCCTTGAGGTTTACTACCGTAAAGATGGCAAGAGTGAGGTTAGCAATGTTCCGTTGTTGGATTTTTAAAATTCCCCGCTATAACATGCAAAAGGTGGCAGCCTTGAGGTTTACCGCCGTAAAGATGGCAGCAGTGAGGTTAGCGACGCTCCATTGTCCTTCAAAGTGAGGTTAGGGTTCGTCAAGAAGACAGCTGTCAAAAAAGCACGTGGCTATGTTTACCAAACAAGAGCACGTGATCGTGACGTCACGGTCACGTAATCAATCCTTAGCTCGACGTCGCTAAGAGCAGCATTAGGATTAGCTATTCTTAAAAGTCTTGGGAACAGAGCAGCAGTATGAATTGCTATGTTTTAAAGCGTGTACACATTACCTATCGACTTTGCATGTATCGACTCTCGTACTAAACTTCTGCAGGTAGATTGTGCTGCTATCATAGCATAACTTATACGCATGAACTTAAAAGTAGAAAGAATAGCCATGTTTCAAAGCGTGTACACATTACTTATTGATTTTGCATGCATCAAATATCGTACTAAACTCCTTCCGCTAGATTGTGCTGCTATCTTAACACAACCTATACGCATGACCTTAAAGTAAAAAGGTGTGTACACATCACCTATCGATTTTGCATGCATCGAATCTCGTACTGAACTTCGTCCGCTAGATTGTGCTGGTATCTTAGCATAACTTATACACATGAACTTAAAAGTACAAAGAATAGCCATGTTTCAAAGCGTGTACACATCAACTATCGAATTTGCATGTATTGACTCTCATACTAAACTCCTTCCGCTAGATCGTGCTGCTATCTTAGCATAACCAATACGCATGACCTTAAAGTAAAAAGAATAGCCATGTTTCAAAGTGTGTACACATTACCTATCGACTTTGCATGCAACAAATATTGTACTAAACTTCTTCCGCTAGGTTGTGCTGCTATCTTAGCATAACCTGTACGCATGAACTTAAAGTACAAAGAATAGCCATGTTTCAAAGCGTGTACACATTACTTATTGATTTTGCATGCATCAAATCTCGTACTAAATTTATTCCGCTAGATTGTGCTGCTATCTTAGCATAACCTATACCAATGAACTTAAAGTACAATGATTAGTCATGTTTCAAAGCGTGTACACATCAACTATCGACTTTGCATGTATTGACTCTCGTACTAAACTCCTTCCGCTAGATCATGCTGCTATCTTAGCATAACCAATACGCATGACCTTAAAGTAAAAAGAATAGCCATGTTTCAAAGTGTGTACACATTACCTATCGATTTTACAAGCATCGACTCTCGTACTAAACTTCTTCCGCTAGATTGTGCTGGTATCTTAGCATAACCTATACGCATGGCCTTAAGGTACAAAGAATAGCCATGTTTCAAAGCGTGTACACATTACCTATCGATTTTGCATGCATTGACTCTCGTACTAAACTTCTTCCGCTAGATTGTGCTGGCATCTTAGCATAACTTATACACATGAACTTAAAAGTACAAAGAATAACCATGTTTCAAAGCATGTGCACATTACCTATGGATTTTGCATGCATTGACTCTCGTACTAATCTCCTCCCGCTAGATTGTGCTGCTATCCTAGCATAACCTATACGCATGACCTTAAAGTAAAAAGAATAGCCATGTTTCAAAGTGTGTACACATCACCTATCGATTTGCATGCAACAAATATCGTACTAAACTTCTTCCGCTAGATTGTGCTGCTATCTTAGCATAACTAAGATGCATGAACTGAAAGTACGAAGAATAACCATGTTTTAAAGCGTGTACTCATTACTTATCGATTTTACATACATCGACTCTCGTACTAAACTTCTTGCGCTAGATTGTGCCGCTATCTTAGCATAACCTGTACGCATGAACTTAAAGTACAAAGAATAGCCTTGTTTCGAAGCGTTTACACATTACCTAATGATTTTGCACGAAACGACTATCATACTAAACTTTTCCCACTAGATTGTGCTAAAATCATGTAAGTGTGCTGCTATCTTAGCATAATCTATCGATTTTACATGCATCTACTATCGTACTAGACTTCTTCCGCTAGAGCATGTAGCAATCGCTTTTGTGTATCCCTAACCCATGTGCACGAACTTAAAGCATAAAGATGAGCTATGTTCTAAAGCGTGTACACATCACCTATCGATAATGTATGTATCGAATATCGTACTAAACTTCTCCTGCTAGAGCGTACGAGTATCGCTTGTGCGTGCACGAACTTAAAGCATAAAGAATAGCAATGTATAAAAATCTTGTAAACAAAGCAGCAGCATTACGTATAGTCAAGATTAAATGCGTGCACACATCATGTATCTATGACGCACACAGTACTAAACTTATTCCATTAGAATGTACAAAGTTCGCATGTGTTTGTGCTGCTATCTTAGCATAGCCTATGTGAATGAACTTAAAGCATAAAGAATAGTGATGTATAAAAATCTTGTGAACATAGCAGAGTGTTAACTACGTAGGTGTAGACATTGAACTTTGCATGCTGAGGCAGCATACTACGTGACCGTGACGTCACGATCACGTGCTCTTGTTTGGTAAACATAGCCACGTGCTTTTTTGACAGCTGTCTTCTTGACGAACCCTAACCTCACTTTGAAGGACAATGGAGCGTCGCTAACCTCACTGCTGCCATCTTTACGGCGGTAAACCTCAAGGCTGCCACCTTTTGCATGTTATAGCGGGGAATTTTAAAAATCCAACAACGGAACATTGCTAACCTCACTCTTGCCATCTTTACGGGAGTAAACCTCAAGGGCTGCCACCTTATGCATGTTGTAGCGTGGAATTTAAAATCCAACAACAGAACATTGCTAACCTCACTCTTGCCATCTTGAAAAGTTCAGTGTTCCAAACACTAGTTCGAAAAACGTAACTCATCGCACCTCGGGGATTTTATTAGGTAAGACGTAACCCCTAGGTTCCATTCCTTGTTCTGAACATAAAACCATTTACCAATAAAGATTAATTTTCTACACTTAACAAAGTACAAGCGTTCTTGCTGATAGCGATCGATGAGGTTGTTGCACCTTTAGCCCTTTAGCCCATTAGCCCTTTAGCCCTTTAGCCCATTAGCCCTTTAGCCCATTAGCCCTTTAGCCAAGGAATGTGCGGTAAGGAGGAGGAAGAGTCCTTTCATCCTTTTTGCCCTTCTGATAAGATGTAACCCCTGGGTTCCATACCCTATCACGATTTTTTTTTCAGCCATGTTTATGCGATAACTTGTTCGACTGATTTTTACACACAAGACGAATGATGGAAGGTAAATAATTTGAAGATATACTTTGGCTATATCGTTTACCGAGCGAGTTAGCTGCGCAAATCATCAAAATTGTACTTTTGCTCTGAACACATCAAACAATGTTCTGATCATATGTTGAGGTTAACAACATCGATTACAGTGTTCGATTCTAGTCTTGTTATGTTTCATTCTGATCTTCTTAGAACAAGGGTACCCCCTAACATGTTCTAAACACATGTTGTATTGAGTACAGTGTTCGATTCTAGTCTTGATCACTTATTTCGTGTTCTGAACACATCGATCAATGTTCTGATCACATGTTGTATCGAGTACAGTGTTCGATTCTAGTCATGATCACTTATTTTGTGTTCTGAATACATCAATCAATGTTCTGATCACATGTTGAAGTTAACAACATCGATTACAGTGTTCTATTCTAGTCTTGTTATGTTTCAATCTGATCTTCTTAGAACAAGCGTATCCCCTGACATATTCTAAACACATGATGTATTGAGTACATTGTTCGATTCTAGTCTTGATCACTTATTTTGTTTTCTGAACGCATCAATCAATGTTCTGATCACATGTCGTATCGAGTACAGCGTTTGATTCTACTCTTCTTATGTTTCGAAAGTCTAAACATGCACAATAATGTTATCGCTGCACACGCTTGCCTTCGCGATGCAGGTTTAAACTTGTTCGATATAAAGCTATGCCTTGACATAAGAGGCGGAGGAGGAGGTAGAGAAGGAGGAGGAGGAGGGGGAGGAGGAGGAGGAGGAGGAGGAGGAGGAGGAGGAGGAGGAGGAGAATGATAAGGCCTTAACAGCCTATGTATAGTCGCCTTTGTTTAAAGATGATAGCTGTCAAAAGAATTTTTCAAATTATCCACCACCACATTTCAGCTAAAGAGGGCAGCAGGGTGCTCTGTTGATTAAGCACATAGAATTTCAAATTGCCCTCCACCACATGCATAACAGCAGCTGTTATCTTGCGCAGTAGCCTCTAAGCTAGCTTTCTTCATAAGAGTAGCCGCCATCTTGTGCGAGCACCCCTAGGCCGTCTCATAAGGAGCTATGTATAGTCACCATTTTGTGTCTGCCATCTTGCGTAAGCATCCCTAGGACGTCTCAAGGCATCTTGTTTCTCATAAGAGCAGCCACCATCTTGTAGAAATAGATAGCTGCGAATGGCAAAGGGCTTAAGTAGGAATCGAACCGCTGATCTCATCATTAGACTATGTTTTTTCTTGTTCCTGATACTACGAACCTACGTATTAGGCGGAAAAATTTTGTCCGTTTTGCTCTACGATGCATCGTTTTCGAGATATTTAACATTTTGCATTTAAGCCTCCAAATTTAATGAATCGAACCTGCACGGTACGTTATACTCTCTACCATAGCTAGACCTGATCATGTTACGAAGACTCGCTTCAATACAAGCTAAAACAGAGCAAATGCCAAAGGGCCTAAGTAGGAACCGAACCGTTGATCCCATCATTAGACTATGATTTTCTTGTTCCTCATACTGCGAACCTAGGTATTAGGCAGAAAAATTTTGTCCGTTTTGCTCTATGGTGCACCGTTTTCGATATATTTAACATTTTGCATTTAAGCCCTAAATGTAATGAATCGAACTATCACGACACGTTAGCCTCTAAGCTAAGAGTAGCAACCATCTTGCGCAAGCACCCTTAAAGCGTCTCATAAGGAGTTATGTATAGCTGTCATCTTGTGTCCGCCATCTTGAGCAAGCATCCTTAGGGCGTCTCAAGCCATCTTGTGCAAGGACCCTTAAGCCGTCCCATAAGAGCAGCCGCTATCTTGCGCAAGCATCCCTAGGGCATCTCATAAGGAGCCATGTATAACTGCCATCTTGCGCAAGCATCCCAAGGGCGTCTCATAAGAACCTGTGTATAGCAGCCATCTTGCGTAAGCAACCTTAAGGAGTCATGTATAGCCGCCATCTTATGCAATTAGCGTCGAGAGAGGGCTGCTGTAGAATTTTTCTTTTTAAACTATCCGCCACCACATTTCAAAGGTATCTAGCTAAAGATGGCAGCACTGCGGATGACAGGTGACGAATTTACATCTACTACGATAAAGAGGGCAGCACTGTGCTCTCTGGATTAAAGATGGCGGATGACAGCTGTCAAAAAACACGTGGCTTTGTTTATCTCGCGCTAGTGAGGTTAAGTTGGTAGCACTAAGGTTTAGACCCGTCAAGATGGCAGCACTGCCGATGACAGGTGAAGGATTTAACATCTAAAGAGGGCAGCACAGTGCTTTGTGGTTTAAAGATGGCGGATGACAGCTGTCAAAACAGCACGTGGCTTTGTTTAACACGCGCTAGTTAGGTTAAGTTGGTAGCACTAAGGTTTAGGTCCGTCATGATGGCAGTACTGAGGTTAGCGATGCGTTGTTGTCTGTCAAAAAGCACGTGGCTTTGTTTACAAATCTGTCAAAAAGCATGTGGCTGTCAAAAAACACGTGGCTTTGTTTACCTCATGCTAGTTAGGTTAAGTTGGCACTACTGAGGTTTAGGCCCGTCAAGATGGTAGTACTGAGGTTTGCGATGCGTTGTTGTTGATGCGAGCTGTCAAAAAGCACGTGGCTTTGTTTACAAATCTGTCAAAAAGCACGTGGTTGTCAAAAAGCACGTGGCTTTGTTTACCTCGCGCTAGTGAGGTTAAGTTGGCACTACTGAGGTTTAGGCCCGTCAAGATGGCAGTACTGAGGTTAGCGATGCGTTGTTGTCTGTCAAAAAGCACGTGGCTGTCAAAAAACACGTGGGTTTGTTTACCTCATGCTAGTTAGGTTAAGTTGGCACTAGTGAGGTTTAGGCCCGTCAAGATGGCAGCAGTGAGGTTAGCGTTGCGTTGTTGTCGATGACAGCTGTCAAAAATCACGTGGCTTTGTTTACAAATTCAAATCTCGCGCCAAAATTCAAATTTCCCGCCAAAATTCAAATTTCCCGCGGGCGGCGGCGGCGGAGGAGGCGGCGGGAGGCGGAGGATGCAGCGGAGGCGCCAGAATCCCTGCATTATACTACTCATATCGAATGCAAGAGTTCTGAACACGTTGTAGTTTTGCTGATTGTTCACAGGTTAGGTCAATCAATATACTGTCACAGTATTCAAAGATTGGAAATAGAAGTGTTTGTATGAGTTTTAATTTTAGTTATATGCTCATTCCAGGTCAGAGTCTCATTTAAGGTGACCCCAAGGTTTGTAGCTATCTTGGAGTATGGCACACTAATATCATCAATGTTAATTGGGGGAGGATTGTGATTATTATTTAGAGCACATAGTAATTTTGTGTGTCCAATTATTATGCTTTGGGTCTTTCGTGGGTTGATGAGTAAGGCGTTGTTTCTGGGATACGTTGTGGGGCGTCGTATGTCTGTATTCATATGTTGAATCGCTTCGCCTATACTATATATACTAGTATGGTAATATACCTGTAAGTCATCAGCATACAGGTGGTATTTACAGTGGACAAGTGGGGATGAAATATAATTGATATGCAGGCTGAATAGTAAAAGTCCCAGCACAGATCCTTGAGGTACTCCAGATCATCTGATAGCCCATGTGGACGTAACATTGTTTACTGAGACACGCTGACGACGATTTGTGAAATAGGATATAAAGAAATTGAGCTCACTCCGGTCGACGCCAAGGGAGTGCAATTTTGGAAGGAGGAGACGTATGTTGACTGTATCAAATGCACTGCTAAAATCAAGGAGCGTGTGTACCGTCACCTGCCGTTTATCAATACCGAGCCTGACATGATCTCTTCCAGTCCGCGCCATCCATCAATACTTCAAATCACAGCCTGCAAGATCAGATCGACCATCTCTACTCTAACGCCACTCTCTGATAACCTCTTATTCATGGCCATCCATCAATACTTCACATACCAGCCTGCAAGGTCAGATCGACCGCATCTACGCTAACGTCCGTCTTTAATAACCTCTTATTCATGGCCATCCATTAATACTTCACATCATAGCATACAATATCACACCGAATCAAGCGAGTTGACCTAGCGGTTAGGGACGCACAGCTGTGAAATTGCATTCGATAGATAGTGGGTTCGAACCCCACTCTCTGCAGTCCTGAAGATGATTATCCGTGGTTTACCATGTTCACACTCGGCAATTGCTGGGGCTGTACCTTCATTAGGGCCATGGCCGCTTCCTTCCCACACCTAGGCCTTTCCTAACCCATAGTCGCCATACGTCGTAAAGCAAATTCTATAAAACCCTCCTCTATAATATTTGCATTCTATTATTCTCAATTTTATTGCTCCTTTTCTTCAGTCCATGTTTTGCCTGTTTTAATATAGGCTTTCCTTGGCCCTTCGTGTTCTTTGAGTTTCACCTTCAGCGGGTTACTTTCCCTGATATCGACACATGTAATGCACCACTTCTTGCAAGTCTGTTTGCACCTCCGTGATATAGGATCCTTTGGTTTTCTTCCCAAAATGTAGGTAAAGTTCTTTTTTGTCAATCTCATTGGGCTTATTCGTGTTATGTTATTTTCCGCATCACGTCAGTTATTTTCTCCACGCGGTTATGCCATCGTCTAGATTTGCCGGCTTTTTATTTCTTTGACTTCAAATTTCTCCAGAAGACATTTTCATAGACTTTCATAGATTTGTCTCTGTCTTATCCTTGGCTTTGGCAATATGAAAGTGACTGACGTATGAGCGATGCTAGTAATGCCAATGGTTTTTGAGGGAAGTGTAGGTGGTAAGAACAGTAGGGGCAGACCATGGTATGAATATGACCAGCAGATTAGAGCAGATGTAGGATGCAACAGTTACGTAGAAATGAAAAGGTTAGCACAGGCTAGGGTGGCATGGAAAGCTGCATCAAACAAGCTTTTTCTGGCAGAATGTAGTGTTTACAGTGCACTATGCCTTCTGGTATGGGCTAGAGCAATTTATTACTTTCATTGACCTGTCTCATTCTCATCCTTGGCTTTGACAATATGAAAGTGACCGAGGTATGAGTGAAGCTAGTAATACCGTTCCTAATGCAGCCAGTCCCTGTTATGAATGGTGTGAAAATTAGCTCATAGGGTCGCTTGGTGCATGCAATTCAGTGGGCTTGGCAGAGTGATATGTAATAGCAACTTCTAGCTCAGTGAGGAAAGCAACAGGAAACTACCTCATTCCTTATTTCCCTAGTATGCCTCTTCAGTGGCATCTAGGCTATCTATGACAGCTGTTTGTGGAGCTGTAGAGGATCAAGGTAGCCTTCGGGCTGAATACCCAACACACATTGTTATTATTATTATTATTATTATTATTATATTGCTACTGAGGCTTTACAGTCACACTTCGTGTCTTCGGCGACCAAGGAATAGAAAAGTACTACCGAGCTCGATAGCTGCAGTCGCTTAAGTGAGGCCAGTGTCCAGTATTCGGGAGATATTGGGTTCGAACCCCACTGACGGCAGCCTTGAAGATGGTTTTCCGTGGTTTCCCATTTTCACACCAGGCAAATTCTGGGCTGTACCTTAACCAAGGCCACGGACGCTTCCTTCCCATTCCTAGAACTTTCCTATCCCATCGTCGCCATAAGACATACCTGTGTCGGTGCGACGTAAAACAAATAGCAAAACAAAAGAAAAGTTCTAGGAATTTAAAGAAAGCCCATTATTATTAATTATAGTACATCTTCCGCATTTGTCTCTTCAGGAAACAGATAACTAAGGAAAAGCATCCTCAGGGCTAGCGAAATAATAATAATAATAATAATAATAATAATAATAATAATAATAATCGTATCGCCTTAGCTACCGTGTGCAGACATTTCAATTTGACGCCATCTGGCTGCCAGCTCGTCAATTTCGACGTTCCGTTTTACTCTAGGTCCACTAGATGGCAGACCGAGTAAACCGAAACTCTCTTGGGCGTCTATGGCTGAGATTTAATGAATTTTTGTCGGGTAAACACCAAATGTGTCTCCAGAGATCTTTTACATGCCGACATCGTAAGGCATGGAGTGTCGAACAAACTTTTTTCCGCCCTTCAAAAATCCGACTACCTCTGCCGGATTTGAACCCGCTTTCTTGGGATCCGAGGGCCGACACTCTACCACTGATCCACAGATTCAAGTCCATTATTATTATTATTATTATTATTATTATTATTATTATTACCTGCTTCCTCGAATACAAAAGGCCTTCGACTGCATTGCTTAAGAAAGTGGGGGCAAGTGCTAGATGAATTTGGCGTTCCCCCTCATCTTATTTTCTTTTTCTACCGCTTTTCCCACGCCTGTGGGTTCGCGAGTGCGAACTGTGTCGCACGTGTGGATTTGGCCCAGTTTTATGGCCGGATGCCCTTCCTGACGCCAACCCTATATGGAAGGATGTAATCACTATTGCGTGTTTCTGTTGTGGTTGGTAGTATAGTGGGTTGTGTGAATATGAAGAGGAAAGTGTTGAGACAAACACAAACACCCAGTCCCCGGGCCTGAAGAATTGATCAGAGGCGATTAAAATCCCCTACCCGGCCAGGTTTCGAACCCGAAACCCTCTGAAGCCAAAGCCACAACGCTGACAATTAAGCCAATGAGTCTGTTCCACCTCAGCTTATATCACTGATGAAAGCTCTGTTTCACTTCCTAGAATAATAGGTCAGTCGGAAAAATCTCCCTTTATTGCACCCTGGGGGCGGGGGTGATGTCGATCTGGCTGATAGGCGGTATTTTGCCTCCCGTCAGAGAAGAAATCCTCTCATCACTCAATTTTGTTTTAAAATATAGTGTGGGAGTATTGCGGTGGGGGGTAGAGGGTTGGAGGGGAACCTAACTTCCTAACACATTTCTAATTTCTAGTAACATTAGTTTAAATTTGGAAAAGGCCGAAAAGATTTGTTGCTTTCCTACTTGAAATAGATCGTAATTGTTTGAATCGTGTGTTTGGCTTCTTGGTCCTTACGACCCATTTGATTATTATTATTATTATTATTATTATTATTATTATTATTATTATTATTATTAACGAAAATGCGCACAATGTTCAAAATACAAACACTCTATTAAGGTATATTAATCTAGCCCTAATTTTGTTACTGATATGTCTTTAAGTGCGGCCAGAATCCAGTAATTGGGAGATAGTGGGTTCGGCCTGGCTACCTGGCTGGTGGTATCACCACCCTTGGACTGGGACCACTGGGTTTAGGACCACTGGGTTTAGGGCGAGCCATCCTCGCTCCTACTCCCATCGCCCTCCCTGCAGCACCTCAGGCTCCTCAGGACACTCCTGAAGTCCAGGCCGCCCGCGCTGAACATCTCGCCGCTGTTGCCCAGGCCCGCTCTGCTTCAGCCCCAGCTCCTGCTCCTGCCCCTGCCGAGGCTCCTCAGCCCGTCCAGGACACACCCGCGGTAGCCAGCGCTAAGGCCGCTCACGCAGTCGCTCACGCTCACGCTGCCACTATGGCCGCCATCGCTCCTGCCGGTATCTTGGCCGCTCCTGGACTCCTCGCTGCCCCTGCTGCTTATGCCGCTCCTGGTATCATCACTGCTGCCCCTACAACCTACATCACCTCTCACCACATCCCCATCTTGACCGCCCAGGGAGTACCTCTTGACACCCCTGAAGTCCAGGCTGCTAGGGCTGCTGATGCAATTGCTCACATCAATGCTAAGGCTGCCCTTCTCGGATAATTTCCCTGCCCTTTCACAAACAAGGCTGATTGATGACATCCTACGCATCATCAACATGTAAAAAATTGTATAGATCTAAGTTATAAATAAAGTTAATTTAGCAATATTTTAATCGAACTTGTCACGCTTCTTCTAAAACTCCTGTCATGTTCTGTCCTAACATTATCTATTGCAATTACGACTTATCCAAACGTCTCAAGACGATCGTTATTTGTATACCAAACTAAGGAGAAGAATTCATAGTTCTAGCCCTTCAGACAAGGAACTCAAGGTTGAAAATATCCTAGGCATATATGAAGTATGAGAATATATACTTTAAAAATTATAAAATTACAATCATTTTCTTAATCATCGTTATTCGGTCAATCATATTTGCCTGTTTCTACCACTACTAGCGCTAAAATTAGTCAATGCAGAGAGTTTCACTTAAGCACCACTACAAGCGCTAATGTGAATCAATGTAGAGTTTCACTAAGCCCTTATAAGTACATTCTGTGTGAACTTTATTCAGAAAATCAAAAAAACGTCTGAGGGTATTCGCCAGGGAACACATTACAGAAAGAATTATTAAATAAGTTAATTTGGCTAGGATTTGAATTTTAAAAAAAGGAGTAAAGAAACAAGAGATCTTAGGCTGCCTTTCCGAAACTGCATTTAGGCCGGAAGTGATATTTTGATTTTGTTTTGTTTTGTTTTGTTTGATAGAGCTATCCAAGACTGACACTTAAAATCATTTCTGGGCCCTTCAACTTCTGGCACAATTGAGAAAATCGCCTAATTTTACGTTTCTCTTAGTATGGGGACTCCACATTTTTCTGCTAAAAATGTTTTCAAGATTAATAATTGTCATTAACGTATACAGGATGTAACAACAAGGTATAGCTAGGCTTTCAGGACACATTCCTCACACGTAAAAGAAGAAAATATAGGGTGTGCACAATTAAACTGACGATGTTAGCGCGACACAGCGAGGGCTGTAATGATCGCAAGATTCTGAAATTTCGTACATATGCTGAATAAGCAATGCGCCTGCCAATTATGCCACAAAAGTTATTAGTTGCAAGTCTTGCCACCAGGCGAAAATATGGCGCTCTAAGCAGTGGTAAGGTCGCAAAAAATGGCAGGAATATCAAACACATGACAACGGTGATTCTGGCACGTTTATTATGATTTATGGTTACAGACACGTTTCGATATGACCTCCCAACGCAGCATGGTAGACGGCAGCATATCGGGATAAATCAAAGCGATGTATCGTTGTAAAGTAGCCTTTAGATCGGGCAGAGACCGGATATATCCCTGAGAGTCACGATGCTTCAAATATCCCTACAACCAGAAGTACCATTGATTTTGGTAGGAGGACATTTAAGACCACGCATCTGGAATTATGGCGAATCTCAACCCACAATGGGAAAAAAGTGTACAAATGTCAATAATGTAAGAGTGCGTTTTCACGAATCGTTGATCTCGAAAACACATTTCCATCCACTCGGAGGTGAGACTACACAATTGTACAATATGCTGTAATACGTTTTCACGAAACAAACTAGGAGTTAACCAATATTATAATTCTCTTCAGGACCTGCTCACCCGATGAGTTAAACTGAGGATTTGTCCCTGCAATACAGGAGGCCATAGCCCCTACGGAATTCACATTTATTTATTTATTTATTTATTTATTTATTTATTTATTTATTTATTTATTTATTTATTTATTTATTTATTTATTTATTTATTTATTTATTTATTTATTTATTTATTTATTTATTTATTTATTTATTTATTTATTTATTTATTTATTTATTTATTTTATCTGGAAAATGCCTAGAGATGATACGCTCTTTACTGAAGATTTCTCGCAGTAAATCTTTCACCTGGCATGCGTCAAGTGGTGTTGCCCCACCCTGCATTAAAACAACGGCGTGGTCACAGTTGCGTACTTGCAAATCTGGAATCACTTATTAAACAAGGAGGTTCCTATAAAGTGCAGATGACACTGTACACCTAACAGGTACAAGATGGGTCATATTCTGAAAGAAAAACGGACCAAGAATAGAGCAGCTTATAAAAACACAGCAAAGAGTTACGTAAAATGAATGAAAAATGTTGTTCCTGCAACAACGAACGAACTGATACAACACAACATTCTGACGTCAGAGTTACGAACAATTGCACGTTCTGACTGCTTGCAGCGCCATATTTTCGCCTGGTGGCAAGACTTAGAACTAACAAATTTTATGGCATAATTCAAGAGCATATTGCTTACTTGTAATATCTACGAAATTTCAGACTCCTACGATCATTACAGCCTGTATGTTATATGGACATGGATCTGAAAACTGATTACTATTTCAATGTAAGTGTTACCGTGTTTTTGTGGTAGTTATGCATGAAAGAAGGTGCTGGGTGGTGAATAGGTCTCAAGCTACTAAAGTGAAATTAATTTTAAAATTTAACAAGGTTATATTTTCTTTTCAAAATTAGGTAACAACAAATAGAACAGGTACTTAGTAGCCGAAACACGATTGAAAAATACATTTACATAGGTACCCCATTCGGGGCTTCAAAAGTCAGAAACATAATTCTTGAGCAATGAGCCCAACCTTACAATGAACACCATACAACAAAGGGGCCGAAAACCCCCAAACATGCCAGAAACATTTGCTTCCAATTACACCCAAAAGCCTCCTTGAGGCAGAAACACAATTTTCAAGAAAGGGCAACTTCCCCCTAAAATACAAGCCTATCATAGGCCACTCCGAACTCCACCTTTAAGCTGTCCTCAAAGGACATATACACAGGGGTAAAATACCCAACCTACTGAGGTCTGTTAAATGACAAGAAAGTTAATACATGACCTCTAAAATACAATTTGAGAGGAGGCGAACTTGCACTCCTAATACACTTTGCTTAAGACCTACTTGGCACTAGGCCGTTAATACAAGGGCTAATCCCATACTACAGAGGTGACTTAATAGCAATTTACATTACATTACGGAAGAATTGGTTGAGAAAAATAAGTTCACCTCAAGACGATGTGAGTGGCAGCTCGAGAGGGTTAAGCACTCTCTATCCCGATATGTCGTTTGAAAATAGAATAGATACCAGTTGTTTTTACATTTTAGGAAAAGGCTACATGGTTGAACACTTAGAACCCGCCCCGAAAGTTAAACTGCTGAGCTAGCAAAGAAAGAAGTTATTAATCGGCCATTACCTTGTTGTTGACCGCTGCCGAAGAAAGAGGCGCTTCCCGCCCCCTGCTATGTACTTAACACACTGAAAGATGGAACAAAAGTGGCCCGGAGACCCTAAAATCAGCAGTTTATATACCCTCGCGGAAGGTTCTAGTCGTTAGGGGAAAGAAAACACCCTCCCACAAATTCTTTATTGGGTAGGACCCCGCAACCGATACAAGTTGGGGGAAGATACACCAGATTGGTCAGAAATAAATAGAAGAATTTCGGGATTGGATACATTCATAACAAGGGGAAGAAAGGGGTAAATATTGCCAACTTAAACAATGACAGAAAGAAATTTAACAAAGAACAAACTCTTGAAATTAAATTTTCTCCAAAAAAATAGTTCTTTGACTCCGCACTAGGTTGCACTATTGTAGATCTTCAGTAGTGTCCTCTAGAAGAGAAAGTTCACACTTCTTACTTCAAGTGAAACAAAACCACATCAAAAATGACACAGTTCAAAAACTCAAAATTTTCCACGTGGTGACATCTTCTGAGAAAGTAGAGAATTAATAGCGTAGATAAAGTTCAGACTTCCTCCAGCAGAGGAGTTTCAACTGGCGCACATTTTAAATTAGCGGAGTGGAGGTGTACCGCCCGGTACAGACCTCCCCCCCCCCCAAAAAAGTTCCTCCCGGGGTGACACATGAAATTGTTTGAAAACAAGGTCCAAGTTTTGATGTAGATATGGAGATTGATTGCCAAAAAAATTTATAAGGTTTTCTTAATTTGGTTTGATTTAGTTTCAAAATTTTGTTGTTGCAGATGAAGAATAGTTTTTAAGTTTGTAGAAGTAGAATTTTGAGGATAAACTTTTAATACTTAAAAGTGATGAAAAATTTTGCAATGTCCACCAAATATTGCTGTTGAATTCCCGAGTGTAGTCATTGCTTATCGTAACTGTTCATGTAGTTGATGTTGATGAAGTTGAATGGCCAGACCGGCCGTTGCAGCTTGCGTCCAAAGGGAGGCCGCTCGGACCCCTCAAGTACCCTGAGATACCGCTCGCCCGCACTATGAGGGGAGCAGAGGTGTTGAAGCACGCCGCGCCCGCGGTGAACATATACAGGCTGCGGGCAAGTAGCAGGTCGTGCGCCGCACATCAGCCTTGGCCGGGAGGAGAGCTCCGGCTCGCCGTGCACACGTCGTCCTCGCTGGGGCCGAGGGGGCCCGTCCTCGGACCCAGTTGCTGCACGGCGCCGCGCGGCTGCGGGGGCACTGAAACATTAAAGCTAGGCGGCAGAATTGTGTTGGACCATCATCTTTTTTTGAGGGCACAGGCTTGGTGAGGAGGTTGAGGGGTCAGCGGCGTGCAGATATCCATGGCATTTACTCAAATCAAGCCACAGGGTGTATTGAAGCAGGAGACGGGAGCGTGGTAATGGCCGAGGCAAGGACAGAATGGCAGTTTAACGGATCGGGGGAGGTTTTCCAAGAGGCTTACATATAAGACCAAAATATTATAGAAGGGGCAGAAAGCCTTAAAAGTTGAACTCAAAAAAAAAATATAACCTTCATATTCCTTTCAAATTATATGAAGCAAGTTGACACAAAATTTACACCGGTTTCACCTGTGACAGGTGAACCCTAAATATCCTCTCGGTGGCTGGATTGCTTACTAACAACGTAACTGGCGTAAGAAAATCGAGAATGATACAAGGCCCATGAAATCTGGGGGCAAGCTTGCCCGCGGGAACAAAATTCTTGACCATAACTTGGTCACCTACCTTCAAAGGGGTGGGTCTCCGTCCACGATCATACCTTTCCCTAACCTTTTCATGAGATACTTTAAGATTAGCTTTAGCCTTCTTCCAAAGATCTTTAATGTTGTCCGCATCTATTGTCTCGGGCAGAATGTCACTCAGAGACCGGAGGTTAGAGAGCGGCGTGTTGGGAACAAACTTAAACATCAAAGAAGCTGGAGTAAACTTGTGAGATTCATGAACCGCCGAATTCAAAACAAAAGCTATCCAATGCAGGGACGTGTCCCACCTGGAATGATCTTCATGATGATAGGCAATAAGTGCGGACCGGAGATTACGGTTAACCCGTTCAGCCAGGGATGGTTGAGGGTAATAAGCAGAAGTAGTTACATGAGAGATGGACAAGTCAAAACAGAATTTACGAAAAAGATTAGATGTAAAAGCCTTAGCATTATCAGATACAATATATTGGCACGGACCAAAAGAAGCGAAAATAGAATTTAAGCAAGTAATGGTGGACTGAGCGGTAGCCAGCTTAGTCGGAAATAACCAAGAAAATCTAGTAAAACCATCTACACATACAAGGATGAACTTGTTGGCATTACCCTTTGACTGGGGGAAGGGTCCTACATAATCAATATACAGGCGTTCCATGGGGCGCGATGCTTGATGCGAAGACAAAAGGCCTACCTTGGTGGACATGGTGGGTTTACTAATCAAACAGGATTTACAAGCCTTTACTAGTTCACGGATTTCACCGTCCATACCTTTCCATATGAACATTTCACGAATCTTTTCACGAGTTTTAAAGATTCCAAGATGCCCCCCTAATGGGGTCTCATGATAGTACTTGAAGATCATAGGCACAAGAACAGCCGGAACGACAACCTTCATCATCTTGTCATGCCTCGAAGGGCAACATAAAACACCATTCCTCAGAACATAAGGGACAACATGTTCCCCAGAAGAAAGGGTTTCCATTATCGGAGCCAGCGTCGGATCTTCATGTTGGTATTTCTCGATATCCCTAAAGAGCATGGGGGCATCAGTTAAAATGGCATTAACTTCCAATAGTGTGGACTCGGGAGGTGATGAACGGTCAACCGGTTCATGGTTCTCAACGTCGTTTGAAAACATACGGCTGAGTCCATCAGCAACAACATTTTCAGTACCTCTGATATGCCTGACATCGAATTGGAAGGCAGAAATACGGATGGCCCAACGGGCTATACGACCAGTACGACGCGGCCTACCGAAGACCCAGCTTAAGGCTTGATTATCTGTCTCCAGGTCGAATTTGACATGTTCCAGATAGAGACGGAACTTCTCTAAGGCGAATAAGACTGCCAAACCTTCGAGCTCATAGATGGAATACTTGGCTTCTTGAGCCGACAAAGTCCTAGATGCATAGGCGATGGGTCGCCTCCCTAGTTCAGTCTCTTGAAGAAGGACTGCAGCTACTGCTGACGACGATGCGTCGGTTTGGACAATGAATTTCTTCGAGAAATCAGGCATAGCAAGTACAGGGGCATTACAAAGAGCTAATTTAAGGTCTTCAAAAGCGGCTTGTTGAGAAGGTCCCCACTCGAATTTGATGCCTTTCCTACGAAGAAGGTTTAAGGGCGCCGCTCTATTAGCGAAGTTAGGAATAAACTTCCTGAAGAAATTCACCATACCAATGAACCTGGCGATACCTTTAATGTCCTTGGGAGGTTTGAAATCACGGATGGCCTGTGTTCTAGAATGATCGACTGCTACACCATCAGGTGACACAATATGCCCTAGGAAAGACATAGAGGGCTTAGCAAAGGCAACCTTGGACAACTTAACAGTTAACCCAGCCTTACGAAGGCGATCGAGAACCTCTCGCAGATGATCTAGATGTTCTTCAAAAGTCTCTGAAAATACGACGACATCATCCAAGTAGTGATATAAGTACTCAAATTTGATGTCGGAGAAGACCCTATCTAGTAGCCTAGTGAGCACAGCTGCCCCCGTGGGGAGCCCGAAAGGTACGCGGTTGTATTCATATAAATTCCAGTCGGTGGCAAACGCTGTAAGGTGTTTAGACTCTTCGGCAAGGGGAATTTGATTATAGGCCTGATTCAAGTCCAAGATGGTGAAGAACTTGGCCTTACGAAACCATGAAAAACAAGAATGAAGGTCAGGAAGGGGCACAGATTGCAACACCACCTTGCGATTGAGAGCCCTGTAATCAATGACAGGCCTGAAGCCTCCTTGGGGTTTCGGGACTAGAAAAATAGGCGATGAATACGCCGACTTAGAGGGCCTAATAATACCATCCTTCAACATCTGATCGATAATTCCTTTCAGAGCCTTCATTTTAGGTGGAGATAGCCTATAAGGTGGAAAACGGACAGGAATCGAATCCGTGACCTCAATTTTGTATTCAATAAGGTCAGTAACACCAAGAGTATCAGAGAACACCTCGGGAAACGACTGCCACAGTTTGCGAATACTATCAGCTTGCTCCTCAGGTAGATGTCTAAGGTCTAACAACATCTCATCCTGGGTAGGCGAAATAGAAGAACATGACACAGAATTACACTTTAATAGTGGGATTTTACAATTAGAAGCAAATTTGAATGTGCACGACCTAGACTGGAGATCGAGCACAAGACCAGTGTGAGAAATAAAGTCAGCTCCCAATATAATGGGGCAAGACAATTGCTTGGCCACAAACAATTTAACTTTCCATGTAAACTTAAAAATACGAATTTTGACCAGTAAGGAACCTAGAATTTCTAATGGAGATGAATTAGCCGATACGTATTGAACAGGAGAAGAGACATAGTCAGGAAGTTTACAAACCGTTTTCAATTTAGAATACCATTCAGCCGAAATAATCGAACAAACACTTCCTGAATCTAAGAGAGCTGTTATAGGCTCGTTATTTAACTCAATCTTAAGAAAAGGAACCGGTGCGGGGGTATCCGCCGCAATCCTAAGACATTCTTTAGGGCATTCAAAAGATGAATTTGAAGGCTGATCGTTCTCTGCATTTACAACCTGTTTACTAGGGGCTGAGTCTCGGGAAGATGGATTAGTCGACTCAGCCGAAGCCACTAGTCACTTTTTATTATTGGCATAGTTGGAATTTGCAACGGAAGTTGAGCAGGAGGGGGTGCTATTTGAGTTTGGGCAATTCTTGGCGATATGTGAGAAAGCCCCACATTTAAAACAGCCTTGCGCTGAACCAGCTCCAGTATTTGCCCTACTAGTTTTGACCAATGGACATTTATTGCGAAGATGGTCAGGCGACCCGCAAGCATAACATTTACGGGGTGTGACTGGTCGGCGAGGTGGAGGCCGAGTGTTACTAAAGGAAGGAGGGGGTTCTTTTGCCACACGCAAGGAATCGGCGTACCTAACTCCTTCCGCTGAGACGGCCGACGCTTCAAGTTCAGAGAAAGTCTGCGGGCACGCCGCGAAACACAAGTATGACCTATAAGATGGTGAAATGCCTTCTACAATAGCCTGTACAATCTGATCTTCAGGAAAATGAAGGGCAAACACCCTAGTATAAAACTTAATGTCCTGTATGAAATCAGCCAAGTTTTCATCCAAGCGTTGTACACGGTAATAGTACTTCTGAATAAGGGAGGACCTGGCCCTAGCCGGGATGAAGTTAGCTAGCAAATGGGCATGGAAATCCTCTATAGATGATTGCTCGGCAATGGCTCTTACGATTTTATCTGAGAGAATACCAATAGCATACGGATAGATAATTTGCAAAATTTGACATGGAGAAAGAGAAAACACAAGGGCATGATCCTGAAATTCAACTAGAAATCTTAAAAATGCAATTACATCACTGGTGGTATTAACAGAAAATTTAGAAATACCTCTGAGCAACATTGCCAAAGGATGAGGCAAGCTGCTAAACCCGGGTGACATAGTAGGTAAAGGTTTCAATGGCAAGGAAGTCAATTCAGAACGGATGTTACTCAATGATGCACGACGTTCAGATTCGTTGTCCAATGGGGCAGGGATAGTTTGAGCAGCAACAGTTATCCTATTAACTTCTCCCTTGGGAGGCGCTTCCTCACTACCTGCATTCACTATGGTGGGTTGATCAGATTTGGGAGGAAGTTCCCCAGTTAACAATAGAGTGACCTTACTAGATAATTCGGAAATATTTTCCAGGAGCGTACTAGCTTCCTTCCTCTGAACGTCATTCAGTTTTAGAGACAACAGATCGTTAACCCTATTCGAAAAATGATATAGCCTGCCTTGCACACGCTTAATTTGATTAGGAGACGGATCATTTTCATCAAAAAAACTAACTACAGAAGCTAGCCCAGTAATATTCTCGACGATCGTGGAAAGAGAGTCATCAATTTCTTTCTCTCCCAAATTGGGGATGGAAATAGGCAAATCAAGGGACTCTCTAAGCTTGTTAGTGTCTACTGCAACCGTGCCTCCAGATTGCACATTTCTGATAGTTAATTCATAGATCAACTCCTCTTTGCGCAAATAATTAAGATGGAGAACATCGCGAGGGCCTGGCATGATGACAGAACAATTTTGAAAAAGTCAAAAAATTCCAGCAACTGAGAAAATGGTTAGAGCTCGGATCAAAACAATGTGTAGCCGTCAAAAGGGGCTAAATTGAGACCCATTCAACCACGCTCTGCTACCACTTGTTACCGTGTTTTTGTGGTAGTTATGCATGAAAGAAGGTGCTGGGTGGTGAATAGGTCTCAAGCTACTAAAGTGAAATTAATTTTAAAATTTAACAAGGTTATATTTTCTTTTCAAAATTAGGTAACAACAAATAGAACAGGTACTTAGTAGCCGAAACACGATTGAAAAATACATTTACATAGGTACCCCATTCGGGGCTTCAAAAGTCAGAAACATAATTCTTGAGCAATGAGCCCAACCTTACAATGAACACCATACAACAAAGGGGCCGAAAACCCCCAAACATGCCAGAAACATTTGCTTCCAATTACACCCAAAAGCCTCCTTGAGGCAGAAACACAATTTTCAAGAAAGGGCAACTTCCCCCTAAAATACAAGCCTATCATAGGCCACTCCGAACTCCACCTTTAAGCTGTCCTCAAAGGACATATACACAGGGGTAAAATACCCAACCTACTGAGGTCTGTTAAATGACAAGAAAGTTAATACATGACCTCTAAAATACAATTTGAGAGGAGGCGAACTTGCACTCCTAATACACTTTGCTTAAGACCTACTTGGCACTAGGCCGTTAATACAAGGGCTAATCCCATACTACAGAGGTGACTTAATAGCAATTTACATTACATTACGGAAGAATTGGTTGAGAAAAATAAGTTCACCTCAAGACGATGTGAGTGGCAGCTCGAGAGGGTTAAGCACTCTCTATCCCGATATGTCGTTTGAAAATAGAATAGATACCAGTTGTTTTTACATTTTAGGAAAAGGCTACATGGTTGAACACTTAGAACCCGCCCCGAAAGTTAAACTGCTGAGCTAGCAAAGAAAGAAGTTATTAATCGGCCATTACCTTGTTGTTGACCGCTGCCGAAGAAAGAGGCGCTTCCCGCCCCCTGCTATGTACTTAACACACTGAAAGATGGAACAAAAGTGGCCCGGAGACCCTAAAATCAGCAGTTTATATACCCTCGCGGAAGGTTCTAGTCGTTAGGGGAAAGAAAACACCCTCCCACAAATTCTTTATTGGGTAGGACCCCGCAACCGATACAAGTTGGGGGAAGATACACCAGATTGGTCAGAAATAAATAGAAGAATTTCGGGATTGGATACATTCATAACAAGGGGAAGAAAGGGGTAAATATTGCCAACTTAAACAATGACAGAAAGAAATTTAACAAAGAACAAACTCTTGAAATTAAATTTTCTCCAAAAAAATAGTTCTTTGACTCCGCACTAGGTTGCACTATTGTAGATCTTCAGTAGTGTCCTCTAGAAGAGAAAGTTCACACTTCTTACTTCAAGTGAAACAAAACCACATCAAAAATGACACAGTTCAAAAACTCAAAATTTTCCACGTGGTGACATCTTCTGAGAAAGTAGAGAATTAATAGCGTAGATAAAGTTCAGACTTCCTCCAGCAGAGGAGTTTCAACTGGCGCACATTTTAAATTAGCGGAGTGGAGGTGTACCGCCCGGTACAGTAAGAAATCATTTTCTACAACTCTACATAGAACATTAATCATGGGAAACACACAAGAACAGAATCTACCAGCACAACGCATGTTGCGATAATTTAATAATATTGTCATTATACAGGAACGTAGACTTTCTAAATAATGCCAGGGAAGGGTGTGAAAGAAATCAGAGGACCGTGGTAGGTACGAAACAAGTAAATATTTTTGTCAATTTTTAATAAATGAATATATTTTAGTATTGCAAAAATCATTTTCAAATAAGTAAGACCAAAAAAGGAAAGATTGAAACACCAAGAAAAGATAAAAGTCAGTATGCGTTGCGTTGTGTTGTGTTGTGTTCCTTTTTTGTTCCTTTCTTTCTTCTTTGTACGTGTATATTCATATTTGTGTCTTAAACATTAGTGTTGTTTGTAGTTCTTAGTATTTTAAGTTTATCAGTTTCATAGTATTAAAAATAATACGTATGTGGTTAAGTGTAAGAAAGGGCCAGGACCTCTAACTTCGCTACAGATAATAAAGGCTTTATCTACCTATACATTTTCGAATAAGCATCATGAACTTCCCTATTCCAGACTAAGCATTTCAACTTTCCTACTAGTTACCAGAGTCCTCAACAGACGTCTCTGGCGTGCTCGCGGCTTCGTCCGCCTTTATTAATTCAACCGTTGGATGTTTCTAAACCATTTATTTTAAAGCAAAATAAAAAGTAAAACTATTTACATACACTGCATGAAATATATTGCTTTTATATTTGTACAGTTGGCAATTGGAGAATCACATGGACTCCTACAACTTTAAGCGATCGTCCTTGACCCTGTTTGATGCACATGGCAAAACTCAAATACGTCAAAACTGAAATGGTATATCCGAAGAGATGATTTGAATCCAAGGAATGAATACTACTTCGCCTGCGTCGTGTCCAATCTTGACGGTGATTCCAATAATATTAGTTTCTTGAGTTTCCATGAGTTTCTTCAGAATCGTATTCCATTGCAGAGGGAAGGAGCATCATATTCCTGAGGAGGATAATAGGTGCCACAAACGTCCGCTCCATGTTTCTACTGCTAGTTCGAAAGGAAATCTTAGAAGTATGTTTTTGAAGATATTGGCAATGCTGTAGACGTCTTCATTGAAGGTAAAGGCGGAGTAAGCTGCTGGTTTAGGACCGTCATTTAATACAGTGGTACATAACTCCAATTCATTAAACAGTACCAACATCTGTTCAAGGTCAGGCGTTTACCGGTTTAAATGCAGAAACTGCAATTCTTCTTACGTAGACAAAACCGGACGCAACTTCAAAACTAGATACTCAGAACACGTTAACGCGATAAAATACAATAGGTTTTCGTCAATAAGGTAACATACGCAGGAGGTAAAACATAATTTCACTACGTTAGACGAAGATATTGAAATTCTCAGTGTCCTAAACAAAGGCCCTCTTCTTGATATCACTGAAAACTGTTTTATACACTTTGATCAATTTTATATCCTAACCTAAATCTTAATGACTTTTCTGAGAAACTGAACATCCTTTTTGATTTCCTTATCCTGGTTTTCAAAAGCTTCAAGTTGACAAGTAGCCTGTCGATCTTTCACGTCATACACAATACATTCTCGCGCTACTTGCCCCTACCACAACGCCCCCCCTGATCCAACTTAGACAAATCCCCTTACCTCCAGCCCCTTAAACCCTCCCCCTTCTCCTACCTCTGCTCATTATCTGTCCTTACTTCCACTTATACTTCATTTATTAGCTCCTCTAAACACGTCTAGCCACCACGGCAAGCAGAACAAAGTGAGCCTCAAAATGTTACTTGTTTTCTAACTTACCAATTTTTCCCATTTTTATTTCTAACTAACTTTCCTTTTTTCTATAGACTTCATATATCCAAATCGAGATGAGGGACTGAGGTCCCACAACATATCTTAGGAGCTCATATATGTCGCTATCAACCTTTGGACGTGCCGATAAAACAAAAGCATGTTATTCCTTGCCTAGCAACAACTGTACACAAGCTGCATCCTTCAAGATCCTTCTCATCACAATATAATAAGGCAACCCTCAAGATGTAATGTATTGAATCAAGTCCCTTAACTCGTTCTTATCCATAAATTCAACATCACTATATGTTATTTCAACGCTCACAGCGAGAGTGTACAAGACTGTCACGTTGCTTATGAACTCCAATTGAATATTTCATCTTCACGAAAGTGTTACATTTTACAAATATCCTTCAGCATGTGAACTTTGTCATGTATTTTGTGTTGTGTGTGTTGATAGTTGTATACCGTTTGCCCTGCTCTTTCAATCGGCTGATGATGGCACCAAATGTGTGTCGAAACCAATCCCGAATGAAACATATAACATAAGTTTGTGCAATTGTATTTCAGTGTATTGAATAGGTGCAATCTCTTAATTCTCTTTTTAACATTGTTTCCTCATCTTCTCAAAGACCAAGTTCCAGTACATAGGAACTTCTTCAGATCCTGTCTGCTGCAGATTCGAAGAAAATAAGTGTTTGATTTGCCTTAAGATATTCTGTATTTGTCATGTCGTTGTGAAAATAGACCTTTACCTGCATAAAATTGCGTCTAAGATTACGCCTATGTTAAAAATTTCAGATCTCTGCGTTCCGTAGATTTTCCTTGGCATGGCACACATACACAGACATTTCGGGATATTACGGATTGAATATGGCTCCTCACGTCGGGGACCAAAATGACTTCCTACGCCATGGACTTAAAATGGCTCCTTGACATGTGTTCTCTACCTATATTAAGAGTACGTTGCCTAGCGACAGTGAATCTATCATTTAATCCTGGTGACAGCAAGTTGGATTGTGATATTCCAACACACGTTTTCCGTCGGTTTTTCGTTCATAACTCACCAACGAAAGCGAAAATTAAAAATCCGGCTTCGAGGTGCCTTTGGACCCCCCTCCATCTACCTACGTTCAAAATGTCAGATCTCTGCATGTTGCAGATTCGGCTGGGCACCGCGCACACATACACACACAGAAACACACTTCCTTTTATTATTATAGATTCCACCTTATCGACACTACAAATTTATTGTCATAAGCAATTTGTTCAGTTAGTAGTACATGCTCTGTTTTATACGAACATCAGATACAAGTGCATTTGCTTGGGTGAAAACAATAAAAATATACTAAGACACGGCTTTTCTAAAATTTCCTACAAACATGCATAAAAACTTTAATACTATTGGTTATTAAGGTAATGAGATAAATAGGTGGAGACGGAGGGTCAGAGGGGAACGGGTTTGGTTGTGGGAGAATTAATCTGTTAGTATCTACCGACTGTACATGCTTTTTCGTAAAAACTGTGACAGTTTGTCAAAATGTTCATCAAAAAGTTCTTCGTGAAAACTTACTGTATGTTCCATAATCACAACTTATCAAAGCGTTATATACAGGCTCTATCCGTGACGATGTTACAAACTTCCAGGGATTATGGAGGCCGGAAAATTTATCAATTTTATATAAGGAACCATATTCCGGAAACGATTGAGTCAAAAGTTAAGCAAACTTCTACTCATTTAAGTCCGTTTACCTGCACAAGTTCCACAAGCTGTTCCATTTAAAACAAATGTTCGAAATGGAGTCCCCCTGCGTCGATGTAGGTATGGTATCGTCGCACAAAGTTATGAACCCCGGCGTCTGTTAAAAACGAACAGACGTTAAACAACTTAATTATTAATAACTTTTGACTCAAACGTTTCCCTACTACGGTTTCTTATCTCAAATTGATCCATTTGCCATCCCGCATCATCTCTGGAAGTTTGTAACATCATCATGGACACACCCTGCATATTTTCTTTCTGCACTGTGTTGTGAGAATCTCTTGAATAAATCCTTAAAATGAGTGACTTGTGGTGTTTCTTTTCGTAACATGCAATTCAATTTTAATGCTGTTAACGAGGGACATCCTACGGTAGAATGATCATTGCAACAATAATCTCTTTAAGAAGGAGTTCCATATTATTGCTTGCTTTGGAGCCGTCTCACTACATTGATACGGCTTTGTAAAGTAAAGCAATCTATAATGTAATGTGAAAATAGCGCCTGTAATAACCTACGGCATCTCCAGTATCTGGCAGCATCTGTCAGTAAGAAACTTAGAGGATGTGGAGAAGATAAAAGCAACATTTTTAAAGAGAGCCCTATGTTTGTCGAAATTCACCTTTTCGAGACTGGTGTATGAGCTAACTAGGGAAATTATGTTTTTGGAGGAAATACGGGACACATTCTCTCTCCCATCAACTCCAGCATACCAATGTTTATTTCGGTAACATCAGAGAAAGAAATCGGAAATCTGGTTGGACTTCTACAGTACGTAAGCGATGATGAATGACAAATGGAAGGAAGCCAACTACGAGTTATGGCACGTATCAACAAGGCTTTCTGTGCGTGGTTTCCACTTCAAACTACGCTCCACGACGAAGTATCACTCGCAAAATGAGGGATGCGTGTGTGCTTTGTGCGGGAAGCAGTGTGATCGCTATCAGGTATTAAGGTGTGAAGGAAGGAAAATTCCTCTAATTAAGTTCTGCATTGAATGATTCTGTTTATTCTTTGCATATGGCAATTAGCTGCAATAAATTTATTATAATGTAGTGTATAAAAACGAAACATCTACTACTAACAGAAGAAATTGCTTAAGGCAATAAATATATAGTATCGATAAAAATATTTACTTTTATTTGATGAAAACCCAGTATTACTGATTTTGTTTCTGTGCATAGTTTGGAATCATTTCGGTTGATTTATAAATGCTACATATTGATTGAAAAGAGACATTGTAATGATAAAATATAATTAAAACAAAATAAAAAGACAGGGATGAAACATATCGTTTAATTTCTAAGCAAATCCAATTCACCACTTGGAAACGGGAATATATCCAGGAAACAAAGTTTGATTTTTTTGCCCTTTAGGAATGGAATATGAAAGCCGTATGATGGGAAGAAACGACCTTTTACTAGTTATATGCATTACCAAAAATCCAGCTTAAAAGCTTCACTCATTCATCACTTATTCAGTTTTTTCTCCTGTGAAAATTATTGTTATGGACTTGTGCCCTTTTCCAAACTACCAATTTCAGTCTTATTGTGATATCGGTGAAGAATTTCTAAAGATAGTTTACACAACGACACTAGCTTTCGCAAATTATTTTATGAAACAGATGGTTGTTTACATGGAGACACTGGTGCATACCGTATTTTCCTTAATATCTTCTGCATTTTACTTCTAATGCCCATTGCTCACGGTAAAATTTTCTTCCAAATTTATTGTACAATAATTAATTTTTATAAAATTTCTGTTACGTTCAAATTCAAGTTTTATACAACCTATGATCAAAATTTTAATAAAATATGGCATGTTCTATTTCGTAAATTTCATTTTGATAAAGGAACCAATTAGGGAAACTGACATGACGCTACGAGATGAGAAGATTGTGAAGCCTGTTTGTAAACATAAACACTTCTAAAGTGGCAGGATTCGGGTGGACTAAGAAATGTGATAAGTAGAGCCCGGATTTTAATGCATTAATAGGTTAGAATGCAAAGTTACTGAAGTGAGTAGCATGCATAGTCTACCTTCACAACGATTGTGCTATGGGGATTGCATAAACATTAGGGGTACGGCCCATTAGAACCACTATAATTAATGTTACTATGGAAGACTTCCTACTAACCAAATTAGTTTGCAATCTAACCTATTACTGCATAAAAATTCGGGCCTTACTGATAAGTGTTTGTAGGAGGTTAAAACACCAATGTATCACAACAGAAATGCAAGATGGGAGGCATAAAATTCAATCGCCGAATTTGTGTCGCAAGCCAGGCTGAGGTGAAGGCGAAGATATGCTGGCTTCGAAGTCAATTCTTGGCAGTACATACATATCTTAGTTCAGAATTTAGTTCATAGATGGCCAGCCAGATGCTTCCAGGGATTTTATAAAAACAACACAACTTGTTTTCGTCATATTTTTTTTATAAAATGTCCGACTCGTTGGCTGAATGGTCAGCGTACTAGCCTTCGGTTCAGAGGGTCCCGGTTTCGATTCCCGGCGGGGTCGGGGATTTTAACCTTCACTGGTTAATTCCAATGGCCCGAGGGCTGGGTGTTTGTGCTGTCCCCAACAGCCCTGCAACTCACACACCACACATAACACTATCCTCCACCACAATAACACGCAGTTACACTCATCGAAGGGTCTGCTTTGCAAGGGCTGCACTCGGCTAGAAATAGCCACACGAAATTATTATTATTATTATTATTATTATTATTATTATTATTATTATTATTATTATTATTATTATTATTATTATTATTATTATATTACAAAATTAGTTGTACAAAAATTTTACCAAACATTTTGTTGTGAGCAACGGGCATAATTATTATGGATACCCATATGCTTGCAGCAACTACAGTCTTGGCAGAGCTATTGTTCATGACTCTTAAAGACTGAGAAAAGAAATGGATGAATATGGAATACAGAATAAGTTAACAGATCTCATTTAGGATGTCCTGAAACCTTAGTGGAAAAAGATAATCGTGAAAGATTTTAGAACCTATAATTCAAATATCTAACTCTATATCTTCTGTAAACGTTAATTATTAACTTTTTTCGTCAGGACGTAAATAGAAATGTTGAAGCAGGGAATTCTCAGCTTATAAATTTATTCTGTGCCACTACTGGACTTCTTGCGATTCTCTGTCATCCTGACTGAGTTCATTCGTGTAGGTATTCCCCTAAGAGAATAGATTTTGTGTTTGAGTTCCATCAACTGCCAGTCCATCCATATTACTGCCTTCCAGAATAGATTCAAACTCAGAAGTGCATTCCAATTTATTCTTAAAACACTGCTGATTTTGTTGTTGTTGTTGTTGTTGTTGTTGACCTTCTTCCTCATCTTCCTCTTCTTCTTCTTTAGTTCATTAGCCCATAGTCTGGTTTGATGCAACTCTCCATGCCACCATATCCTGTGCTAAACTTTTCAATTCTACGTAACTATTACATCCAATATCTGCTCTAATCTGCTTGTCATATTCATACCTTGGTACATTCCCACCGGTTGTACCGCCTGCACCTCCCTCAAACACCAACTAGACAAGTCCTAGGAGTCTTAAGGTATGTCGTATTATTCTAACACTTCTCACTAATTTGATTCAGTATTTCTTCATTCATGAATTTATCTACCCATTTCGCCTTCAGCATTCTTCTGTAACACCACATTTCAAAAGTTTCTATTCCCTTTCTTTATGAGCTGATTATCGCCCATGTTTCACTTCCATTCAATGCCACGCTCCGAACGAAAGTCTTCATAAACATTTTTTTTTTTTGGTAGTTGCTTTACGTCGCACCGACACAGATAGGTCTTATGGCGACGATGGGACAGGAAAGGGATAGGAGTGGGAGTGGGGAGGAAGCGGCCGTGGCCTTAATTAAGGTACAGCCCCAGCATTTGCCTGGTGTGAAAATGGAAAACCATGGAAAACCATCTTCAGGCTGCCGACAGTGGGGTTCGAACCTACTATCTCCCGAATACTGGATACTGGGCGCACTTAAGCGACTGCAGCTATCGAGCTCGGTAAACATCTTTCTAATTCTTACATCAATATCCAAAGATGACAAATCTCTTTTGTTAAGAAAGGCCTTACTTGTGCTAGTCTACATTTTATGCCCTCCTTACTTCTGCCATCTATAGTTATTCTAATATCCAAGTAAAAATATTTATCTACTTCCTTTAAGATCTCATTTCCTAATCTAATATTCCTGCATCACCTCACTTCGTTCGACTGCACTCCATTAGCTTTGCCGGGCTGAGTGCCTTAGACGGTTGAGGCGCTGGCCTTCTGACCCCAACTTGGCAGGTTCGATCCTGGCTCAGTCCGGTGTTATTTGAAGGTGCTCAAATACGTCAGCCTCGTGTCGGTAGATTTACTGGCACGTAAAAATTCCTGCGGGACAAACTCCGGCACTACGGCGTCTCCGAAAACCGTGAAAGTAGTTAGTGGGACGTTAAGCTATTATTATTATTATTATTATTATTATTATTATTATTATTATTATTATTATTATTGTTATTATTATATAAGAATTTATTGCAGCCAGATGGCCATGTAATGGGATACAACAATAGGTTTCAAGGTTACAAAGTAAGCATGAAATACTGTCACACTACATACTGCAAATCACAGATGCTCGAGGCGGTTTAGTCTTTGCTATAGTCAACTATGCTATTTTCCCTTTTACTTCACAATGTTATATGGTATTTGTCGCATGGCTTCTCACACAGAGAACATATACATTCTTTGTTCGGTTCATGATATTTTATGTTTTTGCAAATTTTGTGATGGAAGCCGTGTACGGCGAGTCTAGTGATTACGTTTCTTAGTTCCTGATTTTCCTGTATCCATCGTCTATCGGTCATTACTTCCGTTGCGTAGAAATCCAGTGGTATGTCCTGTTGTTTCAGATGCTTCAGCTCAAGTACCCTCTCCATTTGCAGAGTAGATGGCAGGTGTAGTTTGAATCGGAGGTCTTCTATATAGAAAGGTTCCCTTGCTAATTCATAGATTAGTCTGTACGGTGACGATCTTGCCACGCCCAGTGCTCTCTTAAGGAATCGTGCTTTCACTTTTTATATCGTGGTGAGGTCTGTTGTGGTTAGCCTTTCCCATATTATCTCTAGGTCGTATGAGATAGTGGGAGTTATTTTGGCGTGGAAGAGTGTCATTGCTGTTCGTAGTTTGATTATGTTCTTCAGATCGTATATTATTCCATTAATTTAATTTTGGCCTTATTTTTATTCTCTCCTCCTCCTCCTCCTCCTCCTCCAAGACTCTCCATACCATACATAAATTTTTCCAGAATTTCTATAGACTCAGATAAAATCAATTTATCGGCAAATCTCAGAGTTTTGATTTTCTCTCCTTGGATTGTGATTCCCTTTCCAAATTCCTCTTTGATTTCCTTTACTTCCTGTTCTTTTTAAACATTGAAAAGGAGAAAGGGACATAACATCGTTAAAATCTCACAAACACGTCTGGAATGCGTACAGTCGAGACTTTTCACTATTTCTTCACATCCCCACCTCATTTTATAAACTAGGTAAGGGATGAAAACTTTTTGCTCTTGGCTTTACGTCGCACCGACACAGATGGGTCTTATGGCGACGATGGGACAGGAAAGGGCTAGGACTGGCAAGGAAGCGGTCGTGGCCTTAATTAAGGTACAGCCCCAGCATTTGCCTGGTGTGAAAATAGAAAACCACGGAAAACCCTCTTCCGCGCTGCTGACAGTGGGGTTCGAACCCACTATCTCCCGAATACTGGATACTGGCCGCACTTAAGCGACTGCAGCTATCGAGCTGGGTGGATGATAACTTTTATCACCTCAAAATTACCAGTTTAATTTCAATAATAATAATAATAATAATAATAATAATAATAATAATAATAATAATAATAATAATTGCTTTACGTATCACTAACTACTTGTACGGTTTTCGGAGACGCCGTGGTGCCGAAATGTAGTCCCGCTGGAGTTTTTTACGTGCCAGTAAATATACCTATACCAGGCTGACGTATTTGAGCACCTTCAAATACCACCGGACTGAGTCAGGATCGAACCTGCCAAGTTGGGGTCAGAAGGCCAGCGCCTCAACTGTTGAGCCACTCAGCCGGGCGGAGATTGATATGTCAACTGCGAAATCTAGTGTCATAGCGCAACAAATGTAATCCCCCTGTGGGCGGTAGAATAACACCCACGGTATCCCCTGCCTGTCGTAAGAGGTGACTAAAAGGGGCCTCAGGGGCTCTGAACTTTGGAGCGTGGCTTCGCGACCATGGGGGCCTCAGCTGAGTCCTGACATAGCTTCCACTTACTTGTGCCAGGCTCCTCACTTTCATCTATCCTATCCGATCTCCCTTGGTCAACTCTTGCTCTTGTCCGACCCAGACTACCGTCTACCGTCTACCGTCTAGGGAGTCTAGGGAGTCTTCCTTTGGCCGATATCTTCATTTTTCGAATTGTCGGGCCCCTTCCATTTTCCTCTCTGATTAGTGTTATATAGAGGATGGTTGCCTAGTTGTACTTCTTCTTTAAAAAATAATCACCACCACCAACAACAAATGTAAGACGTATTTGTTAAGGTCAGCACACACCAAGGTTGTCGATGTCAGTAATTACACGTAATGAGAATTTAACACATGCAGACATATTTACACACTATTTATGGATAACTGGTTCAAATTCCAGACGACAAGGTTCGTGTTGGTCTTGTTAAATTAACATTATATACGCAAGTAAAAACAAGTCAAGATCAGACGTCTAGAGTAGTGGGAGGGGTGTCTGGTTCATCAAGGTGATGCTAAGAGGAGCAGTATATATATACGTGTGATCACAGGCTGAGGTAAATAGCGAGTTCTGGATATCACCAGTAGCGCAAGCAACCCCGCTGCAGTCATGAAGTTATTGGTGAGTATTTGGTAGCAGACGAAACTCGCAAATGTAGCCTACAGCTTTAAAGTAAACATAATATGGATATAGAACTAAATGCTATAAAATAGTCAAGTTTTATTATTATTATTATTATTATTATTATTATTATTATTATTATTATTATTATTATGTGCGTATGGACCCAATGGATCACGCAAAGCTCTAACGATTCTGTTTTCTGAGTTGCCAAACAGCTCTCATCCTTTCTCCGTGGATCCTTTTTCGTTCTTCTGTCCACTTTGCTCCAGTCTTCTTTTTCACTTCGTTCTCTGGTTGCACTTTCCATCCATTAATTTTTTTCCTATAAAGGTTTCTGTCCGCGGTGTCATTTGGGTTTATCTGGGCTTTTTCCAGATCCTTCTTCACTTCTAGTACCCATGGAATATTTTTGAGATGTTCTATGTAAGTGAGAATCTTGTGTGTCAGTCTACTTGCCGGCAATCTGTGGACGTGCCTATAGAATTTCACACGTCTTTTACGGATATCTGCTGCAGTGTTGGAATGCTCTTCTGTCTCTTTGCGTGACCTCAGTCTATATCCATCTTCTGTTTTTCGGGGGCCGAGAATTTTCCTCAGGATTCTTCTTTCTTCTTTTAAAATATTTTCTAGGTCACCTTTCCCGTTTAGTGTAAGGGTCTCGCTGGCATATAAGACTTCGGGCTTGATTACTGTATTATAGTGTCTGATCTTTATTATTATCCTTTTAGCTGCTACATTCAAGCAAGTCAGAGACATCCTGATCAATATACCAGTAAACTTGATATGTGTGTTTGATAGCATTCTATGTTAGTTCATTTTCCGAAAATTATTTCTTTATTGAATATCCTAATAGTCGTGTAATAATCCACTTTATTTATTTATTTATCTGATTTATTATTCAACAGGCATTTCTGCCCACCTACAGAACATTTCCATTTCTTATTTCTAATTTTATAAATAATTTACAATATAAATTCAAATATGAAACTTAATACTATACTTATGAACTATGGACAGTGGTAAGTGTGTGTTGCAACTTATTATTTTAATTTCACCTAAAATATACATTGTTAATCTAAATTATTCTAAGGACTAAATCATTCGTGGTACACAAGTATACTACTCTATATACTATACTAGGGTTATAGTTTACAATATTTCATTAATAATATTATTAAGAAATAAAATCACTGAAGATGTGGCGGATGAATTACAGGCACTGTTAGTAGCAGCAAGAATTTTTTAATAGATCGTATAATGGCTTTGAAAGTTTCACGTTACAGTATAATTCAGGTGACACTCGTGATCAACTCCTAACGTTTAAAATATGGCAGAGTCAAACAGTAAATGACCACTGCTTGAGCGTTCAATATAGTGCTCACACTTTCCAGGGCTGGAGAGAAACTTAGTGAGAATTAATTCGGGTATTAATGTTCTGCACTGGAGTCTGCTATATATATGGCAGAAGAATAGCTCACTTCTGACATACCACTTTGTACCATAGGGTCAGAGGTTGTTCTGCTGATTAATTAATTTATTTTAATTATTTACTTTGTTTCGAGAAAACTATGTTAAAATGAAAAAAATTCGAGATTCTTAGGAAAAATTTATATCATAAAATCATTAAACTTCTACATTAACTTCTGGTAAAGGTCTCTGATTTTAGACCATCTGCTACGTATTCAAAACCAAAACTTTAGAAGTTAGAATTTTTCAGAACCTCATTGTTGAGTTCTGGATTAAATAGTATTTTCTACTCCTACAATCAGGATGCAATATTCTACGTATTGTTTCTTCCGTAAATGACTCCTCCTTCTAACTCGTCTTTTGCAAGATTTATACTCCGAATATTGCGATTATCACAGAAACGAACGTGTTGTATGATTTTTTTTTTCACTTTACACACATGTTATTCCTACAACAATTTATTTAATACATTTAATACATGCCTCTTCATCATGGACTAGTAATCCTTTCAGCGTTCAGTCTGCAAGCCTCTGTGAATTTGCTAAACACCGCCATGATCCTATGTTTGTAACTAGCCCTATGGCCTCGTTTATTCTACATCTCTTATCTTTAAATCATGAGATACTCTACCTAACCATCGTCGTCTTGATCTCCCTCTACTTCCCTTACCATCCATAACCGAGTCCATTATTCTCCTAGGTAACCTATCCTCCTCCATTCGTCCCACATGACCGCACCACCAAAGCTGGTTTATGCATACAGCTTCATCAATCGAGTCTTTCCTAACTTAAACTTTACCTCCTCATTCCGAGTAGCCACTTCACATTGTTCCCACCCGTTCGTACTAGAAACCATCCTCGCTACATTCATGTCTGTTACTTCTAACGTATGAATAAGATATTCTGAGTCCATTATTTTCTACATAAAATGGCATATGCATTTTGATGATGATAATGAAAATGAAAATCCACAGCCTCTTTCTAGTCATTCGACCGAGTCAGGAGAGGCAAGAATAGGAATTGTGCCGGCTGCCGAAGCCTGTCGCACTCCTCTGGGGAAATGATAAATGACTGACGGATGAAATGAAATGATAGTGGAGAGTATTACTGGAATGAAAGATGACGGAGATAACCGGAGTACCCGGAGAAAAACCTGTCCAGCCTCCGCTAAGTTCAGCACAAATCTCACATGGAGTGATTGGGATTTGAACTACGGAACCCAGCGGTGAGAGGCCGGTGAGATGCAGCCTGAACCAAGGAGGCATTATGTTAATTTTTATTTTTAATTTTATTATTATTATTATTATTATTATTATTATTAATTTAGAGTCCGGATTATTAGGTACTGATAGGTTAGAAGGCAAACTTACTTAAGCCAGTAACAAGTGTACCCTACACTGTACAACGGTTATGCTATGAGATTTGCAAAGATATTAGGAGTACAGCCTATAGAACTCCTTGAATTTATGCTACTCTTTCTACATTATGGTACAACGGGTTGCATGACACTTCCTACAAACCAAATTACTTTGGAATCTAACCCATTACACCTACAAATCCGACTATTATTATTATTATTATTATTATTATTATTATTATTATTATTATTATTATTATTATTATTATTGCTGCTGCTTACAAGGGCCTAACATCTAGATCATTGACCTCTGATGGTACGACACGAAGCGAAATGAAATAATCGATTAAAAATGAAAATGTATCCACTGACTAGGACTTTCAAAAATGATAATGATGCGGAACATGGTTATGAATTAAATATAGTCAGTGGATGTAATTCGCAATGCCTTCTTTTGCTGTAACATTTTTTAAATAGATGAATACGTAATAAAATTGCGTAACACATTGCCTTTAAAGTAAACCATTTATTTTATCCAGTTTAAAAGCTCAAACCCTATTAATACGAGGGTCGAGCCATAAATCATGGCAACTACATTTTTCCTCGTGAACAGGAGACAACACGGAAAATCTAAGATATGCATTTGGCAAAGGGCATGCATTTATGCATTGTGCCTGAAGATAAATTATGACTTCAGGAGATTCCCGTAGGAAAGTGACAGAACACAGGCCATTGCTACGCATTGCTTTATTATGGTGTAAGCAGCAAATACACAAGACTACGTAAAAAGGGCAGGTCTCCCCTGGTTACAGACCTTCAAAATAATCACCTATGGTTTCCACTGTGTGTTGCCAGCGGTGGGGTAGGCGCTGAATTCCATTCGCTGCATGTGTATCGCTAACGTATGACACCTCTCTCCGAAATGTTGTTACGATGTCCTCTTTGTTAGCAAACCGTTGTCCACGTAATGGCATGCACACCTAATGCTTCCCGCACCGCGGGGAACAGCTATTTTAATATACGATCGTTGCTCCTGCTCGTTGACTTCCATTTTATGACGCTCTCACTCACACACTGAACTTGGGGGCATGCTTAGACCCACACTGTTGTTTACATACAACATCTAGTGGCATCATACGGAAATACATACCGTACGTTTCCAAATACATATCTTAGATTTTCCGTGTTGACTCCTGTTCGCGAGAAAAATAAGTTGCCATGACTTATGACTTGACCTACGTATATACAAAAAGATGGCTGAAAACATCGTCAAAAGAATAAAAACTGAGGTTCCAATGACATAAAATTTTAAGACATATCAGAAGCTTCACTTTTAAAAGCGACGAAACAGCCCATTATCCCTCAGAAAACGATGGCGATGTCTACTGACTGCTCGTCATCTCGTATAATGAGGCAGATCGTACTGGGAAGTTTTAAACTACGGCGATGATAGGCAAGGACCACGCACTCTGTAAGGATGTGAACTACGGTGAGATGACCGCCGCAAGTAAGGTAAAGGGTGGTATCTTATGTCCGCTAGAGAGCGATGAAGACAAATGCAAGTAGCTACAGTCATCTGTTGAGAACTCAAAGAACTACCAGTAATGTTGAAATGCTTAGTCTTCAGTAAGCAAGTTCATGATACGTATTCAAAGATGTATAACGAACTTACCTGTATCACGAATGTACTTCCCTTTACCCTTCACACCGGTGCGGCTAGTCCCTTCGGTAAGTAGGAGTATGTGCGTTGCTATACCATGGCCCACCCGAAGATGACATAATACCACTGCTTCTCTCCGTAGGCCTAGTTCCTTTTATCGCTCTCAGCGTATTTGAAAGAGGGGTGACCTGCCACTCTAGCCCTATGAGCTGACTCGCTTCACGCTACATCCATGAGCATTTTCTTCCAAACTGACGGTTTGGACAAAATTCAGCTTTCTTGTGATTTTGAACTATGCTCACTTCACTAATGAACAGGCTACTCATTACATGCGTAAGTCGTAGTTCGATTGTAAACAGCCCAGCTGAAGAGTACGCAGAACACGCGCTGTGATGATCGTAGGAGTCTGAACTTTCATAGGTATGTGGGGAACATTACACTTACTGACTTGCCAGCTACAGTAAACACAACATTTGAATAGAATTGCCTATTTATTCTGTACGGAGCTTTACATTGTCGTTTCCTATATATGACAATATGTAGAAAAGCACTCGATGTATTTGTTGACTATATCTTGTTTCAATAATGCTGCCATGGAAATGATACAGAAGACGGGCAGTCTACACTATTTCACCGGCGTTGTCTAGTGTGACGAGGTCCAGCTGCTGCCCTCCAGGTTCATGTGGCGGAGGGATGACGTGGTTTTGCCACAGGTATGCTAACTATGGAATGCGCTCGCGAAAGATGCCACAAAAATTATTAGTTCCAAATCTTACCACCAGGACATAATATGGCGCTGCAAGCAGTCAGAAAATGCTATTTTCCGTTACTGACGTCAGAATGTTCTGGTGGAATTGCGTTGTGTCAGTTCCTTCGTTGTTGCAGGAACAACCGTTCCATTCAGTTTACGTGACATCGTTTGGCTTTATAAGGTCCTTCTTTCTTGGTCCGTTTTCCTTCGACGAGTGACCCCTCGTGGGCCCGTTGCATGTACAGTGGCATCTGCACAACATAGGGACTTTCTTATGCAACATGTAATTCCAGTTTTGCAACGCAACTGTGATCACACAGTTATTTTCATGCAAGATGGTGAAACGCCACAAGTCGCTATCCAAGTGACAGCTGATTTGCTGCGAGAAACTTTCAGTAACAACCGCATCATCTCTGGGCACTTTCCAGACGCGTGACCTTAAATACCCCAGACCTAAATCCATAAGACTTCTGGTTGTGGAGATAGTTGATCTAAAGTCTAGCACACAATGACATGTCGCTCTGATTTCAACCGATATGCTTTGGGCAACTGTCAACAACGCCGTTTCACGGTTGCAGGATGTTGCTCATTGTTGAACATTGTTTGTAACCATAAATCCTAATAAACCTGCATTTTTTGTGACCCTACCACTGGTAACAGCGCCATATTTTCAAATGGTGGCAAGTCTTGGAACTAATAATTTGTGTGGCATAATTCGCGAGCGCATTGCTTAGTTGGCAATATGTACGAAATTTCCGATTCCTTCGCCGCGCTGAACACTATGAGTTTAATTATGGACACCCGGTGTTTATGTGCCCGATGAGGAGATCATCAATATACCCATACACATGATTATTGCGGGCAATCTTAATTTAACCACTTTGAGGTAATAAATCCGAGAGAAGAAAGGATAATTTGGGAAGTACTCTTGATAATATACTGTCCATTCCTTAGACTACGGGGACATTTTGCCCTGTTTGCTTATTTCATTTGAAATTTGGAATTAGTACACGGTTTGCTTCTTTTCAGATTGTCCTGAGCGCCGTCGTAGCAGTGGCCCTGGCCAAGCCTTGGTTCACGCATGAAGGTATCACTGCTCTAGATCTGGGACCTGCTTTCTATGACGCCCCTGCCACCGTTGCCCTCCCTGTACCACTTCAGCCTTCTCAGGACACTCCGGAAGTCCAGGCCGCCCGCGCTGAACATCTCGCCGCTGTCGCCAAGGCCATCTCTGGGGCAGCTCCAGCTCCTGCTTCTGCCCCTGCTGAGGCTCCTCAGCCCGTCCAGGACACTCCCGAGGTAGCCAGCGCTAAGGCCGCTCACGCAGTCGCTCACGCTCACGCTGCCACTCTGGCCGCCATCGCTCCTGCCGGTATCTTGGCCGCTCCCGGACTCCTCGCTGCCCCTGCTGCTTATGCCGCTCCTGGTATCATCGGCGCTGCACCCACTGCTTACATTGGATCCCAGCATATCCCCATCTTGACCGCCCAGGGAGTTCCTCTGGACACTCCTGAAGTCCAAGCTGCTAGGGCTGCCAATGCTATCGCACACATCAACGCTAAGGCTACTCGTCTGGGATAAGCAATCTTATCCATCTGTACAAAACACTCCCTATGTCGATATTCGCGTGCTCAATTTGTAAGATATGTCGAAAGCTTCAATGATAAATACATGATACTTGATATATGATCATCAAATATCTTAATGATTGAAAGCAAGCTTCGTTCCCCATAAAGCGCCGTTCACCCCCAACGGCAATGAATAAATGTTGTAAGTGACTCATTTGATGATTTTGATAGTTTTGGTCACGTAACTGTGTTTTTATTATGGAGATAATAGGTTTGAACCGCACTGTGGAAAACACTGAAGATTGTTTTCCGTAGTTTCTCATTTCCATACTAGAATCCAGTCCCTTCACAGTCCTAACACTGTCCCATCCTATCGTCGCGTAAGACCAACCCGTTTCGCTGTGACGTACAACACATTTCAGAGGGAAATATGGTGTCAAGTTTCCCTTGGGGAAAACCGAACTCAAATTGATAACTATTAATGTATTTACATCTCATGAATCGTTTTCGAGAGACGTGAGTGTGGAATTTGGAGTCGACAAGTGAAGGATTCAGTGTATGGAAATTGACTCAGGACCATGAAGGAAAAAATCAGTTGTCTAGAGTATGACGAAATGAGGCCTATTTGATAAAAGAGCCTTCACTATGTCTCCACGTCATGGCCACGCATCAATACTGCACATCACAGCCTTCAAGGTCACATCAAACCGAGTGAGTTGGTCGAACGGTTAGGGTCGCACAGCAGTGAGCTTGCATTTAGGACATAGTGGGTTGGAACTGTCGACAGCCCTGAAGATGGTTTTGCGTGATTTCCCATTTACACACGAGGTAAATGCTGGGGATGTTCCATTTTTGCTATTTTGCTTTACGTCGCACCGACACAGATATGTCTTATGGAAGGAAGCGGTCGTGGCCTTAATTAAGGTACAGCCACGGCATTTGCCTGGTGTGAAAATGGGAAACCACGGAAAACCATCTTCAGGGCTGACGACAGTGGGGCTCGAACCCACTATCTCCCGATTCCTGGATACTGGCCGCACTTAAGAGACTGCAGCTATCGAGCTCGGTAGGAATGTTCCGTAATTAATGCCTCGGCCGCTTAATTTCCACTCCAAGCCCTTTCCATTCCCATCGTCACAGTAAGACCTATCCTTGTCGGTGCGATGTAAAGCAACTTGTAAAAACATCGCATCGACTATCTGTACTCTAACGTCTCTCTTTGATAAAATGTCTCTTATTTATTTATTTATTTATTTATTTATTTATTTATTTATTTATTTATTTATTTATTTATTTATTTATTTATTTATTTATTTATTTATTTATTTGTGTCTCTGCGCCATTTTTAGCCGATATACATCCATGTTAATGAGCATCAAATGTAACGTAATGGTACACTACAAGAGATTCAAAAATTAGAAAAGTATTACGACAAGGCTGCCCACTCTCACCACATATCTTTAACCAATTCATAGAAAATGCAGTTAGAGAAATTAAAGGACAAAATAAAGGGGTGAATTTCAATGGTATTCAGGTTGCACAGTATCCGCTTTGCAGATGATATTGCTATCTTAGCTAATTCTGAAAAGGATATTGGTACGATGCTAAGAACATTCAACCAATCCTTAGAAAATTTCAACTAAAAATAAATATAAAGAAAAAATTCATGATAGTAGTGCAAAACTTAAAAAAAATAACACATCCATAGAACAAGTCACAGAATTTTCCTGTTTGGGAACTTTACTGTAATTACCTCTGGTAACAGGTCCCTTTCGGAAATAAAGATAATAGTGGTAGCAAAATAAGCCTTCCGAAAAAATAAAGAAAACCATCTCAGTTTGGAGACCATTTCTCAAGACCTTTGTTTGGAGAGTGCTACTGTACGGATGCGAAAGCTGGACTTTAGGGAAACAGGAAGGAATGAAACTTGAAGCTGCAGAAAAGTGATTTTGGAGAAGAGTTATAAAAACATGTTGGATGGATAAAAAAACAAAAGGCCTTGTTTTAAAGAACGTAAAGGAAGATCGATGTTTAGTAAATACGATAATGAAGGGGAAAACAAAGTTCCTTGGGCACGATGTGAGACATGACTCTCTTCTCCAAACCATCATTGAAGGTAAAGTACTGGGAGGGAGACCCAGGAGACGACCAAAGTTGTCATACATCAGGAACTCCGTCCGTGAACTGGCATGTGGTTCATAAAGCAACGTGAAGCAGCTAGCTGAACTGCCTTTATTAGATGATGATGATGATGATGATGATGATAATGATGATGATGAATGAACGAACGAATTAATAGCCATAACAAAAACATATTTATTTGATTTTCACAAAGGGAAAATGTTGGTTTTTTCGTAGATGGCCTCTATTTCCAATTTTCTAACCCTTGATGCGAAAGCTTCCTCTGACATTTTGGGCTTTATCCTCTCGCCTAGGTATCTAGGTATCTGAACTTTCCTGTCTTCTTGATCCTTCGAATTGCCAGGTTTATTTCTCTTGGTGCCACCTTGATGTTACATACTCTGATTTTTTCCGAACGAGATCTTGAGGCCTTCCTTTACTGATTGCTTCTGGAGTTAACTGATCTGTTCTGCGGCTGTATCCGGGGAATCTGAAGGATATCGCGAGATCATCTGCGAGGCAGCTTCATGATTATTATTATTATTATTATTATTATTATTATTATTATTATTATTATTATTATTATTATTATTATTTTTATTATTATTATTATTATTATTATTACCTTGCTTTGGTAGTTGTCAGAGATGTAAGAAGGTACCATTGTGAATCGGTGGACAGAGAAAAGATTGAAGCATAATTTGAAAAACACTAAAATTTGAAAAAAAAATCCTTTTATTCTGACTTCCAAACTTTGATAAACGACAACAACAACAACAATACAGGAGCTCGTCGGCTCAAATGACAGGAATGATCAAAGTTCAGGTACACAACAAGTTGTAGGATGAGCTTGTAGCTCCAAAGTTACATTATTCAAAAGAGCACCATTGCTTCATTCAATTAATACCCTAGGAGACTGCGCTCCAAATCTTATTACAATCTAGCCTCTCCAAGGCACAATTTTCTAACCCAAATTAGATCATTACAAGCCAGTTTTTATTGTCTTACCCACCCGACAGTCTGATTTACACCTTACAATGAATAGTTTAACAGAGGCAATAAATGCCCATTCTACATGGCCTTAGTGATTAAAAAGGAAGAGGTTCAATAAATCGACCGTAAACAAAACGTTAGGAGGTGAACTATTGCAGTCCTTTGGAAATACGCTTTGAAACACTCAAAATCCTATCTGGGCTTATAGCCCTAAGTTACAGAGGCTAAGCCTATACTACAGAAGGTAACTAGTTGGAGGAAAATATTAAGTTCTAAAAGGAGAGATAAATATTATAGTTGAATGCGAAATAAAAGAGCGTGAACACTCTTTACTCCCTAAATTAGAATAAAGTCCTTAGACTTGGTTAAAACTTTACATTAGACGTTAAACTTTAGAACTTTGCATTAAGAATGAATTTTGAAACCTTCCCCTCAAGTCAGATTTCCGACGACGAGCGAGGCTTGCCCCCTGCCTCCACTACGTACGCAGTAAAAACCTCTTGACTGGAAGCGATGGAAAAGACAACATGGTTCAAAAGCTCCCAGCTTTTATAGTAGAGGGGAAGGTTCCAGAACTCTCTAGGCCGAAGGCCTGTACACACCCTCACTTTTGATTGACTAATTGAATTAATATCCAAAATTTCTGATAGGCTAATAATTTCATGAAAAAGGAAGAGATAGAAGTGCTAGTAACCTTAGAACACAAAAACAATCTACAAACACGTCAGGTAATTAAACTTAGAAACTACAAATTTCTTTGAAAATTAATTGTCCATCCTCCCAACAGAGCGGGCACATAATTCGATAGTAGACACATCTGAAGATTAAAGTTAAAAATTCTTCTAATACACAGTTCAAGTTTCACATAACAGATGGCCTTCTAAAAGGCGCTCAGTTTAAATTTAAGGATTAGGTGTACTACCGGCACAATTATTATTATTATTATTATTATTATTATTATTATTATTATTATTATTATTATTATTATTATTATTATTATTATTATTCCAATTATTCCCTATCCTCTCTCAGAAATATGCACTCGTAAAGTTAGGGCAAACACAGAGAAAGATTCTCCACAACATTCTCTGCCCAAACTACGAAAACGGGATCTACAAAATAAAATCCAGACAAGAAATCCATTCTGAGACAGAAGATCGCGGACGCAATGCGCAAACGCAAGGCTCACTTCTACGGCCACTTACGACTCCCAATGGACAGGGGAACGCAATTTTAACCATTTTGACTCAAAATTAGAAATTCCCTGGTACATTATCATCAAGAAAGACCTCGAAGAAATGGACGTACGATAAGAAGACGCCTACAAACGAGACTATTTTAGAAGAAGCATCGTGAGTTTTGGAACGTTCACCTGGATTTGAAGTGGTGGGATGAACGCCGTGCTAATGAAAACCTACTGGTTCAAATGAAAATTAAATAAAACCCACAGTGTACGAGGGCTGTAAGTAAAGTAATAGCAATATTGATAGAACGCAACATTTAATGAAGTAGTAAGTACAATTGCATTAGATTCCTCACATATAGTCACCGACAAAGTCTTATCTTTACCAAATCTCGGGAAGCCATTGGGAACATTGGCGAGGCGTTCTCTGTTGATTACAGTAATGGATCGCACTACTGGGCAAAGTACAGATGCCACGTCAGGAAACATTCGTAAAGTCCATCAATGGTCTACGCAAACATGACCACGCACGACGTCAACCTGATCTTGAGGAATGGACGACCGACCAGCCCGATGCAAATCAGCGGTCACATTCCGACTCGCATGAAACGCCTTGACGCATCATGCAACCGTTCTATACGGCATCTCATTCTCGCCACACGCTTCGCGTTGTACTCTATAACAGTCGGATGCATTTTTTCGACGTGCAACCTCGAATTTAATCTATTAATACCGATCACTATGCCTTGGATTTGTAGGCGGTAATAGGTTAGAATGCAAAGTAATTTGGTTTGTAGGAAGTGTCATGCAACCCGTTGTATCATAATGTATGAAGAGTAACATAAATTCAAGGAGTTCTATTGGCTGTACCCCTAATATCTATGCAAATCTCATAGCATAACCGTTGTACAGTGTAGGGTATACTTGTTACTCGCTTAAGTAAGTTCGCATTCTAACCTATCAGCACCTAATAATCCGGACTCTACGGATCACTTTTTGAAAACGTGCTTTAGAGCGGTGAAATAGACACTGTTCACTTCAACGCCACACAGCAATAACACTCCTAACTAGTAATGGGATAATCGAACACAAAATAATCGCTTATTCGATTATTTCACTTTTTCGATTATGTTTCGATTATTCATTCGAATGAATGAGGCAATCGCATAGTTACTATTTTTTCCATCCCATTTTTTTCGATCATTCATCCAAAACTTAATTCGAAGCAATGAGGCAATCGAACAGTGAATTTTCCATTCGATTATTTTTTCAATTGTTCATTCGGAACTACGGGCCTGCATGGCTCAGGCGGCAGCGCGGCAGCCTCTCACCGCTGGGTTCCGTGGTTCAAATCCCGATCACTCAATGTGAGATGTGTGCTGAACAAAGCGGAGGCTGGACAGGTTTTTCTCAGGGTACTCCGGTTTTCCTTGTCTTATTTCATTCCAGCAACACACTCCAGTTTCATTTCATTTCATCTGCTATTCATTAATCATTGCCCCAGGGGAGTGTAACAGGTTTCGGCAGCCGGCACAATTCCTATCCTCACCGCAAGATGGGGGATTCATTCATTCCATTCCTGACCCGGTCAAATGACTGGAAACAGGCTGTGGATATTCATTTCATTCGGAACTGCATTCGAATACATGAGGAATTTCAATAGTGAATGCTTTCGAAATAATCAAATGAAAAGTAATGTTATTAAGACAGTCGATTCACTAATTTAGTTTCATTATTTGGAGAGACATTTGGAAAAAGACGTAGTGATATATTTATAAGGGTTCATCTATTCGCTTATTTCCATCGATTATCCATCCGACACACTTAAACCGAAAAATTGATTCATGAAATAATCGCATTCTATGCCATACAACTGAATGATATTTGAAACACGTTCGCTTATTTCATTCCATTATTTAAATAATCGGATGGATTGTATTCGATTATTAAGAGTGTTCGATTTTCCTATCACTACTCCCAACTGGATGCCCGTCAAATGCTTACTACCCATAGACAACAGCGTCACCTAACCACAGCACCCATATCCTATTTGCGCAGCCCTCGTCTAACGAAACTTATCGTGCTCCATAGCCGGCCGATTAGCGAATAATAAATTTTATGATGATGATGATGATGCTTGTTTAAACAGACCTAACATCTAGGTCATCCGTCCCTAATGGTACAAAATGAGATGCAATATAATGACAATTTAAAATTCCTAAGTCATCAATTTAAAATAATTCAAAACGTGATGATGAAGAATACATGGATGAAAATTAAAGTCAATAAGTGGCTCCGACCCGCAATGCCTCACCTTCCTACAAACTATCTTAATAATATTACTGACCAAGGGACTGCTTTTAAAGCACATTCCTGAATCGATGATGCTTGAGGACCAAAGGGGTCCAAAATCCAGGTCAACGGCCTTTCATAATGGTACCTATCACTAGAAATGTAGAATAATGGTATTTCTCATGTTGCGGTACTTATCATAAGTAGCGTAGACTCACGGTGTTCCACATATTGTGGTACTACTCACAAGTAATGCACGTCGCACAGATAACGCAGACCTATGGTGCTTCACACACAATGGCGCCACTCTTAGACAACGCAAACCAATGGTGTTCCTCACACAGTGGCTACTAATCACAGGCAAAGCAGACCCACAGTGTTGCTCATATAGTGGGTACTAATCGCAGGCAAAGCAGACCCACAGTGTTGCTCATATAGTGGGTACTAATCGCAGGCAAAGCAGGCCCACAGTGTTGCTCATATAGTGGGTACTAATCGCAGGCAAAGCAGGCCCACAGTGTTGCTCATATAGTGGGTACTAATCGCAGGCAAAGCAGACCCACAGTGTTGCTCACATAGTGGGTACTAATCGCAGGCAAAGCAGGCCCACAGTGTTGCTCATATAGTGGGTACTAATCGCAGGCAAAGCAGGCCCACAGTGTTGCTCATATAGTGGGTACTAATCGCAGGCAAAGCAGACCCACAGTGTTGCTCACATAGTGGGTACTAATCGCAGGCAAAGCAGACCCACAGTGTTGCTCACATAGTGGGTACTAATCGCAGGCAAAGCAGACCCACAGTGTTGCTCACATAGTGGGTACTAATCGCAGGCAAAGCAGACCCACAGTGTTGCTCACATAGTGGGTACTAATCGCAGGCAAAGCAGACCCACAGTGTTGCTCACATAGTGGGTACTAATCGCAGGCAAAGCAGACCCACAGTGTTGCTCATATAGTGGTATTGATCACAGGTATTGTAAACCCACAGTGAACCCACTCTCTGCTGCTACTATTCACAAACCTGCTGTGTTCCTAACATAGTGGTACTACTCGGTAGTAAATGTGACCCATGGTGTTCCCCGCGTGATGGTACTAATCACAAGTAGTTTCATGATTCAAATACAATCATTCTTCGGTCGCCCCTTGTAGTCCCCTGTTACGACAGGCAGGGGATGCTGTGGGTGTAATCTTCGACTGCGTCCCTCACCCACAGGGGGTAGAGAGAGAGAGAGAAAGAAGGCATCCGTCACTTCGAAAAATGAAGTAACGAACGAAGAAAGGAAAGAGCCACGAAGGGCGTGAAAATGAAAGACTCCCTAGGCCTCGAATGCTCTAACACCATCGGGGTTGGAAAAGAACAAGAGCTGACCAAGATTCCAAGATTGGTCGGACAGGATAGATGAAAGTGAGGAGCCTGGCACAAGTAAGTGGAAGCAATGCCAGGACTCAGCTGAGGGCCCCGTGGTCACCAACCCACGCTCCCAACTTGAGATCCCCTGGGGCCCCTTTTAGTCGCCTCTTACGGCAGGCAGGGGATACTGTGGGTATATTCTTCATCTCCTTACCCCACCCACAGAGGGTAATAATACATTTTAAAATATTCCAAGGCAATTTTGTCTTATTGTATACTGTTTGATGTCTTTTCGAAGCTCTTTGTGCTGTTTATGTGTAATGCAACAGTTACCTTACCTGCAATGTGTCCAGTGCTTTGACATGGCAGTTTCAAATCGCACCCAGAACACAACCTTAAGTTACAACGTGGTAACTGATTAATGTGTCGACGTAGAATTTATTCGTGACAAGATGCATTTCAGTTTGTACAACAAATCGTGCCAAGAAATACGAACAATTTGCATCCTAATGCACAACGGTACTTCCGAGGTAGTGCAGTTTACACCTCCTTACATTGAGAGTAATTACATTCTTCACAGCCATAGTAGTAAACACATGTCAACTGTCAACACCATTCCCTACAAGGACGACTGACAGCTTCTGGGCATCTGAAGAGTCGTAAAGAACACAACTCATCGCGATCGTGGACGAGGAATACAAAGTATAAACCGTAAAAATCTAGCAGAAGTTCGATACACACAGGGGAATTGTGGAAAATAATTGAAATATTTATATTTTAAAAGAACATCTCAATATCCACATATGGTTTCGTACAACGAGCTTTAGTTAAAAATTAGAAATGGGGAGTTTAACGGATCAAAGGCAAGAAGATGCGGAAAAATTGATGTATAAAATAATAAATTCGCAAATTGAAAATTCTGAGTTTCTTTCTCTCATGAATTTCCATATACCACGCCCATATTCAGGATTTTATTTAAAATTTTCTAATGAATAAATGCTAGAACACATGCCCTTCAAAATTCACCATATTAGAGTATCTATAATAGTGCATCTCGGAAAAATTATTCTCTTGATTTCACTACAAATATGACAAAATTTTAAAAGAATTCACGGCTAGCATTAGAAGATAATAATTGTGATAAAACACTGTATGCTCAGTATAGGCCTACAGGGTGTATCCGAAATGTTACAAATTTCCAGGAATGGAGGAGGACGACAAATGGAATAATTTGAGAGAAGGAACCATAGTTCGGAAACGTTCGACTCAAAGTTATAATAATCCAATTTGTTTAACGTCGGTCCGTTCTTAACAGACGACGGGATGTAGGAATTTTGTCCCGCAGTAGTTCTTTAACGAGCCGAAAGCCAATGACATGGGCTTGCCACCTGTAAACACCCTTAAAAGCCATCGACCTCAGTCGGATTTGAACCCGTTAACTTGCTATTAGTAGACAGACTAACGCCGTATCCACTACATCACTGTCGCCGGCAATCAAAAGTTAAAGCAAAAATTGCAGGGAGACGCCATTTCGAACATTTGTTGTCAATGGAGAAACGTCCAGGTAATCGGACTTAAATTAATAGAATATGCTTCCTTATCTCAAATTGATCAATTTGTAGCCCTCCATCACCCCAGAAAGTTCCTGTATTGAACATACTAGAACAAAGACAATCAATCAAGACCAAGCCCACAATAACTGGAGAGATAGGATTAGATTAATAATATTACATTAATATTACCGACACGACACATTTGACTGACCAAAAATGCGATTTTTCAATTTATTTTTTCAATTTAAAATTGAAATTTTCTCTTCATAACAGCACAAATTTTTTGTTAATATGTCCAATACTTTCGGAGTTATGACAACAACGTGAAGCACTGACACCGAAGCAAGCCCCTTATCAGTAAGTTTGTTGTTCTTTTGCCGTTCATCCTTGATAACTCTGAAACATTTTAAGATATTAAGATGAAATTATTGAGCTAGATTCATTGCTTAATTATTTAAAATGTTTTCAAATAAAAATTAATGAAGAAAATTGGCTACTTGAAAATAAATTCATGAAAAACTAAGTATACTTGATGGAATTCACTGATTCTAGTATCTGTAAAATACTAATCATAATAACAAGAATCATAGAAAAATATACACGTGTTTGAAAATTATGAGGGTACGGCAAAGTAGTGGCCATGACACACACCATTTTGAATAATTAATTACACGTAGGTGTGTTATTAGGGAATAATGTGTTTGACATCATAAATTTACTTTTAGTATTAACTTCCATTGCCACGGAAAAAAAAGCTTAATGCACCCTCATGTTTCCATCTTCAAAGGTGTAGGTTCCCTCTTAAGTTAGGCTAAGTAATAATTGTTTGTAATTTCACTTTGTGTCACAAAGAATACTGGTATAATTGGGATGAAAATCCTGTAGCAAGCAATATTTTAAATTTAATCATATTATAATTGAGTTCTACCCATGTCAGCCAACACTGTGAAATTTGGCCACCTACTGCAAGAAAGAAAGAAAGAAAGAAAGAACGAACTTGCTTGCTTTACTCTTACTAGAAAAGGTTATTCCACTGAAGCCCAACTTGTAGGATTCCAGCAAGATATAGCAGATATCTTGGATTCAGGAGGTCAAATGGACTGTATCGCGATTGACCTATCTAAGGCATTTGATAGGGTAGATCATGGAAAACTACTGGCAAAAAGGAGTGCATGGACTACAGAAAAGAGTGACTGAATTGGTGGCTATATTTCTAGAAAATAGAACTCAAAGACTTAGAGTAGACGAACCCTTATGTGTCACTGTAATAATTAAGAGGGGAATTCCTCAAAGCATTATTATTGGACCTTTACGTTTTCTTATATATGTCAATGATACGTGTAAAGAAGTGGAATCAGAGATAAGGTTTTTTGCACATGACGTTATTCTGTACAGAGTAATAAATCAGTTACAAGATTGTGAGCAACTGCAAAATGACCTCGACAATATTGTGAGATGTACAGTAGCTAATGGTATGGTGATAAACGGGGTTGAAAGTCAGGTTGTGATTTCACAAGTAGAAAAAGTCCTCTCAGTTTTAACTACTGCGTTGATGGGGCACAATTTATTTTTGGGGACCATTGTCAGTACCTACGTGTTAATAAAAAAAAGATCTTCATTGGGGTAATCACATAAATAGGATTGTAAATAAGGGGTACAGATCTCTGCACATGGTTATGAGGGTATTTAGGGGTTGTAGTAAGGATGTAAAGGAGAGGGCATATAAGTCTCTGGTAAGACCCCAACTAGAGTATGGTTCTAGTGTATGGGACCCTCACCATGATTACTTGATTCAAGAACTGGAAATAATCCAAAGAAAAGCAGCTCGATTTGTTCTGGGTGATTTCCGATAAAAGAGTAGCGTTACAAAAGTTTTGCGAAGTTTTTAGCTGGGAGGACTTGGAAGAAAGGAGACGAGCTGGTCAACTAAATGGTATGTTCCGAGCTTTCAGTGGAGAGATGGCGTGGAATGACATCAGTAGACGAGTAAGTTTGAGTGGCGTTTATAAAAGTAGGAAAGATCACAATATGACGATAAAGTTGGGATTCAATAGGAAAAATTGGGCAAATACTCGTTTATAAGAAGGGGAGTTAGGGATTGGAATAACTTACCAAGGAAGATATTCAATAAATTTCCAATTTCTTTGCAATAATTTAAGAAAAGACTAGGAAAACAACAGGTAGGAAATCTGCCACCTGGGCGACTGCCCTAAATGCAGATCAGTAGTGACTGATTTATGGCGGTCCCGCGATCTAGCACTGGCGTTACTGCCTCTTACTCTGAGACTCGATTCCCGGCCACGTAAAAAAATTTAATCTGGATCAGTGGGCTGTTTCGAGGTCCATTTTGTCTATATGGGAATAATATTGAAAAGCTATCTGACTGTGACATAGTAGCGCCGGTGTAGAAAGCGAAGATTAACAGCCAAGAGGGTTCGTCTGATTACGCGACACTTCGTAATCTGCAGTCTTTTTGCTGAGCAGCGGTTGCTTTGGTGGCCAAGGCCCATCAGAGCTGCTGTGCAATTGTAAGTATTTATTTATTTATTTATTTATTTATTTATTTATTTTTTTATTTATTTATTTATTTATTTATTTATTTATTTATTTATTTATTTATCCGTTTACACCCCGTGTCTGATTCCCCCCTCCGAAACTCAGCGAGGGATCCCACCTCAAGGGCAGTGTCCTGGAGCGTGAGATTTTGGGTGGGGAATACAACTGGATTGGAGGACCAGTACCTTCCCCAGACGGCCTCACCTGTTATACTGAACAGAGGTCGTGTGGGTAAAATGGGAAGATCGGAAGGGATAGACAAGAAAGAGTGAGGGAGGCAGCCGTGGCCTAAAATTAGGTACCATCCCGGCATTTGCTTGCAGAAGTGAGAAACCACTGAAAATCACTTCCAGGATGGCTGAGGTGAGAATCGAACCCCCTCTACTCAGCTGACCTTCCGAGGCTGAGTGGACCATATTCCAGCCCTCGTACCACTTTTCAAATTTCGTGGCACAGCCGAGAATTGATCCTGGGCCTCAGGAGATGGCAGATAATCACACTAACCATTACACTGCAGAAGGAGACATTTATTTATTTATTTATTTATTTATTTATTTATTTATTTATTTATTTATTTATTTATTTATTTATTTATTTATTTATTTATTTACAATTGTCCAGCTGGGCTCGGGAATGTTCAGGAATTGTTTACAAACAAGGTCACAGACACAAGCCGGTGTCTGTGTGTTTGATCATTTCTCGACATGGGTCACAAGCCAGACTTAAGCCAGGTGCAGATTTCGCAACGCCACCTGGATGATGACGTTGATGATGTTTGTTGTTTAAAGCGGCTTAACATCTAGGTCATCGACCCATAATGGTACGTAATGAAGTGCAATTATATGATTATCAAAATTCTAAACTCCATCCACTGGCTATAATTTATGAAGACGGCGGTGAAATATGATTATCAATTTAAAACAATCTGTGGATCTCCAACCCTTAATGTCCCATCTGCACATAAAATAACTTAAAACAATGGTATAAACTGAACAAGGGACTGCTTCCAAAGCACAGTCATATATCGGTGATGCTTGTTGTCTAAACGGGTCCAAAATCCGGGTCACCGGTCCATCATAATGGTACTAATCACAGGTAACGCAGACACGTAGTGTTCCTAGTACACTGGTACTAATCACAGATAACGCAGACACGTAGTGTTCCTAATACGCTTGTACTAATCACAGATAACGCAGACACGTGTTGTTCCTAATACACTGGTATTAATCGCAGATAACGTAGACACGTGGTGTTCCTAATACACTGGTACTAATCACAGATAACGCAGGCACGTGGTGTTCCTAATACACTGGTACTAATCACAGATAACGCAGACACGTGTTGTTCCTAATACACTGGTATTAATCACAGATAACGCAGACGCGTGTTGTTCCTAATACACTGGTATTAATCACAGATAACGCAGACACGTGGTGTTCCTAATACACTGGTATTAATCACAGATAACGCAGACACGTGGTGTTCCTAATACACTGGTACTAATCACAGATAACGCAGACACGTGTTGTTCCTAATACACTGGTATTAATCACAGATAACGCAGACACGTGGTGTTCCTAATACACTGGTATTAATCACAGATAACGCAGACGCGTGTTGTTCCTAATACACTGGTATTAATCACAGATAACGCAGACGCGTGGTGTTCCTAATACACTGGTATTAATCACAGATAACGCAGACACGTGGTGTTCCTAATACACTGGTATTAATCGCAGATAACGTAGACACGTGGTGTTCCTAATACACTGGTACTAATCACAGGTAACGCAGACACGTGGTATTCCTAATACACTGGTACTAATCGCAGGTAACGCAGACACGTGGTGTTCCTAATACACTGGTACTAATCACAGGTAACGCAGACACGTGGTGTTCCTAATACACTGGTACTAATCGCAGGTAACGCAGACACGTGGTGTTCCTAATACACTGGTATTAATCACAGATAACGCAGACACGTGGTGTTCCTAACACAGGTATTAATCACAGATAACGTAGACACGTGGTGTTCCTAATACACTGGTACTAATCACAGATAACGTAGACACGTGGTGTTCCTAATACACTGGTACTAATCACAGATAACGTAGACACGTGGTGTTCCTAATACACTGGTACTAATCACAGGTAACGCAGACACGTAGTGTTCCTAATACACTGGTACTAATCACAGATAACGCAGACACGTGGTGTTCCTAACACTGGTATTAATCACAGATAACGTAGACTCATAGTGTTCTTCACCTAGTTGTACTAACCACAGGCGCCGCCCGGAACCGTGGTGTTCCTCACATAATGGTACTACTCACAGGTAATGCAGACCCGTGGTGTTCCTCACATAATGGTACTACTCACAGGTAACGCAGACACGTAGTGTTCCTAATACACTGGTACTAATCACAGATAACGTAGACACGTGGTGTTCCTAATACACTGGTACTAATCACAGATAACGCAGACACGTGGTGTTCGTCACTTAGTGGAACTAATCACGGGCCACGTATACTCACGGTGTTGATCAAATAGTGCTACGAATCATAGGCAATGTAGACCTACGGTGTATCACACATTATGGTAACGTCTATAGGTAACACAAAACCATGGTGTTCCTCACATAGTGATACTAATCACGGGCGAAAGCCAAATCTGTGTTGTTTCTCACTTAGTAGCACCGATCACAGGCAACGTATACCCATGGTGTTTCTCATAAAGTGGTACCACTCATGGGTACCGCAGACCCACTCTGAACACAGTGGAACCCACCGGTGGAATACACACGATGACCATTATCAAAAACAACGCCCAGGCCCATAGTGCTTCTCGCTTAATGGTGCTGCTCCACTGTAACGTAGACCCATGGTTTTCCTCGCGAGATGGTATTAGTCGCAAGTAACGTCGATCCATGGTGTTCCGCACGTAATGGTACTGATCAGAAGTATTCTCATGGTCCTCATTTCATCATCCCTTGGTCACCCTTCTTAGTCGCCTCTTACGACAGCCAGGGAATACCGTGTGTGTATTCGTCGTGCGCGTCCACCACCCAGAGGAGGTAAAGAAGTATTCAGACCCCCTCCCCCGAAAAGCTACGGCGCTTCCTCGATGAATACCATCAGAATTTCACTTTATTTCAAATTCCTGTTTTCGAATTTCCGGCGATTCCTGGCGTACTAGTCTGTGTTGCCATCTGAGGACAGTTTCCGAAGTGACGTGCACAGAGGATCATTAGAAAGTGTCAAATTAACTCGTTCCTCGTTATAGACGGCGAATCATGTTGAGCCGTGCATTCTGTTTGTTTGCTGTGGAATATTTCAATCTTCAAAGTGCAGCTTGGGGTCAGTGTGTTAGATGTACCAATAGAGTTAATAACTTAACAGTCGTATGCGATGTGGTTTATTGTTTGAATCATCAGTCCACGGACTGGTTAAACGCGACCTGGCCAGAGAGTAGGTGTAACCTACAGGTGGCCCGCCCCTCTCCTTCACGAAGGGGAATGAAAGCTTGTATGATGATTTGACGCATCGATCCTTCGCCGTTCAACGAGTTTTCTACGCCCTAACTCAGGTACGCAAGTCAATACATATTTAAAAAAGTGTTCTGACCAGGCGGACAGAAGAAAATCCGAGATGTGTCGCCTCAGGGTGAGCCCATCGCTTGCAATAGCGTGGTTCCTCAGACTCCACTAACATCACTCTCCGTTATGTATCGTTATTCACCTTATTGTCATGTCAGCACTACAACGACAACCACCACCACCACCACCACCACCACCACCACCACCATCGCCGCCTCTGACATCAGTCGAACAGTCGCAGCAGCTTACTACTCGGGCGTTATGTCTAGTTTCGCAGCTCCTGACTACCAGGCCAGATTTCTTCCCGTGACACCACCTCCGCTGGGGGAGAGCACTAGAGCTGAGTTCCAGTTTAAGAGGTTTTTTCCACAGTCTGTTACGGAAGAAGAACAAGTTCCACGATGCCTTGCTTTGGACCCGGGCCCTGCCCCTTGGACGGATATTACAAGTCCGCCGCCACCGTTCACGGACGCCATTAATCAGCCCATTTCTCCCATTCTACCACCACCACCACCACCCCTCCCCGCGGACTTTCATCTATATCCTGCACAAGACGTCCCATCAATCATTCCCTATTGGCTCCAACCTACACCCTCAGGAACGCACTCATTTCTACTCTCCAAGCCTGCCCCCGAGTTCCAATCTCCCCACGCCGTTTTCTTCACCCTGCTCACATTCAATATGCGCCCTCAGGATACAGCGGACATCCGAGGAACGGCAGCGACTATTCTCCTCACCACTGCAATAGTAGCTCACCAACTTTGATCAAGTACCCCTCTTCAACTACTCTGATCTCAACCCATCAAAACTCCCACCACACTACCGCCTCCTCTGCTGTGTCATACCAGGTGTTTACCCCTCTGTCACAGAATGAACAACAATCTCCGAGCTCCACGCGGAAGGTATCCCAGTCAAGGCGGCATTCAGAATCAAGAACTCCACGGCCCCCACCTATATAGTGAGAATTCTCCTGCCATCGCCCGAAGATGTCGACCGTGTCTTGGTCAGCGGAGTCTCCCTACATAGACACCACCATAAAGTGGACCCATCTAGCGCCCCACGTCCACACGCCATTCGGTGTGAGCGCTGTCTCATGTACGATAATCATATCACCATTCAGTGTTCCGCCAAGACTCCTAAATGTGAACATTGCAATCAAGACTACTTTACACCCAGGTGTTCCAGCATGCATCAGCCCCTCATTGCCATACCTGTGGAGGTAATCAGACCGTATATTCGCGCCCTGTCGTCACCAACCTGCACCTCTTCAAAATCAACCAGAACTTACAGCCACCTATATCACCTAGCTGTTCCCTTCTTCGATCACCTACAGTAAAGGAGCTAATTCGCTTTATCAACATTTAATTACTAAATATTCACCCCTACAACAGACCCTTAGTTCTCACTCACTTAAAAGCAAATCAAGCATTCAATCTTCACTTTCTAACCAATCATTCCGGCCTCAATTCGCACTTCAACTTTACAACAATGGAAACCGTTGTTTGAACACATTCACAGCCCCCTCAGGTCAAGCAACTAAGCAACTACGCCGTAGAATCGCACCCTCTCCAGTCTTTGGAATCACCATCTGAACTTACATACTATTCACCGTAGGCTTGTGAGTGCACCGAGGAAATTAAATGCCATTCTTCTCATATTTGCTACCATGTCTTCAAGACAGAGCACCTTAGCGAAGAATCAAGGAACCAATGAAAAATATCCAATTGATGTTCATAGCCCAAATACTGTTGAACTGTAAAAAATTATATAAATGTACATGAAAAGAAAACAGATCATTGTAAGTGATAATGAAATAAAATAAAGTTGCTAACCCCTTAGCTAAGTGTCCAAACCCCCTCACATCTCTTCCTTCACATCCTTTACCCTCCATATTCCGTCGCATCTCCCCAACCCGTCCGCATCTCTAGGCCAGAGAGAGAGCGATACCCTCTAGATGGTCCCCCCCAACCCTTCAGGGTCGGGAATGAAAACATTGATAGATTTGACTCATCGTCGGTGGATGCAGAAGGGGTCTCGGCCCACAGGTGGCCACGGCTGGCCTATGGTCCAACAGCTCTGCACTCCGACCGGCTAACCGAGCACAGGAGGAGTGGCCGCGGCTCTACCGTGGTTCTATGCATCCGTATTCGGGAGACGGGAAAGGGCCGGACCTCACGGCTAGTCCCCACGTCAGCTGTCCTGAGAATGGTTTTCCGTGGTTTTCCATTCTCCTGTACTAAGGCGAATGCCGAGGCAGTTCCTCGTACAGGCCACGGCCGCCAACCCCCTCACCTTCTCTGAGTATCTCCTTCACCATAACAAATCTCCTGGCCTGAGAGACGGCGTTACCGTCTAAGAAGTCCACCTGCCCCTTCAGAGGAGGAAGGAAAATATTTTAGTAGTGGTGGTAGTAGTAGTAGTTTGACGCCGCCCTCCATGCCACCTTAACCTGTGCTAACCTTTTCACTTGTACGTAATTACTACGTCTGCTCTAATCTGCTTGCCATATTCATTCCTTGGTCTACCCTTATCGTTCTTACCACCTGCACTTCACTCAAAAATCAGTTGAACAAGTTCTGCATGTCTTAAAATGTCCTATCATTCTATGGTGCTGGGAATTTTTGATGCACTACTATTCTTTTATAAAAATTAAGCTTTCTATCAAAACTGTATTTTCCAGTATTCAAAATATTGTTAGTGCTACAGTTTTTAACTGAATGTATTCAAATTTGGCATTTTTACTACCATGTGTGGCGCATGAAATTTGGTATTCGTATTGAAAAATAATGATAACTCACAGGGATATCTTGAGTCAAATATTAAAAATTTCTGAATTTCTAAAATAAGGAACAAAACGGTGAGAGAAAAAGTACTGCAATAAAATCAATCACGCAATTGTTCTAATAATACCAGTAATTATTTGCACACCCGTAAGAGCTATCACAAAAAAAAAATCAAGGTAAAATTTATGATGATATGATGATGATGCTTGTTGGTTAAAGAGGCCTAACATCTAGATCATCGGCCCCTAATGGTACGAGGTGAGATGAAATGCAATGACAATTAACATTTCCAAAACTCATCCACTGACTAGAATTCAAAAAGACGACGATAAACAATGATTATGCACTTCAAACAATCAGTGGATCCGACCCACCATTCCCCATCTTCCCGTAACATAGCATAAAACAATGGTGTAAACTGGACAAGTGACTCCTTCCGAAGCAAAATCCTAAATCGATGATGCTTCTTGTGTAAAGAGGACCAAACACCTGGTCACCGTCGCGTCCGCTCATAATGGTACTAATCGCTGGTAAAGTGAAGTATGGTATTCCTCATGTAGCGTACTAATTACATTGAATATACTACTCATAGGCAACGTTGACCAATGGTGCTCCTCACGTAATGGTACTAATCACAGGAACTGTCCAGAACCGTGGTTTTCCTTATCACATAGTTTTACTAATCATAGGCAACGTAGATCCATAGTGATACAAATCACGGGTACTGTAAACCCATAGTGATCCACTCACTATGATACTAATGACAGACCCACGGTGTTACTCGCATAGTCGTACTAATCGCAGGTAATCTCATGGTTCAAGATCTATCATCCCTTGCTTGCCCCTTTTAGTCGCATCTTACGACAGATAGGGTATATCAAGGTCAAAATAAATTAAAAAATTCGTTCATAAAATGTGTTATAAATCTGAAACTATGTTACGAAAATGTTCTAAATTTTAGAATAGTCGTAATTTCGGCAACATACGGGTAAATGAAAAAGTAGGGTGAATTTCGGATGAAAATTGCCAGGCATACAACACTCAGTAGGCTCTCCCCTCTATTAATGTATGTTAACTCCTGTAAAAAGGTGTTTGTTAAGAAAACTAGATGATTAATATACCGCTAATGAGATGGAACTAGGCGTGTGTGCCAACTGTAAGGATTGTTGAGGCCATCTGGGAACACCTTGTCAAGAGAGAAATGTCGCACGCATTGATCTAGGCGAATAATTGCATCATCATAGAACAAGGTTAAGTCAACTCATCAAGGTGATGGTTGGAAGAGGTAGACAAGTATAAAAAGGGCGTGGATTCTTCAGATGAGCACACAGCATCCTAGCGAGTACTGGATCTCACCAGCAGCGCTTTGCTAGTCAGCCATCATGAAGCTCTTGGTAAGTTCTATTTCATTTTTCTTGTGACAGTGGGTTGTCACACCCCTTACTGTAGGGGTAGCGTGTCTGTATTTTAACCTGGAGGTCCCTGGTTCGGTCCAGGAGTTTTAAGTTCAGTCAGTCGTGTGAAAAGAACATTTTTCATTTTCTGTGTGTTGGAGATGATTATTATTTTAAAATGAAGTAAAATTATACACCCGTTCTCTATTAAACTAATCAGAGGTAAAAGTCCAGTTCCATGGATAAAGGGTTAGTGTGCTGGCCTTTGGTCTCAGGGTTCCCGGGTTTAATTCTCGGCGGGAACGGGAATTTTCAAAGGCAACAATTGGCTTTACGTCGCACCGACACAGATAGGTCATATGACGACGATGTGACAGGAAAGGACTAGGAGTGGGAAGGAAGCGGCCCTGGCTTTAATTAAGGTGCAACCCCAGCATTTGCCTGGTGTGAAAATGGGAAACCACGGAAAACCACCTTCAAGACTTCCGACAGAGGGATGGGGTCGGGAATTGTAACCATCACGGGGCTGGGTGCTGTGTTGTCTTCATCATCACTTCATCCTCATCACGACGCGCAGGTCGCCTACGGGAGTCAAATCAAAAGACCTGAACCTGGCGAGCCTAACGTGTCCTCGGTCACTCCCGGCACTAAAAGCCATACGCCAATTCACTTCGTTTCAGAGAGGGAAAATTGAAGGAGAGTCACTTCGAGAAATGAAGGTATCGACCGGAAAAAGACTCCCTAGGTCTCGATAGTCGACAGCTAACACGGCTGGGGTCGAAAAAGGACAAGAGTCCACCGAGGGAGGTCGGATAGGATAGATGAATGTAATGAACCTGACACGAATAATTGGAAGCAATGTAGTCTCAGGTAAGGGCCCCGTGGTCGCCAGCCCACGCTCCCTAGTTAAGAACCCCTGTACACTCTGTATACATCATTTACATCACTGTCCGGCTCCATGGCTGAATGGTTAGCGTGCTGGCCTTTGGTCCAGAGGGTCCCAGGTGCGATTCCTGGCCGGGTCGGAGATTTTAACCTTAAATGGTTAATTCTCTTGACTCGGGGACTGGGGGTTCGTGCTGTCCCCAACATCCCTGCAACTCACAATCCACACACCCTCCACCACAATAACACGCAGTTACCTACACACTACACATGGCAGGTGGCGCCCACACTCATAGGAGGGTCTGCCTTACAAGGGCTGCACCCGCCTAGAAATTGCCACACGAAATTATTATTACTATATTTACATCACTTTCATCCTCGTTGTCGTCATTTGCTTCACAGCACTTCCAATATATTCCAGTTCTGGGATCTTACTAGATTCATCAACTCCGACAAGACCACGTAAGCATTTGACAATAACTGTTGAAATAGTTACTTGTTACCAAGATAATCAAGCCTCAGCAGGACTCCTGCCCCCAAAACCTACACGGATCTCTTATTTATTTATTTATTTATTTATTTATTTATTTATTTATTTATTTATTTATTTATTTATTTATTTATTTACAATTTGGTTTACGTCACACCGACACAAATATATCTTATTGAGGCGATGGGATAGGAAACGACTGGGAGTGGGAAGGAAGCAACCGTGGCCTTAATTAGGGTACAGTACCAGCATTTGCCTGGTGAGGAAAAGGGGGAAACCACGGAAAACCACCGTCAAAAGCCGACCAGTGGTGTTCGAACCCAAGCTGACGCAAACCGCTCAGCTACTTGCTCGAACTCTTACTTACATGGGAGTCCTTCTTCTTATTCTTATTCTTCTTGCGTTCCGGCCTTCTAAGGACCACGTTACAATTTCAATTGTTCCTCCTTAGTTGTTCTTTCCTTTTCTTCCAATATTCTTTCATTGTTTCACTGTGTTTCTTTTTCCTGTCTTCAGTCCACTTTGTGCCTGTTTTCTTTTCCTTCCTCCCTTGGAATCCTTCTATTTGTAAGACTTTCTTCCTAAAAATCTTTCTTTCCAATAATTCTTCTTCTCGTATGTTGTTCCTTTCCATGTCTTTCATGACTTCTTGAATCCAGGTGGTAGTTGATTTCTTTTCCCAAAGGTACTTGAAGATTCGTTTAGTTAGTGTATTGTCATCCATTCTGTAAATGTGTCCAAGAAATAGCAATCTCCTTTTTCTTATTGTTTCTGATATGTTTTCTACATTCTAGTAAATTTCATTGTTACTTCTTAATTTCCAAAACTCTGCAATTCTTAGAGGACCTAATATTTTCCTTATAATTCTTTTTTCTAATATTTCTAATTTATCAAGCTTTTAGTTCAGTGCTAGACATTCATTGGCATAAAGGCATTCTGGTTTCACTACTGTGTTGTAGTGCTTTATTTTAAGTTTTCTGAATAAGCACTTTTTGTTATAAGTATTCTTAGTTATACCGTACGCTCTTTCCATCTTTTGTATCCTCTCCTCTACAGCAGATTTTTCTAAACCATTTTCTTGAATTGTCTCCTTCATTCTTATTAATTTCATTACAGTCCTCAATAACGATTCCTTAATAATCCTCCCCTTCAACAGGATTGTTTCTAGCAGTCATAAAATGATATATTGACAAAAATGTTCTTGGATTTACTGCCTTGACAGTTTTCGGTACAGCCGAGGTGCCGGAATTTTGCTCCTCGGAAGTTCTACCCGGACGCCACTGACGTATTTGAGCACCTTCAAACCTGGTAATTTGGGCTGAGAAAGCCAGCGATCTGTCATCAGAGCCATTATACCCAACCGCAACTGAAGAGATGTATGATACGAGAGTTAGTGGAACCGGTCAAGAAAGCCTAGCTGATGTTTTCGTTACGCTGACTACGTGACACTACAATATTTTCAGGCAGATGATGTATTAACGAGCTGACAGCATCAGTTGTCAGTTTTTTAGTTTTATTTATTTATTTATTTATTTATTTATTTATTTATTTATTTATTTAATCGTTGTTTATTCAGATTTTGTTTCGGCCATATATGGAACACGTTTGCCAATGTGTGCATGGTTTTTAGCCTTCTCTGCCTTTCTTCTCCTCGGAAGTTCCTTCCTTCCTTCCTTCTGTTCTTCTGTCTAGAAGACGAGTTGTTGAAATCGATTTCTATCTATTAAATCGTCTTCCGCAAGCTCCATCTTAATCAATTCCAAGCTCACTTCTCGAAACCATTTAAGCTCTGTCTTTCTCTTTCTGAAGAATTCTTCTTCAGCCAGTTATTGTCCATCCGCAACAAGTGTCCTCATCAAGTCAAGCACTCCTGTTCTTTGAAACAATTCTTTGTTAGAATCCCCTCTTTTTCTCTTTTTTTCAGGTGTTCCTCGTCAGTTTATTTCCATTTTTCTCACCCGTTCTTTAATGGCATTCTTTTCCGACCCATTATCTTGAAATTTTTCTCCCAATTATTTATTTTTATCGTGCTTTTGCTGGGGAGACCTAGTGTTTACATTGCACTATATTTTCTGATAACGGGTTAAAACAAATGCGTTACTTCCATTGACCTATTTCAGTTTCATCCTTGGCTTTGACGATATGAAAGCGACTGAGGTATGAGCGATGCTAGTAATACCATTTCCTGTCCAACCAGTCCCTGAGATCGATAGTGTGAAAATTTAGCTCACAGATGCGAAGATTTCAGTGGAAAGGAAAGCAACGGGAAACTACCTCACACCTCATTTCCCTAGTATATCTCTTCAGTGATGTACAGGTTATATATATGATAAGTGATAATTATTCGCCGTTTTGGCGCCCCCATAGGCGTTTGCAGTTTTCTTGTAACAACGTACATAATCTTTCGTGGTGTAATTTTGAGGATCCAACCAGCCTTTTGGTTGAAGACAACAGAAAGTGCAACGAAATCTGATGTGTGTTGAGAAAATAAACTCTTGTCCTTTTATTCATCGAGATGTTTCAGCTATGTTGAGGCACAGCTGAGCCGTGCCTCCAATTTTACCACAAATCAGACCTCCAGACATTCTTCAATCTCTGGTGGACCGAGAAAGTGGCCACGCAGCTTGGATCCGGAAGATAATGGGTTTTAACCACATTGTCGGCAGTCTTGAATGTGGTTTTCCGTGGTTTCCCATTTTCACACCAGTCATATGATGGAGCTGTATCTTAATGAAGGCTAAGGTCGCTTCCTTCCAACTTCAAGTCCTTTCGTATACCAAAGTGGCTATAAGACCTGTGTCGGAGCGACGTAAAGAAAATTGTAAAAGAAAAGCTCTGACAGTACCGGGACTCGAACCCAGGCCTTGGAGCATGCCGGTGAACAGCGGTAACTTCTACGTTACGGAGGTAAATATTTACGTTGATGTGATGTTAATGGCAGACTGCGAGGGTCAGATGGCATCCACAAAGCACCGCATACTTGTTGGTAATCATCGGTATCCCTACAGTTCCCTTAAAGCACTTTTTCACACTTTATTTTTCCCATATGGAAAATAATCTGTCAGAAGTTCATCGGTTTCTTTACTATATTCTGTGTACGCTTTTTATACCGACCACAGCAATACGTAATAATGAATACTTATCTTCATCATCATCATCATCATCATCATTTGCCACTGATCTGTATTAAGGACTGCCAATGAGGTGGCAGATTTTCTATCAGTTGTTCGTGTAGTCTTTTCTTAATTAATTCCAAAGAAGTTGGTATATTATCGATAAATTTTTCCAATCTCTAATTCCTCTTCTTATAAACGAATACTTGTCCCAATTTGTCCTGTTAAATTCCAACTATACCTTCATAGTATCATCATCATCACTGCTGGTTTGCCTATCGGCAGGTCTTCGCATGAATTCTCCACGCTGTTCTGTCTTCAGCCATTCTCTTTGTCTTTCAATAGCTTCTATTCACCTTTACACTGTTCACTAACTGATACCTCTTCCTTCCTCTCTTCAGTTTCACTTGTATCTTCCCTTTCAATGCTTCGGTTATTAAACAATTTCGTCGCAAGCAGTGGCGTAACCAATTTTTCTTCCGTCTTTGAATGCATTCCAATATCGTTCTCTTCCCTTCACCCACTCTTTTTAATACCTCCTCATTCCTTACTTTTTCCTGTCAGCTGACTTTCTCCATCTTCCGCCAGATCCACATTTCAAATGCTTCTAGTTTTCTTTCTTCCTCTTTTCTCAACGTCCAAGTCTCAGCCCCATAAAGCGCCACACTCCACACTTCCCACAAAGCACTTAACTAACTCTTCATATTATGATCTTCACTATATTTTAAAATTTCCACTCAAGCTTATCTATTTACTAATGCCATTCTATACCATCTCCCTCATTTTCACTGTTTGACTTTTTTACAATTTGCTTCATGTCGTATCGACACAGAAAGGAATTATGGCGACGGTGGGATAGGAATGTGCTAGGAGTGGGAAGGAAGTGGACTTGGCATTAATTAAGGTACAACCCCAGAATTTGCCTGGTGTGAAAATGGGAAACCACGGGAAAACATCTTCAGAACTGCCGACAGTGAGGATTCGAAAGCGCTATTTACTGAAAGGAAGCTGTTAGCTACGTTATCCAAACTCCACAGCTGTGCACTCAGTGATAAGAAAATATGATGATGATACTTGTTGTTTAGGAGCCTAACATCTAGGTCATCGGCCCCTAATGGTACGAAATAAGACGAAATGTTATGACAATTTAAAATGTAAGGAGGAAGAATGAATGGATGGATACGAAATTAAAACAATCAGTGGATCCGACCCGCAATGCCCCACATTCCCAGAAACTAGCATTAAACAATTGTTTTACTGACCAACGGACTGCTTCTAGAGCACAACACTGAATCTATGATGCTTGTAGTCTAAAGGTGTCCAAAATTCAGGTCATCGCCCATTATAATTGTACTTATCGCTAGGAAAGTATAACCATGTTATTTGTCATGTTGCGGTACTAATCAAAAGTAGCGTAGACTCGTGGTATTCCACACAGTAGGGTACTACTCACAGATAATGTAATGCGCACATGTAACACAGACCTATGGTGTTTCGCACACTGCGCCGCTATTTACAGCCAACGCAAACCTTTTTTTAAGTTGTTTTACGTCCCACCGACACAGATAGGTATTAAGGCGACGATGGGACAGGAAGGGGCTCGAAGTGGGAAGAAAGCGGTCGTGGCCTTATTTAGCCTAAGGTGTGAAAATGTGAAACCGCGGAAAGCCATCTTAGGGGCTGCCGACAGTGGGGTTCGAACCAACTATCTCCCGAATACTGAATACTGGTCACACTTACGTGACTGCAGCTATCGAACTCGGTACGCAAACCTATGGCGTTCCTCACATAAGTGGACTAACCACAGGGACTCGCACTATCCCGTGGTGTTCCTCACATAGTGGGTACTAAGCATAGGCAAGGCAGAACCATGGTGTGGCTTAAACAGGGGTATGAATCACAGGTGCTGTAAAACGCATCCTGAGCGACACACTGTTGCTACTAATCACAAACCTATTTTGTACCTAACATAGTGGTACTACGCGCAAGTAAAAGCGACCCATGGTGTTCCCTGCGTGATGATATTAATTACAAGCAGTCTCATGGTTCTAATAGAATCATCCCTTGGTCGCCCCTTTTAGTCGCCTCTTACGACAGGCAGGGGATACCGTGGATGTGGGTGTATTCTCCGTCTGCGTCCCCCACCCACAGGGGGCTGTGTGTTTGGTTAGCGAGAGCTGTTTTATTTCCCTTAAGTTCGCCCGCAAGCCGGTTAGGACCCCCCTATCCGCCACCTGGGACGCGCCACGTGAGAGTATCACCTCTCCCCCTGCTACGCCAGCGTCGTAGGTTCGTGGCAATAAGAAAATAGGGCAATGGGTTAACTACTATGACTAGTACAGTGAACGAATTATTGTTGTCAAGATAGAAAAAAAAACATAGCTAAAAAGGAAACGAATTTTAGATAAAAAATGAAACTAGATGTTGGAATAACTGTCTGTCAGAATTGTATGTATCTAAAGAATACTGTCGCTTCCCGGTGCTCGATTCCGATACATTGAAGATGTGAGTGCATTCTTTTAAAAAGGGCCTTAATATGCTTCCTACGAAAGTGGATAAAGAGCAGGAAAATGCGTTGCGTTCGCGAACTTTGAGTTTATCCCCTGGTTGAAGGATGAAGTGAGTCTGGAGCTATCGGAACGCTTCGCTAAGAGCTCAAGTTATTAAATTAATTTAGAATAGGCTTTAATTATTTTATTCTTTAAAATTTGCTTTACGTCGCACCGCCAAAGATAGATCATGTGGCGACGATGGGACAGGAAAGGACTAGGAGTGGGAAGGAAGCGGCCGTGGCCTTTATTAAGGTACATCATCGGCATTTGCATGGAATGAATATGGGAAACCACGGAACACCTTCTTCGGAGCTGCCGTCAGTGGAGTTCGAACTCACTAACTCCCGAATGCAAGCTGACAACTACGTGTTCCAAACCACGCAGGCTCTCGTTCGGTCTTAAATTCTTTCGAAGAGTTATATAAGGATCTGTGATCGCGAAAGCCTTAAATTTCAGTTACAGGGTTTGTTGCAGCTTCAACTCGACTGCCTAGACCCCGTACAGAACAATAGTAGTCGTGTCACAGCACTCATGCACTCTCTTCTTCAATTACCAGTCCGACTCCATGGCTAAATGGTTAGATTGCTTGCGTTTGGTCACAGGGGTCCCGAGTTCAATGATCGACGGATCGGAAATTTTGATGATTACTGGTTAATTTTGCTGGCACGTGGACTGAGTGTATGCGTAGTCTTCATCATCATTTCATCCTCATCACGACGCGCAGGTCGCCTACGTGCGTCAGATCAGAAGACATTCACTTGGCGAGCCGAACATGCCCTCGGACACTCCTGACACTAAAAGCCATACACCATTTCATTTCATTTCATCTACCAGTTGATTTATTCTACACACTTCGGTTCATCACAGTCTAGCCTTAGCAAGCGACAGGAGTAGACCTGTGGAGTGACAAGTGCGGAGAGTAATGGTGGGAGTGGAGCAGTACCATGGCGGCTATCGGGAGCTGGCTGAGGAGGTGAACTACAGAGCGGACGGCAAGAAAGGATGGAAAGGGAAACATTGGCGAGTTGTTATTAATGGTGGCAGTGATAGCGGTGCTGCTGGTGATCGGGCGTGGGAGGGGGAATTGAACCCTGGCCCGATCACAGGCGGAAACATGAATTGGGAAGACAGGGACCAGATTCGGGAGGTGGTGAAAGAAGTGGTGAAAAAGCTACGCCATTATGATAGGGTATGAGATGTTGCAGACTTTGAGCAAAGGTCAAGAGGTTCTGTGTGATCGCATGAATAAGCTGACGGCAGAAGTTGAGACGAAGATACGAAGTAATGAGAAGGATGTGCAGGTGTTACAGCTTTTAAGGGAGAAAGCAAAAAGTCTAGAAAAGGAGGTGGTTTTATTCAAGAGAGAGGCAGCTGTCATCGGACAGGATAGGATGAGGAAATGGTTTTATATATATATGGGTTGCAGGAAGAAAGATCAGAGACGAAGATAGATATTATATACAAATTCGTGGACGTTATACACTGACTGAGCAAATGTCATTGGATAACGGAGCGCAGGTGTGTTGTCTGCGCACCACACGACCCCTGTGCCAGCGGCAGTTGTATAGGAGACCTTGTGAGGAGTGGCTGTGCATGTGACAGGTGTAACATGGAACGTCGTCGTGAGCTGACACCGTTCTAGCTGGGTATGGTGGTCGGTGCCCGACGGATGAGAAGTGCGATTTCAGAAGTGGTGCCGGAATTCGGCTTCACACGATCAACCGTGTCCAGAGTGTATCGTGAATGGTTGAATGCGGGTGTCATCGTCCACAACAGACGAACGACCGGCCGTCCAGCAACCCTCGATGACCGTGACCGGCGACATCTGAGACGGATTGTCAATAGTGACAGACGGGCAACCGTGCAACAAATCACGGCTCAATTCAACACAGGCCGTGCTAGACACGTCTCCCAGTGGACAATCCGTAGGAACATGGGTACTATGGGGTATGGGGGCCGGCGCCGCACACGGGTCCCACTGTTAACCCCACGTCATCGGGCACAACGACGCGCATTTGTCGCCAGTCACCAGGGATGGACACTGGAACAATGGCGTAACGTGATATGGTCGGACGAATCACGATTTCTACTGCACCATGCCGATGGAAGGCACCGTGTATGGCGCAGACCACGTGAAGCAATGGATCCCGCCTGCCTCGAAGGTGTGGTCCAGGCGCTGGTGTTTCTGTTATGGTCTGGGGTGCATTTTCCTGGTATGGAATGGGCCCTCTAGTTGTTCTGGAAGAGACTTTGAATGGTACGCGGTATGTTGAGCTATTGAGCTGCTCGGAGACCATCTCCACCCATTTTTGGCCTTCCAGCGCCCAGACGGTTCTGCGGTGTTTCAAGATGATAACGCGCAGCCACATCGCTCCCACGTCGCCCAGGAATGGTTCCAGGAACATGCAGCGGAGGTCCAGCGACTGCCATGGCCACCCAGGAGCCCCGATATGAACCCTATCGAGCATATCTGGGATGTCCTGGAAAGCACGCTCCGTGCCATGGATCCTGCACCCACGAACAGACTAGTATTGTCGGCCGCTCTGCAAACGATTTTGTGTCAGCTGCGTCCAGAGGACTACCAGGGACTTGTCAACTCACTTCCACGGCGTCTCACTGCAGTTCACAGGACCAGAGGAGGCCCCACACGCTATTAGGTGACTATCCCATGATGACATTTGCTAAGTCAGTGTACTTCGGTTCATTACTTGACCATCGAATGTACATACGAAGAAAATCGAATGATGAAGGGGGTCGTATTGTGAACCTGACATTCCTGTCATCCTATTTTGACCTAAATATGTCTTGTGATTGGGGGTTCATCCGAACATTTGTGTAATGAGACGTGACAAAATGTGCGACTAAAGTGTAACCATAGCAACCGTGCTGGTAGTAATGTAAGGTATAGACGAATGGTCAGGCATTGTTACCTAGCAACTGCACAGGCTATATTCTACGGCTGGATGCCAGCTGAAATTAGCATCCGTTCGTGGACCGGGAGACATTTTAATGTTGAAATCATTTCTTAGGAAAGTCATACTACGAAAACCCTAAAATTAAGCAATTTCCTCAATTGTGCCGAAAGCTGAAGAGCTAAAGGGTTTCTGATTGAGAGTCCTGGATAACTCTATCAAACTATACAAACAAATTTCGAAAATCACTTCCGGCCTAAATGCAGATCCTGAAAACAACCTAAAATAGCTTGTTTCTTATTCTTATTCTTTTCTTCATGGGGCCTCTAAATATTAGTTCCTAATTAGCGTTGACCTCTAAGATGTTTTGCTAATATGTTTTTCCTTCATTCACACCTAGATATACCTGCTCCCTTCACGAAGTTGCAGGTTGTTCTTATTGGGTCTTCTTCGATTTTTTCTCTCTCTTCACCCGGGAGTCCTAGAGTGGAGAGTTTGATTCTACCCAGCACCTCGCATTCGAAAAGTATGTGTTCAGCTGATTCCTCTGCTTCATTGCATTCCCTACATATGTTGTCTCTTATTATTATTCCAATTCTATGTACCGGTAGGTGTTTTCATATGACAGTGTCCTGTCAACAATCCTACTACCCATCTTATATTTTCTCTGCTGAGTTTCAACAGCTCTTTGGTATGCTTTTTCAGCCTGCACCCTGGAGTATTTTTCCAGTTTTCCATTAGTTTCTTTTGTACCCATTTTCCTATGTAGTGTCGGGCTTGTCCATAGGAAATCCCTCATGCAGGTTCTGGGCCTACAAAATGTGTTTCTGTCCCTTTCCTGGCCAGTTTACCTGCCTTTTCATTTTTTTCTATACCTGCATGCTCTGGTACCCATATTATTTTAACAATGTTGTACTTTGAGAGCTTCATGAGAAGTGAATAGCAATACCAGACAATTCTGGATATTATCCGGACTGCCTCTAGTGCGTTAATGGCCGCTTGGCTCTCTGTAAAAATGAAAATGTTCTTATTCCTATAGTTCATTTTCATATTTTCTTCAAGACATGTTGTGATAGCAATCATTTCAGCTTGAAAGACTGTAGTGTGTCTGGCCAGGTTCATCTGGATTGATCTCTCAGGTCTTCCCCGTTGATCCCTCCTCCTGTGCCATCCACAGTCTTTGAGCTATCAGTCCACCACACTATATCTTCTTTTTTTAGTATTTCATTTGTTGATATCCCAGTCTTATTTCTTTACTAGTCTTCTGTTTTATTCAAATCCTAGCCAAATTAACTTGTTTACGTATTTTTTCTGTAATGTGCTCTTTGATTGCGTAAAAACCTTCAGGCATCTTTTGATATTTTGAAAAATGTTCACACCAATTGTAGTTATAAGAGCTTAAGTGAAACTCTGCATTGACTCACATTAGCGCTCATAGTGGTGAGAAAAAGTCAACTTGATAATTTAATCGACCGGATAATGATGATAAAGAAAAGAATTGTAATTTTTAGAAATAAATAAAATATGTTTCTCATACTTTATTTACCTAAAATTCGTAGCTCATATCCCTAGGATGTCTTCAACAATGAATTGCTTACCCGAAGGAATTGTTATGGACATTTGAATTTCGCAAAGGGAGTAGTGGTTTCTTTTTATAACTTTGCTTTACGTCGCACCGCCACAAGTAGTTCTTATGGCAACTATAGGATAGGAAATGGCTAGGAGTGAAAATTAAGCGACCGTGGCCCTGGTGTTAAAATGGGAAACTACGGGAAGCCATCTTTATGGTTGTTAACGGTGGGGTTCGAAATCACCATCTCCCGAATGCAAGCTGACTGCTACATGACCCAAAACTCGCAGTCATTCTCTCTGTTCCAAACAAATATTCCAAGAGAATGTTTTATGAGTAGAGCAGAGAATCGTTGCTAGAAACTAATGACCAGAAGACAGGACAGCTATTAACTGGAGTGATGGCTTTAAAGACGCAGTAATCAACTGTAAATTGGAATTTAATGTCACGTATGTGTCATAACTGTCACTCCATCGCATGCTGCATTTTAGAAGGGAAAGTATTTGCATTAACAAGTAGAAGAATGATCACGACTGTGATTACATGATAATTCATTCTAGATATGTTACGAGCCATTGTAATTGTGAGTATTATACAATTCAATTAAGGAGAAACCAGTTTTGCACTCAGGAGGAAACCTGTTGGCTGGAACGGCTACAACCAGGCTGATACTGTATATCCTTTCTCTCAGACACAGGGTGTCCCCGAAAAACGCCGACAAGGTTTAGCATGTTGGGCTGGATTACGGACTGATCGGTTTTCAAGAAGGAGCCCCTGTCCGGAAATGCACGGTTTGGACGCTGGAGAGTGACGAAGTCTGAGAACGGTTGTGACAATCTGCTCCGATTTGGTATCTTAATACGGAAGGTATGCAACCCTTTAGCCGTATGTGGACTGCGGATGGACGATATCAACCTAATAATATTCTTGCGCATGCGCTACATTTCTCCATACAGTCCTTGGTGCGCATCCTACTGCGTTGTAGTTTGCCAGTGCAGTATCATTGTTAACAGCAGTGCGACATAAACCAGTACACAGCTGCTGAATGACTGACATGGTGCTTGCATACGGCAAAACAGATTGCAGTAGTAGAGCTGCTGCAAGATTGTATGTGGAACATTTTCCAAGTCATTCCACGTTCGCGGCCATCGGGAGACGACAAAGAGAAGCCGGACAGTTGCACGTAGGTAGTATGAAGAGTAACGTCAGTGAAGGACCTTATTGCTCGAGTCCACGAAGCGATTGAAATCCTTTAAATACAACCGCGCGTATTGGGTCATGTGCGTGTAGGCTCCGCAATGACGTAGGTTTACACAGTTCAAATCTCGTTTGTAATGAGCTACTCATGTTGAGTTTATTGACGACATGTGGAACGCACACCCATCACACTTCGATGTGCTACAGCGCCCAAGCCATGAGTTTCTGGATAAGGGTTCCTTCTTAAAAATGGATCAGTTTGCCTTCCCACACAATATACTAAGCATTGTCGGTGTTTTTATGGGACATCCTGCACACCATCCATTGTGATATCCTTATGCATAAAGAATGACAACGTAGACGCATTCGTTATGTACGCCAGTTGTTCAACGGTCATCAGTCCATAGACTGGTTTGATGCAGCGCTCCATGCCACCCTATCCTGTGCTAACTTTTTTTATTTCTACGTAACTACTACATCCTACATCTACTCTGATCTGTTTGTCATATTCATATCTTGGTCTATTCCTGCCATGTTTACCGACTGCACTTCGTTCAAAACATAACTGAGCAAGTCCTGGGTGTCTTGAGATCTGTCCTATCATTCAATCCCTTCTTCTCGTCCAATTTACCCAAATCGATATCCTCATTCGTGATTCGATCTATTCATCTCACCTTCAGCAATCATCTGTAACACCACATTTCAAAATCATGTATTATCTTTCTTTCTGAGATAGATAGTGTCCATATTTCACTTTCATACAATGTCACGCTCCTGACGGAAATCTTCCAAAACACCTTTAATGATGGAAGTGAGAAAATGTATATATTAAGAAAAGTCTCGATTTTGTGTTCTCCTTACTTCTATATTCGTTAGTAATTCTCCTAACCATTCATCTACTTTCTTTAAGACTTAATTTCCTAATCTAATATTTCCTGCATCACCTTATTTCGTTGACCTCATCCCATTACTTTTGTTTTGGATTTATTATCATCCTCTACTTTTCTCAAAGACTGTCCATTCTATTCAGCAATTTCTCCAAATCTTTTTCATACATACGTACGTACATACATATATCATCATTATATATCGTTATGCTTTTCAGCGTTCAGTCTGCAAGCCTCTGTGAATTTACTAAACTTCGCCACATTCCCTTATTTTCAACTAGTGCTGTGGCCTCATTTAATTCTATTCTTCTTATCTTTAAATCGTTATAAACTGCTCTAACCATCATCGTCTTGGTCTCCCTCTAGTTCTCTTACTATTATTCTCCTAGGTAACCTATCTTCCTCCATTCGCCCCACATGACCCCACCGCCGAAGCCGGTTAATGCGTATAGCTTTACCCATCGAGTCCATTCCTAACCTAGACTTCACATTACATTACATTATACATTACATCTTTATTACCCCACCATACTTACAAACCATCGGTATAAGGAAATAGAATAATTGTACATAGCTAGACTAACAACTTCACTACAACTAAATCTACAACTAATTTACTAACTGCTTAACTACAACTAAATCTACAACTGATTTAGTCTACAACTAACTTGGTGGCCCCCCACACGGGTGGAATACCAGACACCATGTAAGGCACCACCCCTAACTAAATCTCTACTGCCTAAAACTAATCTAAAAGAACTGGCTAGTAGTGGTATCCCCATGGCAAGGAAAACTCCCCGTCCTGCCCGTGATACCACTCCCAGCCACGCCTCGTGAGTCAGATGTCTTTCCCACCGCAACTAGCTGACAATGTGTTTTTCTCCCATTATTTGCGTGGCAGTCACATGAGGCGGAAGTCAATCCATCATGTGACCCATCACATTATCTACTGACTAGCTTGTTTTCATACGAGTCGCCTTTTTTTTTCACATTAACTTAGCCTTTAACAGTATATCCTCATTCCGAATACCCTCCTGCCATTGTTCCAGCTGTTTGTACCAGCAATCATTCTCGCTACTTTCATGTCCGTTAATTCTACCTTACGAATAAGATACCCTGAGTCCACCCAGCTTTCACTCCTCAAAGCAAAATTGGTCTGAAAACAGACCGATGTAAATATAGCTCATAGTGTGGGTTACTGTAGTCACGTCCTAGTCCGTGAACCACGGGCAACGGCTGAGTGGTCTAGTAAGTGGTTCTGAGAGTCGGGACACCAGTTGCTATGGAATGGGAGTGGGCATCTTGGACATATTCTGAGTTATGGCCCTCCCTTGTGCTGAGGCAGCCAGGACTCTACACTCCACCGGTGGTCCCTAGCCCGTTAGAGGAGTGATCATTACTTGGACTATTTTTAAATAAAGGCAGCATCCTGATTCACACAGTTTACCAATCTCAGAACATTTTAAGCAAGCCTCACGAAAACAAATTCCAAAAAACATTTCATTGGTTCTTCTGTATCCAAACGAGAATTCAAATTATTTTCCGATAGCAGCAGGACAAATTAACATCAACCAACAGGTACTGAACATGCTGAAAGGCGGCAAAATAACGTACTTTAGGACAGACTCCGCAGAATTTGATGTTTATGAAGCAATACATTAATTTTTCTCTCTCTTCTTCCTTCAGGATGCAACCTCACAAGGTAGTCATAAAAGATAGATGCGTTCTAATATTCTTCTTCACAATCTAAACGCTATTGTTGATTTGTGCAATGGAACGAGTTTGACTGTGGTAAAGCTACACATGAATGTTCATGCAGAAAGTCTGATGGGCTCAGCTTCAGGAAGAATCTGTTTTATTCCAATAGATTTGGAAATACTGGCGTAACATTCCTTCTTAAACGAAGGCATGTTTCCCTAAATTTAGCCATCTCTTTAAGGTTAAGTTTCAATATTCCACCTTTACAATACAATAAAGTATACGTACGACAATACGGACTTTACGATGAAATTTATTTTATGTAATTTAGCCATCTCTGTCAAAGGTAATTAGGCACCGGGACAAACTTTGTATAGATTTGGGATGAATCTCTCCACTCTCCTGTTTACCCATGGATAACTGTACCGTAACTTTCTAAGGATTTCGCAGGTCCATAACAGTCGAAGTGCAACTCCCTTCTACAACTACATACAGTATGGTTCAAAAGGAAATTTCACGATCCTATGCAATTGACGTGTATGTAACATGGGAGGCGTAACGCTTATTCCTAAGATATATTAACATGTTCATTTCACATTTCTAATTGAATTTACATATTAATTTTGACTCTCGAAGACAGGCTTACCCACTAATGTTTGAAGTACGACACGTTGTTGTAATGCTAATTTGCACGACATCTCTCTTTTCAGTTCGTCCTGTGCGGTTTGGTCGCCGTGTGTTCTGCGAGACCTGGCTACCTCCCTGGAGGTCTGGCCGCTCTTGGCCTGGGTCCTCTAGGACTAGGACCTCTCGCCCTGGGACCCTATGGGGCCGCTCTGCTGGGTGTCCCCGCCGCATTGCCAGTGCCTCCTCAGGACACACCTGAGGTCCAAGCTGCCAGAGCAGCACATCTCGCCGCTGTGGCTCAGGCGCAGGCTGGCGCAGGGGCTGGTGCAGGGGCTGGTGCCGCCCCTCAACCTCCTCAGGAAACACCTGAAGTACAAGCCGCGAGAGCCGCTCACGCTGTCGCTCATGCTACAGCTGCCGCCGCTGCAGCAGTAGCCCCCGCTGGAGTGGTTGGTGCCCCTGTAGTCCTCACCGCTGGCGGTGTGCCAGTTGACACTCCCGAGGTTCAAGCTGCAAGAGCTGCGGACGCCATCGCCCACCTGCAGGCTAAGGCCGCCCTTCTGGGCTAGATCAACCGAATACCTCCCACATCCACCTTCCCTTGACGACGACCCCACGCATACCAACTGTTATTGCTATATAATATTGTTGATCTTTTTGTTATGTTTGATGAACTAATGTATGTTTGAATAATTTATAAATAAATCGAGTTTGCAATTCACACTGATCTTTGTTTTGTTTGTGTTTGTTCTTTTTTGTCCAACCCTTGTTCCGTTTATCTACGGGGTCGGGTATGAGGTGAGCTGAATCTGTTGTGGCGGATTTTTATGACCTGATGCCCTTCCTGACGTCAAAGTCATCAGAGGAGTTAATGAGATGAAATGAATGACAGTAGAAAGGGAGAGGATGAAACCGGTGCTGGCACATAGCCTACTCCTGTTGAATAGCACCAAGGGGTCTGCTCAAGGCTTAAAGTCTCCATCTGACGGACGAATCACCATCAACAGCGTCATATGCCCTCACTCCATATGAGCACTGCGGAGAGGTTTGGAATTTATTCCAGGCTTTTGTCACGTAATCTAATGATTAGAAATTGAATACCACCACCTCCCCTACACTGCCGACCAACATTCTGATGGTGAAGCTATTTTCGACCAACGGGACTCGAACCGGCTAACCTTGGTGTGAGACCGTTTAGACTTCAACGCCTTAAAGATCATAGCCACTAGGCGGCAGGTCTTTGTTATGAATAGTAGTAATAATAATGTCCACCTCTGTGGTGTAGTGGTTAGTGTGATTAGCTGCCACCCCCAGAGGTCCGTGTTCGATTCCCGGCTCTGCCATGAAATTTGAAAAGTGATACGAGGGATGGAACGGGGTCTACTCAGCCTCGGGAGGTCAACTGAGTAGAGGGGTGTTTGGATCACTCCTCAGCCAGCCTCGAAGTGGTTTTCCGTGGCTTCCCACTTCTCTTCCAGGCAAATGCCGGGATGGTACCTAACATAAGGCCACGGCCGCTTCCTTCCCTCTTCCTTTTCTATCCCTTCCAATCTTCCCATCCCCCACCGAGGCCCCTGTTCAGCATAACAGGTGAAGCCGCGTGGGCGAGGCACTGGTCATTCTCCACACTCGTATCCCCCGATCCAGAGTCTGTAGCTCCAGGACACTGCCCTTGAGGCGGTAGAGGTGGGATCCCTCGCTGAGTCCGAGGGAAAAGCAAACCCTCGAGGGTAAACAGATTAAGACGAAGAAGAAGTATCGGTAATAATAATAATAATAATAATAATAATAATAATAATAATTTTTACAAGTTCCTTTACTTCGCACCGACACAGATAGGTACAATGGCGATGATGGGACAGGAAGGGGCTGGGAGTGGGAAGGAAGTGGCCGTGGCCATAATTAAGGTACAACCCCAGTATTTGCATGGTGTGAAAGTGGGAAACCACGGAAAACAATCTTCAGGGCTGTCGATAGTGGGGTTCGAACCCACTATCTCCCGAATACTGGATACTGGCCGCACTTAAGCGACTGCAGCTATCGAGCTCGTTAATAATAATAATAATAATAATAATAATAATAATAATAATAATAATAATAATAATAATAATTGTACCGGTTGGTACACCTATACGCTGCACGTTTGAATTTTCCGCCTTAAAGTACTCCTATACAATTGAAACTCTGAACTTTGAAACTGAATTAATTCAACCGTTTCTCAGAAGATGTCACTGTGTGTATTTCGATTGGTTTTTATTTTTCATTGATCAAGAAGTTTGGACATTCTCTCACAGATGTCTCTACCAAAAACTATGATCATGCACCCTGGTGCGAAGTGAAGGAACTTTTTTTGAAGAAATTTTGTATTCATAAGTTGTTGTCTTTACTAAATTTCGTTCTTTCGTTGGTGGGTTGGCAATATTAATCCTTTCTTTCCGCCTGTTTTGAATTTACCCAATCAGTAATTTCTGTAATTAATTTCCCATCAATCACAGGTTTCTTCTTTATTTTTAACTTGTAACTTTTAGCCGACCAATAAACGCATGTGGGCGTGTCTTAATTATTCATGAAAGGTCTCGAATCTTCCACGAGGGTATAAAAACTGCTGATTTTCCTAGCTCTCTGCCACTCGTTCAACATCTGTTTAGTGTATGGAAGTATAGCAGGGGGCGGGTAGCGCCTTTTCCTTCGGGCAGCAGATCTTCAATAAGGTAATGGCCATTTACATCTTTATTCTTGCTAGCTCAGCAGTTTAACCCGCGGGGCAGGTTCGAAACCTGTAATATGTGATTTACCTCTTAAAACACGTAAACCTTTTTCGTCTTTGTAAAACTTCAGATAACTATAACTGTAAATCGGGGATAGAGAGTGCCTTACCCTCTCGAGCTCCCCTTCATTTTGTTTTGAGGTGACTACGTCTTCATAACCGATTTTCTTCTCCTTCCTAATGTGTTAAAGTTTTCTTATATAAGTCAGCTCTATAATATGGGATTAGCCCTTGCGTAATCGGCCTAGCGCCACTTAGGTTTTAACAAGCTTTCATGTAGGAGTGCAAGTAATCGCCTCCATTCATTTTTTTTCTTTTTCGCGAAGGCTCGGTAGATTGGGTACGAGATACCCCTGTTTAATTTGTAAGTGGTGCCTTGACGGCAAGTTATTGTAAAGTCTGGTATTGCCTTTTAATAGGCTTGAAAAATTGAGAGCGGATCAGCTCTTTCTTGTGTTTGAGAAGTGCCTCTGGGAGGCTTGAGGTTAAATGTTGGGAGCAAGTGCTCTTGAATAAAGGGGTTTTCTGCCCTTTATATGAGTGTACCTTGTTAATGTTGGGCTAATAGCTCAAGGATTGTGTAACTGAGGCTCGGAGCCCAGAACTTGTAAAAAAAACCGAATCTCGGGTTTTCAGTTGTAAATCATACTGTGTACCTGATTACTGGATAGTTGTTGACTTGTTGTACTTGTTAAGTTTTCATATTCTATCAAAAAAATTGTTAACTTTGGCTATGTTCGAAAATATAAGCTTTATTTAAATTTTAATTCATCCGTTCGCCTTGTAGTTAGACCCATTCCAGCCCGCACCTTCTTTCACCTCTGTTGTTCCACAGATACCTCGGAACAATAATAATAATAATAATAATAATAATAATAATAATAATAATAATAATAATAATAATAATAATGGCTTTGGAGGGGTAGTCTTTCGTGGCCTATACTAGGAACTATCCCACCATTCGCCTTATTGTAGGAGAATGGAAAACCACGGGAAAATTATCAGGACAGCCGACGGTGAGAACCAGTTCCTCTCAGTCTCCCGAATGTAGAGGTCTAGGATCACAGAAGAGACGTAGCCACCCCTCCTCAGCTCGGTTGGTCAGACCAATCGTGGCCACTCAGTCTATGCACCCGCCGACCTTGATTATTAGGTGTACAGCGGCTGTCTTGGCACCGAGGGGAACAGCGTATAGACAATGTGCGCTATCTGTTACCGAACGAAATGAACTACGTAACAAAGAAGACGGCTATCTCGCTTCTACTACTACAGTACACTCTGGTCCAAAAAATATCCCCACCTGCATGTTTTAAGGAAAAACATATTTCAAAAGAGTATTGGGAAAGAATTTGAATGTTTTATTTCAGAATAGCAATATACAGGATTTCTACATTATATGCGACATGCTTTAGTACTTTGTGTGACCACCTTCAGCCTTTTTGAGGGCTTATACTCTTTGTGGCATTGACTGAACAAGTTTTTCGCAAGTAGCAGTCTCAATTTCATGATACCACTGTTCAACATTTTTTTCAATTAATTCTTTTCTGGTGGTGTAACAATGTTTCCTGAGTTTTGCAGACATAATAGCCCATAAATTCTCAATGGGGCTCATATCGGGTGAATTTGGGGCCCATCATAATCGCTGAATGCCGAGATCTGAGACACATTGCTGGACAACCCTGGATCGGTGACAACTGGCATTGTCGTCTTGGAAAATGAACGGTCCTAGGTTTACACCACTAAAATGGTCCCTAGCAGTATTAAAAACTTCCTTCTTAATGATGTCACAGTATGCCGTTCCATTGATTGAACCCGTGCAAACTTTAATTCTTCCCACCACTTTGGAAGTTATTGCTCCCCACAGCATAACACTTTCACTAAATTTCTTAGACTCCACAACACTTTCCTTCTTTAACTTCTCTCCGGGCTCCATCTACAGTTTTACACCACCATCATTACCGAACACATTAAAAAAAATTCGTCTGAAAAAATCAATCTACACCATTCCTCATTTGCCCAATTTTCATACATCTCAACAAAAAAAAATTCTGTCTTGGACATGCTTTTTTGTCATGAGTGGCTTCTTTGCACGCTTTTTCTTTTTAATGTTCATATCTGAGAGACGCCTTAACACTGTTTGGTGTGAAACGGAATGACCTAGATCATGTTGCAACTTGCACGAAAGCTGCCTGGAACTCAATATTCGTCCTTGTTTCGCCATTGCTTTCAGCGCCCTGCACAATCTTGGGCTGGCATTCTTCTTGCGACCACATTTATGCCTCAAACTTATCATCCCTGTCTCCTTTTGTTTCTTTAAAACATTACCCACTGTTTTATGGTCAATGAATAACCTCCCAGCAATTTCCCTGTTGGATATTCCTTGGGAACTGAATGCAAGAATCATGCCATGCTTCCTTGGAGATAGGTATTTCTTCCTCCCCATAACCTAAAAAAATATATCAATCTTAAATTCTCTCAAAATCCAGCAAGCTATGGGAACACAATTCTATCTATTGAGAAACAGAACAATAGCTCTCTAAAATCTTACCAAATTGGTTTCTCTTTTTACAGTTCAGCTTACTGAAGAACAACTGATAAGAAGTCAGATGGAAGTACAACTAGAGGTATATGGCGGGAATTTTGTGAACTTCAGGCATGTGCGTGCCGTCTTGTGACCAAATATTGTAATGTCTCCTAGGCGCCGCATTTGAATGTGCCTCGGAGCTGGTACCCTGAATACGGCCAATATCAAGATAAATCTTATCACGTTGTTCTATCATTCACATTACTCCAATTAATCTATCAAAACTGAGCTTTTAATAACAAATACCACTTGAAGAGTGTCTTAACTTCCTAGGAAATAAACTGATAGCACGAAAACGCTGGTACCAATGCAAGTCTGTTAGAAAATGAGGTTGAAATTGAAATATTGGGCCAGTATACGTAGTGGGGATATTTTTTTGGACCAGAGTGTACTACGGTATGGCCAACTCCACAGGATGTACTGCATCCTAATCCACGCAAAGAATCTCCAGAATGACAAATTGTTGTCACCTCGGCGTCTTCAAAAACTGGAAAAGATGCTATTGGAACGAATAAATTATTATTATTATTATTATTATTATTATTATTATTATTATTATTATTATTGTAGTAAAATAACTAATGATAGCAGAAGTAAGGAGGGCATAAATTGCAGACTAGCAGAAGCAAGGAAGAGCTTTCTAAAGAAAAGAAATTTACTCACTTCAAACATCGATGTAGGAATTAGAAAGATGTTTTTGAAGACTTTCGTGTGGAGCGTGGCATTGTATGGAAGTGAAACATGGACGATAACTAGCTCAGAAAGAAATAGAATAGAAGCTCTTGAAATGTGGTGTTACAGAAGAATGCTGAAAGTGGGGTGAATAGATCGAATCACGAATGAAGAGATACTGAATCGAATTGGTGAGAGGAGATCGATTTGGCTAAATTTGACGAGAAAAAGAGATAGAATGATAGGACATATCGTAAGACATCCAGGACTTGTTCAGTTGGTTTTTGAGGGAAGTGTAGGTGGTAAGAACAGTAGGGGAGACCATGGTATGAATATGACCAGCAGATTAGAGCAGATGTAGGATGCAACAGTTACGTAGAAATGAAAAGGTTAGCACAGGCTAGGGTGGCATGGAAAGCTGCATCAAACAAGCTTTTTCTGGCAGAATGTAGTGTTTACAGTGCACTATGTCTTCTGGTATGGGCTAGAGCAATTTGTTACTTTCATTGACCTGTCTCATTCTCATCCTTGGCTTTGACAATATGAAAGTGACCGAGGTATGAGTGATGCTAGTAATACCGTTCCTAATGCAGCCAGTCCCTGTTATGAATGGTGTGAAAATATAGCTCATAGGGTCGCTTGGTGCATGCAATTCAGTGGGCTTGGCAGAGTGATATGTAATAGCAACTTCTGGCTCAGTGAGGAAAGCAACGGGAAACTACCTCATTCCTTATTTCCCTAGTATGCCTCTTCAGTGGCATCTAGGCTATCTATGACAGTTGTTTGTGGAGCTGTAGAGGGTCAAGGTAGCCTTCGGGCTGAATACCCAACACACATTGTTATGATTATTATTATTATTATTATTATTATTATTATTATTATTATTATTATTATATTGCTACTGAGGCTTTACAGTCACACTTCGTGTCTTCGGCAACCGAGGAATAGAAAAGTACTACCGAGCTCGATAGCTGCAGTCGCGTAAGTGCGGCCAGTATCCAGTATTCGGAAGATAGTGGGTTCGAACCCCACTGACGGCAGCCCTGAAGATGGTTTTCTGTGGTTTCCCATTTTCACACCAGGCAAATGCTGGGCCTGTACCTTAACCAAGGCCACGGACGCTTCCTTCCCATTCCTAGGCCTTTAATATCCCATCGTCGCCATAAGACATACCTGTGTCGGTGCGACGTAAAACAAATAGCAAAAAAAAAAAAGTACTAGGAATTTGAAGAAAGCCCATTATTATTAATTATAGTACATCTTCCGCATTTGTCTCTTCAGGAAACAGATAAGTAAGGAAAAGCATCGTGAGGGCTACTAACAGTGAGATGATAATAATAATAATAATAATAATAATAATAATAATAATAATAATAATAATAATCGTATCGCCTCAGCTACCGTGTGCAGACATTTCAATTTGACGCCATCTGGCTGCCAGCTCGTCAATTTCGACGTTCCGTTTTACTCTAGGCCCACTAGATGGCAGACCGAGTAAACAAAAACTCTCTTGGGCGTGTCTATGGCTGAGATTTAATTAATTTTGTCGGGTAAACACGAAATGTATCACCAGAGATCTTTTACATGCCGATATCGTACGACATGGAGTGTCGAACGAACTTTTTTCCGCCCTTCAAAAATCCGACTACCTCTGCCGGGTCTGAACCCGCTTTCTTGGGATCGGGACGCCGACACTTATCTAACTGATCCACAGATGCAGCTGACAGTGAGGTTCAAGTCCATCATCTCGTAAATGCAAGCTTATGGCCGAACCATGCAGCCAACACGCTCGCAATTTATTATTATTATTATTATTATTATTATTATTATTATTATTATTATTATTATTATTATTATTACCTGCTTCCTCGAATACAAAAGGCCGTCGACTGCGTTGCTTGAGAAAAGTGGGGGCAAGTGCTAGATGAATTTGGCGTTCCCCCTCATCTTATTTTCTTTTTCTACTGCTTTTCCCACGCCTGTGGGGTCGCGAGTGCGAACTGTGTCGCACGTGTGGATTTGGCCCAGTTTTATGGCCGGATGCCCTTCCTGACGCTAACCCTATATGGAAGGATGTAACCACTATTGCGTATTTCTGTTGTGGTTGGTAGTATAGTGGGTTGTGTGAATATGAAGAGGAAAGTGTTGAGACAAACACAAACACCCAGTCCCCGGGCCAGAAGAATTGATCAGAGGCGATTAAAATCCCCTACCCGGCCAGGTTTCGAACCCGAAACCCTCTGAAGCCAAAGCCACAACGCTGACAATTAAGCCAATGAGTCTGTTCCACCTCAGCTTATATCACTGATGAAAGCTCTGTTTCACTTCCTAGAATAATAGATCAGTCGGAAAAATCTCCCTTTATTGCACCCTGGGGGCGGGGGTGATGTCGATCTGGCTGATAGGCGGTATTTTGCCTCCCGTCAGAGAAGAAATCCTCTCATCGCTCAATTTTGTTTTAAAATATAGTGTGGGAGTATTGCGGTGGGGGGTAGAGGGGTGGAGGGGAACCTAACTTCCTAACACATTTCTAATTTCTAGTAACATTAGTTTAAAATTGGAAAAGGCCGAAAAGATTTGTTGTTTTCCTACTTGAAATAGATCGTAATTGTTTGAATCGTGTGTTTGGCTTCTTGGTCCTTACGACCCATTTTATTATTATTATTATTATTATTATTATTATTATTATTATTATTATTATTATTAACGAAAATGCGCACAATGTTCAAAATACAAACACTCTATTAAGGTATATTAATCTAGCCCTAATTTTGTTACTGATATGTGTCTTTAAGTGCGGCCAGTATCCAGTAATTGGGAGATAGTGGGTTCGGCCTGGCTACCTGGCTGGTGGTATCACCACCCTTGGACTGGGACCACTGGGTTTGGGACCACTGGGTTTAGGGCGAGCCATCCTCGCTCCTACTCCCATCGCCCTCCCTGCAGCACCTCAGGTTCCTCAGGACACTTCTGAAGTCCAGGCCGCCGCGCTGAACATCTCGCCGCTGTTGCCCAGGCCCGCTCTGCTTCAGCCCCAGCTCCTGCTCCTGCCTCTGCCGAGGCTCCTCAGCCCGTCCAGGACACACCCGAGGTAGCCAGCGCTAAGGCCGCTCACGCAGTCGCTCACGCTCACGCTGCCACTGTGGCCGCCATCGCTCCTGCCGGTATCTTGGCCGCTCCTGGACTCCTCGCTGCCCCTGCTGCTTATGCCGCTCCTGGTATCATCACTGCTGCCCCTACAACCTACATCACCTCTCAGCACATCCCCATCTTGACCGCCCAGGGAGTACCTCTTGACACCCCTGAAGTCCAGGCTGCTAGGGCTGCTGATGCAATTGCTCACATCAATGCTAAGGCTGCCCTTCTGGGATAATTTCCCTGCCCTTTCACAAACAAGGCTGATTGATGACATCCTACGCTTCATCAACATGTAAAAAATTGTATAGATCTAAGTTATAAATAAAGTTAATTTAGCAATATTTTAATCGAACTTGTCACAATGTAAATTTGTTTACTATAAAGCGCTTCTTCTAAAACTCCTGTCATGTTCTGTCCTAACATTATCTATTGCAATTACGTCTTACCCAAACGTCTCAAGACGATCGTTTTTTGTATACCAAACCAAGGAGAAGAATTCATAGTTCTAGCCCTTCAGACAAGGAACTCAAGGTTGAAAATATCCTAGGCATATATGAAGTATGAGATATATACTTTAAAAATTATAAAATTACAATCATTTTCTTAATCATCGTTATTCGGTCAATCATATTTGCCTTTTTCTACCACTACTAGCGCTAACATGAGTCAATGCAGAGAGTTTCACTTAAGCACCACTACAAGCGCTAATGTGAATCAATGTAGAGTTTCACTAAGCCCTTATAATTACATTCTGTGTGAACTTTATTCAGAAAATCAAAAAACGTCTGAGGGTATTCGCCAGGGAACACATTACAGAAAGAATTATTAAGTAAGTTAATTTGGCTAGGATTTGAATCAAAAAGAAAACGAGTAAAGAAACAAGAGATCTTAGGCTGCCTTTCCGGAACTGCATTTAGCCCGGAAGTGATATTTTGATTTTGTTTTGTTTGATAGAGCTATCCAAGACTGACACTTAAAATCATTTCTGGGCCCTTCAACTTCTGGCACAATTGAGAAAATCGCCTAATTTTACGTTTCTCTTAGTATGGGGACTCCACATTTTTCTGCTAAAAATGTTTTCAAGATTAATAATTGTCATTAACGTATACAGGATGTAACAACAATGTATAGCTAGGCTTGCAGGACCCATTCCTCACACGTAAAAGAAGAAAATATAGGGCGTGCACAATTAAACTGACGATGTTAGCGCGACACAGCGAGGGCTGTAATGATCGCAAGATTCTGAAATATCGTACATATGCTGAATAAGCAATGCGCTTGCCAATTATGCCACAAAAGTTATTAGTTGCAAGTCTTGCCACCAGGCGAAAATATGGCGCTCTAAGCAGTGGTAAGGTCGCAAAAAATGGCAGGAATATCAAACACATGACAACGGTGATTCTGGCACGTTTATTATGATTTATGGTTACAGACACGTTTCGATATGACCTCCCAACGCAGCATGGTAGACGGCAGCATATCGGGATAAATCAAAGCGATGTATCCTTGTAAAGTAGCCTTTAGATCGGGCAGAGACCGGATATATCCCTGAGAGTCACGATGCTTCAAATATCCCTACAACCAGAAGTACCATTGATTTTGGTAGGAGGACATTTAAGACCACACATCTGGAATTATGGCGAATCTCAACCCACCCTGGGAAAAAGTGTACAAATTTCAATAATGTAAGAGCGCGTTTTCACGAATCGTTGATCTCGAAAACACATTTCCATCCACTCGGAGGTGAGACTACACAAGTGTACAATATGCTGTAATACGTTTTCACGAAACAAACTAGGAGTTAACCAATATTATAATGCTCTTCAGGACCTGCTCACCCGATGAGTTAAACTGAGGACTTGTCCCTGCAATACAGGAGGCCATATCCCCTACGGAATTCACATTTATTTATTTTTTTTTATTTATTTATTTTATCTGGAAAATGCCTAGAGATGATACGCTCTTTACTGAAGATTTCTCGCAGTAAATCTTTCACCTGGCATGCGTCAAGTGGTGTTGCCCCACCCTGCATTAAAACAACGGCGTGGTCACAGTTGCGTACTTGCAAATCTGGAATCACTTATTAAACAAGGAGGTTCCTATAAAGTGCAGATGACACTGTACACCTAACAGGTCCAAGATGGGTCATATTCTGAAAGAAAAACGGACCAAGAATAGAGCAGCTTTTAAAAACACAGCAAAGAGTTACGTAAAATGAATGAAAAATGTTGTTCCTGCAACAACGAACGAACTGATACAACACAACATTCTGACGTCAGAGTTACGGACAACTGCACGTTCTGACTGCTTGCAGCGCCGTATTTTCTCCTGGTGGCAAGACTTAGAACTAACACATTTTATGGCATAATTCAAGAGCATATTGCTTAGTTATCATATCTACGAAATTTCAGACTCCTACGATCATTACAGCCTGTATGTTATATGGACATCGATCAGAAAACTGATTACTATTTCAATGTAAGAAATCATTTTCTACAACTCTACATAGAACATTAATCATTGGAAACACACATGAACAGAATCTACCAGCACAACGCATGTTGCGATAATTTAATAATATTGTCATTATACAGGAACGTACACTTTCTAAATAATGCCAGGGAAGGGTGTGAAAGAAATCAGAGGACCGTGGTAGGTACAAAACAAGTAAAAATATTTGTCAATTTTTAATAAATGAATATATGTTAGTATTGCAAAAATCATTTTCAAATAAGTAAGACCAAAAAAGGAAAGATTGAAACACCAAGAAAAGATAAAAGTCAGTATGCGTTGCGTTGTGTTGTGTTGTGTTCCTTTTTTGTTCCTTTCTTTCTTCTTTGTATGTGTATATTCATATTTGTGTCTTAAACATTTTTGTTGTTTGTAGTTCTTAGTATTTTAAGTTTATCAGTTTCATAGTATTAAAAATAATACGTATGTGGTTAAGTGTAAGAAAGGGCCAGGACCTCTAACTTCGCTACAGATAATAAAGGCTTTATCTACCTATACATTTTCGAATAAGCATCATGAACTTCCCTATTCCAGACTAAGCATTTCAACTTTCCTACTAGTTACCAGAGTCCTCAACAGACGTCTCTGGCGTGCTCGCGGATTCGTCCGCCTTTATTAATTCAATCGTTGGATGTTTCTAAACCATTTATTTTAAAGCAAAATAAAAAGTAAAACTATTTACATACATTGCATGAAATACATTGTTTTTATATTTGTACAGTTGGCAATTGGAGAATCACATGGACTCCTACAACTTTAAGCGAATGAATACTACTTCGCCTGAGTCGTGTCCAATCTTGACGGTGATTCCGATAATATTAGTTTCTTGAGTTTCCATGAGTTTCTTCAGAATCGTATTCCATTGCAGAGGGAAGGAGCATTATATTCCTGAGGAGGATAATCGGTGCCACAAACGTCCGCTCCAAGTTTCTACTGCTAGTTCGAAAGGAAATCTTAGAAGTATGTTTTTGAAGATATTGGCAATGCTGTAGACGTCTTCATTGAAGGTAAAGGTGGAGTAAGCTGCTGGTTTAGGATTGTCATTTAATAGAGTGGTACATAACTCCAATTCATTAAACAGTACCAACATCTGTTCAAGGTCAGGCGTTTACCGGTTTAAATGCAGAAACTGCAACTCTTCTTACGTAGACAAAACCGGACGCAACTTCAAAACTAGATACTCAGAACACGTTAACGCGATAAAATACAATAGGTTTTCGTCAATAAGGCAACATATGCAGGAGGTAAAACATAATTTCACTACGTTAGACGAAGATATTGAAATTCTCAGTGTCCTAAACAATGCTGATATCACTGAAAACTGTTTTATACACTTTGATCAATTTTATATCCTAACCTAAATCTTAATGACTTTTCTGAGAAACCGAACATCCTTTTTGATTTCCTTATCCTGGTTTTCAAAAGCTTCAAGTTGACAAGTAGTAGGTCGATCTCTCACGTCATACACAACACATTCTCGCGCTACTTGCTCCTACCACAACGCTCCCCTGATCCACCTTAGACAAATCCCCTTACCCCCAGCCCCTTAAACCCTCCCCCTTCTCCTACCTCTGCTCATTATCTGTCCTTACTTCCACTTATACTTCATTTATTAGCTCCTCTAAACACGTCTAGCCACCACGGCAAGCAGAACAAAGTGAGCCTCAAAATGTTACTTGTTTTCTAACTTACCAATTTTTCCCATTTTTATTTCTAACTAACTTTCATTTCTTCTATAGACTTCATATATCCACATCGAGATGAGGGACTGAGGTCCTACAACATATCTTAGGAGCTCATATATGTCGCTATCAACCTTTGGACGTGCCGATAAAACAAAAGCATGTTATTCCTTGCCTAGCAACAACTGTACACAAGCTGCATCCTTCAAGATCCTTCTCATCACAATATAACAAGGCAACCCTCAAGATGTAATGTGTTCAATCAAGTCCCTTAACTCGTTCTTATCCATAAATTCAACATCACTATATTTTATTTCAACGCTCACAGCGAGAGTGTACAAGACTGTCACGTTGCTTATGAACTCCAATTGAATATTTCATCTTCACGAAAGTGTTACATTTTACAAATATCCTTCAGCATGTGAACTTTGTCATGTATTTTGTGTTGTGTGTGTTGATAGTTGTATACCTTTTGCCCTGCTCTTTCAAACGGCTGATGATGGCACCAAATGTGTGTCGAAACCAATCCCGAATGAAAGATATAACATAAGTTTGTGCAATTGAATAGGTGCATCTCTTACTCTTTTTAACATTGTTTCCTCATCTTCTCAAAGACCAAGTTCCAGTACATAGGAACTTCGTCAGATCCTGTCTGCTGCAGATTCGAAGAAAATACGTGTTTGATTTGCCTTAAGATATTCTGTATTTGTCATTTCGTTGTGGAAACAGACCTTTACCTGCATAAAATTGCGTCTAAGATTACGCCTATGTTAAAAATTTCAGATCTCTGCGTTCCGTAGATTTACCTTGGCATGGCACACATACACACAGACATTTCGGGATATTACGGATTGAATATGGCTCCTCACGTCGGGGACCAAAATGACTTCCTACGCCATGGACTTAAAATGGCTCCTTGAAATGTGTTCTCTACCTATATTAAGAGTACGTTGCCTAGCGACAGTGAATCTATCATTTAATCCTGGTGACAGCAAGTTGGATTGTGATATTCCAACACACGTTTTCCGTCGGTTTTTCGTTCATAACTCACCAACGAAAGCGAAAATTAAAAATCCGGCTTCGAGGTGCTTTTGGACCCCCCTCCATCTACCTATGTTCAAAATGTCAGATCTCTGCATGTTGCAGATTCGGCTGGGCACCGCGCACACATACACACAAGGAAACACACTTCCTTTTATTATTATAGATTCCACCTTATCGACACTACAAATTTATTGCCATAAGCAATTTGTTCAGTTAGTAGTACATGCTCTGTTTTATACGAACACCAGATACAAGTGTATTTGCTTGGGTGAAAACAATAAAAATGTACTAAGACACGGCTTTTCTAAAATTTCCTACAAACATGCATAAAAACTTTAATACTATTGGTTATTAAGGTAATGAGATAAAGAGGTGGAGACGGAGGGTCAGAGGGGAACGGGTTTGGTTGTGGGAGAATTAATCTGTTAGTATCTACCGACTGTACATGCTTTTTCATAAAAACTGTGACAGTTTGTCAAAATGTTCATCAAAAATTTCTTCGTGAAAACTTACTGTATGTTCCATAATCACAACTTATCAAAGCGTTATATACAGGCTCTATCCGTGACGATGTTACAAACTTCCAGCGATTATGGAGGCCGGAAAATTTATCAGTTTGATATAAGGAACCATATTCCACAAGCTGCTCCATTTAAAACAAATGTTCGAAATGGAGTCCCCCTGCGTCGATGTAGGTATGGTATCGTCGCACAAAGTTATGACACCCGGGGTCTGTTAAAAACGAACAGAGGTTAAACAACTTGATTATTAATAACTTTTGACTCAAACGTTTCCCGACTACGGTTTCTTATCTCAAATTGATCCATTTGCCATCCCGCATCATCTCTGGAAGTTTGTAACATCATCATGGACACACCCTGCATATTTTCTTTCTGCACTGTGTTGTTGAGAATCTCTTGAATAAATCCTTAAAATGAGTGACTTGTGGTGTTTCTTTTCGTAACATGCAATTCAATTTTAATGCTGTTAACGAGGGACATCCTACGGTAGAATGATCATTGCAACAATAATCTCTTTAAGAAGGAGTTCCATATTATTGCATGCCTTGGAGCGGTCTCACTACATTGATACGGCTTTGTAAAGTAAAGCAATCTATAATGTAATGTGAAAATAGCGCCTGTAATAACCTACGGCATCTCCAGTATCTGGCAGCATCTGTCAGTAAGAAACTTAAAGGATGTGGAGAAGATAAAAACAACATTTTTAAAGAGAGCCCTATGTTTGTCGAAATTCACCTTTTCGAGACTGGTGTATGAGCTAACTAGCATACCAATGTTTATTTCGCGAACATCAGAGAAAGAAATCGGAAATCTGGTTGGACTTCTACAGTACGTAAGCGATGATGAATGACAAATGGAAGGAAGCCAACTACGAGTTACGGCACGTATCAACAAGGCTTTCTGTGCGTGGTTTCCACTTCAAAATACGCTCCACGACGAAGTATCACTCGCCAAATGAGGGGATGCATGTGTGCTTTGTGCGGGAAGCAGTGTGATCGCTATCAGGTATTAAGGTATGAAGGAAGGAAAATTTCTCTAATTAAGTTCTGCATTGAATGATTCTGTTTATTCTTTGCATATGGCAATTAGCTGCAATAAATTTATTATAATGTAGTGTATAAACACGAAAAATCTACTACTAACAGAAAAAATTGCTTAAAGCAATAAATGTAGAGTATCGATTAAAATATTTACTTTTATTTGATGAAAACCCAGTATTACTGATTTTGTTTCTGTGCATAGTTTGTAATCATTTCGGTTGATTTTTAAATGCTACATATTGATTGAAAAGAGACATTGTAATGATAAAATATAATTAAAACAAAATAAAAAGACAGGGATGAAACATAACGTTTAATTTCTAAGCAAATCCAATTCACCACTTGGAAACGGGAATATATCCAGGAAACAAAGTTTGATTTTTTTGCCCGTTAGGAATGGAATCTGAAAGCCGTATTATGGGAAGAAACGACCTTTTACTAGTTATATGCATTACCAAAAATCCAGCTTTAAAAGCTTCACTCATTCATCACTTAATCAGTTTTTCTCCTGTGAAAATTATTTTTATGGACTTGTGCCCTTTTCCAAACTACCAATTCGAGTCTTATTGTGATATCGGTGAAGAATTTCTAAAGATAGTTTACACAACGACACTAGCTTTCGCAAATTATTTTATGAAACAGATGGTTGTTTACATGGAGACACTGGTGCATACCGTATTTTCCTTAATATCTTCGGCATTTTAGTTCTAATGCCCGTTGCTCATGGTAAAATTTTCCTCCACATTTATTGTACAATAATTAATTTTTATAAAATTTCTGTTACGTTCAAATTCAAGTTTTATACAACCTATGATAAAAATTTTAATAAAATATGGCATGTTCTATTTCGTAAAATTCATTTTGATAAAGGAACCAATTAGGGAAACTGACATGACGCTACGAGATGAGAAGATTGTGAAGCCTGTTTGTAAACATAAACACTTCCAAAGTGTTAGGATTCGGGTGGACTAAGAAATCTGGTAAGTAGAGCCCGGATTTTAATGCATTAATAGGTTAGAATGCAAACTTACTGAAGTGAGTTGCATGCATAGTCTACCTTCACAACGATTGTGCTATGGGGATTGCATAAACATTAGGGGTACGGCCCATTAGAACCACTATAATTAATGTTACTATGGAAGAGCGGGTGGCCGACACTTCCTACTAACCAAATTAGTTTGCAATCTAACCTATTACTGCATAAAAATTCGGGCCTTACTGATGAGTGTTTGTAGGAGGTTAAAACACCAATGTATCACAACAGAAATGCAAGATGGGAGGCATAAAATTCAATCGCCGAATTTGTGTCGCAAGCCAGGCTGAGGTGAAGGCGAAGATATACTGGCTTCGAAGTCAATTCTTGGCAGTACATACATATCTTAGTTCAGAATTTAGTTCATAGATGGCCAGCCAGATGCTTCCAGGGATTTTATAAAAACAACACAACTTGTTCTCGTCATATTCTTTATAAAATGTTCGACTCGTTGCCTGAATGGTCAGCGTACTGGTCTTCGGTTCAGAGGGTCCCGGTTTCGATTCCCGGCAGGGTCGGGGATTTTAACCTTCACTGGTTAATTACAATGTTCCGAGGGCTGGGTGTTTGTGCTGTCCCCAACATACCTGCAACTCACAAACCACACATAACACTATCCTCCACCACAATAACACGCAGTTACACTCATCGAAGGGTCTGCTTTACAAGGGCTGCACTCGGCTAGAAATAGCCACACGAAATTATTATTATTATTATTATTATTATTATTATTATTATTATTATTATTATTATTATTATTATTATTATTATATTACAAAATTAGCAGTACAAAAATTTTACCAAACATTTTATTGTGAGCAACGGGCATAATTATTATGGATACCCATATGCTTGCAGCAACTACAGTCTTGGCAGAGCTATTGTTCATGACTCTAAAGACTGAGAAAAGAAATGGATGAATATGGAATACAGAATAAGTTAACAGATCTCATTTAGGATGTCCTGAAACCTTAGTGGAAAAAGATAATCGTGAAAGATTTTAGAACCTAAAATTCAAATATCTAACTCTGTATCTTCTGTAAACGTTAATTATTAACTTTTTTCGTCAGGACGTAAATAGAAATGTTGAAGCAGGGAATTCTCAGCTTATAAATTTATTCTGTGCCACTACTGGACTTCTTGCGATTCTCTGTCATCCTGACTGTGAGTTCATTCGTGTAGGTATTCCCCTAAGAGAATAGATTTTGTGTTTGAGTCCCATCAACTGCCAGTCCATCCATATTACTGCCTTCCAGAATAGATTCAAACTCAGAAGTGCATTCCAATTTATTCTTAAAACACTGCTGATTTTGTTGTTGTTGTTGTTGTTGACCTTCTTTATTTCTTCTTCTTCTTCTTCTTCTTTAGTTCATTAGTCCATAGACTGGTTTGATGCAGCCCTCCATGCCACCATATCCTGTGCTAAACTTTTCAATTCTACGTAACTATTACATCCAAAATTTGCTCTAATCTGATTGTCATATTCATACCTTGGTACATTCCCACCGGTTGTACCGCCTACACCTCCCTCAAAAACCAACGAGACAAGTCCTAGGGGTCTTAAGGTGTGTCGTATTATTCTAACACTTCTCACTAATTTGATTCAGTATTTCTTCATTCATGAATTTATCTACCCATTTCGCCTTCAGCATTCTTCTGTAACACCACATTTCAAAAGTTTCTATTCCCTTTCTTTATGAGCTGATTATCGTCCATGTTTCACTTCCATTCAATGCCACGCTCCGAACGAAAGTCTTCATAATTTTTTTTTTTTGGTAGTTGTTTTACGTCGCACCGACATAGATAGGTCTTACGGCAACGATGGGACAGGAACGGGACAGGACTGGGAAGGAAGCGGTCGTGGCCTTAATTAAGGTACAGCCCCAGCATTTGCCTGGTGTGAAAATGGAAAACCATGGAAAACCATCTTCAGGCTGCCGACAGTGGGGTTCGAACCTACTATCTCCCGAATACTGGATACTGGCCGCACTTAAGCGACTGCAGCTATCGAGCTCGGTAAACATCTTTCTAATTCTTACATCAATATCCAAAGATGACAAATCTCTTTTGTTAAGAAAGGCCTTACTTGTGCTAGTCTACATTTTATGCCCTCCTTACCTCTGCCATCTATAGTTATTCTAATATCCAAGTAACAATATTTATCTACTTCCTTTAAGATCTCATTTCCTAATCTAATATTCCTGCATCACCTCACTTCGTTCGACTGCACTCCATTAACTTTGCCGGGCTGAGTGCCTTAGACGGTTGAGGCGCTGGCCTTCTGACCCCAACTTGGCAGGTTCTGTCCTGGCTCAGTCCGGTGTTATTTGAAGGTGCTCAAATACGTCAGCCTCGTGTCGGTAGATTTACTGGCACGTAAAGAACTCCTGCGGGACAAATTCCGGCACTACGGCGTCTCCGAAAACCGTGAAAGTAGTTAGTGGGACGTTAAGCTAATAACATTATTATTATTATTATTATTATTATTATTATTATTATTATTATTATTATTATTATTATTATATAAGAATTTATTGCAGCCAGATGGCCATATAATGGGATACAACAATAGGTTTCAAGGTTACAAAATAAGCATGAAATATTGTCACAAACATACTGCAATTCACAGATGCTCGAGGCGGTTTAGTCTTTGCTATAGTCAACTATGCTCTTTTCCCTTTTACTACACAATGTTATATGGTATTTGTCGCATGGCTTCTCACACAGAGAACATATACATTCTTTGTTCGGTTCATGATATTTTATGTTTTTGCAAATTTTGTGATGGAAGCCGTGTACGGCGAGTCTAGTGATTACGTTTCTTAGTTCCTGATTTTCCTGTATCCATCATCTATCGGTCATTGCTTCCGTTGCGTAGAAATCCAGTGGTATGTCCTGTTATTTCAGATGCTTCAGCTCAAGTACCCTCTCCATTTGCAGAGTAGATGGCAGGTGTAGTTTGAATCGGAGGTCTTCTATATACAAAATTTCCCTTGCTAATTCATAGATTAGTCTGGACGGTGACGATCTTGCCACGCCCAGTGCTCTCTTAAGGAATCGTGCTTTCACTTTTTATATCGTGGTGAGGTCTGTTGTGGTTAGCCCTTCCCATATTATCTCTAGGCCGTATGAGATAGTGGGAGTTATTTTGGCGTGGATGAGTGTCATTGCTGTTCGTAGTGAGAGTTTGGTTATGTTCTTCAGATCGTATATTATTAGTATTATTCCATTAATTTAAGTTTGGTCTTATTTTATTCTCTCATCCTCCTCCTCCTCCTCCTCCTCCTCCTCCTCCTCCTCCTCCTCCTCCTCCTCCTCCTCCTCCTCCTCCAAGACTCTCCATACCATACATAAATTTTTCAAGAATTTCTATAGACTCAGATAAAATCAATTTATCGGCAAATCTCAGAGTTTTGATTTTCTCTCCTTGGATTGTGATTCCCTTTCCAAATTCCTCTTTGATTTCCTTTACTTCCTGTTCTTTTTAAACATTGAAAAGGAGAAAGGGACATAACATCGTTAAAATCTCACAAACACGTCTGGAATGCGTACAGTCGAGACTTTTCACTATTTCTTCACATCCCCACCTCATTTTATAAACTAGGTAAGGGATGAAAACTTCTTGCTCTTGGCTTTACGTCGCACCGACACAGATGGGTCTTATGGCGACGATGGAACAGCAAGCGGTCGTGGCCTTAATTAAGGTACAGCCCCAGCATTTGCCTGGTGTGAAAATAGAAAACCACAGAAAACCCTCTTCCGCGCTGCCGACAGAGGGGTTCGAACTCACTATCTCCCGAATACTGGATACTGGCCGCACTTAAGCGACTGCAGCTATCGAGCTGGGTGGATAAAAACACCTCAAAATTGCCAGTTTAATTTCAATAATAATAATAATAATAATAATAATAATAATAATAATAATAATAATAATAATAATAATAATAATTGCTTTACGTATCACTAACTACTTGTACGGTTTTCGGAGACGCCGTGGTGCCGAAATGTAGTCCCGCTGGAGTTTTTTACGTGCCAGTAAATCTACCGACACGAGGCTGAAGTATTTGAGCACCTTCAAATACCACCGGACTGAGTCAGGATCGAACCTGCCAAGTTGGGGTCAGAAGGCCAGCGCCTCAACTGTTGAGCCACTCAGCCGGGCGGAGATTAATATGTCAACTGCGAAATCTAGTGTCATAGCGCAACAAATGTAATCCCCCTGTGGGCGGTAGAATAACACCCACGGTATCCCCTGCCTGTCGTAAGAGGTGACTAAAAGGGGCCTCAGGGGCTCTGAACTTTGGAGCGTGGGTTCGCGACCATGGGGGCCTCAGCTGAGTCCTGACATAGCTACCTCTTACTTGTGCCAGGCTCCTCATTTTCATCTATCCTATCCGATCTCCCTTGGTCAACTCTTGCTCTTTTCCGACCCAGACTACCGTATGGAGGCCTAGGGAGTCTTCCTTTGGCCGATAATTTCATTTTTCGAATTGTCGGGCCCCTTCCATTTTCCTCTCTGATTAGTGTTATATAGAGGATGGTTGCCTAGTTGTACTTCTTCTTTAAAAAATAATCACCACCACCAACAACAAATGTAAGACGTATTTGTTAAGGTCAGCACACACCAAATTTGTCGATGTCAGTAATTACACGTAATGAGAATTTAAGACATGCAGACATATTTACACACTATTTATGGATAACTGGTTCAAATTCCAGACGACAAGGTTCGGGTTGGTCTTGTTAAATTAACATTATATACGCAAGTAAAAATAAGTCAAGATCAGACGTCTAGAGTAGTGGGAGGGGTGTCTGGTTCATCAAGGTGATGCTAAGAGGACCAGTATATATATACGTGTGATCAGAGGCTGAGGTAAATAGCGAGTTCTGGATATCACCAGTAGCGCAAGCAAACCCACTGCAGTCATGAAGTTATTGGTGAGTATTTGGCAGCAGACGAAACTCGCAAATGTAGCCTACAGCTTTAAAGTAAACATAATATGGATATAGAACTAAATGCTATAAAATAGTCAAGTTTTATTATTATTATTATTATTATTATTATTATTATTATTATTATTATATTATTAACTGCGTATGGACCCAATGGATCACGCAAAGCTCTAACGATTCTGTTTTCTGAGTTGCCAAACAGCTCTCATCCTTTCTCCGTGGATCCTTTTTCGTTCTTCTGTCCACTTTGCTCCAGTCTTCTTTTTCACTTCGTTCTCTGGTTGCACTTTCCATCCATTAATTTTTTTCCTATAAAGGTTTCTGTCCGCGGTGTCATTTGGGTTTATCTGGGATTTTTCCAGATCCTTCTTCACTTCTAGTACCCATGGAATATTTTTTAGATGTTCTATGTAGGTGAGAATCTTGTGTGTCAGTCTACTTGCCGGCAATCTGTGGACGAGCCTATATAATTTCAGACGTCTTTTACGGATGTCTGCTGCAATGTTGGAATGCTCTTCTGTCTCTTTGCGTGACCTCAGTCTATATCCATCTTCTGTTTTTCAGGGGCCGAGAATTTTCCTCAGGATTCTTCTTACTTCTTTTAAAATATTTTCCAGGTCACCTTTCCCGTTTAGTGTAAGGGTCTCGCTGGCATATAAGACTTCGGGCTTGATTAATGTATTATAGTGTCTGATCTTTATTATTATTCTTTTAGCTGCTACATTCAAGCAAGTCAGAGACATCCTGATCAATATACCAGTAAACTTGATATGTGTGTTTGATAGCATTCTATGTTAGTTCATTTTCCGAAAATTATTTCTTTATTGAATATCCTAATAGTCGTGTAATAATCCACTTTATTTATTTATCTGATTTATTATTCAACAGACATTTCTGCCCACTTACAGAACATTTCCATTTCTTATTTCTAATTTTATAAATAATGTACAATATAAATTCAAATATGAAACTTAATACTATACTTATAAAAGTATGGACTGTCGTAAGTGTGTGTTGCAACTTATTATTTTAATTTCACCTAAAATATACATTGTTAATCTAAATTATTCTAAGGACTAAATTATTCGTGGTACACAAGTATACTACTCTATATACTATACTAGGGTTATAGTTTACAATATTTCATTAATAATATTATTAAGAAATAAAATCACTGAAGATGTGGTGGATGAATTATAGGCACTGTTAGTAGCAGCAAGAATTTTTGAATAGATCGTATAATGGCTTTGAAAGTTTCACGTTACAGTATAGTTCAGGTGACACTCGTGATCAACTCCTAACGTTTAAAATATGGCACAGTCAAACAGTAAATGACCACTGCTTGAGCGTTCAATATAGTGCTCACACTTTCCAGGGCTGGAGAGAAACTTAGTGAGAATTAATTCGGGTATTAATGTTCTGCACTGGAGTCTGCTATATATATGGCAGAAGAATAGCTCACTTCTGACATACCACTTTGTACCATAGGGTCAGAGGTTGTTCTGCTGATTAATTAATTAATTTTAATTATTTACTTTGTTTCGAGAAAACTCTATGTTAAAATGAAAAAAAAAAAGAGATTCTTAGGAAAAATTTCTATCATTAAATCATTAAACTTCTACATTAACTTCTGGTAAAAGTCTCTGATTTTAGACCATCTGCTACGTATTTAAAACCAAAACTTTAGAAGTTAGAATTTTTCAGAACCTCATTGTTGAGTTCTGGATTTAATAGTACTTTCTACTCCTACAATCAGGATGCAGCATTCTACGTATTGTTTCTTCCGTAAATGACTCCTCCTTCTAACTCGTCTTTTGCAAGATTTATACTCCGAATATTTCGATTATCACAGAAACGAACGTGTTGTATGATTTTTTTTCACTTTACACACATGTTATTCCTACAACTATTTATTTATTACATTTAATACATGCCTCTTCATCATGGACTAGTAATCCTTTCAGCGTTCAGTCTGCAAGCCTCTGTGAATTTGCTAAACACCGCTATAATCCTATGTTTGTAACTAGCCCTATGGCCTCGTTTATTCTACATCTCTTATCTTAAATCATAAGATACTCTACCTAACCATCGTCGTCTTGATCTCCCTCTACTTCCCTTACCATCCATAACCGAGTCCATTATTCTCCTAGGTAACCTATCCTCCTCCATTCGTCCCACATGACCGCACCACCAAAGGTGGTTTATGCATACAGCTTCATCAATCGAGTCTTTCCTAACTTAAACTTTACCTCCTCATTCCGAGTAGCCACTTCACATTGTTCCCACCCGTTCTACTAGAAATCATTCTCGCTACATTCATGTCTGTTACTTCTAACGTATGAATAAGATACTCTGAGTCCATTATTTTCTACATAAAATGGCATATGCATTTTGATGATGATAATGAAAATGAAAATCCACAGCCTCTTTCTAGTCATTCAACCAAGTCAGGAGCGGCAAGAATAGGAATTGTGCCGGCTGCCGAAGCCTGTCGCACTCCTCTGGGGAAATGATAAACTACTGACGGATGAAATGAAATGATAGTGGAGAGTATTGTTGGAATGAAAGATGACAGGGGAAACCGGAGTACCCGGAGAAAAACCTGTCCAGCCTCCGCTATGTTCAGCACAAATCTCACATGGAGTGATTGGGTTTTGAACCACGGAACTCAGCAGTGAGAGGCCGGCGAGATGCAGCCTGAACCGAGGAGGCACTATGTTAATTATTATTATTATTATTATTATTATTATTATTATTATTATTATTATTATTATTAATTTAGAGTCCGGATTATTAGGTACTGATAGGTTAGAAGGCAAACTTACTTAGTCCAGTAACAAGTGTACCCTACACTGTACAACGGTTATGCTATGAGATTTGCATAGATATTAGGAGTACAGCCTATAGAACTCGTTGAATTTATGCTACTCTTTCTACATTATGGTACAACGGGTTGCATGACACTTCCTACAAAGCAAATTACTTTGGAATCTAACCTATTACACCTACAAATCCGAGGTATTATTATTATTATTATTATTATTATTATTATTATTATCATTATTATTATTATTATTATTATTATCGTTATTATTATTATTATTGCTGCTGCTGTTTACAAGGGCCTAACATCTAGATCATTGACCTCTGATGGTACGAGACGAAGCGAAATGAAATAATCGATTAAAATTTAAAATGTATCCACTGACTAGGACTTTCATAAATGATAATGATGAGGAACATGGTTATGAATTAAATATAATCAGTGGATGTAATTCGCAATACCTTCTTTTGCTGTAACATTTTTAAATAGATGAACACGTAATAAAATTGCGTAACACATTGCCTTTAAAGTAAACCATTTATTTTATCCAGTTTAAAAGCTTAAACCCTATTAATACGAGGGTCGAGCCTTAAATCATGGCAACTACTTTTTTCCTCGTGAACAGGAGACAACACGGAAAATCTAAGATATGCATTTGGCCCAGGGCATGCATTTATGCATTGTGCCTGAAGATAAATTATGACTTCAGGAGATTCCCGTAGGAAAGTGACAGAACACAGGCCATTGCTGTGCATTGCTTTATTATGGTGTAAGCAGCAAATACACGAGACTACGTAAAAAGGGCAGGTCTCCCCTGGTTACAGACATTCAAAATAATCACCTACGGTTTCCACTGTGCGTTGCCAGCGGTCGGGTAGGCGCTGAATTCCATTCGCTGCATGTGTATCGCTAACGTATGACACCTCTCCGAAATGTTGTTACGATGTCCTCTTTGTTAGCAAACCGTTGTCCACGTAATGGCATGCACACCTAATGCTTCCCGCACCGCGGAGAACAGCTATTTTAATATACGATCGTTGCTCCTGCTTGTTGACTTCCATTTTATGACGCTCTCACTCACACACTGAACTTGGGGGGGCATGCTTGGACCCACACTGTTGTTTACATACATCATCTAGTGGCATCATACGGAAGTACATACCGTACGTTTCCAAATACATATCTTAGATTTTCGTGTTGACTCCTGTTGGCGAGAAAAATAAGTTGCCATGACTTATGACTCGATCTAGGTATATACGAAACGATGTCCGACTCGTTGGCTGAATGGTCAGCGTACTGGCCTTCGGTTCAGAGGGTCCCGGGTTCGATTCCCGGCCGGGTCGGGGATTTTAACCTTCATTGGTTCATTCCAATGGCCCGGGGGCTGGGTGTTTGTGCTGTCCCCAACATCCCTGCAACTCACACACGACACATAACACTATCCTCCACCACAATAACACGCAGTTACCTACACATGGCAGATGCCGCCCACCCTCATAGGAGGGTCTGCCTTACAAGGGCTGCACTCGGCTAGTAATAGCCACACGAAATTAAAAAATTATATACGAAACGATGGCTGAAAACATCGTCAAAAGAATAAAAACTGAGGTTCCAATGACATAAAAGTTAAAGACATATCAGAAGCTTCACTTTTAAAAGCGACGAAACAGGCCATTATCCCTCAGAAAACGATGGCGATGTCTACTGACTGCTCGTCATCTCGTACAATGAGGCAGATTGTACTGGGAAGTTTTAAACTATGGCGATGATAGGCAAGGACCACGCACTCTGTAAGGATGTGAACTACGGTCAGATGACCGCCGCAAGTAAGGTAAAGGGTGGTATCATATGTCCGCTAGAGAGCGATGAAGACAAATGCAAGTAGCTACAGTCATCTGTTGAGAACTCAGAGAACTACCAGTAATGTTGAAATGCTTAGTCTTCAGTAAGGAAGTTCATGATACGTATTCAAAGATGTATAACGAACTTACCTGTATCACGAATGTACTTCCCTTTACCCTTCACACCGGTGCGGCTAGTCCCTTCGGTAAGTAGGAGTATGTGCCTTGCTATACCATGGCCCACCCGAAGATGACATAATACCACTGCTTCTCTCCGTAGAAATAGTTCCTTTTATCGCTCTCAGCGTACTTGAAAGAGGGGTGACCTGCCACTCTAGCGTCGAATGTGACCATTATCAAATGTCTCAACTGAGAATGAATATCATTAGCTGGAACCTTCTGAGGAAATAACCACCTCCTTGGCAGCCCTATGAGCAGACTCGCTTCACGCTACATCCATGAGCATTTTCTTCCAAACTGACGGTTTGGACAAAATTCAGCTTTCTTGTGATTTTGAACTATGGTCACTTCACTAATGAACAGGCTACTCATTACGTGCGTAAGTCGTAGTTCGATTGTAAACAGCCCAGCTGAAGAGTACGCAGAACACGCGCTGTGCTGATCGTAGGAGTCTGAACTTTCATAGGTATGTGGGTTACATTACACTTACTGACTTGCCAGCTACAGTAAACACAACATTTGAATAGAATTGCCTATTTATTCTGTACGGAGCTTTACATTGTCGTTTCTTATATATGACAATATGTAGAAAAGCACTCGATGTATTTGTTGACTATATCTTGTTTCAATAATGCTGCCATGGAAATGATACAGAAGACGGGCAGTATACACGATCTCACCGGCGTTGCCTAGTGTGACGAGGTCCCAGCTGCTGCCCTCTAGGTTCATGTGGCGGAGGGATGACGTGGTTTTGCCACAGGTATGCTAACTATGGAATGCGCTCGCGAAAGATGCCACAAAAATTATTAGTTCCAAATCTTACCACCAGGATATAATACGGCGCTGCAAGCAGTCAGAAAATGCTATTTTCCGTTACTGACGTCAGAATGTTCTGGTGGAATTGCGTTGTGTCAGTTCCTTCGTTGTTGCAGGAACAACCGTTCCATTCAGTTTACGTGACATCGTTTGGCTTTATAAGGTCCTTCTTTCTTGGTCCGTTTTCCTTCGAGGAGTGACCCCTCGTGGGCCCGTTGCATGTACAGAGACATCTGCACAACATAGGGACTTTCTTATGCAACATGTAATTCCAGTTTTGCAACGCAACTGTGATCACACAGTTATTTTCATGCAAGATGGTGAAACGCCAAAAGTCGCTATCCAAGTGACAGCTGATTTGCTGCGAGAAACTTTCAGTAACAACCGCATCATCTCTGGGCACTTTCCAGACGCGTGACCTTAAATACCCCAGACCTAAATCCATAAGACTTCTGGTTGTGGAGAAATTTGATCTAAAGTCTAGCACACAATGACATTTCGCTCTGATTTCACCCGATATGCTTTGGGCAACTGTCAACAACGCCGTTTCACGGATGCAGGATGTTGCTCATTGTTGAACATTGTTTGTAACCAAAAATCCTAATAAACCTGCATGTTTTTGTGAGCCTACCACTGGTAACAGCGCCATATTTTCACCTGGTGGCAAGTCTTGGAACTAATAATTTGTGTGGCATAATTCGCGAGCGCATTGCTTAGTTGGCAATATGTACGAAATTTCCGATTCCTTCGCCGCGCTGAACACTATGAGTTTAATTATGGACACCCGGTGTTTTTGTCCCCGATGAGGAGATCATCAATATACCCATACACATGATTATTGCGGGCAATCTTAATTTAACCACTTTGAGGTAATAAATCCGAGCGAAGAAAGGATAATTTCGGAAGTACTCTTGATAATATACTGTCCATTCCTTAGACTACGGGGACATTTTGCCCTGTTTGCTTATTTCATTTCAAATTTCGAATTCGTACACCGTTTGCTTCCTTTCAGATTGTCCTGAGCGCCGTCGTAGCAGTGGCCCTGGCCAAGCCTTGGTTCACGCATGAAGGTATCACTCCTCTAGATCTGGGACCTGCTTTCTATGACGCCCCTGCCACCGTTGCCCTCCCTGCACCACCGCAGCCTTCGCAGGACACTCTGGAAGTTCAGGCCGCCCGCGCTGAACATCTCGCCGCTATCGCCAAGGCCATCTCTGGGGCAGCTCCAGCTCCTGCTTCTGCCCCTGCTGAGGCTCCTCAGCCCGTCCAGGACACTCCCGAGGTAGCCAGCGCTAAGGCCGCTCACGCAGTCGCTCACGCTCACGCTCACGCTCACGCTCACGCTGCCACTCTGGCCGCCATCGCTCCTGCCGGTATCTTGGCCGCTCCCGGACTCCTCGCTGCCCCTGCTGCTTATGCCGCTCCTGGTATCATCGGCGCTGCACCCACTGCTTACATCGGATCCCAGCATATCCCCATCTTGACCGCCCAGGGAGTTCCTCTGGACACTCCTGAAGTCCAAGCTGCTAGGGCTGCCAATGCTATCGCGCACATCAACGCTAAGGCTACTCGTCTGGGATAAGCGATCTTATCCATATATACAAAACACTCCCTATGTCGATATTCGCGTGCTCAATTTGTAAGATATGTCGAAAGCTTCAATGATAAATACATGATACTTGATATATGATCATCAAATATCTTAATGATTGAAAGCAAGCTTCGTTCCCAATAAAGCGCCCTTCATCCCACATGGCAATGAATAAATGTTGTAAGTGACTAATTTGATGATTTTGATAGTTTTGGTCACGTAACTGTGTTTTTATTATGGAGATAATAGGTTTGAACCGCACTGTGGAAAGCACTGAAGATTGTTTTCCGTGGTTTCTCATTTCCATACTAGAACCCAGTCTCCTCCTTCACAGTCCTAACACTGTCCCATCCTGTCGTCGCGTAAGACCAACCCGTTTCGCTGTGACGTACAACAAATTTCAGAGGGAAATATGGTGTCAAGTTTCCCTTGGGAAAAAACAAACTCAAATTGATAACTATTAATGTATTTACATCTCATGAATCGTTTTCGAGAGACGTGAGTGTGGAATTTGGAGTCGACAAGTGAAGGATTCAGTGCATGGAAATTGACTCAGGACCTATGAAACTACCACGAAGGAAAAAATCAGTTATCTAGAGTATGACGAAATGAGGCCTATTTGATAAAAGAGCCTTCACTATGTCTCCACGTCATGGCCACGCATCAATACTGCACATCACAGCCTTCAAGGTCACATCAAACCGAGTGAGTTGGTCGAACGGTTAGGGTCGCACAGCAGTGAGCTTGCATTTAGGACATAGTGGGTTGGAACTGTCGACAGCCCTGAAGATGGTTTTGCGTGATTTCCCATTTACACACGAGGTAAATGCTGGGGATGTTCCATTTTTGCTATTTTGCTTTACGTCGCACCGACACAGATATGTCTTATGGCGACGATGGGATAGGAAAGGCCTAGGAATTGGAAGGAAGCGGTCGTGGCCTTAATTAAGGTACAGCCACGGCATTTGCCTGGTGTGAAAATGGGAAACCACGGAAAACCATCTTCAGGGCTGACGACAGTGGGGCTCGAACCCACTATCTCCCGATTCCTGGATACTGGCCGCTCTTAAGAGACTGCAGCTATCGAGCTCGGTAGGAATGTTCCGTAATTAATGCCTCAGCCGCTTCATTTCCACTCCAAGCCCTTTCCACTCCCATTGTCGCTGTAAGACCTATCCTTGTCGGTGCGATGTAAAGCAACTTGTAAAAACATCGCATCGACTATCTGTACTCTAACGTCTCTCTTTGATAAAATGTCTCTTAATTATTTATTTATTTATTTATTTATTTATTTATTTATTTATTTGTGTCTTTATCAAGTGGCGAAGTTAAGGCTCTTGGCCCTTTCTCACACTTAACCACATACAATTTTTTGTTTTTAAAATTATTAATTTAAAATATCATTGTAATCAAATACAGTTATTGAGAAAATTAAGTCAGATAAGGAATAACAACAATACAGTTAATTAAGATTACTATTGATGAAAAAAATGTAGGATATATAGAGAGCTGATAATAAGAAAAATAGATCAACTTAATACCGTACCTGAAGAATATATCTACTAACTAGCTTAAAGGAAAACTTATTCAAATATAAGGCTAACATAAAATTAACTGAATATTACTATGTTACAATCTGAGTATACAAAAATCGATGCTAATATGTAATATATTTCTAGGAACAGTACATAGTTTAAATGAGAGGAGTAAGAACGTAAATGGGATAGCCTAAGATACTTAAATCTAGTACGTAATTTTTGGTTTCATTCTCACATCATTCACTCTTACATTCATTCGAGCCAACTGTATGTACTCTGGAGGAATTTACGGTAGACTGTTTTAAATGTCCTAGACAAGCAAGACTGTTTAATATCTTCCGGGATCGTATTCCATAACCTCGAGGCAGAGACCAGGAATGAATGTCTGTAGGTATTTGTTCGATGCGGTGCTATTTCAAGTAGTGATCCGGAACGAGTGTTAATTTCGTGGAATGAAGAAAGAAGCTTAAATTGGACGATAGATGGGTGGGGCTGTTTCAAGAAAGTAACTGATAGACGAGGGTCATTTGTGGGTTTTTCTACGGTCATTTAAACGTAACCATCTTAACTTTTGGTAGTATGGTGTTATACGAGCATCGTGTCGAGGCTGGAAAGCGTATCGAATGCAAGAGTTCTGAACACGTTGTAGTTTTGCTGATTGTTCACAGGTTAGGTCAATCAATATACTTTCACAGTATTCAAAGATTGTAAATAGAAGTGTTTGTATGAGTTCCAATTTTAGTTATATGCTCATTCCAGGTCAGAGTCTCATTTAAGGTGACCCCAAGGTTTGTAACTATCTTGGAGTATGGCACTTGAATATCATCAATGTTAATTGGGGGAGGATTGTGATTATTATTTAGAGCACATAGTAATTTTGTGTGTCCAATTATTATGCTTTGGGTCTTTCGTGGGTTGATGAGTAAGGAGTTGTTTCTGGGATACGTTGTGGGGCGTCGTAGGTCTGTATTCATATGTTGAATCGCTTCGCCTATACTATATATACTAGTATGGTAATATACCTGTAAGTCATCAGCATACAGGTGGTATTTACAGTGGACAAGTGGGGATGAAATATAATTGATATGCAGGCTGAATAGTAAAGGTCCCAGCACAGATCCTTGAGGTACGCCAGATCATCTGATAGCCCATTTGGACGTAACATTGTTTACTGAGACACGCTGACGACGATTTGTGAAATAGGAAAGAAATTGAGCTCACTCTGGTCGACGCCAAGGAAGTGCAATTTTGGAAGGAGAAGACGTATGTTGACTGTATAAAATGCACTGCTGAAATCAAGGAGCGTGAGTACCGTCACCTGCCGTTTATCAGTACCGAGCCTGATATGATCTCTTCCAGTCCGCGCCATCCATCAATACTTCAAATCACAGCCTGAAAGATCAGATCGACCATCTCTACTCTAACGCCTCTCTCTGATAACCTCTTATTCATAGCCATCCAGCAATACTTCACATCACAGCCTACCAGATCACATCGACCATCTACGCTAACGCTTCTCTTTGATAATAAGTCTCTCACTTATGGCCTCCCATCAATACTTCACATACCAGCCTGCAAGATCAGATCGACCGCCTCTACGCTAACGTCCGTCTTTAATAACCTCTTATTCATGGCCATCCATTAATACTTCACATCATAGCGTACAATATCACACCGAATCGAGCGAGTTGACCTAGCGGTTAGGGACGCACAGCTGTGAAATTGCATTCGATAGATAGTGGGTTCGAACCCCACTCTCTGCAGTCCTGAATATGATTATCCGTGGTTTCCCATGTTCACACACGGGAATTGCTGGGGCTGTACCTTCATTAAGGCCATGGCCGCTTCCTTCCCACACCTAGGCCTTTCCTAACCCATAGTCGTCATACGTCGTTAAGCAAATTTTATAAAACCCTCCTCTATAATATTTAGATTCTATTATTCTCAATTTTATTGCTCCTTTTCTTCAGTCCATGTTTTGCCTGTTTTAATATAGGCTTTCCTTTGCCCTTCGTGTTCTTTGAGTTTCACCTTGAGCGGGTTACTTTCTCGGATATCGGCACATGTAATGCACCACTTCTTGCAAGTCTGTTTGCACCTCCGTGATCTAGGATCCCAAAATGTAGGTAAAGTTCTTTCTTGTCAATCTCATTGGGCTTATTCGTGTTATGTTATGATAAAATACAATTATTTTCCGCATCACGTCAATTATTTTCTCCACGCGGATATGTCATCGTCTAGATTTGCCGGCTTTTTATTTCTTTGACTTCAAATTTCTCCAGAATACATTTTCTTTGCATTGTGCGGCATCCTGCAGTGTATAAGTCTTCCAGTTGGATGACTGTCCAATAGTGCCCAGGCTTGGTATTTCGGGAAATGGATTTTGGACAAAGATGTCTTATGGCTTGGGTTTATCTGAAAATTTATGCAACGTGACGAGAAAAAATGTGTGACCGATTTGTAACCATAGCTATCGTGCAGGCTGTGATGTAAGGTATGGATGGATGGTCAGACAGTGTTACCTAGCAACCGTGCAGACTAGGTTTTGTGGCTGAAATTAGCATCTGTATGGTTTTTAACCGCCTTTGCTGGCAGGACCTAGTGTTTACAGTGCACTATGTCTTCTAGTATAGGCTAGAGCAATTTTGTTACTTTCATAGATTTGTCTCTGTCTTATCCTTGGCTTTGACAATATGAAAGTGACTGAGGTATGAGTGATGCTAGTAATGCCAATCCTTATGCAGCCAGTCCCTGCTATGAATGGTGTGAAAATGTTGCTCATAGGGCCGGTTGGTGTATGCATTTCAGTGGGCTTGGCAGACTGATACGTAATAGCAACTCTGGCTTGGTGAGGAAAGCAACGGGAAACTACCTCACTCCTCATTTCCCTAGTACGCCTCTTCAGTGATGCCTAGGCCATCTATGACAGCTGATGGCAGAGCTGTTGAGGATCCCACCAGCGGTATCGCTGACGGACTGAACATACATACATACATGGTTTTGAAGGGTGGACGCTCAGTCCTTTATTGGAGAAGCGGATTCAATCTTTTGAAATGTACTTATACAGAAGAATACTCCGAATATCTTGGGTAGAAGGGAAGACCAATAAAGAAGTCCTAACAACGTGAACAAGAAGAAAGAGCTTCTCACAACCATCAAAGAGCGTAAGCTCAGCTACCTCGGGCACATCATGAGAGGTGAACGATACGAACTTCTCCGACTGATCATTCAAGGGAAGATTGATGGGAAAAGATATGTGGGAAGACGGAGAAATTCCTGGCTGAAAGACTTGCGGCGGTGGTATGGACATACGGCGATAGAAATCTTTCGTGCTGCCGTTTCGCGTGTAATCATAATCAATTGGATCGCGAACCTTCGGAAGGAGAAGAAGAATGAATATTAACATTAATGATGTCCCACTCGTTGGCTGAATGGTCAGCGCACTCGCCTTCGGTTCAGAAGGTCCCGGGTTCGATTCCCGGCCGGGTCGGGGACTTTAACCTTCATTGGTTAATTCTAATGGCCCGGAGGGGCTGGGTGTTTGTGCAGTCTCCAGCATCCCTGCAACTTACATACCACACAACACTACCCTCCACCACAATAACACGCAGTTACCTACACATGGCAGATGCCGCCCACCCTCATCGGAGGGTCTGCCTTACAGAATAGTGATAGCAATAGTAGTAGACTAGAAATAGCCACACGGAAAAAAAGAAATAAAACAGTAATGATACTTCTGAGCCCGTTTTTTCACGTTGGAGCGTTAATTTATAATGAAACCGCCCACGCTATATTTCTTTTATTGCTATCAATCGTCTATACGGATTCGGGAACGAATACCTAAATTAGGCGCGGTAGTTGCAGGTCACCCTTAGGTCAACATCTCAGTGTAAAATATCAATATGTATCCGATGATACTATTTGCCATGGTAGGTTCCGTTGAAGAGGGTGAATAAGTTCATTTAATTATTCAGTTTCCCCGAAATCCTACCATAAATCCAATATAAAGCTTTCAACATATCATAAATACGTACTATCCATTCATATGCTACCTTATAACTAAGTATCCTACTTCAATCTTGAAAAATAAACGCATAAATAATCCTAAATCTAATTTATTAGCATGCCAATAATATTTAAAAATAAAATAACATTAATCTATTTTTTTGGTAATAGAATAAGGAAAACGTAGATGTATCACGTTATCGTTCTTGAAATAGTGAATTATCAACTTAAAATAATTAAAATTGTGTAGGTTACATTATTACAATTCAGTATTAATCATCATCTTGTTGTATCACCACATTTCATAATTTTATTACATCATGGGGACAAATAATGTTTATTCTTTATTTAAGGAGGGAGTGGTCTTTCTTTCTTTTAGGTTTGTTTGGAATCTTCTTTGGGTTTGCGTTGGAATTCCGTAATGACTTGTCTGTGGCGTGAGATAAGTAACTTCCTTTCAAATATGGTTTCAAAAATACCACCATAAAATAATTAAAATAATCCTAATTATATTAATATCAATTATATTATCCTCATATTTTAAAATATGTGCCAAAAGAAATCAACTACTTGCATTTATAAGTGCCATAACCATGTTCATCAATCAGCTTAAACTGTCAAAATCGTGCAGAACAATTAAATATTTCTGTGCATTTTCAACTAAAAGTGAATTCTCTTATTGCCTACCGTTGTGCCAAATTGAGGTCATAACGTGCTTCACCAATATACATTCACAATGTGAGACAAATATACTGCTAGGCGACGATATCTCTTTCCCATATGTACTTCAAAACACATGTAAATTACGATCAACCTATCTTAATCTTTGATTTAAATTCAATCAACCAACCATCTAACGTCTGAACTCTACTTAATATACACATAGCCATGCCTTAATTCCATTGCTTGCATCACTTTCAATCATAATATAACCGTAACTAACTCAGAAATCCGTAACTATTTCATTCAATCATTCCTCGTACAATAAATATTCAACACTTCCAAACACCATTCACGTATCATAATTCTAGCATTTCATTGCTGCGATTCTTCAGCATACAATAAATATTCTCACTCTACTCCTTCATAATAACTACTACGTTACGGTAAAACATTCCATTAACATCAGTATCTACACATAAAATAGCAAGCTCCTACTATTTGATCCAATTCATCACAAATATAAATGATATTGGCCATGTTAGTCGATTTGGTCGTTGCATAACCTAGGTTTCTTATTATGTATCTCAATTTCTCATCTTAGCTTCGCCTAGTTTGATATACGTTATTCTTTTAATTATATTGGTTCTCAAACATCGATATTCACTTCCCGATACTGTTCACATTAACCTAAGATCAATTTATGAGCACGGTAATATATTACTACACACAAATAACACATGTCTGTGGTTATTTTCTCAGGCTTATGCCTTAGAATTCACATATTGGCACACTTAAGTTATATTTAGGCACTTTTGCACTCCTATAATTATATTACACCAAATGAAATAATTTTAAAATGAAATCTTTGGGAAACGTTACTTATCTCAAGCCATTTTGTCAGCTGCGGGTTTCTTCTTGCTTCTCACGGCATCTCAGAGCATTCAGCCTCGTCCTGGATTACGTCATGGCTGGTCATCTTTAGGTAGTCGGGCTTGAGCCATCAGTGTCCTGGGTAGTCTTCCGCCATTGATTTATGCCAGCTCCAATACGACTCCAGTTTTCATGCAATGAAAAGACATCATAAATTCCACAGAGTATATCTCAGTTTCTCGCATACGAGGTTCTTCCAAATACGTGTATTAATTGTATCTGTACTTCTTACTTCTGATAGATAATGCTTAGAATTATTTATATATTTATAAATAGGCTATTTCCTTGCAAAATATATTGCCTAATTAATACTATTCGGAGCTTCTGGATGGATTTTACGTATTTTCTTAGAGAATCTGGCCGCTTAATAAGTTACTATTGGCCCTTTTCTGACTGCTGTTTTTCTCTAGTTCGAGACCACTCTTCGGCACGGTACTTGTAAAGAAATATATGCGCTTTCCTGCCGATTTTATGCAATTTCCCAGTAGTATGTAGATAGATTCTGTTACGAGCTCAACTTCGCTTACCTTATGCATACTTCTCCGCTCCGATTTAGTGCACATTATATTGCGCTGCTTCACGAACTTTCAGCTTACAAGTCTGTCTCACCACTGCTTGGACTGTTGCCTCTCCACGCGCAATCACCGTAACGTCACCCGGTTCCAGTGTTTTCTCGAGCTCGCTTCGCTTTCTCTTGTCCGGCGATCAGGTGTGATTGATATGTTGTAATCGGCAGTGAGAGCTTGAGCAGTGTACACGGCGGGACCGTGTGCATTTCAATTTTACTTCATTCTTCTTTACGTACTGGGTGAGCAGACTTTTATTATTATTATTATTGTCATCCATTCAATTTTGCCCTCTCTTTCTCCATATGGGCTTGGCTAATGCTTGGATTTCGAACTCTAGTCCCTTCAGGACTCTACGAAATTACGCTGTGCCAAACTATTGGCTTTAGACTTGTGGTGGAAATGTGAAGGAAGAAGTGTACTGGACTAGAGATATTATGGTGACCTTCAACTTCTAAAGTGTTGTGCATGAACTTTGCCTTCCCTCGTTTTGAAGTGGGACTTGACAGCCTGATCATTTCCCTTTCCCTGCTGTTTGTTTCTTGGTTTTCTTTTCCTGTTCCTCTTTCCATTCTCCTTTTCGTCTCCCATTCGTATTTTCTCATAATTTGCTAATGAAATTTGGTAACACTGTGCTCTGCCAATTTCGCACTGCGTCTGCTGTTTACATTTCGAATGTTCTAGTATCTTCCTGTCTTAAACAAGTGTGTGTTAGATTTTTGGGGGATATGATGTCGTTTTATTGCGTACCATTTTAGGTACTGGAAAGTCCCCTTTAACTTGTATAATTTTTACTTGTTCCTTTTCAAAATTTCTTGCTGTTTTTTGCGCGGCATTCATGTGAACGTTGTCATATTGGAACTTGAATGTAATGAGAACATTAATTTATTCCTATAGCCCTTATCTCGTACCTGTGATTTGTGTGGTTACCCTTTTTAGTGCCTGTATGAACCAAAATAAGACCTGTCAATAACTTGCATGATTCCCTTTTTCTATGGTGTATCAAATGGTCCAATTTTACTCTCTGTTGTGAAAACATTTGTTATCTCTTTTGAAGTTGTTTCAATATATATGTTCATCTTTTCTAAACCTGTGCTTTTGGGAGTTCTCATTTCTGTGTTCTCTTTCGTTTTGCTTAGTATGTACCTACCGTGAAAATTCCCCTTGGGAAAAGGCCCATAATTGTAATCGGCACGTGACTTGGGATGTGATCTGTACTGATTGTGGTTATTCGAAGCATGACATTTGAATAGTGCCATTACTCCATTCTACACGTTTCCCTGCGCTCTGCTTTGCTAAGTTCTCTGTGCGGCATACCAGCACATATTACTGGGAGTCTTTCGCTTCCTTCATATCGAACTTTCGTTGATATTTGCCAAGCGATTGCTGCAAGTACTTGGAAATACATACTCATATTTAATTATACCAATGTACCGCAACAATTCTTTCCGTGTATGTATTTTAATTCGGCTTTCCTGAACACGACAGTTATTCTTCTGGTTTGGTAATTAAAATCTTTAGCTCGTTTTTATGCAGTCTTCTTGCCAAAGTAGATAAGAATAGAACGTTTTCAAATTTTTTTTACGTACAATGGTTCATTTATCTAAGAGATTCCTTTCCTTCTCGCCGGGCAATGCCTTCTAACTGCAATCGACTTGCCATAAAAAGATACTCCGTGCGTTCTTGACGTTTGAAGCTGCTCTGCGCCATTTTTAGCCGATATACATCCATGTTAATGAGCATCAAATGTAACGTAATGGTACACTACAAGAGATTCAAAAATTAGAAAAGTAGTACGACAAGGCTGCCCACTCTCACCACATATCTTTAACCAATTCATAGAAAATGCAGTTAGAGAAATTAAAGGACAAAATAAAGGGGTTAATTTCAATGGTGTTCAGGTTGCACAGTATCCGCTTTGCAGATGATATTGCTATCTTAGCTAATTCTGAAAAGGATATTGGTAAGATGCTAAGAACATTCAACCAATCCTTAGAAAATTTCAACTAAAAATAAATATAAAGAAAAAATTCATGATAGTAGTGCAAAACTTAAAAAAAATAACACATCCATAGAACAAGTCACAGAATTTTCCTGTTTGGGAACTTTACTGTAATTACCTCTGGTAACAGGTCCCTTTCGGAAATAAAGAACATAATAGTGGTAGCAAAATAAGCCTTCCGAAAAAATGAAGAAAACCATCTCAGTTTGGAGACCATTTCTCAAGACCTTTGTTTGGAGAGTGCTACTGTACGGATGCGAAAGCTGGACTTTAGGGAAACAGGAAGGAATGAAACTTGAAGCTGCAGAAAAGTGATTTTGGAGAAGAGTTATAAAAACATGTTGGATGGATAAAAAAACAAATGGCCTTGTTTTAAAGAACGTAAAGGAAGATCGATGTTCAGTAAACACGATAATGAAGGGGAAGACAAAGTTCCTTGGACACGATGTGAGACATGACTCTTCTCCAAACCATCATTGAAGGTGAAGTACTGGGAAGGAGACCCAGGGGACGACCAAAGTTGTCATACATCAGGAACTCCGTCCGTGAACTGGCATATGGTTCATAAAGCAACGTGAAGCAGCTAGCTGAAGATCGTCAGATGTGGCTACAGCGACAAGGAATTGCCTTTATTAGATGATGATGATGATGATGATGATGATGATGATGATGAATGAACGAACGAATTAATAGCCATAACAGAAACATATTTATGATTTGATTTTCACAAAGGGAAAATGTTTTTTTTTTTTTTTTGTAGATGGCATCTATTTCCAATTTTCTAACCCTTGATGCGAAAGCTTCCTCTGACATTTTGGGCTTTATCCTCTCGCCTAGGTATCTAGGTATCTGAACTTTCCTGTCTTCTTGATCCTTCGAATTGCCAGGTTTATTTCTCTTGGTGCCACCTTGATGTTACATACTCTGATTTTTTCCGAACGAGATCTTGAGGCCTTCCTTTACTGATTGCTTCTGGAGTTAACTGATCTGTTCTGCGGCTGTATCCGGGGAATCTGAAGGATATCGCGAGATCATCTGCGAGGCAGCTTCACGATTATTATTATTATTATTATTATTATTATTATTATTATTATTATTACCTTGCTTTGGTAGTTGTCAGAGATGTAAGAAGGTACCATTGTGAATCGGTGGACAGAGAAAAGATTGAAGCATAATTTGAAAAACACTAAAATTTTAAAAAAAAATCATTTTATTCTGACTTCCAAACTTTGATAAACGACAACAACAACAACAACAATACAGGAGCTCGTCGGCTCAAATGACAGGAATGATCAAAGTTCAGGTACACAACAAGTTGTAGGATGAGCTTGTAGCTCCAAAGTTACATTATTCAAAAGAGCACCATTGCTTCATTCAATTAATACTCTAGGAGACTGCGCTCCAAAACTTATTACAATCTAGCCTCTCCAAGGCACAATTTTCTAACCCAAATTAGATCATTACAAGCCAGTTTTTATCGTCTTACCCACCCGACAGTCTGATTTACACCTTACAATGAATAGTTTAACAGAGGCAATAAATGCCCATTCTACATGGCCTTAGTGATTAAAAAGGAAGAGGTTCAATAAATCGACCGTAAACAAAACGTTAGGAGGTGAACTATTGCAGTCCTTTGGAAATACGCTTTGAAACACTCAAAATCCTATCTGGGCTTATAGCCCTAAGTTACAGAGGCTAAGCCTATACTACAGAAGGTAACTAGTTGGAGGAAAATATTAAGTTCTAAAAGGAGAGATAAATATTATAGTTGAATGCGAAATAAAAGAGCGTGAACACTCTTTACTCCCTAAATTAGAATAAAGTCCTTAGACTTGGTTAAAACTTTACATTAGACGTTAAACTTTAGAACTTTGCATTAAGAATGAATTTTGAAACCTTCCCCTCAAGTCAGATTTCCGACGACGAGTGAGGCTTGCTCCCTGCCTCCACTACGTACGGAGTAAAAACCTCTTGACTGGAAGCGATGGAAAAGACAACATGGTTCAAAAGCTCCCAGCTTTTATAGTAGAGGGGAAGGTTCCAGAACTCTCTAGGCCGAAGGCCTGTACACACCCTCATTTTTGATTGACTAATTGAATTAATATCCAAAATTTCTGATAGGCTAATAATTTCATGAAAAAGGAAGAGATAGAAGTGCTAGTAACCTTAGAACACAAAAACAATCTACAAACACGTCAGGTTATTAAACTTAGAAACTACAAATTTCTTTGAAAATTAATTGTCCATCCTCCCAACAGAGCGGGCACATAATTCGATAGTAGAGACATCTGAAGATTAAAGTTAAAAATTCTTCTAATACACAGTTCAAGTTTCACATAACAGATGGCCTTCTAAAAGGCGCTCAGTTTATATTTAAGGATTAGGTGTACCACCGGCACAATTATTTTTATTATTCCAATTATTCCCTATCCTCTCTCAAAAATATGCACTCGTAAAGTTAGGGCAAACACAGAGAAAGATTCTCCACAATATTCTCTGCCCAAACTACGAAAACGGGATCTACAAAATAAAATCCAGACAAGGAATCCATTCTGAGCTAGAAGATCGCGGACGCAATGTGCAAACGCAAGGCTCACTTCTACGGCCACTTACGACTCCCGATGGACAGGGGAACGCAATTTTAACCATTTTGACGCAAAATTAAAAATTCCCTGGTACATTATCATCAAGAAAGACCTCGAAGAAATGGACGTACGACAAGAAGACGCCCACAAACGAGACTATTTTAGAAGAAGCATCGTGAGTTTTGGAACGTTCACCTGGATTCGAAGTGGTCGGATGAACGCCGTGCTAATGAAAACCTACTGGTTCAAATGAAAATTTAAAAAAACCAGAGTGTACGAGGGCTGTAAGTAATGTAATAGCAATTTTGATAGAACGTAACATTTAATGAAGTAGTAAGTACAATTGCATTAGATTCCTCACATATAGTCACCGACAAAGTCTTATCTTTACCAAATCTCGGGAAGCCACTGGGAACATTGGCGAGGCGTTCTCTGTTGATTACAGTAATGGATCGCACTACTGGGCAAAGTACAGATGCCACGTCAGGAAACATTCGTAAAGTCCATCAATGGTCTACGCAAACATGACCACGCACGACGTCAACCTGATCTTGAGGAATGGACGACCGACCAGCCCGATGCAAATCAGCGGTCACATTCCGACTCGCATGAAACGCCTTGACGCATCAAGCAACCGTTCTATACGGCATCTCATTCTCGCCACACGCTTCGCGTTATACTCTGTAACATTCGGATGCATTTTTTCGACGTGCAACCTCGATTTTAATCTATTAATACCAATCATTATGCCTCGGATTTGTAGGCGGTAATAGGTTAGAATGCAAAGTAATTTGGTTTGTAGGAAGTGTCATGCAACCCGTTGTATCATAATGTATGAAGAGTAACATAAATTCAAGGAGTTCTATTGGCTGTACCCCTAATATCTATGCAAATCTCATAGCATAACCGTTGTATAGTGTAGGGTATACTTGTTACTGACTTAAGTAAGTTCGCATTCTAACCTATCAGTACCTAATAATCCGGACTCTACTGATCACCTTTTGAAAACGTGCTTTAGAGCGGTGAAATAGACACTGTTCACTTCAACGCCACACAGCAACAACACTCCCAACTAGTAATGGGATAATCGAACACAAAATAATCGCTTATTCGATTATTTCACTTTTTCGATTATGTTTCCATTATTCATTCGAATGAATGAGGCAATCGCATAGTTACTATTTTTTCCATCCCATTTTTTTCGATTATTCATCCAAAACTCAATTCGAAGCAATGAGGCAATCGAACAGTGAATTTTCCATTCGATTATTTTTTCTATTGTTCATTCGGAACTAGGGCCTCCATGGCTCAGGCGGCAGCGCGGCAGCGCGCCAGCCTCTCACCGCTGGGTTCCGTGGTTCAAATCCCGATCACTCAATGTGAGATGTGTGCTGAACAAAGCGGAGGCTGGACAGGTTTTTCTCGGGGTACTCCGGTTTTCCTTGTCTTATTTCATTCCAGCAACACACTCCAGTTTCATTTCATTTCATCTGCTATTCATTAATCATTGCCCCAGAGGAGTGTAACAGGTTTCGGCAGCCGGCACAATTCCTATCCTCACCGCAAGATGGGGCATTCATTCATTCCATTCCTGCCCCGGTCAAATGACTGGAAACAGGCTGTGGATATTCATTTCATTCGGAACTGCATTCGAATGCATGAGGAATTTCAATAGTGAACGCTTTCGAAATAATCAAATGAAAAGTAATGTTATTAAGACAGTCGATTCACTCATTTAGTTTCATTATTTCGAGAGACATTTGGAAAAAGACGTAGTGATATTTTTATAAGAGTTCATCTATTCGCTTATTTCCATCGATTATCCATCCGACACACTTAAACCGAAAAATTGATTCATGAAATAATCGCATTCTATGCCATACAACTGAATGATATTGGAAAAACGTTCGATTATTTCATTCCATTATTTAAATAATCGGATGGATTGTATTCGATTATTAAGAGTGTTCGATTTTCCTATCACTACTCCCAACTGGATGCCCGTCAAATGCTTACTACCCATAGACAACAGCGTCACCTAACCACAGCACCCATATCCTATTTGCGCAGCCCTCGTCTAACGAAACTTATCGTGCTCCATAGCCGGCCGATTAGGGAATAATACATTTTATGATGCTGATGGTTTAAACAGACCTAACATCTAGGTCATCCGTCCCTAATGGTACAAAATGAGATGCAATATAATGACAATTTAAAATTCCTAAGTCATCAATTTAAAATAATTCAAAACGTGATGATGAAGAATACATGGATGAATATGAATTAAAGTCAATAAGTGGCTCCGACCCGCAATGCCTCACCTTCCTACAAACTATCTTAAAATAATAATATTACTGACCAAGGGACTTCTTTTAAAGCACATTCCTGAATCGATGATGCTTGAGGACTAAAGGGGTCCAAAATCCAGGTCAACGGCCTTTCATAATGGTACCTATCACTAGAAATGTAGAATAATGGTATTTCTCATGTTGCGGTACTTATCATAAGTAGCGTAGACTCACGGTGTTCCACATATTGTGGTACTACTCACAAGTAATGCACGTCGCACATATAACGCAGACCTATGGTGCTTCACACACAATGGCGCCACTCTTAGACAACGCAAACCAATGGTGTTCCTCACACAGTGGCTACTAATCACAGGCAAAGCAGGCCCACAGTGTTGCTCACCTAGTGGGTACTAATCGCAGGCAAAGCAGGCCCACAGTGTTGTTCATATAGTGGGTACTAATCGCAGGCAAAGCAGACCCACAGTGTTGCTCATATAGTGGGTACTAATCGCAGGCAAAGCAGACCCACAGTGTTGCTCATATAGTGGTATTGATCACAGGTATTGTAAACCCACAGTGAACCCACTCTCTGCTGCTACTATTCACAAACCTGCTGTGTTCCTAACATAGTGGTACTACTCGGTAGTAAATGCGACCCATGGTGTTCCCCGCGTGATGGTACTAATCACAAGTAGTTTCATGATTCTAATACAATCATTCTTCGGTCGCCCCTTGTAGTCCCCTCTTACGACAGGCAGGGGATGCTGTGGGTGTAATCTTCGACTGCGTCCCTCACCCACAGGGGGTAGAGAGAGAGAGAGAAAGAAGGCATCCGTCACTTCGAAAAATGAAGTAACGAACGAAGAAAGGAAAGAGCCACGGAGGGCGTGAAAATGAAAGACTCCCTAGGCCTCGAATGCTCTAACACCATCGGGGTTGGAAAAGAACAAGAGCTGACCAAGATAGTTCGGACAGGATAGATGAAAGTAAGGAGCCTGGCACAAGTAAGTGGAAGCAATGCTAGGACTCAGCTGAGGGCCCCGTGGTCACCAACCCACGCTCCCAAGTTGAGATCCCCTGGGGCCCCTTTTAGTCGCCTCTTACGGCAGGCAGGGGATACTGTGGGTATATTCTTCATCTCCGTACCCCACCCACAGAGGGTAATAATACATTTTAAAATATTCCAAGGCAATTTTGTCTTCTTGTATACTGTTTGATCTCTTTTCGAAGTTCTTTGTGCTGTTTATGTGTAATGCAACAGTTACCTTACCTACAATATGTCCAGTGCTTTGACATGGCAGTTTCAAATCTCACCCAGAACACAACCTTAAGTTACAATGTGGTAACTGATTAATGTGTCGACGTCGGATTTATTCGTGACAAGATGCATTTCAGTTTGTACAACAAATCGTGCCAAGAAATACGAACAATTTGCATCCTAATGCACAACGGTACTTCCGAGGTAGTGCAGTTTACACCTCCTTACATTGAGAGTAATTACATTCTTCACAGCCATAGTAGTAAACACATGTCAACTGTCAACACCATTCCCTACAAGGACGACTGACAGCTTCTGGGCATCTGAAGAGTCGTAAAGAACACAACTCAGCGCGATCGTGGACGAGGAGTACAAAGAATAAACCGTAAAAATCTAGCAGAAGTTCGATACACACAGGGGAATTGTGGAAAATAATTGAAATATTTATATTTTAAAAGAACATCTCAATATCCACATATGGTTTCGTACAACGAGCTTTAGTTAAAAATTAGAAATGGGGAGTTTAACGGATCAAAGGCAAGAAGATGCGGAAAAATTTATGTATAAAATAATAAATTCGCAAATTGAAAATCCTGAGTTTCTTTCTCTCATGAATTTCCATATACCACGCCCATATTCAGGATTTTATTTAAAATTTTCAAATTAATAAATGCTAGAACACATGCCCTTCAAAATTCACCATATTAGAGTATCTATAATAGTGCATCTCGGAAAAATTATTCTCTTGATTTCACTACAAATATGACAAAATTTTAAAAGAATTCACGGCTAGCATTAAAAGATAATGATTGTGATAAAACACTGTATGCTCAGTATAGGCCTACAGGGTGTATCCGAAATGTTACAAATTTTCAGGAATGGAGGAGGACGACAAATGGAATAATTTGAGAGAAGGAACCATAGTTCGGAAACGTTCGACTCAAAGTTATAATAATCCAATTTGTTTAACGTCGGTCCGTTCTTAACAGACGACGGGATGTAGGAATTTTGTCCCGCAGTAGTTCTTTAACGAGCCGAAAGCCAATGACATGGGCTTGCCACCTTTAAACACCCTTAAAAGCCATCGACCTCAGTCGGATTTGAACCCGTTAACTTGGTATTAGTAGACAGACTAACGCCGTATCCACTACATCACTGTGGCCGGCAGTCGAAAGTTAAAGCAAAAATTGCAGGGAGACGCCATTTCGAACATTTGTTGTCAATGGAACAGCTTGTGAAACTTTTGCAGGTGAACGGACTTAAATGAGTAGAATTTTGCTTAACTTTTGACTCGATCGTTTCCGGAATCTCATTCCTTATCTCAGATTGATCCATTTGTCGCCCTCCATCAGCCCTGAAAGTTTGTAACACCATCACGGATACATCCTGTATTGAACCATACTAGGACAAAGACAATCAATCAAGACCAAGCCCACAATAACTGGAGAGATAGGATTAGATTAATAACATTACATTAGTATTACCGACACGACACCTTTGACTGACCAAAAATGCGATTTTTCAATTTTTTTTTTCAATTTAAAATTGAAATTTTCTCTTTATAACAGCACAAAATTTTTGTTAATATGTCCAATACTTTCGGAGTTATGACAACAACGTGAAGCACTGAAACCCAAGCAAGCCCCTTATCAGTAAGTTTGTTGTTCGTTTCCCGTTCATCCTTGATAACTCTGAAACATTTTAAGATATTAAGATGAAATTATTGAGCTAGATTCATGGCTTAATTATTTAAAATGTTTTCAAATAAAAATTAATGAAGAAAATTGGCTACTTGAAAATAAATTCATGAAAAACTAAGTATACTTGATGGAATTCACTGATTCTAGTATCTGTAAAATACTAATCATAATAACAAGAATCATAGAAAAATATACACGTGTTTGAAAATTATGAGGGTACGGCAAAGTAATGGCCATGACACACACCATTTTGAATAATTAATTACACGTAGGTGTGTTATTAGGGAATAATGTGTTTGACATCATAAATTTACTTTTAGTATTAACTTCCATTGCCACGGAAAAAAAAGCTTAATGCACCCTCATGCTTCCATCTTCAAAGGTGTAGGTTCCCTCTTAAGTTAGGCTAAGTAATAATTGTTTGTAATTTCACTTTGTGTCACAAAGAATACTGGTATAATTGGGATGAAAATCCTGTAGCAAGCAATATTTTAAATTTAATCATATTATAATTGAGTTCTACCCATGTCAGCCAACACTGTGAAATTTGGCCACCTACCGCAAGAAAGAAAGAAAGAAAGAACTTGCTTGCTTTACTCTTACTAGAAAAGGTTATTCCACTGAAGCCCAACTTGTAGGATTCCAGCAAGATATAGCAGATATCTTGGATTCAGGAGGTCAAATGGACTGTATCGCGATTGACCTATCTACGGCATTTGATAGGGTAGATCATGGAAAACTACTGGCAAAAAGGAGTGCATGGACTACAGAAAAGAGTGACTGAATGGGTGGCTATATTTCTAGAAAATAGAACTCAAAGACTTAGAGTAGACGAACCCTTATGTGTCACTGTAATAATTAAGAGGGGAATTCCTCAAGGCATTATTATTGGACCTTTACGTTTTCTTATATATGTCAATGATACGTGTAAAGAAGTGGAATCAGAGATAAGGTTTTTTGCACATGACGTTATTCTGTACAGAGTAATAAACCAGTTACAAGATTGTGAGCAACTGCAAAATGACCTCGACAATATTGTGAGATGTACAGTAGCTAATGGTATGGTGATAAACGGGGTTGAAAGTCAGGTTGTGATTTCACAAGTAGAAAAAGTCCTCTCAGTTTTAACTACTGCGTTGATGGGGCACAATTTATTTTTGGGGACCATTGTCAGTACCTACGTGTTAATAAAAAAAAATCTTCATTGGGGTAATCACATAAATAGGATTGTAAATAAGGGGTACAGATCTCTGCACATGGTTATGAGGGTATTTAGGGGTTGTAGTAAGGATGTAAAGGAGAGGGCATATAAGTCTCTGGTAAGACCCCAACTAGAGTATGGTTCTAGTGTATGGAACCCGCACCAGGATTACTTGATTCAAGAACTGGAAATAATCCAAAGAAAAGCAGCTCGATTTGTTCTGGGTGATTTCCGACAAAAAAAAGTAGCGTTACAAAAATTTTGCGAAGTTTAAGCCGGGAAGACTTGGGAGAAAGGAGACGAGCTGGTCGACTAAGTGGTATGTTCCAAGCTTTCAGTGGAGAGATGGCGTGGAATGACATCAGTAGAGGAATAAGTTTGAGTGGTGTCTTTAAAAGTAGGAAAGATCACAATATGAAGATAAAGTTGGAATTCAATAGGAAATATTGGGCAAATATTCGTTTGTAGGAAGGGGAGTTAGGGGTTGGAATAACTTACCAAGGGAGCTATTCAATAAATTTCCCATTTCTTTGCAATAATTTATGAAAAGGCTAGGAAAACAACAGGTAGGGAATCTGCCACCTGGGCGACTGCCCTAAATGCAGATCAGTAGTGATTGATTTATGGCGGTTCCGCGATCTAGCACTGGCGTTACTGCCTCTTACTCTGAGACTCGATTCCCGGCCACGTAAAAAATTTTAATCTGGATCAGTGGGTTGTTTCGAGGTCCATTTTGTCTATATGGGAATAATATTGAAAAGCTATCTGACTGTGACATAGTAGCGCCGGTGTAGAAAGTGAAGATTAACAGCCGAGAGGGTTCGTCTGATTACGCGACACTTCGTAATCTGCAGTCTTTTTGCTGAGCAGCGGTTGCTTTGGTGGCCAAGGCCCATCAGAGCTGCTGTGCAATTGTAACTATTTATTTATTTATTTATTTATTTATTTATTTATTTATTTATTTATTTATTTATTTATTTATTTATTTATTTATTTATTTATTTATCCGTTTACACCCCGTGTCTGATTCCCCCCTCCGAAACTCAGCGAGGGATCCCACCTCTACGACCTCAAGGGCAGTTTACTGGAGCGTGAGATTTTGGGTGGGGAATACAACTGGATTGGATGACCAGCACCTTGCCCAGACGGCCTCACCTGTTATACTGAACAGGAGCCGTGTGGGTAAAATGGGAATATCGGAAGGAATAAACAAGGAAGAGTGAAGGAGGCAGCCGTGGCCTAAAATTAGGTACCATCCCGGCATTTGCTTGCAGAAGAAGTGAGAAACCACTGAAAATCACTTCCAGGATGGCTGAGGTGAGAATCGAACCCCCTCTACTCAGCTGACCTTCCGAGGCTGAGTGGACCATATTCCAGCCCGCGTACCACTTTTCTAATTTCGTGGCACAGCCGAGAATTGATCCTGGGCCTCAGGAGATGGCAGATAATCACACTAACCATTACACTACAGAAGGAGACATTTATTTATTTATTTATTTATTTATTTATTTATTTATTTATTTACAAATGTCCAGCTGTTCACTCGTGAATGTTCAGGAATTGTTTACAAACAAGGTCACAGACACAAACCGGTGTCTGTGTGTTTGATCATTTCTCGACATGGTCACAAGCCAGACTTAAGCCAGGTGCAGATTTCGCAACGCCACCTGGATGATGACGTTGATGATGTTTGTTGTTTAAAGCGGCTTAACATCTAGGTCATCGACCCATAATGGTACGTAATGAAGTGCAATTATATGATTATCAAAATTCTAAACTCCATCCACTGGCTATAATTTATGAAGACGGCGGTGAAATATGATTATCAATTTAAAACAATCTGTGGATCTCCAACCCTTAATGTCCCATCTGCACATAAAATAACTTAAAACAATGGTATAAACTGAACAAGGGACTGCTTCCAAAGCACAGTCATATATCGGTGATGCTTGTTGTCTAAACGGGTCCAAAATCCGGGTCACCGGTCCATCATAATGGTACTAATCACAGGTAACGCAGACACGTGGTGTTCCTAATACACTGGTACTAATCGCAGGTAACGCAGACACGTGGTGTTCCTAATACACTGGTACTAATCACAGGTAACGCAGACACGTGGTGTTCCTAATACACTGGTATTAATCACAGATAACGGAGACACGTGGTGTTTCTAAAACACTGGTACTAATCGCAGGTAACGTAGACACGTGGTGTTCCTAATACACTGGTATTAATCACAGATAACGTAGACACGTGGTGTTCCTAATACACTGGTACTAATCGCAGGTAACGCAGACACGTGGTGTTCCTAATACACTGGTATTAATCACAGATAACGCAGACACGTGGTGTTCCTAACACAGGTATTAATCACAGATAACGTAGACACGTGGTGTTCCTAATACACTGGTACTAATCGCAGGTAACGCAGACACGTGGTGTTCCTAACACAGGTATTAATCACAGATAACGCAGACACGTGGTGTTCCTAACACAGGTATTAATCACAGATAACGTAGACACGTGGTGTTCCTAATACACTGGTATTAATCACAGATAACGTAGACACGTGGTGTTCCTAATACACTGGTACTAATCACAGGTAACGCAGACACGTGGTGTTCCTAATACACTGGTACTAATCACAGATAACGTAGACACGTGGTGTTCCTAATACACTGGTACTAATCACAGATAACGTAGACACGTGGTGTTCCTAATACACTGGTATTAATCACAGATAACGCAGACACGTGGTGTTCCTAACACAGGTATTAATCACAGATAACGCAGACACGTAGTGTTCCTAATACACTGGTACTAATCACAGATAACGCAGACACGTGGTGTTCCTAACACAGGTATTAATCACAGATAACGCAGACACGTAGTGTTCCTAATACACTGGTATTAATCACAGATAACGCAGACACGTGGTGTTCCTAACACAGGTATTAATCACAGATAACGCAGACACGTAGTGTTCCTAATACACTGGTATTAATCACAGATAACGCAGACACGTGGTGTTCCTAACACAGGTATTAATCACAGATAACGCAGACACGTGGTGTTCCTAACACAGGTATTAATCACAGATAACGCAGACACGTGGTGTTCCTCACATACTGGTATTAATCACAGATAACGCAGACACGTGGTGTTCCTAACACAGGTATTAATCACAGATAACGCAGACACGTGGTGTTCCTCACATACTGGTATTAATCACAGATAACGCAGACACGTGGTGTTCCTAATACACTGGTACTAATCACAGGTAACGCAGACACGTGGTATTCCTAATACACTGGTACTAATCGCAGGTAACGCAGACACGTAGTGTTCGTCACTTAGTGGAACTAATCACGGGCCACGTATACTCACGGTGTTGCTCAAATAGTGCTACGAAACATAGGCAATGTAGACCTACGGTGTATTACACATTATGGTAACGTCTATAGGTAACACAAAACCATGGTGTTCCTCACATAGTGATACTAATCACGGGCGAAAGCCAAATCCGTGTTGTTTCTCACTTAGTAGCACCGATCACAGGCAACGTATACCCATGGTGTTTCTCATAAAGTGGTACTAACCATAGGTAAAGCAGACCCACTCTGCACACAGTGGAACCCACCGGTGGAATACACACGATGACCATTATCAAAAACAACGCCCAGGCCCGAACTGTTTCTCGCTTAATGGTACTGCTCCACTGTAACGTAGACCCATGGTGTTCCGCACGTAATGGTACTGATCAGAAGTATTCTCATGGTCCTCATTTCATCATCCCTTGGTCACCCTTCTTAGTCGCCTCTTACGACAGCCAGGGAATACCGTGTGTGTATTCATCGTGCGCATCCACCACCCAGAGGAGGTAAAGAAGTATTCAGACCCCCTCCCCCGAAAAGCTACGGCGCTTCCTTGATGAATACCATCAGAATTTCACTTTATTTCAAATTCCTGTTTTCGAATTTCCGGCGATTCCTGGCGTACTAGTCTGTGTTGCCATCTGAAGACAGTTTCCGTAGTGATGTGCACAGAGGAACATTAGAAAGTGTCAAATTAACTCGTTCCTCGTTATAGACGACGAATCATGTTGAGCTGAAAATGACTACCGCAGGCGCCGTGCATTCTGTTTGTTTGCTGTGGAATATTTCAATCTTCAAAATGCAGCTTGGGGTCAGAGTATTAGATTTACCAATAGAGTTAATAACTTAACAGTCGTATGCGATGTGGTTTATTGTTTGAATCATCAGTCCACGGACTGGTTAAACGCGACCTGGCCAGAGAGTAGGTGTAACCTACAGGTGGCCCGCCCCTCTCCTTCACGAAGGGAAATGAAAGCTTGTATGATGATTTGACGCATCGATCCTTCGCCGTTCAACGAGTTTTCTACGCCCTAACTCAAGTACGTAAGTCAATACATATTTAAAAATGTGTTCTGACCAGGCGGACAGAAGAAAATCCGAGATGTGTCGCCTCAGGGTGAGCCCATCGCTTGCAATAGCGTGGTTCCTCAGACTCCACTAACATCACTCTCCGTTATGTATCGTTATTCACCTTATTGTCATGTCAGCACTACAACGACAACCACCACCACCACCACCATCGCCGCCTCTGACATCAGTCGAACAGTCGCAGCAGCTTACTACACGGGCGTTATGTCTAGTTTCGCAGCTCCTGACTACCAGGCCAGATTTCTTCCCGTGACACCACCTCCGCTGGGGGAGAACACTAGAGCTGAGTTCCAGTTTAAGACGTTTTTTCCACAGTCTGTTACGGAAGAAGAACAAGTTCCACGATGCCTTGCTTTGGACCCGGGCCCTGCCCCTTGGACGGATATTACAAGTCCGCCGCCACCGTTCACGGACGCCATTAATCAGCCCATTTCTCCCATTCTACCACCACCACCACCACCCCTCCCCGCGGACTTTCATCTATATCCTGCACAAGACGTCCCATCAATCATTCCCTATTGGCTCCAACCTACACCCTCAGGAACGCACTCATTTCTACTCTCCAAGCCTGCCCCCGAGTTCCAATCTCCCCACGCCGTTTTCTTCACCCTGCTCACATTCAATATGCGCCCTCAGGATACAGCGGACATCCGAGGAACGGCAGCGACTATTCTCCTCACCACTGCAATAGTAGCTCACCAACTTTGATCAAGTACCCCTCTTCAACTACTCTGATCTCAACCCATCAAAACTCCCACCACACTACCGCCTCCTCTGCTGTGTCATACCAGGTGTTTACCCCTCTGTCACAGAATGAACAACAATCTCCGAGCTCCACGCGGAAGGTATCCCAGTCAAGGCGGCATTCAGAATCAAGAACTCCACGGCCCCCACCTATATAGTGAGAATTCTCCTGCCATCGCCCGAAGATGTCGACCGTGTCTTGGTCAGCGGAGTCTCCCTACATAGACACCACCATAAAGTGGACCCATCTAGCGCCCCACGTCCACACGCCATTCGGTGTGAGCGCTGTCTCATGTACGATAATCATATCACCATTCAGTGTTCCACCAAGACTCCTAAATGTGAACATTGCAATCAAGACTACTTTACACCCAGGTGTTCCAGCATGCATCAGCCCCTCATTGCCATACCTGTGGAGGTAATCAGACCGTATATTCGCGCCCTGTCGTCACCAACCTGCACCTCTTCAAAATCAACCAGAACTTACAGCCACCTATATCACCTAGCTGTTCCCTTCTTCGATCACCTACAGTCAAGGAGCTAATTCGCTTTATCAACATTTAATTACTAAATATTCACCCCTACAACAGACCCTTAGTTCTCACTCACTTAAAAGCAATTCAAACATTCAATCTTCACTTTCTAACCAATCATTCCGGCCTCAATTCGCACTTCAACTTTACAACAATGGAAACCGTTGTTTGAACACATTCACAGCCCCCTCAGGTCAAGCAACTAAGCAACTACGCCGTAGAATCGCGCCCTCTCCAGTCTTTGGAATCACCATCTGAACTTACATACTATTCACCGTAGGCTTGTGAGTGCACCGAGGAAATTAAATGCCATTCTTCTCATATTTGCTACCATGTCTTCAAGACAGAGCACCTTAGCGAAGAATCAAGGAACCAATGAAAAATATCCAATTGATGTTCATAGCCCAAATACTGTTGAACTGTAAAAAATTATATAAATGTACATGAAAAGAAAACAGATCATTGTAAGTGATAATGAAATAAAATAAAGTTGCTAACCCCTTAGCTAAGTGTCCAAACCCCCTCACATCTCTTCCTTCACATCCTTTACCCTCCTTATTCCGTCGCATCTCCCCAACCCGTCCGCATCTCTAGGCCAGAGAGAGAGCGATACCCTCTAGATGGTCCCCCCCAACCCTTCAGGGTCGGGAATGAAAACATTGATAGATTTGACTCATCGTCGGTGGATGCAGAAGGGGTCTCGGCCCACAGGTGGCCACGGCTGGCCTATGGTCCAACAGCTCTGCACTCCGACCGGCTAACCGAGCACAGGAGGAGTGGCCGCGGCTCTACCGTGGTTCTATGCATCCGTATTCGGGAGACGGGAAAGGGCCGGACCTCACGGCTAGTCCCCACGTCAGCTGTCCTGAGAATGGTTTTCCGTGGTTTTCCATTCTCCTGTACTAAGGCGAATGCCGAGGCAGTTCCTCGTACAGGCCACGGCCGCCAACCCCCTCACCTTCTCTGAGTATCTCCTTCACCATAACAAATCTCCTGGCCTGAGAGACGGCGTTACCGTCTAAGAAGTCCCCCTGCCCCTTCAGAGGAGGAAGGAAAATATTTTAGTAGTGGTGGTAGTAGTAGTAGTTTGACGCCGCCCTCCATGCCACCTTAACCTGTGCTAACCTTTTCACTTGTACGTAAATACTACGTCTGCTCTAATCTGCTTGCCATATTCATTCCTTGGTCTACCCTTATCGTTCTTACCACCTGCACTTCACTCAAAAATCAGTTCAACAAGTTCTGCATGTCTTAAAATGTCCTATCATTCTATGGTGCTGGGAATTTTTGATGCACTACTATTCTTTTATAAAAATTAAGCTTTCTATCAAAACTGTATTTTCCAGTATTCAAAATATTGTTAGTGCTACAGTTTTTAACTGAATGTATTCAAATTTGGCATTTTTACTACCATGTGTGGCGCATGAAATTTGGTATTCGTATTGAAAAATAATGATAACTCACAGGGATATCTTGAGTCAAATATTAAATATTTCTGAATTTCTAAAATAAGGAACAAAACGGTGAGAGAAAAAGTACTGCAATAAAATCAATCACGCAATTGTTCTAATAATACCAGTAATTGTTTGCACACCCGTAAGAGCTATCACAAAAAAAAATCAAGGTAAAATTTATGATGATATGATGATGATGCTTGTTGGTTAAAGAGGCCTAACATCTAGATCATCGGCCCCTAATGGTACGAGGTGAGATGAAATGCAATGACAATTAACATTTCCAAAACTCATCCACTGACTAGAATTCAAAAAGACGACGATAAACAATGATTATGCACTTCAAACAATCAGTGGATCCGACCCACCATTCCCCATCTTCCCGTAACATAGCATAAAACAATGGTGTAAACTGGACAAGTGACTCCTTCCGAAGCAAAATCCTAAATCGATGATGCTTCTTGTGTAAAGAGGACCAAACACCTGGTCACCGTCGCGTCCGCGCATAATGGTACTAATCGCTGGTAAAGTGAAGTATGGTATTCCTCATGTAGCGTACTAATTACATTGAATATACTACTCATAGGCAACGTTGACCAATGGTGCTCCTCACGTAATGGTACTAATCACAGGAACTGTCCAGAACCGTGGTTTTCCTTATCACATAGTTTTATTAATCATAGGCAACGTAGATCCATAGTGATACAAATCACGGGTACTGTAAACGCATAGTGATCCACTCACTATGATACTAATGACAGACCCACGGTGTTACTCGCATAGTCGTACTAATCGCAGGTAATCTCATGGTTCAAGATCTATCATCCCTTGCTTGCCCCTTTTAGTCGCATCTTACGACAGATAGGGTATATCAAGGTCAAAATAAATTAAAAAATTCGTTCATAAAATGTGTTATAAATCTGAAACTATGTTACGAAAATGTTCTAAATTTTAGAATAGTCGTAATTTCGGCAACATACTGGTAAATGAAAAAGTAGGGTGAATTTCGGATGAAAATTGCCAGGCATACAACACTCAGTAGGCTCTCCCCTCTATTAATTTATGTTAACTCCTGTAAAAAGGTGTTTGTTAAGAAAACTAGATGATTAATATACCGCTAATGAGATGGAACTAGGCGTGTGTGCCAACTGTAAGGATTGTTGAGGCCATCTGGGAACACCTTGTCGAGAGAGAAATGTCGCACGCATTGATCTAGGCGAATAATTGCATCATCATAGAACAAGGTTAAGTCAACTCATCAAGGTGATGGTTGGAAGAGGTAGACAAGTATAAAAAGGGCGTGGATTCTTCAGATGAGCACACAGCATCCTAGCGAGTACTGGATCTCACCAGCAGCGCTTTGCTAGTCAGCCATCATGAAGCTCTTGGTAAGTTCTATTTCATTTTTCTTGTGACAGTGGGTTGTCACACCCCTTACTGTAGGGGTAGCGTGTCTGTATTTTAACCTGGAGGTCCCTGGTTCGGTCCAGGAGTTTTAAGTTCAGTCAGTCGTGTGAAAAGAACATTTTTCATTTTCTCTGTGTTGGAGATGATTATTATTTTAAAATGAAGTAAAATTATACACCCGTTCTCTATTAAACTAAACAGAGGTAAAAGTCCAGTTCCATGGATAAAGGGTTAGTGTGCTGGCCTTTGGTCTCAGGGTTCCCGGGTTTAATTCTCGGCGGGAACGGGAATTTTCAAAGGCAACAATTGGCTTTACGTCGCACCGACACAGATAGGTCATATGACGACGATGTGACAGGAAAGGACTAGGAGTGGGAAGGAAGCGGCCCTGGCTTTAATTAAGGTACAACCCCAGCATTTGCCTGGTGTGAAAATGGGAAACCACGGAAAACCACCTTCAAGACTTCCGACAGAGGGATGGGGTCGGGAATTGTAACCATCACGGGGCTGGGTGCTGTGTTGTCTTCATCATCACTTCATCCTCATCACGACGCGCAGGTCGCCTACGGGAGTCAAATCAAAAGACCTGAACCTGGCGAGCCTAACGTGTCCTCGGTCACTCCCGGCACTAAAAGCCATACGCCAATTCACTTCGTTTCAGAGAGGGAAAATTGAAGGAGAGTCACTTCGAGAAATGAAGGTATCGACCGGAAAAAGACTCCCTAGGTCTCGATAGTCGACAGCTAACACGGCTGGGGTCGAAAAAGGACAAGAGTCCACCGAGGGAGGTCGGATAGGATAGATGAATGTAATGAACCTGACACGAATAATTGGAAGCAATGTAGTCTCAGGTAAGGGCCCCGTGGTCGCCAGCCCACGCTCCCTAGTTAAGAACCCCTGTACACTCTGTATACATCATTTACATCACTGTCCGGCTCCATGGCTGAATGGTTAGCGTGCTGGCCTTTGGTCCAGAGGGTCCCAGGTGCGATTCCTGGCCGGGTCGGAGATTTTAACCTTAAATGGTTAATTCTCTTGACTCGGGGACTGGGGGTTCGTGCTGTCCCCAAAATCCCTGCAACTCACAATCCACACACCCTCCACCACAATAACACGCAGTTACCTACACACTACACATGGCAGGTGGCGCCCACCCTCATAGGAGGGTCTGCCTTACAAGGGCTGCACCCGCCTAGAAATTGCCACACGAAATTATTATTATTATTATTATATTTACATCACTTTCATCCTCGTTGTCGTCATTTGCTTCACAGCACTTCCAATATATTCCAGTTCTGGGATCTTACTAGATTCATCAACTCCGACAAGACCACGTAAGCATTTGACAATAACTGTTGAAATAGTTACTTGTTACCAAGATAATCAAGCCTCAGCAGGACTCCTGCCTCCAAAACCTACCCGGATCTCTTATTTATTTATTTATTTATTTATTTATTTATTTATTTATTTATTTATTTATTTATTTATTTATTTATTTATTTATTTACAATTTGGTTTACGTCACACCGACACAAATATATCTTATTGAGGCGATGGGATAGGAAACGACTGGGAGTGGGAAGGAAGCAACCGTGGCCTTAATTAGGGTACAGTACCAGCATTTGCCTGGTGAGGAAAAGGGGGAAACCACGGAAAACCACCGTCAAAAGCCGACCAGTGGTGTTCGAACCCAAGCTGACGCAAACCGCTCAGCTACTTGCTCGAACTCTTACTTACATGGGAGTCCTTCTTCTTATTCTTATTCTTCTTGCGTTCCGGCCTTCTAAGGACCACGTTACAATTTCAATTGTTCCTCCTTAGTTGTTCTTTCCTTTTCTTCCAATATTCTTTCATTGTTTCACTGTGTTTCTTTTTCCTGTCTTCAGTCCACTTTGTGCCTGTTTTCTTTTCCTTCCTCCCTTGGAATCCTTCTATTTGTAAGACTTTCTTCCTAAAAATCTTTCTTTCCAATAATTCTTCTTCTCGTATGTTGTTCCTTTCCATGTCTTTCATGACTTCTTGAATCCAGGTGGTAGTTGATTTCTTTTCCCAAAGGTACTTGAAGATTCGTTTAGTTAGTCTATTGTCATCCATTCTGTAAATGTGTCCAAGAAATAGCAATCTCCTTTTCCTTATTGTTTCTGATATGTTTTCTACATTCTAGTAAATTTCATTGTTACTTCTTAATTTCCAAAACTCTGCAATTCTTAGAGGACCTAATATTTTCCTTATAATTCTTTTTTCTAATATTTCTAATTTATCAAGCTTGTAGTTCAGTGCTAGACATTCATTGGCATAAAGGCATTCTGGTTTCACTACTGTGTTGTAGTGCTTTATTTTAAGTTTTCTTAATAAGCACTTTTTGTTATAAGTATTCTTAGTTATACCGTACGCTCTTTCCATCTTTTGTATCCTCTCCTCTACAGCAGATTTTTCTAAACCATTTTCTTGAATTGTCTCCTTCATTCTTATTAATTTCATTACAGTCCTCAATAACGATTCCTTAATAATCCTCCCCTTCAACAGGATTGTTTCTAGCAGTCATAAAATGATATTTTGACAAAAATGTTCTTGGATTTACTGCCTTGACAGTTTTCGGTACAGCCGAGGTGCCGGAATTTTGCTCCTCGGAAGTTCTACCAGGACGTCACTGACGTGTTTGAGCACCTTCAAACCTGGTAATTTGGGCTGAGAAAGCCAGCGATCTGTCATCAGAGCCATTATACCCAGCCGCAACTGAAGAGATGTATGATACGAGAGTTAGTGGAACCGGTCAAGAAAGCCTAGCTGATGTTTTCGTTACGCTGACTACGTGACACTACAATATTTTCAGGCAGATGATGTATTAACGAGCTGACAGCATCAGTTGTCAGTTTTTTTAGTTTTATTTATTTATTTATTTATTTATTTATTTATTTATTTAATCGTTGTTTATTCAGATTTTGTTTCGGCCATATATGGAACACGTTTGCCAATATGTGCATGGTTTTTAGCCTTCTCTGCCTTTCTTCTCCTCGGAAGTTCCTTCCTTCCTTCCTTCTGTTCTTCTGTCTAGAAGACGAGTTGTTGAAATCGATTTCTATCTATTAAATCGTCTTCCGCAAGCTCCATCTTAATCAATTCCAAGCTCACTTCTCGAAACCATTTAAGCTCTGTCTTTCTCTTTCTGAAGAATTCTTCTTCAGCCTGTTATTATCCATCCGCAACAAGTGCCCTCATCAAGTCAAGCACTCCTGTTCTTTGAAACAATTCTTTGTTAGAATCCCCCTTTTTTTTTTTTTTTTTTTTTTTTTTGCAGGTGTTCCTCGTCAGTTTATTTCCATTTTTCTCACCCGTTCTTTAATGGCATTCTTTTCCGACCCATTATCTTGAAATTTTTCTCCCAATTATTTATTTTTATCGTGCTTTTGCTGGGGAGACCTACTGTTTACATTGCACTATATTTTCTAATAACGGGTTAAAACAAATGCGTTACTTTCATTGACCTATTTCAGTTTCATCCTTGGCTTTGACGATATGAAAGCGACTGAGGTATGAGCGATGCTAGTAATACCATTTCCTGTCCAACCAGTCCCTGAGATCGATAGTGTGAAAATTTAGCTCACAGATGCGAAGATTTCAGTGGAAAGGAAAGCAACGGGAAACTACCTCACACCTCATTTCCCTAGTATATCTCTTCAGTGATGTACAGGTTATATATATGATAAGTGATAATTATTCGCCGTTTTGGCGCCCCCATAGGCGTTTGCAGTTTTCTTGTAACAAAGTACATAATCTTCCGTGGTGTAATTTTGAGGATCCAACCAGCCTTTTGGTTGAAGACAACAGAAAGTGCAACGAAATCTGATGCGTGTTGAGAAAATAAACTCTTGTCCTTTTATTCATCGAGATGTTTCAGCTATGTTGAGGCACAGCTGAGCCGTGCCTCCAATTTTACCACAAATCAGACCTCCATACATTCTTAAATCTCTGGTGGACCGAGAAAGTGACCACGCAGCTTTGATCCGGAAGATAATGGGTTCTAACCCCATTTTCGGCAGCCTTGAATGTGGTTTTCCGTAGTTTCCCATTATCACACCAGTTAAATGATGGAGCTGTACCTTAATTAAGGTCACGGCCGTTTCTTTCCAACTACTAGTCCTTCCCTATCCCAAGGTGGCAATAAGACCTGTGTCGGAGAGACGTAAAGGAAATTGTATAAGAAAAATTCTGACAGTACCGAGACTCGAACCCAGAACTTGGAAGATGCCAGTCAACAGCGCAAACACGCTACGAAGGTAAATATTTACGTGTGTGTACCGACCGTGCGGTGTAGGGGGCAACGCGTCCACCTGTCACCCGGCGGCCCCGGGAATCGAACCCGGCTGGGTCAGGGGATTTTAATTGTGAATGGTTAATATCCCTGGCCTGGGGACTAGGTGTTTGTGTCGCCTTAACGTTCCTTTCCTCACTTTCAACACTCTACACTTCCTCCATATCACTTCATATCACATGGTGCAAAAGATCTCTATAGGCCGACGCCCCGAACAAATAGCATTTAATATATGAAAAAAATAATGGCAGATTCAGAGGGTGAGATGGCATCCACAAAGCACCACATATTTGTCAGTAATCATCCATACCTCTACAATTGCCTTAGAGCACGTTTTCACGGGGAAAAATCTGTCAGAAATCGGATAAAAGTTCATCAGTTTCTTTACTACTTTCTGTGTACGCTTTTCATACCGACCACAGAAATAAGTAATAATGAATACTTATCATCACCATTTGCCACTGACCTGTATTAAGGACTGTCAATGAGGTGGCAGATTTTCTATCCATTTTTCATGTAGTCTTTTCTTAATTACAAAGAAGTTGGAGTTTTATCGATAATTTTTTTCCAATCCCTAATTCCTCATCTTATAAACGAATTAGTCCTCTTCAACTATCCACTCAATCTTATCCGTCTACTAATGTCATTATATGCCATTTCCTGCATTTTCCCTGTTTGACTTTCTTACAATAGGTCTTATGGTGACAATGGGACAGGAATGTGCTACGAGTGGGAAGGAAGTGGCCTAGTGTGAAAATGTGAAACCACGGAAAACCATCTTCAGGGCTGCCGACAGTGGGGTTCGAACCCACTATCTCCCGAATACTGGATACTGGCCTCACTTAAGCGACGGCAGCTATCGAGCTCGGTACGCAAAGCTATACAGGCAACGCAAACCTATGGCGTTCCTCACAGAAGTGGACTAACCACAGGGACCCGCACTATCCCGTGGTGTTCCTCACATAGTGTGTACTAAGCATAGGCAAGGCAGAACCATGGTGTCGCTTAGATAGGGGTATGAATCACAGGTGCTGTAAAACGCATCCTGAGCCACACACTGTCGCTACTAATCACAAACCTGTTTTGTACCTAACATAGCGGTACTACGCGCAAGTAAAAGCGACCCATGGTGTTTCCTGCGTGCTGGTACTAATTACAGGTAGTCTCATGGTTCTAATACAATCATCTCTTGGTCGTCCCTTTTAGTCGCCTCTTACGACAGGCAGGGGATACCGTGGGTGTGGATGTATTCTCCGTCTGCGTCCCCCACCCACAGGGGGCTGTGTGTTTGGTCAGCGAGAGCTATTTTATTTCCCTCAAGTCCGCCGGCAAGCCAGTTAGGACCCCCCTATCCGCCACCTGGTACGCGCCACGTGGGAGTATCTCCTCTCCCCCCTGCTACACCAGCGTAGTAGGTTCGTGGAAATAAGAAAATAGAGCAGCGGTTAAACTACTGTGACTAGTACGGTGAACGGATTTTTGTCAAGATAGAAAAATTCAAAACTAAAAAGGAAAGGAATTTTAAATGAAAAATGAAACTAGATGTTGGAATAGCTGCTGTCTGTCGGAATTGTAATATCTAAAGAATACTGTCGCTTCCCGGTGCTTTATTCCGATACATTGAAGATGTGAGTGCATTCTTTTAAAAAGGGCCCTAATATGCTTCCTACGCAAGTGGATAAAGTGCAGGAAAATGCGTTGCGTTCGCGAACCTTGAGTTTATCCACTGGTTAACGGATAACGTGAGTCTGGAGCTATCGGAACGCTTCGCTAAGAGCTCAATTTATTAAATTAATTTAGAATAGGCTTTAATTATGTTTTATTTTATTTTTTACAATTTGCTTTACGTCGCACCGACAGAGAAAGATCATGTAGCGACGATAGGATAGGAAAGGACTAGGAGTGGGAAGGAAGCGGCCATGGCCTTTATTAAGGTACATCCCCGGCATTTGCCTGGTATGAATATAGGAAACCACGGAAAACCAACTTCAGAGCTGTCGTAAGTGGAGTTCGAACTCACTAACTCCCGAATGCAAGCTGACAATTACGTGTTCCAAATCACGCAGCCTCTCGTTCGGTCTTTAATTCTTTCGAATAGTTATGCAGGGATCTGAGATCGTGAAAGCCTTAAATTTCAGTTACAGGGTTCGTTGCAGCTTCAACTCGACTGCCTAGACCCCGTACAGAACAATAGTAATCGTGTCACAGCACTCATGCACTCTCTTCTTCAATTACTAGTCCGACTCCATGGCTAAATGGTTAGATTGCTTGCGTTTGGTCACAGGGGTCCCAGGTTCAATGATCGGTGGGTCGGGAATTTTGACGATCACTGGTTAATTTCGCTGGCATGTGGGCTGGGTGTATGCGTAGTCTTCATCAGCAATTCATGCTCATCACGACGCGCAGGTCGCCTACGTGCGTCAGATCAGAAGACATTCACTTGGCGAGCCGAACATGCCCTCGGACACTCCTGACACTAAAAGCCATACACCATTTCATTTCATTTCATTTCATCTACCAGTTGATTTATTCTACACACTTCGGTTCATCACAGTCTAGCCTTAGCAAGCGACAGGAGTAGACCTGTGGAGTGACAAGTGCGGAGAGTAATGGTGGGAGTGGAGCAGTACCATGGCGGCTATCGGGAGCTGGCTGAGGAGGTGAACTACGGAGCGGACGGCAAGAAAGGATGGAAAGGGAAACATTGGCGAGTTGTTATTAATGGTGGCAGTGATAGCGGTGCTGCTAGTGATCGGGCGTGGGAGGGGGAATTGAACCCTGGCCCGATCACAGGCGGAAACATGAATTGGGAAGACAGGGACCAGATTCGGGAGGTGGTGAAAGAAGTGGTGAAAAAGCTACGCCATTATGATAGGGTATGAGATGTTGCACACTTTGAGCAAAGGTCAAGAGGTTCTGTGTGATCGGATGAATAAGCTGACGGCAGAAGTTGAGACGAAGATACGAAGTCATGAGAAGGATGTGCAGGTGTTACAGCTGTTAAGGGAGAAAGCGAAAAGTCTAGAAAAGGAGGTGGTTTTATTGAAGAGAGAGGCAGCTGTCATCGGACAGGATAGGATGAGGAAATGGTTTTATATATATATGGGTTGCAGGAAGAAAGATCAGAGACGAAGATAGATATTATATACTAATTCGTGGACGTTATACACTGACTGAGCAAATGTCATTGGATAACGGAGCGCAGGTGTGTTGTCTGCGCACCACACGACCCCTGTGCCAGCGGCAGTTGTATAGGAGACCTTGTGAGGAGTGGCTGTGCATGTGACAGGTGTAACATGGAACGTCGTCGTGAGCTGACACCGTTCTAACTGGGTATGGTGGTCGGTGCCCGACGGATGAGAAGTGCGATTTCAGAAGTGGTGCCGGAATTCGGCTTCACACGATCAACCGTGCCCAGAGTGTATCGTGAATGGTTGAATGCGGGTGTCACCGTCCACAATAGACGAACGACCGGCCGTCCAGCCACCTTCGATGACCGTGACCGGCGACATCTGAGACGGATTGTCAATAGTGACAGACGGGCAACCGTGCAACAAATCACGGCTCAATTCAACACAGGCCGTGCTAGACACGTCTCCCAGTGGACAATCCGTAGGAACATGGGTACTATGGGGTATGGGAGCCGGCGCCGCACACGGGTCCCACTGTTAACCCCACGTCATCGGGCACAACGACGCGCATTTGTCGCCAGTCACCAGGGATGGACACTGGAACAATGGCGTAACGTGATATGGTCGGACGAATCACGATTTCTACTGCACCATGCCGATGGAAGGCACCGTGTATGGCGCAGACCACGTGAAGCAATGGATCCCGCCTGCCTCGAAGGTGTGGTCCAGGCGCTGGTGTTTCTGTTATGGTCTGGGGTGCATTTTCCTGGTATGGAATGGGCCCTCTAGTTGTTCTGGAAGAGACTTTGAATGGTACGCGGTATGTTGAGCTATTGAGCTGCTCGGAGACCATCTCCACCCATTTTTGGCCTTCCAGCGCCCAGACGGTTCTGCGGTGTTTCAAGATGATAACGCGCAGCCACATCGCTCCCACGTCGCCCGGGAATGGTTCCAGGAACATGCAGCGGAGGTCCAGCGACTGCCATGGCCACCAAGGAGCCCCGATATGAACCCTATCGAGCATATCTGGGATGTCCTGGAAAGCACGCTCCGTGCCATGGATCCTGCACCCACGAACAGACCAGTATTGTCGGCCGCTCTGCAAACGATTTTGTGTCAGCTGCGTCCAGAGGACTACCAGGGACTTGTCAACTCACTTCCACGGCGTCTCACTGCAGTTCACAGGACCAGAGGAGGCCCCACACGCTATTAGGTGACTATCCCATGATGACATTTGCTAAGTCAGTGTACTTCGGTTCATTACTTGACCATCGAATGTACATACGAAGAAAATCGAATGATGAAGGGGGTCGTATTGTGAACCTGACATTCCTGTCATCCTATTTTGACCTAAATATGTCTTGTGATTGGGGGTTCATCCGAACATTTGTGTAATGAGACGTGACAAAATGTGCGACTAAAGTGTAACCATAGCAACCGTGCTGGTAGTAATGTAAGGTATAGACGAATGGTCAGGCATTGTTACCTAGCAACTGCACAGGCTATATTCTACGGCTGGATGCCAGCTGAAATTAGCATCCGTTCGTGGACCGGGAGACATTTTAATGTTGAAATCATTTCTTAGGAAAGTCATACTACGAAAACCCTAAAATTAAGCAATTTCCTCAATTGTGCCGAAAGCTGAAGAGCTAAAGGGTTTCTAATTGAGAGTCCTGGATAACTCTATCAAACTATACAAACAAATTTCGAAAATCACTTCCGGCCTAAATGCAGGTCCTGAAAACAACCTAAAATAGCTTGTTTCTTATTATTATTCTTATTCTTTTCTTCATGGGGCCTCTAAATATTAGTTCCTAATTAGCGTTGACCCCTAAGATGTTTTGCTATATGTTTTTCCTTCATTCACACCTAGATATACCTGCTCCCTTCACAAAGTTGCAGGTTGTTCTTATTGGGTCTTCTTCGATTTTTTTCTCTCTCTTCACCCGGGAGTCCTAGAGTGGAGAGTTTGATTCTACCCAGCGCCTCGCATTCGAAAAGTATGTGTTCAGCTGATTCCTCTGCTTCATTGCATTCCCTACATATGTTGTCTCTTATTATTCCAATTCTATGTACCGGTAGGTGTTTTCATATGACAGTGTCCTGTCAACAATCCTACTACCCATCTTATATTTTCTCTGCTGAGTTTCAACAGCTCTTTGGTATGCTTTTTCAGCCTGCACCCTGGAGTATTTTTCCAGTTTTCCATTAGTTTCTTTTGTACCCATTTTCCTATGTAGTGTCGGGCTTGTCCATAGGAAATCCCTCATGCAGGTTCTGGGCCTACAAAATGTGTTTCTGTCCCTTTCCTGGCCAGTTTACCTGCCTTTTCATTTTCTTCTATACCTGCATGCTCTGGTACCCATATTATTTTAACAATGTTGTACTTTGAGAGCTTCATGAGAAGTGAATGGCAATACCAGACAATTCTGGATATTATCCGGACTGCCTCTAGTGCGTTAATGGCCGCTTGGCTCTCTGTAAAAATGAAAATGTTCTTATTCCTATAGTTCATTTTCATATTTTCTTCAAGACATGTTGTGATAGCAATCATTTCAGCTTGAAAGACTGTAGTGTGTCTGGCCAGGTTCATCTGGATTGATCTCTCAGGTCTTCCCCGTTGATCCCTCCTCCTGTGCCATCCACAGTCTTTGAGCTATCAGTCCACCACACTATATCTTCTTTTTTTAGTATTTCATTTGTTGATATCCCAGTCTTATTTCTTTACTAGTCTTCTGTTTTATTCAAATCCTAGCCAAATTAACTTGTTTACGTATTTTTTCTGTAATGTGCTCTTTGATTGCGTAAAAACCTTCAGGCATCTTTTGATATTTTGAAAAATGTTCACACCAATTGTAGTTATAAGAGCTTAAGTGAAACTCTGCATTGACTCACATTAGCGCTCATAGTGGTGAGAAAAAGTCAACTTGATAATTTAATCGACCGGATAAATATGATAAAGAAAAGAATTGTATTTTTTAGAAATAAATAAAATATGTTTCTCATACTTTATTTACCTAAAATTCGTAGCTCATATCCCTAGGATGTCTTCAACAATGAATTGCTTACCCGAAGGAATTGTTATGGACATTTGAATTTCGCAAAGGGAGTAGTGGTTTCTTTTTATAACTTTGCTTTACGTCGCACCGCCACAAGTAGTTCTTATGGCAACTGTAGGATAGGAAATGGCTAGGAGTGAAAATTAAGCGACCGTGGCCCTGGTGTTAAAATGGGAAACTACGGGAAGCCATCTTTATGGTTGTTAACGGTGGGGTTCGAAATCACCATCTCCCGAATGCAAGCTGACTGCTACATGACCCAAAACTCGCAGTCATTCTCTCTGTTCCAAACAAATATTCCAAGAGAATGTTTTATGAGTAGAGCAGAGAATAGTTGCTAGAAACTAATGACCAGAAGACAGGACAGCTATTAACTGGAGTGATGGCTTTAAAGACGCAGTAATCAACTGTAAATTGGAATTTAATGTCACGTATGTGTCATAACTGTCACTCCATCGCATGCTGCATTTTAGAAGGGAAAGTATTTGCATTAACAAGTAGAAGAATGATCACGACTGTGATTACATGATAATTCATTCTAGATATGTTACGAGCCATTGTAATTGTGAGTATTATACAATTCAATTAAGGAGAAACCAGTTTTGCACTCAGGAGGAAACCTGTTGGCTGGAACGGCTACAACCAGGCTGATACTGTATATCCTTGCTCTCAGACACAGGGTGTCCCCGAAAAACGCCGACAAGGCTTAGCATGTTGGGCTGGATTACGGACTGATCGGTTTTCAAGAAGGAGCCCCTGTCCGGAAATGCACGGTTTGGACGCTGGAGAGTGACGAAGTCTGAGAACGGTTGTGACAATCTGCTCCGATTTGGTATCTTAATACGGAAGGTATGCAACCCTTTAGCCGTATGTGGACTGCGGATGGACGATATCAACCTAATAATATTCTTGCGCATGCGCTACATTTCTCCATACAGTCCTTGGTGCGCATCCTACTGCGTTGTAGTTTGCCAGTGCTGTATCATTGTTAACAGCAGTGCGACATAAACCAGTACACAGCTGCGGAATGACCGACATGGTGCTTGCATACGGCAAAACAGATTGCAGTAGTAGAGCTGCCGCAAGATTGTATGTGGAACGTTTTCCAAGTCATTCCACGTTCGCGGCCATCGAGAGACGACAAAGAGAAGCCGGACAGTTGCACGTAGGCAGTATGAAGAGTATGACACTCCTGTAACGTCAGTGAAGGACCTTATTGCTCGAGTCCACGGAGTGATTGAAATCCTTTAAATACAACCGCGCGTATTGGGTCATGTGCGTGTAGGCTCCGCAATGACGTAGGTTTACACAGTTCAAATCCCGTTTGTAATGAGCTACTCATGTTGAGTTTATTGACGACATGTGGAACGCACACCCATCACACTTCGATGTGCTACAGCGCCCAAGCCATGAGTTTCTGGATAAGGGTTCCTTCTTAAAAATGGATCAGTTTGCCTTCCCACACAATATACTAAGCATTGTCGGTGTTTTTATGGGACATCCTGCACACCATCCATTGTGATATCCTTATGTATAAAGAATGACAACGTAGACGCATTCGTTATGTACGCCAGTTGTTCAACGGTCATCAGTCCATAGACTGGTTTGATGCAGCCCTTCATGCCACCCTATCCTGTGCCAACCTTTTCATTCCTACGTAACTACTACATCCTACATCTACTCTGATCTGTTTGTCATATTCATATCTTGGTCTACCCCTGCCATGTTTACCGACTGCACTTCGTTCAAAACATAACTGAGCAAGTCCTGGGTGTCTTAAGATCTGTCCTATCATTCAATCCCTTCTTCTCGTCCAATTTACCCAAATCGATATCCTCATTCGTGATTCGATCTATTCATCTCACCTTCAGCAATCATCTGTAACACCACATTTCAAAATCGTGTATTATCTTTCTTTCTGAGATAGTTAGTGTCCATATTTCACTTTCATACAATGTCAGGCTCCTGACGGAAATCTTCCAAAACACCTTTAATGATGGAAGTGAGAAAATGTCTATATCACGAAAAGTCTCGATTTTGTGTTCTCCTTACTTCCATATTCGTTAGTAATTCTCCTAGCCATCCATCTACTTTCTTTAAGACTTAATTTCCTAATCTAATATTTTCTGCATCACCTGATTTCGTTGACCTCATCCCATTACTTTTGTTTTGGATTTATTATCATCCTCTACTTTTCTCAAAGACTGTCCATTCTATTCAGCAATTTCTCCAAATCTTTTTCATACATACGTACGTACATACATATATCATTATAGATCGTTATGCTTTTCAGCGTTCAGTCTGCAAGCCTCTGTGAATTTACTAAACTTCGCCACATTCCCTCATTTGCAACTAGTGCTGTGGCCTCATTTAATTCTATTCTTCTTATCTTTAAATCGTTAGAAACTGCTCTAACCATCGTCGTCTTGGTCTCCCTCTAGTTCTCTTAGTATTATTCTCCTAGGTAACCTATCTTCCTCCATTAGCCCCACATGACCCCACCACCGAAGCCGGTTAATGCGTATAGCTTTACCCATCGAGTCCATTCCTAACCTAGACTTCACATTACATTACATTATACATTACATCTTTATTACCCCACCATACTTACAAACCATCGGTATAAGGAAATAGAAAAATTGTACATAGCTAGACTAACAACTTCACTACAACTAAATCTACAACTAATTTACTAACTGCTTAACTACAACTAAATCTACAACTGATTTAGTCTACAACTAACTTGGTGGCCCCCCACACGGGTGGAATACCAGACACCATGTAAGGCACCACCCCTAACTAAATCTCTACTGCCTAAAACTAATCTAAAAGAACTGGCTAGTAGTAGTATCCCCATGGCAAGGAAAACTCCCCGTCCTGCCCGTGATACCACTCCCAGCCACGCCTCGTGAGTCAGATGTCTTTCCCACCGCAACTAGCTGACAATGTGTTTTTCTCCCATTATTTGCGTGGCAGTCACATGAGGCGGAAGTCAATCCATCATGTGACCCATCACATTCTTATCTACTGACCAGCTTGTTTTCATACGAGTCGCCTTTTTTCACATTAACTTAGCCTTTAACAGTATATCCTCATTCCGAATACCCTCCTGCCATTGTTCCAGCTGTTTGTACCAGCAATCATTCTCGCTACTTTCATGTCCGTTAATTCTACCTTACGAATAAGATACCCTGAGTCCACCCAGCTTTCACTCCTCAAAGCAAAATTGGTCTGAAAACAGACCGATGTAAATATAGCTCATAGTGTGGGTTACTGTAGTCACGTCCTAGTTCGTGAACCACGGGCAACGGCTGAGTGGTCTACTAAGTGGTCCTGAGAGTCGGGATACCAGTTGCTACAGAGTGGGAGTGGGCATCTTGGACATATTTTGAGTCATGGCCCTCCCTTGTGCTCAGGCAGCCAGGACTCTATAATCCACCGGTGGTCCCTAGCCCGTTAGAGGAGTGATCATTACTTGGACTATTTTTAAATAAAGGCAGCATCCTGATTCACACAATTTACCAAGCTCAGAACATTTTAAGCAAGCCTCACGAAAACAAATTCCAAAAAACATTTCATTGGTTCTTCTGTACCCAACGAGAATTCAAATTATTTTCCGATAGCAGCAGGACAGATTAACATCAACCAACAGGTACTGAACATGCTGAAAGGCGGCAAAATAAAGTACTTTAGAACAGACTCCGCAGAATTTGATGTTTATGAAGCAATACATTTAGTTTTCTCTCTCCTCTTCCTTCAGGATGCAACCTCACAAGGTAGTCATAAAAGATAGATGCGTTCTAATATTCTTCTTCACAATCTAAACGCTATTGTTGATTTGTGCAATGGAACGAGTTTGACTGTGGTAAAGCTACACACGAATGTTCATGCAGAAAGTCTGATGGGCTCAGCTTCAGGAAGAACCTGTTTTATTCCAATAGATTTGGAAATACTGGCATAACATTCCTTCTTAAACGAAGGCATGTTTCCCTAAATTTTGCCATCTCTTTAAGGTTAAGTTTCAATATTCCACCTTTACAATACAATAAAGTATACGTACGACAATACGGACTTTACGATGAAATTTATTTTATGTAATTTAGCCATCTCTGTCAAAGGTAATTAGGCACCGGGACAAACTTTGTATAGATTTGGGATGAATCTCTCCACTCTCCTGTTTACCCATGGATAACTGTACCGTAACTTTCTAAGGATTTCGCAGGTCCATAACAGTCGAAGTGCAACTCCCTTCTACAACTACATACAGTATGGTTCAAAAGGAAATTTCACGATCCTATGCAATTGACGTGTATGTAACATGGGAGGCGTAACGCTTATTCCTAAGATATATTAACATGTTCATTTCGCATTTCTAATTGAATTTACATATTAATTTTGACTCTCGAAGACAGGCTTACTCACTAATGTTTGAAGAACGACACGTTGTTGTAATGCTAATTTGCACGACATCTCTCTTTTCAGTTCGTCCTGTGCGGTTTGGTCGCCGTGTGTTCTGCGAGACCCGGCTACCTCCCTGGAGGTCTGGCCGCTCTTGGCCTGGGTCCTCTAGGACTAGGACCTCTCGCCCTGGGACCCTACGGCGCCGCTCTGCTGGGTGTCCCCGCCGCATTGCCAGTGCCTCCTCAGGACACACCTGAGGTCCAAGCTGCCAGAGCAGCACATCTCGCCGCTGTGGCTCAGGCGCAGGCTGGCGCAGGGGCTGGTGCAGGGGCTGGTGCACCCGGCGCCGCCCCTCAACCTCCTCAGGAAACACCTGAAGTACAAGCCGCGAGAGCCGCTCACGCTGTCGCTCATGCTACAGCTGCCGCCGCTGCAGCAGTAGCCCCCGCTGGAGTGGTTGGTGCCCCTGTAGTCCTCACCGCTGGCGGTGTGCCAGTTGACACTCCCGAGGTTCAAGCTGCAAGAGCTGCGGACGCCATCGCCCACCTGCAGGCTAAGGCCGCCCTTCTGGGCTAGATCAACCGAATACCTCCCACATCCACCTTCCCTTGACGACGACCCCACGCATACCAACTGTTATTGCTATATAATATTGTTGATCTTTTTGTTATGTTTGATGAACTAATGTATGTTTGAATAATTTATAAATAAATCGAGTTTGCAATTCACATTGATCTTTGTTTTGTTTGTGTTTGTTCTTTTTTGTCCAACCCTTGTTCAGTTTATCTACGGGGTCGGGTATGAGGTGAGCTGAATCTGTTGTGGCGGATTTTTATGACCGGATGCCCTTCCTGACGTCAAAGTCATCAGAGGAGTTAATGAGATGAAATGAATGACAGTAGAAAAGGAGAGGATGAAACCGGTGCTGGCACATAGCCTACTCCTGTTGAATAGCACCAAGGGGTCTGCTCAAGGCTTAACGTCTCCATCTGACGGACGAATCACCATCAACAGCGTCATATGCCCTCACTCCATATGAGCAATGCGGAGAGGTTTGGAATTTATTCCAGGCTTTTGTCACGTAATCTAATGATTAGAAATTGAATACCACCACCTCCCCTACACTGCCGACCAACATTCTGATGGTGAAACTATTTTCGACCAACGAGACTCGAACCGGCTAACCTCGGTGTGAGACCGTTTAGACTTCAACGCCTTAAAGATCATAGCCACTAGGCGGCAGGCCTTTGTTATGAATAGTAGTAATAATAATGTCCGCCTCTGTGGTGTAGTGGTTAGTGTGATTAGCTGCCACCCCCCAGAGGTCCGGGTTCGATTCCCGGCTCTGCCATGAAATTTGAAAAGTGATACGAGGGATGGAACGGGGTCTACTCAACCTCGGGAGGTCAACTGAGTAGAAGGGTGTTTGGATCACTCCTCAGCCAGCCTCGAAGTGGTTTTCCGTGGTTTCCCACTTCTCTTCCAGGCAAATGCCGGGATGGTACTTAAGGCCACGGCCGCTTCCTTCCCTCTTCCTTTTCTATCCCTTCCAATCTTCCCATCCCCCACCGAGGCCCCTGTTCAGCATAACAGGTGAAGCCGCGTGGGCGAGGCACTGGTCATTCTCCACACTCGTATCCCCCGATCCAGAGTCTGTAGCACCAGGGCACTGCCCTTGAGTCGGTAGAGGTGGGATCCCTCGCTGAGTCCGAGGGAAAAGCAAACCCTCGAGGGTAAACAGATTAAGAGGAAGAAGAAGTATCGGTAGTAATAATAATAATAATAATAATAATAATAATAATAATAATAATAATAATAAATATAATAATAATAATAATAATAATAATAATAATAATATTTTTTTACAAGTTGCTTTACTTCGCACCGACACAGATAGGTACAATGGCGATGATGGGACAGGAAGGGGCTAGGAGTGGGAAGGAAGTGGCCGTGGCCTTAATTAAGGTACAACCCCAGTATTTGCATGGTGTGAAAGTGGGAAAACACGGAAAACAATCTTCAGGGCTGTCGATAGTGGGGTTCGAACCCACTATCTCCCGAATACTGGATACTAGCCGCACTTAAGCGACTGCAGCTATCGAGCTCGTTAATAATAATAATAATAATAATAATAATAATAATAATAATTGTACCGGTTGGTACACCTATACGCCGCACGTTTGAATGTTCCGCCTTAAAGTACTCCTATACAATTGAAACTCTGAACTTTGAAACTGAATTAATTCAACCGTTTCTCAGAAGATGTCACTGTGTGTATTCCGATTGGTTTTGGTTTTTCATTCATCAAGAAGTTTGGACATTCTCTCACAGATGTCTCTACCAAATACTATGATCATGCACCCTGGTGCGAAGTGAAGGAACTTTTTTTGAAGAAATTTTGTATTCATAAGTTGTTGTCTTTACAAAATTTCGTTCTTTCGTTGGTGGGTTGGCAATATTAATCCTTTCTTTCCGCCTGTTTTGAATTTACCCAATCAATAATATCTGTAATTAATTTCCCATCAATCACAGGTTTCTTCTTCATTTTTGACTTGTAACTTTTAGCCGACCAATAAACGCATGTGGGCGTGTCTTAATTATTCATGAAAGGTCTCGAATCTTCCACGAGGGTATAAAAACTGCTGATTTTCCTAGCTCTCCGCCACTCGTTCAACATCTGTTTAGTGTATGGAAGTATAGCAGGGGGCGGGTAGCGCCTCTTCCTTCGGGCAGCAGATCTTCAATAAGGTAATGGCCATTTACATCTTTATTCTTGCTAGTTCAGCAGTTTAACCCGCGGGGCAGGTTCGAAACCTGTAATATGTGATTTACCTCTTAAAACACGTAAACCTTTTTCGTCTTTGTAAAACTTCAGATAACTATAACTGTAAATCGGGGATAGAGAGTGCCTAACCCTCTCGAGCTCCCCTTCATTTTGTTTTGAGGTGACTACGTCTTCATAACCGATTTTCTTCTCCTTCCTAATGTGTTAAAGTTTTCTTATATACACTGACTGACAGAGCAAATGCAACACCAAGAAGGAGTGGTTCGAAAGGGATGAAAGTTGGGGAAAAAACAGAGACGGCACCGATATGCAGGTTACACAATGCGCACGGCATCGACTCAGTAGGATGTAGGACCACCGCGAGCGGCGATGCACGCAGAAACACGTCGAGGTACAGAGTCAATAAGAGTGCGGATGGTGTCCTGAGGCATGGTTCTCCATTCTCTGTCAACCATTTGCCACAGTTGGTCGTCCGTACGAGGCTGGGGTAGAGTTTGCAAACGGCGTCCAATGAGATCCCACACGTGTTCGATTGGTGAGAGATCCGGAGAGTACGCTGGCCACGGAAGCATCTGTACACCTCGTAGAGCCTGTTGGGAGATGCGAGCAGTGTGTTTGGGCGGGCATTATCCTGCTGAAACAGAGCATTGGGCAGCCCCTGAAGGTACGGGAGTGCCACCGGCCGCAGCACATGCTGCACGTAGCGGTGGGCATTTAACGTGCCTTGAATACGCACTAGAGGTGACGTGGAATCATACGCAATAGTGCCCCAAACCATGATGCCGCGTTGTCTAGCGGTAGGGCGCTCCACAGTTACTGCCGGATTTGACCTTTCTCCACGCCGACGCCACACTCGTCTGCGGTGACTATCACTGACAGAACAGAAGCGTGACTCATCGGAGAACACGACGTTCCACCATTCCCTCATCCAAGTCGCTCTAGCCCGGCACCATGCCAGGCGTGCACGTCTATGCTGTGGAGTCAATGGTAGTCTTCTGAGCGGACGCCGGGAGTGCAGGCCTCTTTCAACCAATCGACGGGAAATTGTTCTGGTCGATATTGGAACAGCCAGGGTGTCTTGCACATGCTGAAGAATGGCGGTTGACGTGGCGTACGGGGCTGCCACCGCTTGGCGGCGGATGCGCCGATCCTCGCGTGCTGACGTCACTCGGGCTGCGCCTGGACCCCTCGCACGTGCCACTTGTCCCTGCGCCAACCATCTTCGCCACAGGCGCTGCACCGTGGACACATCCCTATGGGTATCGGCTGCGATTTGACGAAGCGACCAACCTGCCCTTCTCAGCCCGATCACCATACCCCTCGTTAAGTCGTCTGTCTGCTGGAAATGCCTCCGTTGACGGCGGCCTGGCATTCTTAGCTATACACGTGTCCTGTAGCACACGACAACACGTTCTACAATGACTGTCGGCTGAGAAATCGCGGTACGAATTGGGCCATTCGCCAACGCCGTGTCCCATTTATCGTTTGCTACATGCGCAGCACAGCGGCGCATTTCACATCATGAGCATACCTCAGTGACGTCAGTCTACCCTGCAATTGGCATAAAGTTCTGACCACTCCTTCCTGGTGTTGCATTTGCTCTGTCAGTCAGTGTAAGTCACCTCTATAGTATGGGATTAGCCCTTGCGCAAGCGGCCTAGCGCCACTTAGGTTTTAACAAGCTTTCATGTAGGAGTACAAGTAATCGCCTCCATTCATTTTTTTTCTTTTTCGCGAAGGCCCGGTAGATTGGGTACGAGATACCCCTGTTTAATTTGTAAGTGGTGCCTTGACGGCAAGTTATTGTAAAGTCTGGTATTGCCTTTTAATAGGCTTGAAAAATTGAGAGCGGATCAGCTCTTTCTTGCGTTTGAGAAGTGCCTCTGGGAGGCTTGAGGTTAAATGTTGGGAGCAAGTGCTTCTTGAATAAAGGGGTTGTCTGCCCTTTATATGAGTGTACCTTGTTAATGTTGGGCTAATAGCTCAAGGATAGTGTAACTGAGGCTCGGAGCCCAGAACTTGTAAATAAAATAAAATAAACCGAATCTCGGGTTTTCAGTTGTAAATCATACTGTGTACCTGATTACTGGATAGTTATTGACTTGTTGTACTTGTTAAGTTTTCATATTCTATCAAAAAAATTGTTAACTTTGGCTATGTTCGAAAATATAACCTTTATTTAAATTTTAATTCATCCGTTCGCCTTGTAGTTAGACCCATTCCAGCCCGCACCTTCTTTCACCTCTGTTGTTCCACAGATACCTCGGAACAATAATAATAATAATAATAATAATAATAATAATAATAATAATAATAATAATGGCTTTGGAGGGGTAGTCTTTTGTGGCCTATACTAGAAACTATCCCACCATTCGCCTTATTGTAGGAGAATGGAAAACCACGGGAAAATTATCAGGACAGCCGACGGTGAGAACCAGTTCCTCTCAGTCTCCCGAATGTAGAGGTCTAGGATCATAGTAGAGACGTAGCCACCCCTCCTCAGCTCGGTTGGTCAGACCAATCGTGGCCACTCAGTCTATGCACCCGCCGACCTTGATTATTAGGTGTACAGCGACTGTCTTGGCACCGAGGGGAACAGCGTATAGACAATGTGCGCTATCTGTTACCGAGCGAAATGAACTACGTAACAAAGAAGACGGCTATCTCGCTTCTACTACTACAGTACACTCTGGTCCAAAAAATATCCCCACCTGCATGTTTTAAGGAAAAACATATTTCAAGAGAGTATTGGGAAAGAATTTGAATGTTTTATTTCAGAATAGCAATATACAGGATTTCTACATTATATGTGACATGCTTTAGTACTTTGTGTGACCACCTTCAGCCTTTTTGAGGGCTTATACTCTTTGTGGCATTGACTGAACAAGTTTTTCGCAAGTAGCAGTTTCAATTTCATGATACCACAGTTCAACATTATTTTTTTTCAATTAATTCTTTTCTGGTAGTGTAACAATATTTCCTGAGTTTTGCAGACATAATAGCCCATAAATTCTCAATGGGGCTCATATCGGGTGAATTTGGGGCCCACCATAATCGCTGAATGCCGAGATCTGAGACACATTGCTGGACAACCCTGGATCGGTGACAACTGGCATTGTCGTCTTGGAAAATGAACGGTCCTAGGTTTACACCACTAAAATGGTCCCTAGCAGTATTAAAAACTTCCTTCTTAATGATGTCACAGTATGCCGTTCCATTGATTGAACCCGTGCAAACTTTAATTCTTCCCACCACTTTGGAAGTTATTGCTCCCCACAGCATAACACTTTCACTAAATTTCTTAGATTCCACAACACTTTCCTTCTTTAACTTCTCTCCGGGCTCCATCTACAGTTTTACACCACCATCATTACCGAACACATTAAAAAAAATTTCGTCTGAAAAAATCAATCTACACCATTCCTCATTTGCCCAATTTTCATACATCTCAACAAAAAAAATTCTGTCTTGGACATGCTTTTTTGTCAGGAGTGGCTTCTTTGCACGCTTTTTCTTTTTAATGTTCATATCTGAGAGACGCCTTAACACTGTTTGGTGTGAAACGGAATGACCTAGATCATGTTGCAACTTGCACGAAAGCTGCCTGGAACTCAATATTCGTCCTTGTTTCGCCATTGCTTTCAGCGCCCTGCACAATCTTGGGCTGGCATTCTTCTTGCGACCACATTTATGCCTCAAACTTATCATCCCTGTCTCCTTTTGTTTCTTTAAAACATTACCCACTGTTTTATGGTCAATGAATAACCTCCCAGCAATTTCCCTGTTGGATATTCCTTGGGAACTGAATGCAAGAATCATGCCATGCTTCCTTGGAGATAGGTCTTTCTTCCTCCCCATAACCTAAAAAAAATATATCAATCTTAAATTCTCTCAAAATCCAGCAAGCTATGGGAACACAATTCTATCTATTGAGAAACAGAACAATAGCTCTCTAGAAACTTACCAAATTGGTTTCTCTTTTTACAGTTCAGCTTACTGAAGAACAACTGATAAGAAGTCAGACGGAAGTACAACTAGAGGTATATGGCGGGAATTTTGTGAACTTCAGGCATGTGACCAAATATTGTAATGTCTCCTAGGCGCCGTATTTGAATGTGCCTCGGAGCTGGTACCGTGAATACGGCCAATATCAAGATAAATCTTATCACGTTGTTCTATCATTCACATTACTCCAATTAATCTATCAAAACTGAGCTTTTAATAACAAATACCACTTGAAGAATGTCTTAACTTCCTAGGAAATAAACTGATAGCACGAAAACGCTGGTACCAATGCAAGTCTGTTAGAAAATGAGGTTGAAATTGAAATATTTGGCCAGTATACGTAGTGGGGATATTTTTTTGGACCAGAGTGTACTACGGTATGGCCAACTCCACAGGATGTACTGCATCCTAATCCACGTAAAGAATCACCAGAATGACAAATTGTTGTCACCTCGGCGTCTTCGAAAACTGGAAAAGATGCTATTGGAACGAATAAATTATTATTATTATTATTATTATTATTATTATTATTATTATTATTATTATTATTATTATTATTATTGTAGTAGTAGTAAAATAACTAATGATAGACGTAAGGAGGGCATAAATTGCATACTAACAGAAGCAAGGAAGAGCTTTCTAAAGAAAAGAAATTTACTCACTTCAAACATCGATGTAGGAATTAGAAAGATGTTTTTGAAGACTTTCGTGTGGAGCGTGGCATTGTATGGAAGTGAAATATGGGCGATAACTAGCTCAGAAAGAAATAGAAGCTCTTGAAATGTGGTGTTACACAAGAATGCTGAAAGTGGGATGAATAGATCGAATCACGAATGAAGAGATACTGAATCGAATTGGTGAGAGGAGATCGATTTGGCTAAATTTGACGAGAAAAAGAGATAGAATGATAGGACATATCGTAAGACATCCAGGACTTGTTCAGTTGGTTTTTGAGGGAAGTGTAGGTGGTAAGAACAGTAGGGGCAGACCATGGTATGAATATGACCAGCAGATTAGAGCAGATGTAGGATGCAACAGTTACGTAGAAATGAAAAGTTTAGCACAGGCTAGGGTGGTATGGAAAGATGCATCAAACAAGCTTTTTCTGGCAGAATGTAGTGTGTAAAGTGCACTATGTCTTCTGGTATGGGCTAGAGCAATTTGTTACTTTCATTGACCTGTCTCATTCTCATCCTTGGCTTTGACAATATGAAATTGACCGAGGTATGAGTGATGCTAGAAATACCGTTCCTTATGCAGCCAGTCCCTGATATGAATGGTGTGAAAATATAGCTCATAGGGTCGCTTGGTGCATGCAATTCAGTGGGCTTGGCAGAGTGATATGTAATAGCAACTTCTGGCTCAGTGAGGAAAGCAATGGGAAACTACCTCATTCCTTATTTCCCTAGTATGCCTCTTCAGTGACATCTAGGCTATCTATGACAGCTGTTCGTGGAGCTGTAGAGGATCAAGGTAGCCTTCGGGCTGAATACCCAACACACATTATTATTATTATTATTATTATTATTATTATTATTATTATTATTATTATTATTATTATTATTTTGCTACTGAAGCTTTACAGTCACACTTCGTGTCTTCGGCAACCAAGGAATAGAAAAGTACTACCGAGCTCGATAGCTGCAGTCGCGTAAGTGCGGCCAGTATCCAGTATTCGGAAGATAGTGGGTTCGAACCCCACTGACGGCAGCCCTGAAGATGGTTTTCTGTGGTTTCCCATTTTCACACCAGGCAAATGCTGGGCCTGTACCTTAACCAAGGCCACGGACGCTTCCTTCCCATTCCTAGGCCTTTAATATCCCATCGTCGCCATAAGACATATCTGTGTCGGTGCGACGTAAAACTAATAGCAAAAAAAGAAAAGTACTAGGAATTTGAAGAAAGCCCATTATTATGAATTATAGTACATCTTCCGCATTTGTCTCTTCAGGAAACAGATAAGTAAGGAAAAGCATCGTGAGGGCTACTAACAGTGAGATGATAATAATAATAATAATAATACTAATAATAATAATAATAATAATAATAATCGTATCGCCTCAGCTACCGTGTGCAGACATTTCAATTTGACGCCATCTGGCTGCCAGCTCGTCAATTTCGACGTTCCGTTTTACTCTAGGCCCACTAGATGGCAGACCGAGTAAACAAAAACTCTCTTGGGCGTGTCTATGGCTGAGATTTAATTAATTTTGTCGGGTAAACACGAAATGTATCACCAGAGATCTTTTACATGCCGATATCGTACGACATGGAGTGTCGAACGAACTTTTTTCCGCCCTTCAAAAATCCGACTACCTCTGCCGGGTCTGAACCCGCTTTCTTGGGATCGGGACGCCGACACTTATCTAACTGATCCACAGATGCAGCTGACAGTGAGGTTCAAGTCCATCATCTCGTAAATGCAAGCTTATGGCCGAACCATGCAGCCAACACGCTCGCAATTTATTATTATTATTATTATTATTATTATTACCTGCTTCCTCGAATACAAAAGGCCGTCGACTGCGTTGCTTGAGAAAAGTGGGGGCAAGTGCTAGATGAATTTGGCGTTCCCCCTCATCTTATTTTCTTTTTCTACTGCTTTTCCCACGCCTGTGGGGTCGCGAGTGCGAACTGTGTCGCACGTGTGGATTTGGCCCAGTTTTATGGCCGGATGCCCTTCCTGACGCTAACCCTATATGGAAGGATGTAACCACTATTGCGTATTTCTGTTGTGGTTGGTAGTATAGTGGGTTGTGTGAATATGAAGAGGAAAGTGTTGAGACAAACACAAACACCCAGTCCCCGGGCCAGAAGAATTGATCAGAGGCGATTAAAATCCCCTACCCGGCCAGGTTTCGAACCCGAAACCCTCTGAAGCCAAACCCACAACGCTGACAATTAAGCCAATGAGTCTGTTCCACCTCAGCTTATATCACTGATGAAAGCTCTGTTTCACTTCCTAGAATAATAGATCAGTCGGAAAAATCTCCCTTTATTGCACCCTGGGGGCGGGGGTGATGTCGATCTGGCTGATAGGTGGTATTTTGCCTCCCGTCAGAGAAGAAATCCTCTCATCGCTCAATTTTGTTTTAAAATATAGTGTGGGAGTATTGCGGTGGGGGATAGAGGGGTGGAGGGGAACCTAACTTCCTAACACATTTCTAATTTCTAGTAACATTAGTTTAAATTTGGAAAAGGCCGAAAAGATTTGTTGTTTTCCTACTTGAAATAGATCGTAATTGTTTGAATCGTGTGTTTGGCTTTTTGGTCCTTACGACCCATTTTATTATTATTATTATTATTATTATTATTATATTATTATTATTATTATTATTATTATTAACGAAAATGCGCACAATGTTCAAAATACAAACACTCTATTAAGGTATATTAATCTAGCCCTAATTTTGTTACTGATATGTGTCTTTAAGTGCGGCCAGTATCCAGTAATTGGGAGATAGTGGGTTCGAGCCCCACTGTCGGCAGCCCTGAATATGGTTTTCCGTGGTTTCCCAATTTTCACACCAGGCAAATGCTGGGGCTGTACCTTAATTAAGGCCACGGCCGCTTCCTTTCCACTCCTAGCCTCTTCCTCTCCCATCGTCGTCATAAGACCTATCTGTGTCGGTGCGACGTAAAGCAACTTGTAAAAAAAAATAGATATTTGTCTTTTACTTCAGATATTTGCGTGATATCTTTCACAGTGTTCATTGCATAATTTACACACACTTTTCATTCGGGTGATGAAATCTGTTATTTTGGCAGAACTCGTGATGAGAACCATGTCTTGTATATCGCGTTGTTACGTGTCGAAGCTCGTAATGTGCTTGTTTTCTATCATCCGTCATTATGGCGTCTGGTGATAAAAGTCGTTCCAGATATAGCTGCGTTTTTCTATGTGTATTTTAATGTGTTCTCGCAGGCTTTAGTGTTTGGCAGGTGCATCTGTATTATGATGTCTTCTATGAGGAACGTTTCTTTTCGTTAAGCACCAATGCTGAAATCTAACAAGAAGATACGAACAGAACCTCGTATTCCGACTATTAGATCTCAGATAAATAAAAAAAAGTAAAGATGATAAAGCTAGAATCCTCCTAAGCCATTCAACCCACCCTGGCATTCTACTCTTAAAACGGGTCGTAAAAACCAAGAAGACAAACACACATTTCAAACATCGTGGCCCTTGGCTCACTTACGATCTGTTTTAACATGAAATAGGAATCTGTTTCGACCTTTTCCAAAAATTTTAATCTTTCTTTCAGTATATAACTTCAAAGGGGTCGTTAGTTAAGAAGGGAAGTTCACCCCACCCTGTAAATAACTCTCCGACTCCAAATTAGAATTCATTCTTCAGCGCAGAGGGGGTTTCTTCTCTGACGGGAGGTAAATACATCCTCTCAGCCAGATCATTTTTCCTCCGCCAGTGTAGAACCAGAGACTTTTCCGACTCACTGGCATTTCTCGGAAACAGATGAATAAAGGGGCACAGTATTCGCCCTGAGACTCTCAGGTACTCTCCCTCAACAACACAAAAAAGGCCTTTTGGAAAATAAAACTGTCTGCATTTTAGCAGCATTAATGTTGACTTTGTTTTGAAGGCACCACTGCCAAAACAACGAAATCCATTAATTTAATGCGGAGATGGCATCTCTGTTTCTCCTTCGAGAGGTATAAACAGCTATGTCATCTGCGTACTGCTGTGCCTCCACCCCCTGGCGAAATGGAAGGTTGTTTACATATAGGGTGTACAGAATTGGGTAAATTACTCCGCCCTGTGGGACTCCAGCTCGGAGCCGTCAATAGAGACGTAAAACTTCCTATTGAATAAATAGGAGGATATAATTTTGACAAGATAATTTGAAACAATGTAAAGGTCCAGAAGTTTGAAGATGAAACGTTCGTGTCTAAAGCTTTCTCTACATAGAAAAGCACCGCTAGTCGGGCACTACGTCTCGACCGGAATCCGAACTGCTCCTGTTGCAGTAAGTATGTCACGAGGCCAAAGATACGCATTGAGGCGATTGAGAATAAGTCTCTAGAATAACTTAGATATAAGGGATAACAAGATGACTGATCTGTAATTTTGCAGGAATAATCTATCCTTCCCTGGTTTTGGTAGAACGACAACTTTGCCGATCTTCTAAACCTATGGGAAGTATCCCGTTTTTAAAACAAGCCGAAGAGATGAGGACACACTTTTCTTTTTCCTCTTTCTTTGTTGAGAGCTAGTACATGCGAGTGCCAGAGTGGAAACTATACCCTTCTACTCATGTTTCCGCGACGGGTCGCACAACTTGTATACTGGCGCGGGGGAGAAGCGATCTGTCATGGAGAAGAAAATTACTATTCCCTATGCCAGAAATGAAACCCTCTCTTCACTAGGCTATTAAAAATCTAATCATGGGGTCGGAGTAATTTAGGAGAAGAAGAATTATTTAGAGGGTGGAACGCTTCCCTTCTTAACAAACGGACCTTTTCAGAAGGCGGGGGGGAATTAATTTAGATTTTTATTAATTTAGAGTATTACCGTAATTCAAATTATCCCGAAAGTGGGGAGATGCCCAGTTAAAACAGGTCGTAAGCTAGCCAAGGGCCGCGATGTTTGAAACGAGTATTCGGCTTTTTGGTCCTTACGACCTTTTCTAAGAGTAATAGTACTAATATTGCTATTTGCTTTACGTCCCATTAACTACTTTGACGGTTTTCGGAGACGCCGAGGTGCCCGAATTCAGTCCCGCAGGGGTTATTTTACTTGTCAGTAAATCTACCCACACAAGGATGACGTAGTTGAGCACCTTCAAATACCACCAGACTGAGCCAGGATCGAACCTGCCAAGTTGGGGTGAGAAGGTCAGCGCCTGAACCGTCTCAGAGTAGGATGGTCGGGTCGGTAGATTGACTAAAGAAGATTCTAGACTTGGCCATCTTGATTTTCTTGTTTACCTGAGATCTAATAAGCGGAATACGAAGTTCGGTTCCTATCTTTTTAATAGATCTCAGGAAAGGGGCTTTTATCATTCTTCTCAGGGTTTTGTTTTGAAAAGTTTTGAAATGTGAATTTTCGGAATATAGCACCAGGCCTCACAGCCATACAGCAGAATGGGCTTGACACATGCTAAATAAAAGTTTCTCTTGATACTGTTAGATATACAAAGCAAAGCAAAGTCACCTCTGTACAGGCCATGAAGGCCCTTGGAGGAGTGGAAGGTAAAGGCTTCCACCATTGTCAACCTTGGCACATGATGGGGTAGAGTGGTTAGCTCTACGCCCGGCCGCCTTTGCCCCCAGGAATTAACCCGGTACTCATTTTTGGTGTAGGCTGAGTGAACCTCGGGGCCATATGCACCTCCGGAAGTGGAAATCTCGTTTCTTAAATTTTACGACTTCCTGACGGGGAACCCACGTCCTTCCGGGCGAACCGAGCACGCCTTTACCGCCTCGGCCAGGCAGCCCCTTTTAGATATACACCTATCATAAAGCAGAGGTCTCAGGGTTGCCACAATTACCGCGGGTCGTTGAAAGGCCTGTTCTATATTCTGCCTCCAGGTCAGACCACGGTCCATAATTAGGCCCAAATATTTAACTTCATTAGACGACAGTGGGACATTGACAATCAGATGACCAAGTTTAGGCCGGTGCTTGGTGAAAATTATTGCCTGTGTTTTAGCAGGGTTTATTTTCACCTTGTTCCGGACGCACCATTTCTAGAAGAGTGATATCCATTTTTGCAGCAATTTCTCCTCTGAGAGGTGTAAATGGCTATATCGATAGAGTATTGTTGAACTTCAGCACCTTGATAGGTGGGAAAATCATTCGCATATAGGCCGTGTAATACCGGGGAGATAACTCCCCCTTGGGGCACACCGGTTCGGAGGGCCCTCGGGGTCGATTTCTCCCCCTCGCGGGAGACGTACAAACTCCTGTTAATTAAATATAACTGAAGAATTCTAACCAAATAAGTTGGAACTTCATATGTTTCCAGTAGTTTTACAATTAAATTTTCGTGTGAGACAGTGTCAAAGTCTTTTTCTACATCAAAGAATAGTGCTGGCACGTTACGGCGTATATTGAATGATTTTTTATTGCATTGGACTAAGCGCAGCGCCCCAGACCGGAAGCCGAACTGGTCCGGTCGTAAAATTCTCTGCGGGCCCAAGTAACCGTTGAGGCGTGTCAGAAAAAGTCACTCGATTCTCGAATATTTTAGAAATGTGCAATAACAAGGTAATCGGACTATAATTTTGTGAGGTTCTTGCTTCTTTTCCTCGTGAATTCCATATCATCCTTGTTTTATCATTACGTATTCAATAAGGTTGCTCTGCTACAAGCTAGAATCGTCCCTATTCTCTAGCGAACTCTTTGTAATTCTTTGGGAACTGCAAGGTATAGAAGATGGCGCGCTCTCTGGGTACTGTTGAGAATTACCAAGACGCATCTATGCTGATACGGTTCATTTGCATTCTTCCTTGGAGAGAACATCGTCCGTCCAGGGTCACTTAATAACGGCCTTGTTAAATAATTTCGAAGTGAATTCAGGTCATATAATAGCGAACAGTTTAGGAGATAAATAATTAACATAGCGAAGTAATAAACAGAACATTTTCAATTTTCTCGGGTTCAGTCGATTATTAAAGAGCTCATTATTTAAAAGACCTATAACAAGATTCGCGTGTATAAAATGATCTTGGATACGGGAAAATTACTACATGACGTCCATATTAATTGAAATTAAATTAGCCCCAAAACAGAAATTTGTACACGATGTCTTACCAAGGACCTCAGTCCTTGAAACCTCACGAAAGCAATGGTAATCCAGCATCTTTTCCCATCTATTTCTACCGTGAGAGTTAGGATAAAAGTGGTCTGCCAAGATGCCTGATTTCTTTCGGTAGTTAATTAATTTCCTGTGGCTATTTCTAGCCGAGTGCAGCCCTTGTAAGGCAGACCCTCCGATGAGGGTGGGCGGCATCTGCTATGTGTAGGTAACTGCGTGTTATTGTGGTGGAGGACAGTGTTATGTGTGGTGTGTGAGTTGCAGGGGTGTTGGGGACAGCACAAACACCCAGCCCCCGGGCCATTGGAATTAACCAATGAAAGTTAAAATCCCCGACCCGGCCGGGAATCGAACCCTGGACCCTCTGAACCGAAGGCCAGTACGCTGACCATTTAGCCAACGAATCGGACTCTTTCGGTAGTGAAATGGGGACACCTCGTATTTACAGTTTCATTTTCCTAACTGCGAACTGGGGGCCGATGACCTTCGATGTTAGGCCCCTTAAAACAACAAGCATCATCATCAAGCTATCAGCGACCGTTTCGTGGATGATTGTTTTGTCTCATTCAACAAACAATTTCATTCATAGTTGAACTCTAATCTAGTTTGGTTTCGATTCTATTGAATTTAGTTACTGATTAAATTCTTCTCGATTTACTTTTATTAGATTCGATTATTAAATCAAAGGCATGTATGTTGACAATTGGGCTTCAGTGAGAATTGATGGTAGAATCAGTTCTTGGTTCAGGGTACTTACAGGGGTTAGACAAGGCTGTAATCTTTCACCTTTGCTGTTCGTAGTTTACATGGATCATCTGCTGAAAGGTACAAAATGGCAGGGAGGGATTCAGTTAGGTGGAAATGTAGTAAGCTATGCTGACGACTTGGTATTAATAACAGATTGTGCCGAAAGCTTGCATTCTTATACCTTGGAACTCGAAAATAGGTGCAATGAGTATGGTATGACAATTAGCCTTTCGAAGACTAAATTGATGTCAGTAGGTAAGAAATTCAACAGAATTGAATGTCAGATTAGTGATACAAAGCTAGAACAGGTCGATAATTTCAAGTATTTAGGCTGTGTGTTTTCCCAGGATGGTAACATAGTGAGATTGAATCAAGGTGTAGTAAAGATAATGCAGCGAGCTCGCAGTTGCGATCAACAGTATTCTGTAAGAAGGAAGTCAGCTTCCAGACGAAAATATCTTTACATCGGTCTGTTTTCAGACCAACTTTGCTTACGGGAGGTAAAGCTGGGTGGACTCAGGATATGTTATTCATAAGTTAGAAGTAACAGACATGAAAGTAGCAAGTATTATTGCTGGTACAAACAGGTGGGAACAATAGCAGGAGGGTACTCGAAATGAGTAGATAAAGGCTAATTTAGGAATGAACTCGATGGATGAAGCTGTACGCATAAACAGGCTTCGGTGGTGTGGTCATGTGTGGCGAATGGAGGAGGTTAGTTTACCTAGGAGAATAATGGACTCTGTTATGGAGGGTAAGAGAAGTAGAGGCAGACCAAGACGACGATGGTTAGACTCAGTTTCTAACGATTGAAAGATAAGAGGTATAGAATTAAATGAGGCCACAGCACTAGTTGCAAATAGAGGATTGTGGCGACATTTAGTAAATTCACAGGGGCTTGCAGACTGAACGCTGAAAGGCATAACAGTCTATAATGATAATGTATGTATGTATGTTACTTTTATTTTATTATTCATTAATCTTTTCATTTTGTTTGCGTTCCGTTTTGAGTTCATATTCTAATATTTCTCAGTGATGTTCTCTTCTGACTTACCTTTTTTCCTCTTAGGTTACAGTTAGGTTGGTTTTGTTTTGTATTGGGTTTGATTCCTTACCTTAATTTAGTTTCCTAATACGTTTTCGTTGGATTTCATTTTTTACTTCAGTTTTGTTTAATTTGTGGCTCAGTTTTAGAATAATTTTGTGTTGTTCCTGTCATTTTTATTTAGTTTTAATTTTCTTAATTTTTGTTTTGTTTTATTCCATTTTAGCATAGTTTTGTTTGCTTTTGTTTAATTTTTGATTTCTGTTCTGTTTCTGTATAATCATTGAGCTCAGTCTTCTTCCTCTTCTTTACGATGAGGCCTGCTAGGGACTACATTTCAATTTCAATTCATCAATCCTCGTTTCCTCTTCAGTTCTTTAAAATATTCCTGATTCAGATTTGCGACCCTACCAAAAGACTAGGTGGTTTCAATGAGTCTTGGCCAGTGTGATCAAGAGTGAAGAGAATTCAGCGTGGTAGTGCTCGAACTGGCGCAGCTCTACATCGATGGGGTTGGACAGACTCTCCTCGATGTGACTGTGATTTTGAAATCCAGACTGTCAAGTATTTTGTGAAGCTGCCTCCTACACGTGTATACCGATTCCATGGATAAAATCCACACAGCTACCCCTGAAGCAATCGCATGGGCTACACCCATTTAAATCTATATATTTAAAAAAATTATGAAAACTAAAGTCAGTCAGTCCGGCCATTCTATCCGGTCGATTTCCTTCATTTTCTTTTAAGTGAAAGGTATTCATGCACAGATTTGTCATCAGGTACTATAAATCACTTAACTTCCGCCTTCCTCAAATGATTTGATTTTTCAATTTTTTGTCTCATTGAAGCAATCATATCTTTATTTCTAATTGAGATACGGAGTTCGTTTTGTCTTAGAGCACTCAGTAGATCAAGCTCTTTCATTTCAGCTCTTAACCATTCAAATCGGTTGATTCTGAGGAAAGTTATGAGTGCACATTCAATTTGACGTCCAAACATTTTTCTCATTGAAGCAATCATATCTTTCGTTCTAATTGAGGTACTGTACGCAGTTCGTTTTAGTCTAAAAACACTCAGTGGATTAAGCGCTTTCTTTTGAGGTAATAAATACTTAAATTGGTAGATTCTGAGAAAAGTTGAGTATATTTGTCTCCATGACGAAGATCTCCGAAGAATTTTTTAAGAGTTCGGCGCGTAGTGTTTTACCAAGGAACGTTTAATTTATTTTTGTGATGTATTTTCAAGTGCTTTGTTGACATAATATTACATTATATTACTGCAGCAGATCATGTGCTTTATTTCCTTAACTCGAAACTTTGCAAATACATCCGTGAGGATATTAACGAACAACACCATACTTTTGTACATTGCGGGCGGAGCCAGAGGGAAACTGCTAGTCAGAATATGATTATATTGGATCTAATGGTGTAAACTGTGTATTTTGTATTGTCAAATATGCACCATAAGCTAAATAAATAATTATTCATTCACTCGTTCATTCATGATGTCTGTAATTGGAAGATAACTGTTACAGACTTGCATCAATAAATACACAAATAAATAAATAAATAAATAAATAAATAAATAAATAAATAAATAAATAAATAAATAAATAAATAAATAAATAAATAAATCATTGCATCTGAAGTGGGAGTGAAGTTGACTCAGGAAAGAAAAGCAACTCACAGCGCAATGATGAAAGAATGATGATGTTGCTTGTTGTTTAAAGGGGCCTAACATCTAGGTCATCGGTCCCTAATGGTACGAAATGAGACGAATTGGAATGACAAATTAAAAGTCCAAAATCCTCCACTGACCAGAATTCAAACATTGAGGACGAAGAATGAATGGATGGATATGAATTTAAAACAATCAGTGGATCCAACCCGCAATGTCTCACATTCACAGAAACTGACGTGAAACAATAGTATTACTGACCAAGGGACTGCTTCTAAAGCATAATACTGAATCGATGATGCTTGCAGTCGAAAGGGGTCCAAATTCCAAGTCATGGGCCCCTCATAATGGCACTTATCGCTAGGAAAGTAGAACCATGGTATTTGTCTTGTTGCGGTAAGAATCAAAAAGTAGCGTAGACTCGCATCATTCCACACAGTATGGTACTACTCACAGATAATGAAATTCGCACATGGAATACAGACCTATGGTGTTTCGCACATTGCGGCGCCATTTACAGGCAACGCAAACCTATCGTGTTCATCACATACGTGTACTAACCACAGGGATTCGCACTATCCTGTGTGTTCCTCACATAGCGAGTACTAATCATAGGCAAGCCAGAACAATGGTGTCGCTCACCCATGGTGTAAAGATGAAAGAATACTGGGCTAAGAAGAAAATTCACCAGAGTTAGGAAGCACGAGGTCCAAGGGGGCTCAACGAAACAAGAATAAATAAATAAATATTAGCAATCACACTACGGAAATTACAAAACCTTATCCCTACAGCTAGTATTGATGATGATTTTTTGTTTAAATTGGCCTAACATCTAGGTCATTAACCCCTAATAGAACATGAAGCGAAAGTATATGATCATCAAAATTCCAAAATCCATCCATAGACTAGAATACAAAAAACAAGACTATGAAGAATGATTGATTGTATACATGTATGTGGGACATTCATCCCGAAGGCTGGTTTGCTCCTTCCCAGCTCCGCCAACATCTGTCATAGATATCTTAGGTGTCTCTGAAGAAATGTATTAGAGAAATGGGTAGTGAGGTAGTTTCCTGTTGCTCTCCTCACCGGGCCAAAAGTTGTTATATCAGTCTGCCAACCCCACCAACACTGTGAGCGATATTTTCACGCCATTTATAACAAGGACTGGTTGCATAAGGAATGGTATTACCAGCATGGCTCATACCTCGGTCACTTCCATATTGTCATAGCCAAGGATGAGGCTGAGACAGGTCAATGAAAGTAACAAATTTATTCTAACCCAGACCAGAGGATATACTGCACTGTAAACACTACACCTCGCTAGCAGAGGCATAAAAAGTTATTATGAACTTAAAATAAGCAGTGGTTCCGATCTTTCCCATCAAATAACTTAAACCAATGGTATAAAGTGAAAAATCCGGGTTGAGTGGCTCAGACGGTTGAGGCGCTGGCCTTCTGACCCCAACCTGGAAGGTTAGACCATGGCTCAGTCCGATGGGAAAGAAAGAAAGAAAGAAAGAAAGAAAGAAAGAAAGAAAGAGGATAAATATCCGAAATAGAAACGGAAACCTATGATGAAAGTGCTAACTGCTTTGAGCCACTCCGTAGTTTTGTCCTGGTCTACAGAGAATTCGTGGAATGGTAGTGTCCCTTTGCTCTTTCTTTTCCACTTAGAAGTGCAAACAGGCACACAGCAATACTTAACCGAATATCTCCAAACACAGTTAAAGAAAAGTAAATCACTACACAATTAAAAAAAGAATTAGCGCGTAAATTAAAATTCTTGTTCAGGACAAAGTTACGGCGAGAAGTCACTTTGAACTAGAGGCGGAAAACTATCGATAGCGACCACTATCGTCTGACATCGATAGCCAGTTGCCTATTATCGATAGTCCACGATAGTTATTTCTTTCCGTCATTGGCCTTTTTCGCCCTAACAGAAATTGTACAGCTGTTTGCAGTTAACTAGTGAGGAGTGTGTTCCAATTCATAGGTGTGCATTTAGGTATCTCTGTGTACCTGGGACTTCAGTGCCTAACCGTAGTTCAGTTGATGCTAATAAGGAACAAAAAATGGGATTTATACGTTTTCAGAGATTGTATGTAGGCGAGAAAAGATAAGGCACATATTAGGTCAAAGACTTCATGAAAGCAACTGGAAACTCTCCTGCCATCTGTTGAATGCTGTAAAATATTTTTCCAAAGATATTACAATACCCGAGAAATGTCGGGCGATTGCAATATGAACACTGCTGCTGAACGAGAATTTCTCGGGCGGTCACGTTATGGGCAAGCGCGTACAGCCCGAGAATGTCTCGGACGTGCCACTGAAGAGATTAATGAGTGATTCCGATTTGAATTTCAGAAATTACATAGCATGAAATAGTTGCGCTTTTTACTGATTTGTTTGTGGATTGTGTTCAATAAATGTTCTATTTTCAGGCATAATGATATGATTCGTTCCACTATCGATAGTAGGTCAAATAATATCGGAAAATATCGATATTTTGCCGCCTGAACTTTGAACCATACATTACATTTGTTCTTGTTTGCAGAAAATTTCTGTTCGAAGTAAAAAAAAAAAAAGGCGCACAATAATATCACATACTCCAAGATTTGTAAACACAGTATAAAAATCCAATCACCACACTACGCAATAACAAAAATAAACTGATTAGCATATAACTGTCAGCTCTCAATATCTAGCCAAACAGGCATCTCATTGCAAACACATTGAACATTTATGACAGCAAAACAACATACAGTAGAGTCTCGCTCAACCGACCTTCGCTTATCCGACACTCCGTGTTATCCGACCCGACACTGGTAGTCTTAATTTGAACTTTAGGTGGATGCAATTCTGGGACACGGGGTGTGGAGGGTGCGACTGTGGGACAAGCACTGGCAGTCATGCGGTAGGATTGTTCAATGTAGTATTGGTTGGGTGCGGATGTCATAGTTTTCATATCCTCTGTGAGTATGGCGAGTAAACGTAAGAAAGTGATTGTTTCTGTGGAAGACAAGTAGAGTGGGTTAAAGAGACTGGACAAAGGGGAAACTCTCCAAAAAAATGGCTTCAGATTATGGTGTTGGACGTGTTACAGTGGGAGACTGAAAACATACGAGGGAATAAATTGAAAAGTAGTGCTCTACCAGAGCAACAAGTGGTGCGCTGAAAATTAGAAAAAGCAATGAAAAATGTGGGTACGAAAAAGTAAGCACTATATCCAGAAGAGGAGTTTAATATAGGGACCCTAATTTTACTGCCAGTGCTGGGTGGCTTGATCGGTGGAAAAAACGGTACGGCATTGGGCAGCTTAATATCTGTGGAGAAAAACTATCAGCTAAATCCGATGAGGTTGTGAAATTTTAAAGACAATTTCAAGAAATAATTCTTGCTGAAGGATTAACCGGTGATCAGATTTTTAATTGTAATGAGACTGGGCTGAATTTCAAGATGCTGACTTAAAAACTCTTGCAGCCCAAGCCAAGACGTCTGCACCTGGCTACAGGCGTAGTAAGAAAAAAGTACTGCATCTACTGTACAATTGAATTAACAAGTCAATAAATAGAGTCCCAAAAACATATTACATAATACAGTATAGCCTTCATATTTGTTTTAGTTCATTTTTCAAAGTTATTCCGTATTATCCGACATTTTCGGTGATCCGACGTACTCCAGGTCCCGTTTAAGTCGGATAATCGAGACTCTACTGTACATAAAACTGGAAACGCGGTCATTTGCGGTATAGAGCTTCTTGTCAGTGACTAGGAGGCCAGCGCCCCAGCGGCATTATGGTGATTTTTTTCAATTACAGCTCTATGCTGGCATCGCCCTCTACTATGACTGCGCTAATACGCCTTCTCATTCGCCCAGCACGGCCGACTGGATCCCTCGCTGCGCTAGCTAGAGCGACGCATAAAGTCGGCCGTGCGCCCAGTCACACATGTAAACGAGCACCACCGCCGTCTCGATCTTCTTATACTGCCTGCTCTATGCCACTAGTTTAACACAGGAAGGCGCGACTACCAATATTTCTCCAAGTCGCCGTAAGAGTGCAGCAGTAGATGCACAATCTTCGCTGTCAGTGTGGATGTAGCACTGTGTTATTGGAGCATGAATGTGTGTGAAAACCTGAGTTATTTCGTAAAATGAGAAAACGTGTCTGGTCACTTCCGTTCGTACAAGATTTTTTTTTATTTTTTTTATTTTTTTTTTAGTTGCTTTACGTCGCACCGACACAGATAGGTCGCATAGAGCAGGCAGTATAGGAGGATCGAGACGGCCGTGACGAGCACAAACGAGCGGACATGGCGTAGTTACCAGTTCAGACGCTTGGAGCGTGAGAAGCTGGCATTAGTCTGCTTGACCGTTGCCTACGAGATATACAAGGCCGGGAAATACAGCACACTAGACTCGTCCTCGAGATACTTTCGACAAGCGCCGCTAGAGTTCTCTTTACTGATCTGTCTCGCCCGCTCATTGCAACACGTTCGAATTTGAAAAACTAAAAAAAAAAAAAATTTATTAGTCATTTCAGAAGGCAGCAAACAGATATGAGATCAAAGATAGACCAAGGGCCATTGTTTGACTTATTTTCTACAACGTATTTCTTACAATAAGCTTAAACGAAATAAGTAATTCACGAAAGAAGCAGAGAAATCTGATAGCGAGTTTGTCACTTCTTACCAAGTCCTTTTTTAGTGCCTCAGAGTATCCGATAAGCGGATCGAGATTGCGGTCATAAATAACTTTGGGTTTCATCGCCCTTTCACCAATTATCAGCGATCCAATCTTTTCCTCCGCACATCTGGTGTTTAGACACTCGTATTGAAGCCGCTGTTGGGTGAGCGATGTTATGCCCGTTCCGCCATTAGAAAATCCTATGTAAATTTCTAGCGTCTTCTGATACGGTAGAGTTAGGCAGTGCAAGGATCACAGAAATCTGTGACTGGTAAGTGCTTTCCTATGCCAGAGGACTCAAATATTTAGCGTCGTTTCACCGTATTTCTCTTTTTTCTTCCTGTAAAATTAAATTTGTGTTCGCCTCCGTGGTGTAGTGGTTAGTGTGATTAGCTGTCACCCGCGGAGGTCCGGGTTCAATTCCCGGCCCTGCCACGAAATTTGAAAAGTGATACGAGGGCTGGAACGGGATCCACTCAGCCTCGCAAGGTCACCTGAGTAGAGGTGGGTTCGATTCCCACCTTAGCCATCCTCGAAGTTGTTTTCCGTGGTTTCCCACTTCTCCTCCAGGCAAATGCCGGGATAGTACCTAACTTATGGCCACGGCTGCTTCCTTACCCTCTTCCCTACCTGTCCTTTCCAATCTTCCCATCCCTCCACAAGGCCCCTGTTCAGCATAGAAGGTGAGGCTGCCTGGGCGAGGTACTGGTCATCCTCCCCAGCTGTATCCCCCGACCCAAAGTCTGGCGCTCCAGGACACTACCCTTGAGGCGGTAGAGGTGGGATCCCTCGCTGCGTCCGAGAGAAAACCCGACCCTGGAGGGTAAAGGGATGAAGATAGAAGAAGAAAATAAAATTCGTTCTAACAGGAATAAAGCTCCTAAATGACCAATCTTAGCATGCTTTGACTAATGTGCTTACACTGAAATCTGTTTTATGAGAATTCCTAGGTACCTAAAGAGATCCTACTACATCACCTTGCCTAGACATAGTTTGCTTCCATTTCTCCCTTAAACCGCACCTGGAAGGGAAACTATGGAACGTCAGTTTTCATGCTTTTTTAGTGTCATCCGAAATACAGAGAGGTACACAACAGTGCACCTTCTTCTCAACCTCACAGACACTCACCGACAGAAACAATATTCACAATAAATTGCACGAAATCAACACAGCAATCACAATTACTCTGCATATCACAATGTTAAAGTCCGCCAAGAACAGAACGGAAACCTGACATCTAGCGGCCAAACCGTGAACACGGTCGGGCCGCTTTTTCAGCGACAAATTAGTAGCTATGTCCCGGCCTTGTATATCTCGTAGGCAACGGCTTGACGAGACACGCTCAAAGATCATTGCTAAGCGTGCTGGTGTAGTTTGAGCCTGTGTTTACCTTATTTGGCTTGTTTCTTTGGGCGTGAACCGTTTTAATGTTTATGGACATAATATTTACTGCCGTGTGTCTTAATGTAGGATGAAAAGCAGATCTGGAAGTGGGATTTCGTTTCATGAATTTTCTCTGAACGAGCAACAACGTCATAAATGGCTAAATGTTATTTCAAGAAAGGATTTCGCACCGAATTTCAATTAGAGATCATCGAAACGATATGTTTGCCACACCGAATAAATCCACACTTTCACGCTACGTAGGAGATATAAACTGCGAGACTGGAATAACACTCTTAGTAAAGGAGCGCCTCTGAGCAGAAAGTCAGTGCCTAAATGAAGCAGAGAGATTGTGATTGTTGGTAGTCCATTGAACATCAGATGTTATATGACAAGAAACTCGACACCTTCTTTCAACAGAGAGCCGCTTCATTCCACGTTGAGCGAATAAAAGCTACTGAAGATGACTGTCATGCAAGCGAAACTAGAAATCGAATTACCCTAGTCAATAACATTTTTTGTTTCATAGTTTCTGCTGTGACTACAAAATAAAGGTTATAGCAGCATTTTTCTGCTTTCAAAGGCTTTTAGGTACAGAGCTACATACTATAACACTCAAAACAATAAAGGAAGTCGAAGCTTGCGGTTTTTCGTGTTGCGCATTGTGAGTGACAATCATAAGATAAATGTTAGCAGGTTAAGAAGAATGTCTTCTTCAAAACACATTCAACCGAAGATTTGTCATCCTGTTGATAGTGAAATGCCTCTTCTTGCTTTCGACAAATGGCACATTCTGAAAAGTAAGAAATTACTCAAAAAATGTATGTTTGATGGTTACCATAATATAAATGGTGATTTTGTCAAGAAACTGTATGAGATGCAATCAAATGAAACCGTGAAACCGGTTCATTTTTCTTACTTGCAAAGATATCGAGCCGTCTAAGTTTAAGAAAATGAAAGTGTGGCGCGCGAAAGGTTTGTTTTTCGCGACTGAAGTAATAACAGCCCTAGAATATTAAAAAAAAACATTCGTATACAGATACGCAAGATTTTTTAATGCAGGTACCACTGTCAAATATATGTTCCCGATAAAAAATTGATTCGACATAGTGTCAGTAGCACAAATGTAGCAACGTTACAGTCGGACGAGATGTTTGGTTCCTTTGACAAGACTAAGGTGTTCAACAGTGCTAATAGACGTGGTTAATAAAAGAGGCTGAAACAGCAGGCTGCAGTACCCATCTGCCTTGCCACTGTGGATTCTGAAAGTTATTAATGATTTTGTATTGAAAACACAAGCATTTGTGCATAAAAATCCTGTTGCGTCTATGAGTGACTATTTAGTGCCTGTGTTACGTGATTTTCCTCACTTCAGTTGTCCTGAAATCGGACATTCATAGCTATTGAGTCAAGTTATTTGCGAGTGTGCTATTCCTGTAGGTTTAAATAACATAGCCACATAAATAACAGATCTTTGAAAGATTTGAACGCGAGAACTCGAAACAAACAGAAAAATGTGTAAAATTATTTATTTTCTGCAGTATTTACTACCTACAGTTAACATTATTTTGTACGGTTTTCCTCTGCGGAGGGGTACGTTCTTCACTGAATTTCTTTATTAAGGTGTAAGGTGTGATTCAAGTATGTTTATTGAGTGATTGGCTATATATTTGAACAAAAATATACAAAACACTTACGTGTGCTGTAATGAACAACCGTGTTTCAATTCCAGCGAAGCAGCGCTCGGTGGTAAAAATGAGAACTAGGCCCATATCGCCTAGGCCGACTTGATGCGTCGCTCTAGCTAGCTCCTTACGGAGCGCAGCGAGGGATCCAATCAATCAATCAATCAATCAATCAATCAATCAATCAATCAATCAATCAATCAATCAATCAATCAATACTGATCTGCATTTAGGGCAGTCGCCCAGGTGGCAGATTCCCTATCTGTTGCTTTTCTAGCCTTTTCCTAAATTATTTCAAAGAAATTGGAAATTTATTGAAGTCTCCCTCGGTAAATTATTCCTATCCCTAACTCCCCTTCCTATAAATGAATATTTGCCCCAGTTTGTCCTCTTGAATTCCAACTTTATCCTCATATTGTGATCTTTCCTACTTTTATAAACGCCACCCAAACTTATTTGTCTACTAATGGCATTCCACGCCATCTCTCCGCTGACAGCTCGAAACATACCACTTAGTCGAGCAGCTTTTCTTCTTTCTCTCAGTTCTTCCCAACCCAAACTTTGCAACATTTTTGTAACGCTACTCTTTTGTAGGAAATCACCCAGAACAAATCGAGCTGCTTTTCTTTGGATTTTTTTCCAGTTCTTGAATCAGGTAATCCTGGTGAGGGTCCCATACACTGGAACCATACTCTAGTTGGGGTCTTACCAGAGACTTATATGCCCTCTCCTTTACATCCTTACTACAACCCCTAAACACCCTCATAACCATGTGCAGAGATCTGTACCCTTTATTTACAATCCCATTTATGTGATTACCCCAATGAAGATCTTTCCTTATATTAACACCTAGATACTTACAATGATCCCCAAAAGGAACTTTCACCCCATCAACGCAGTAATTAAAACTGAGAGGACTTTTCCTATTTGTGAAACTCACAACCTGACTTTTAACACCGTTTATCAACATACCATTGCCTGCTGTCCATCGAACAACATTTTCGAGGTCACGTTGCAGTTGCTCACAATCTTGTAACTTATTTATCACTCTATAGAGAATAACATCATGCGCAAAAAAGCCTTACCTCCTATTCCACTCCTTTACTCATCATTTATATATATAAGAAAACATAAAGGTCCGATAATACTGCCTTGAGGAATTCCCCTCTTAATTATTACAGGGTCCGATAAAGCTTCACCAACTCTAATTCTCTGAGATCTATCTGTGATTAGATCACATCTCGACACGTGGTGCTGGTGGCCTAACTATTAGCGGCAGATATCGCTCATATTGCTGTATTGGGAAGGCGTATTAACGCAGTCATAGTAGAGGGCGATGATGCTAGGCTTCACAAGTGATTTTCAAGGCCGGTATAAGGAGCGCAGCGAGGGATCCAGTCGACCGTGGGTCAATGCATTGTTGTTGCGCTTAAGCACCACTACGAGCGCTAATATGAGTCAATGCAGAGTTTCACTATGATATATAACTACATGTTCTGTGGATATTTTTCAAAAATAAAAAATGTCTGAGGGTATTGAAGTTAGGAACACCGTTACAGAAAGAATTCTGTAAATAAGTTAATTTTGCTAGCATCTGGATAAAAAAGGACTAAGGAAACAAGCGATTTTAGGCTGTTCCTTCGGAACTGCATTTGGACCGGAAGTGATACTCGATTTTTCTTTTTTTTACTTTGATAGAGCTATCCAAGACTCTCAAGGGCATTTAGCCCCTCAACTTTCGGCACAATTGAGCAAATTACTTAATTTAACGTTTCTCATAATATGGTGATACCTACTTTGTTTCCTAAGAAATATTTCCAACATTAAAATGGTTGGTTCACATCAGGAAGTACGTGAAAGAAATTAACATCATGGAAACAGACATCCACCACAGACAGAAACAGGATACAGACAACCGATGGATTTCGGGAGCCAGAAACAGCTATTATTATTATTATTATTATTATTATTATTATTAAGCAACTTTTCATTCTCCTTCTGAAAGGGGAGTCGGGCCGCCTAGAAGGCAACGCCATGTCTTTGGCCAGGAAATTCAGGCGGTTTAAAGCTGGAGTGAGGGATGTAGGAGTTGGGTGGGGGATTTGTGGAAATAAGGAGATGGAAGGCGGGGAGGGTTCATTAGACGAATGTAAAGAAAAGAAGCTCCAAAATTGAAATCAAAGAGTTATTTAAGAGTTCTATAGCTGGCAAAAATTGACTCGATAATAATAATGGTTTTACGCACATTTACCACTTGTATGGTTTTTGGAGCGCCGAGGTGCCGGAATTGTGTCCCGCAGGTCTTTTACATATCATTTTATATACCGACACGAGGATGATGTATTCGAGCACCTTCAAATACCACCGGAATGAGGCTAGGACCGATTCCACCAACTTGAGCACAGAAGGCCAGTGCTTTACCACCTGAGCGAGTTAGCCTGACTCTAGGTAGCAAAAGTATTCAGACATTTATGTATGATGCAGCTCTTTATCCATTTGTGTATCCACAGCCAACTGGATCCATGTACAGGAGCTACCTATAGCGACACATTAATTCGGCCGTGGGGAAACGTTTTTACAATTTGTTCTACGTCGGAATGACACAGATAGGTCTTATGGCGACAACTGGTCCTGATTAAGGTACAGCCCCAGTATTTGCCTGGTGTGAAAATGGGAAGCCGCCGGATAGAGATGTGCATCACAATCACGAACTGTTATTTACTCACAGATACCAAAGAGTAGCAATCACAATATGTGATTGATGGAGCAAAATATCTGTGATTTACAATTTTTTCGTCTTGTTCGACGAATAACTGCAGTCCCTGTAGAACATGCATTAAACTGATTTAAATCATATTTGTATTAAAAACGTGCCGAATTAGGCAGACATTCTCGTAGCAACGAACTCGAGTGGCAACATTAAAAACTATCATTGTGTGACGCTGCTACTAGCGCTCGTGATAAAGTGCCACTGCCATGCAGCTGAGAGCCTACGACTGCTACCGGCCGACCAATTGCAGTCGATGTTCTGGTTTAGCTGTGATTGCTACCGTGCAGCCAATAGGAGAGGAGTTCTTATATCTGCTACACAGAGGCCCGTCTGTCACCTTATGGAGTCACAGTGCTGTGCCCAAGAGTAACTTTGCAGTCGACCTTCCCGCTTAGCTGTGATTGCTACCGTGCAGCCAATAGGAGAGGAGTTCTTATAATCTACTACCCAGAGGCCCGTCTGTCACATTATGGAGTCACAGTAACTTTGCAGTCGACCTTCCCGCTTAGCTGTGATTGCTACCGTGCAGCCAATAGGAGAGGAGTTCTTATATCTGCTACACAGAGGCCCGTCTGTCACCTTATGGAGTCACAGTGCTGTGCCCAAGAGTAACTTCGTAGTCGACCTTCCCGCTTAGCTGTGATTGCTACCGTGCAGCCAATAGGAGAGGAGTCCTTATACCTGCTATCCAGATGTTCGCCTGTCACATCGAATCGCCACCAATATCCGATAGCGAGCACTCACAAAAAATACCTACACTTTTGTTCCTATGTTTTTACAGCTGATGAACCGTTACTTTTTAATTTGCCGAGTTATTATTAGTTAGTGTTGTGGGTAATATTGAGGTATTAAAATGGAGCTTTCAACGAAAAGGAGGAAAACAAGTGATATATGGACGTTCTATAATATCATTGACGATAACTTCGCTCGGTGTAGAATGTGTAAGAATAAATTTTCGTACAAAACTTCAACATCGAATCTGAAAAAGCACATAACCAGTAAACACCCAACCGTGGCGGCGCCCTCAGTAAGTCTGAATCAAGTAAATTTAATTTTTAGCTATATGTTCATTAATCAATGGTGTTATTATTATTTTTTTAAATGTACAGATGAGTCATTTGTATTGAAAATGTTACATCCCTAGTATGTGTGTTTATTGTAGGTGTCCCACCGTAAAGAAGACAGCTATGACTCGCAACAAACATCTCTTGCCCCTATTTCTTCAATAGGGAGAAGTTCAGATACTCCACCTGATGAAATACCTACTTGCTCTTCGTCTGCAGGAGAACATTTAACTGAGATACCTTGCGCATTATCTAGTGTTCCCAGACCCATAGGACCCAGAACAACATTACGTCAGGAATCTGTATCAAAATTTGTTCCGAAGAAGTTAACCGCTAAAGAAAGAAATCATATTGATAATTCATTACTGAAATTGTTTGTTTGTGACTTACAACCATTCAGTGTGGTCGAAGACGAAGGTTTTCTAGCATATTCTCATGCACTGAATTCAAATTATCAGCCACCAAGCCGCAAAACCATTTCGAAAACATTGATTCCTGCACTATCTGAAGAGTGTGTGACAAATGTCAGAAGTATTTTGAAGTCTGTTACAAAACTGTGTTTGACTACAGACTGTTGGACGTCACTAAATAATCAGAGCTTCTTAGCCATAACAGTCCACTTCGTAAATGAAAACTTCGAACTGGTGTCAGTATTGCTTGACTGTACTTTAATTGAGGGTAGCCACACTAATGTCAACCTTGCTAATAAAATAAAAGAATGTGTCAGTTCATGGGGTCTGGAAAGTGCTATTTTGCTAGCTGTTTCGGACAATGCAGCCAATATTAAAAGTGCTATAGTGAACGAACTTAGGTGGAAACATTTCGGATGTTTCGCACACACACTGAATTTGATTTTAATGGATGCCTTGAATTTAGTGATGCCAGTCGTCGAGAAGGTAAAAAGCATAGTTGCGCACTTCAAGAGAAGCACTATTGCCAACGAGAAGCTGTGCAGTTACCAGACCAAGAATGGCCCAGGACAGCCGAAAAAGTTATTGCAGCAAGTGGCGACACGTTGGAACTCTGTTTATTTTATGTTTGACAGATTTGTTGAACTTGAAGATGCCATACGTAGCACAGTTGCATTACTTGACACAGATTTACCAGTGATCACTGCAGATGAGTGGGCAACAATGAAAGAAATGTGTCGCGTTCTAAAACCATTTGAAAGTGCTACAAGGTTTATTAGTGGGGAAAACTATGCCACTGCATCAGTCGTCATTGTGTTGGTTAACTGCTTAAGTGATATGTGCCGAAAATCGCTTAGCAGTAACTTGAGCGAAAAAGTAAAAGCTGTGGTCTTGAAGATTGAAAGTGGTTTGTTAACAAGGCTGGGATCAGTTGAGAGTAGCAAAACAATATCTATCTGCACATTCCTTGATCCACGTTTTAAGACTCTGCCATTCAAAAATGCCACTGCTGCTGAAAATGCAAAAAAACATGTGATTGAAATGATTGCTGAAAAACTTAATCAGAATACTCCAACTGAAAATCAGACTACTCAAGCTGTTTCTCATGATGATCCAGATGAACTTTCTTTATGGGATTCATTCGACAAGTCTGTGGCTAAAGCTCAACCCTGCGGTACTGGAAAGTCTAGAGCTATAATTGAAGTACAGAGATATTTAGAAGATGACATTCTACCACGGCAAATGGACCCTTTGCAATGGTGGCGAGAGAGAGTGTACAACTATCCACACCTTAGTTTGGTTGCTAGAGAGTATCTGTGTGCTTTGGCTTCGTCCGTGCCATGCGAAAGGGTATTTTCCAAAGCTGGTAATGTGCTGAACGAACGTCGCACCAGGTTAAGTGACAAGAAAACTAGCATGCTTTTGTTTCTGAATGCGAATGCATCACTTAACAAGCAGGCCTAATTTGGTGACATCCCAAATTCTAACTGTAATTTAGTGTACTGTGTTAGTTACATAAGTAGGCTTAAGCTTGTTGACGTGTGGGCTTATTTTATTTTATGTTTGGATGTTGATGGTATTAGCGGTGCGCTCTACGCCGCTAAGCATGCTGGGAATATAAACAACAAAAATGGCTTCGTCTTCATAGCGACATAGCCGGAGAATGTTATGTGCGTAACTGCGTATTAACTGCTAAGTAGGAGGCACATCCCTGGCTGCTATATATCCAGTGGGCTCCATAGATTACCACAATAGAATTAAAAGCACGTCAGCATACGAGGAGATTGCAAGAGAAATATCTAAAGGAAGTGGGCAGGTTTTATGTTTATTACCGGTACCTATAAGTAAACACTATCAGCAATGTTTGATTTATGACGATATTCTCATATATTATTGTTGTTATTATTATTATTGGATGCCTAAAATGTTCTCGTGCAGTAAGACATTAATTTCCATTCCATTGCTATCATTTTTTATTCGATCCATGTGAATAAATTAAATATATCATAACATCTTCAAATGATATTATGGGAGTGGCCTAATACATTACAAAAATTATGTTGAAGGTAACCTGTTGTTACTAACTGTTATCAAATAACAGGTAAAAATAACAGATACTGAAAAGTAGCAATCACAGTTATAGCTGTGATTTAAAAATGTCCGTTATTCCCATCTCTACCGCCGGATACCAGGTAACTCCAACAATCCCACACCAATGTGGGAGAGATAATTATTATTTACTTAATATGTGAGTCCCCTTCGAGTTCGAGGGAACCTCCAAAAATTACTAAAAGTACGTAAATATTCCCCTTTATGATTTCATCAATTCCAATAAATATTTATATCATAGTATTTGCTGCAATATTATGAGTAGTAACATCGGAATAGCATATAAATAGAAAATATTCTTCCAATTCAACCTTCTTTTTCATTGTTATCTAACGAAGAATTTTTTCCCCATCATCATATATAGTCAGTTTACTCAATAGATATTATATACTAACGAATTAATCAAGTTTTATAGTTCTAATCACCAGGTTGCAAGTTTAATGGACCTTATGGTTTCAGTCTGTAGCTAGCTTCAGATAGTTCCCGACATAAATTTTAGATGGCGCTGGAGGTCATTCACAACTGCAGTGACTCTATATGTACAGTGTGGCCAAGGCCAGTCCAGCCGCCATGTTTTTGCCAAGTACTCAATCCGGTGATAGATGAAGGAGAGTGATATTATTGTTATTATTATTATTATTATTATTTCAATAAAGAGTAGACTAGGTCAACGTTTTAAGATGTTATTTATTTTGCTTATGCTGTATGTATATAGGCCTATCAGTACTTGTTATATTCAGAGCCTGACTACCTGCCGTAAAACTTCAAAATTTAGAGTTATACGTGGTATAGGCCTACAAGTCACTATTATTGAAGAGGTTAGAAATTCTGCGATGGTAGCTAGGTCTATATAGTAAAATAGTTTAATCATTGTCTTGAATAATGTATGTGATGACTGTAAAATTAGCCTACATTTAATTTTTTTTAATTTGCTTTACGTCGCACTGACACTGATAGGTCTTATGGCGACGATGGGACTGAAAAGGCCTAGGAATGGTAAGGAAGCGGCCGTGGCCTTAATTAAGGTACACCCCCAGCATTTGCCTGTTGCCTGGTGTGAAAATGGGAAACCACGGAAAACCATCTTCAGGGCTGCCGACAGTGGGGTTCGAACCCACTATCTCCCAGATGCAAGCTCACATCTGCGCGACCCTATCCGCTCGGCCAACTCGCCCGTTTATTTAAATTTAAGAAAATTATAACATTACCATATATCAGGTTACAGAGTTTTACATATCAGAATATACAACGCAGTATCATAAAACTATACATAGAAATTTACTTTTTATATATGACTTATCGGTATGTATATAATCTGAACACACGCAGAAGATAGAAAATAATATGACTAGTTAACCTATGGGTAGACAAAATTGTATTACCTAGCTCCATATTTATGTTAACGTAATATAAGTTAACATAATATACTGTACCATTTTATTTATTTATTTATTTATTTATTTATTTATTTATTTATTTATTGTGCTTCAGACAGGTACAAACCTAATGATGTGAAACACATATACATATACTATTACATTAGATAAAAACAAATATTAAATTAAAATTATAATACCTCTTATGAAAGTCCTTGTAAAATAAAGTCATAAATGAAATAAAAAATACACTTTTCTTCAGTAACATAGTATTACAAATATTCCGTTACATATGCACATATTATAACAAGGTATTTAAAATATTACAATTAAAATTATTTACGAACTGCTTTAAAGCTGCATTAGTACTGTAATTATAGTGATGTTATCGAAGATAATAATGATAATGAGCTAGATGGTATAACTAGAAACTACAATATTAACTAAAGTTATGAGGCTAACAATGGGAATCGGCAAAGTGGGATTTTAACTTAGAACAGACAACAATTAATTTATTTGTTTACATTGTTTTACTATGGATGTGTATGTAGTTGCAAATATATCTATTCTATACTCATTGCTATATTTATTAAATATTTTCATTGAGTTTAACACTGGTGAATTACTATGTTGTTGGGTTCTTGATCTAGAGCAGTAGAAAGTAACATATTTCGGGCGTGTAGATGGATTAGGGACAGACAAGTTGAACAGAGAGAGCAAGTTAGAGCTACCAATAATATTGTTAAATAATTTGTAGACAAATAGAAGAACTGCAATTACTCGTCTTTTTGCTAAGGACTTATAGCCAAGTTGTTTCATTAAGTCATCATACGAATCAAATTTAGTACTCGTGGTACTAATAGAAATAATAGCGAAAACCTGCTACTCTTTAATGGCGAAAACAAGCAACTGCCATGGTCCTCGGGTTGTGTATAGTTGTCCTTTAATGATGTCTACGGTTCGATCCCCGCAACGAGGAATTAAATATTAGTATCACTATACAACAAGCCCATCGTTTGAGAAAATACTATTTGTTGCTCGGTGAAAACAAGCAGTTGTTATGGTCCCGGTATACTTGTATTCAGGACTCAATTATCGACCACCCGCTGTTCGATTTCCGTGATGTGCGACTAATTCTGTGCCCCGGTTCGGTTAGTACTGGTAGATATCCGCTGTATTTTAAACATTATATTTGCTACTATCGGTTTTGCTAATGCACTGTTATCAATACCTTCTTCTTTTTCTACCGTTCTTCCCACAACTGTGGGGTTGTGGATGAGAACTGCGCCACACATGTGGATTTGGTCCTGTTTAGCGGCCGGATGCTATTCCTGACGCATATCGTATATAGAGGGATGTAACCACTATTGCGTGTTTCTGTGGTGATTTGTAGTGTGGTATGTTGTCTGAATATGAAGAGGAGAGTGTTGGGACAAACGCAAACACCCAGTCCCCAAGCCCGACCTATTAAAATACCCCACCAGGCCGGGAATCGAACCCGGGACACTCTGAACCGAAGGGCAGTACACTGACCATTCAACCACGGAGTCGGACTATTATTTTTTATCATTATAATGTATGGGAAAACTCAACTGGATGCTAGCCGGCACTTATAACCACGTTCTTTAATAGATGAATAGCCATAAAAGTTTGAATTCGAGAATATATCAATCATAATACCTCATACGGTGAAAATGAATTAGACTTACAGTATATGATCGGAAGTGACCTTTCCTGTGAGTTTTGTTAAGTACAGGTTTCAGATAAAACAGATATTTTCTGGGATACTTGAAAATTTGTAAAAACAATAATATAATCGTGAACATCTCTGTTATTTACCTTACACAGTAAAATCGCAAAAAAAAAACTAAAATGTCGGAAATTATATTCTAAACAACTTTCCTTATGTACAGGTTTTCGATGCGGCGAATATTAACGGAGAAATCTGACATTTACTGTCTTGGCCTCTATAAAATTACTAACCCATTTTTTTTATTGTTACCATTATAATGCATGAAACAACTCTACTCGGTGTTGGGAGCGTCTTATAACGTGCTGAAAACAATCAATTGCCTAATTCATTTTAAAAAACTTTCCTGAATTGTTTCTACAACCATAAGCATAACAGCCTGGCGTAATTTTCTTCAAAACTCAGACCTCAGAAATACGTAAATTCACACACATTTCTTAACTAATAATACTAAATAATCTTCCGTGTTTAATAAGAACATATTTTCGGAGAATTAAGGTTAAAACAGGTAGTCTGTACTTCGCTGAAATTGCAAAATGAGTGATCTTACGCTGTGCCGAATAGATAGTTTAAATCAGCTGACGGGACATTTGGCTAAAATATGGCGGAGCCAATCAGAATGAAGCACTCGTTGGCCACACTGTACTTCACAACGTGTAGACAGGTTCTGAAGATGGCAGGCAAGTAGGCATGAAATGAGCGATATTAATAATTACAGGCAGTTTGCCTCGAAATAAAATATTTCAAGTCTAACCTCAATCAGTGGGCCCTTAGCCATATAAGGTCAAGCATTATGGATATAAGATTGCTGGATTGCATCAAATTCGACTTTACCCAATCGATTAACCTTGTTCGAACTCACATCGATTTTAAACGATAGAGCCCAAGTGTTGTTCTTTGAATTGGTTTCGAATTCTGTACCCATGCGTTGTATTCTATCTTAGAGCATTAATACTAGTTTTATTATTAAGAAGCATGGTTATATCGACTTTGTTCTTGCTCGGCACACGGTTATATGACGATAATAATAATAATAAAAAATAAAAATAATAATAATAATTAAATTATTATTATTATTATTATTATTATTATTATTATTATTATTAAATTATTATTACTATTATCTATCACATTTATTACTGCAGAGAATCAGTAGCGCAGCCAAGATTTCAGTTTGGTGGGGGGGGGGGGTCCAGTAAGGTAGTTCTTCATCCAGAATTTTATTTTGATAGGTGTCCAAACTTCCAGAGTTTAGGTCCTTTAGAATACTAAAATGGAAATGAGTGTCCTTGGATCCAAGTAAGACTGGCGAATTCGTGCAGATTCCGGAAGATAATAGTATTCTTCTTCTTCCTCTTCCTCTTCCACTTTTCCAGCATCTATGTGGTCGCGGGGGGGGGGACCGTATCGAGCCTGTGGATTTGGCCCTGTTTTACGGCCGGATGCCAATCCCGACGCCAACCCTATATGGAGGTATGTAATCACTGTTGTGTGTTTCTTTGGTAGTGTAGTATGTTTTCTGAATACGAAGAGGAAAGAAGTGTTGGGACAAACACCAAGTCCCAGAGCCAGAAGAATTAATCAGACCCATTAAAATCCCCAACCCGACCGGAAATCGAACCCGGGAACCTCTGAACCGAAGGCCTCAACACAAACACTGATCATTCAGCCAATGAGTCTGACTCCGGAAGCTAATAGTAATATACATTATACATAAAATGCTTGATAAAAGTGCATTCGTTAAAACTCCTGAGGTGTCTGAACTCCTTGGACGACAGCCCCCCCCCCCCCCCCGACCAACCTCTGTTACTCTCCCATCCCAATATAACTGCAGAATTTCATATATTCGGAGTACAAGTGAAATCAATGCAAGAATAAACAGCGTGTAACAGTAAACGACAAGGCCTCTAAATGGAAAATGAAACTTAGTGGTGTCCCACAGGGCAGTATTCTAGGGCCCTTACTTTTCTATCTTTATATCAGTGACAAACCAACTGTGACAGGATATAACACACACCACCTCTATGCTGACGATCTTCAAATACAACCTGTGACAATAAACCTCTGTGAATGAAGTCAGAACGGTCGATCTGGCAACACACAACGCTGCACCTGCGTAGCAGCATGTTTTGACCACCTGCACCCAACGTTGTTCAGTTGAGCGTCGTGTAAGACCTGTTTGACACATTGCGTGTTTAGTGCGTTGGTTCTGAACTGCGAACAGGAACATGAAAGACCAAACGATCAATGTACAGTTTTGTTTTAAGATTAGCAAGACACCGAAAGAAACGCATGCGATGCTGGTACGTGTTTATGAAGATCATGCATTGTCCTTGAAGTATGTGTACGAGTGGTTCGACGGTTTTCAAGGAGGCCAGGAAAGTGCTTCTGACAACCCCCGTAGCGGAAGATCGGCGACCGCCGTCAGTGACGAAAACTATGAGAAGGTGAGGACATTAATCACGAACGATTGGCGATTAACTGTGCGCATGATAGCGGATGAACTGCAGATTAACCTGAATCCGTGCGACAAATCGTTACCCAGAAGTTAGGGAGAGGAAAACGTATTCTCGTCTTGTGCCACTTCACTTGACTGACGATCAGAAGCAGGCACGTTTAGAGGATTCACAGGATTTTGTCGAAACGGCGGATGCGGCACCAACTTTCTTGAACTGTATTGTCACTGAGGACGTAACCTGGTGTCTCATGTACGACCCTGAAACGAAACTGCAAAGCATGGAATGGCGTTCTCCGGGATCCCCTCGTCGGAAAAAGGTCAGAGCCGAAAAATCACGCATCAAACTCGCTTTGAAAGGAAAGAGATTTGACGATATTCCTGACATCCAACGAAACGTGACGAGGCTTTTGAATACCATCCCAAAGGAAGCCTTCTTGCAAAGTTTCCAGGACATGTATCGCCGATCTCAGCAGTGCATAGTTATGGGACGGGACTATTTCGAAGGACAGTGAGGTCACTGTCGTGCAATGTTCATCTATGTTGATAGTACAGGACTATTCACCGAACTTTGTCACAGGCTGTATATCGACACTGCAAGGCACGATATTAACAATGACCTTCGACGACTCAGTATATATGACAACGAAATTCTCTTATACTAAATTCCACAAAATTACAGGCAATCATAATTGGATCACGAAAATTACTGAGTTGCTCAAACAATGTCGCAATCCCACCTATCTTACTGAATGGTAACATTATTCCCTTCAGTAAAACAGTTATAAATCTCGGCGTAATTATGAATGAAACAGTTGATTGGTCTGATCACACGAAAGAAATACGTAAAAATATTTTTGGAGTGCTTCACCCTCTTAAACGGCAGAGGGATTTATTTCCATTTGAGCTAAAGGCTAAACTAATACAGACACTCATTCTCCCTATTATTGATTATTGTGAAGTTGTTTTAGTTGACATGACGAGAGAAGAAACACTTTAACTTCAACGGGCACTGAATTCCTGTCTGCGATTTATTTACAATATCGGGTACGATGTTCATTATTATTACCCCATTATTATCAGGCTGTCTCATGGCTGAAGCCTGATAAACGTCGGCAGATACAACTTTAACGATGCTGTTTAGAGTGTTAGCTGAAAGTCAGCCACTGTATCTCTCTTCTAAATTCACCTTTTTATCATCATTTCACAACTTAAATACACGTTCTAGAACCTTTCTTTCTATTCCACTGCACCGCACAAATAAAATTAATAGATCATTTGTGGTGACCGGCGCCAGATTACGGAATTCCCTGCCAAGTCAGGTCAGAGAAACTAGCTCTCTATCAGGACTTAACGTCACCTGCCGAGACTACCTGCTGAGGACAGCTGACTGAATGGCTGAAGTACGTAGGTGGATCAAAAGTTTAGTTGCACTAACGCGCCGCAGCAGCGCGCTGTGTGTTGCAAACGTGGGCACAGCAGAGAAAGGGACAGACACTGCCCACACGTCTGTTAGGCAGGTCGCTGTGGTGTCTCGTCTAGTATTGTGTGAATAGCGGCTAAATGCAATGGTGCGTCAATTGGACGTTCACTCCAAATATGAGGTGCGTGCGACAATCCGATTCCTATGGGCCAAAAGGAAGAATTGCACCGACATTCATCGTGAAATTAGTGATGTGTATGAGGAGAGGGCCATTTCCCGGCAAGGTATCGTAAAGCGGTGTCAGCAACTCGAAGCCGGACTCACGGATATCACAGACAGCCATCGCGAAGGCAGGCCCGCAACGTCCAGGACCCGTGCAAAGGTCAACAGTGTGAATGCGATCATTAGACAGAACCGGCGCATTAAACTGAGAGAAATCGCGACGCAGCTGAACATGTCATATGGCAGTGTGTTCGCCATTGTTCACGAGGACCTTGGATATCGTAAGCTGTGTCAAAGATGGGTCCCACGTATTCTCACCGATTAGCACAAGGGAGAACGTTTCCAATCTTCCCTGGAATTTTGCAACGGTATGCCGCAGACGGCAACGGTTTCTACAGCGAATCGTCACAGGCGACGAAACGTGGTTCCACCACTTCACCCCCAAAACGAAGAGAACAGCAATGGAATGGGTGCACCCTTCATCACCACAACGGAAGAAGGCCAAGGTTCAACCTTCAGCCGGTAAGGTTATGGCGACAGTGTTCTTTGACATGGAGAGTTTGCTGCACGTGGAATTCATGCCGAAAGGAACGACGATCAACGCGGCGTCATATTGTCAAACGTTGCACCAGTGGCGTAAAGCGATTACAGAGAAGCCTCGGTGGAAATTGGGCGCCGGCGTGATTTTGTTGCACTGTAACGCAACACCTCACAAGGCCCGCCAAACAAGAGAACTGCTGCAGCGTTTCAAGTGGGAGGTCTGGCAACGTCCACCCTAATGTCTCGACCTAGCGCCATGAGACTCATCAGTTCGGTAAGCTCAAAACGGAGCTCGGTGGTCGACGTTTCCAGACCGATGAGGTGAAGGCCGCTGTCTCCGAGTGGTTGCAGAACGCTGGAGGAAATTTCTATGCATCTGGCATCGACAACTTGGTTGTGCGTTCGCAGAAATGTTTGGAGTCTCTTAGAAACCATCTGGAAAAGTGACGTTACAGTGTATGTCGTTATAGTCGTGTTGCTGTTGTGTAGGTGGTGTAATAAAAGGCCATAACTGGGAAGTGCAACTTATTTTTTGATCTGTCCACGTATAAACGTTTGCGTGCCTGAGGATTAGTCATTTTTAAGATTTTTAATAACAATTTATTTTAATGTTAATTTAGTTAGTAATGTATTTTCCATTCTATTAATTTATATAAGTAGCTGTTTTTGGATGGTTCGGCCGCCACCGCCACTACAGGCCCTCGGCAGAGGCCTCCACCGCAATGACCTCCGGCAAGGTCATAACCACGTGCTTTTGTTTGTAAACAAAGCCACGTGCCTTTTGACAGCTGTCAAGCTGACAGCTACCATCTTTAAACAATAACGCATCGCTAACCTCAGTGCTACCATCTTGACGGCACTAAACCTCATAGCTACCCTCATTTGGCACGTGGTGGCGGGCAATTTGAAATTCCACGTGCTTTTTTGACGAGACCACGTGCTCTTGTTTTTAAACAAAGTCACTTGCTTTTCTGACAGCTGTCAGCAGCCATCTTTATACAAGACAGCATCGTGCTGCCATCTTTATGGCACTAAACCTCATAGCTTAGGCACGAAGTAGCGGGCAATTTGAAACTCCACATGATTTTTTGACAGCTGTCAGCTGCCATCCTTAAACAAGGCAGCTTGGTGCTGCTATCTTTACGGCACAAAACTTTATAGCTACCACCTTCGGCACGTGGTAGCGGACAATTTGAAATTCCACGTGATTTTTTGATTGACAGATGTCAGCGGCCATCTTTAAACAAGACAGCATCGTGCTGCTATCTTTACAGCGCAAAACTTTATAGCTACCACCTTCGGCACGTGGTAGCGGGCAATTTGAAATTCCACGTGATTTTTTGATTGACAGCTGTCAGCAGCCATCTTTAAACAAGACAGCATCGTGCTGCTATCTTTACGGCACAAAACTTTATAGCTTAGCCACGTGCTTTTTTGACATCTGTTAGCTGTCATCTTTAACCACGTGCACATGGCCTACTGCTATCTTAACGGAAGTAAACTTTATAGCGCGGAATTTAACGGGACAAGCAAGCAAGCTGCCCTTCTCAACTTACTACGATCATAGTTTTGAAGCAACCAGCCCTTCTCAATATACTTACCGAACTGGCCTTTTCAACATACTATTATCTTAGTTTTTAAACCAAGATGCTGTTTTCAACACTCTAAGATTTTGTTGACATACTTACGAAGCTGCTGTAGAGAACACTGTTCAGAACATGTGCAAGAGATAATTGTGTAGGTTGATTCGAACAGAAAAAATTTTTGCTTACTGCAACAAGACTAGAATCGAACACCAGCTGTTCAGAACACTGTTCAGAACATGTTTACTGCTTAGAAAGAGATACTTCTCTTCGAGAACTTAGTTTTAAAACCAAGCTTCTCTTTTCAACACTCTAAGAGTTTGTTCACATACTTACGAAGCTGCTGTTGTGAACACTGTTCAGAACATTAGAAAGCTAACTACCAAAGTGATTATGGTTAAGAGTGCTAGGTTAACCCACGCATTAGTCGTCGGCCTTAATTTTCCAAAGGTGTTACAGTCAAGTTTGAGGCTGAACCTAACTAGACGAGATGAGATATGATCCAGGGACTTTGGTGCCGAGATTAGTAGAAGCTGACGGCTACATACATAGGACTATGGATATATAGTGTAATATTGGGAAGCATCTTTGAAGTTCTAAAATGGAGATTGAGTCTGAACTACTGCGGGGCTAAATTCCGACCCTGCAACGTATTTAGTATGTAGTACACAGAGATTAGATCGGGTCTCGTTAGGAGCACTTTTTAGCTGCTAAAGTCAAGTTGTAACAGGAAAACTACTTGTCAGGAGTTTTTTGTTGAGACATGAAATAGCGAGTTCATTGTTTGTTTGTTTTTTTTTCTACATTTTAGCCTAGCATACACATATTAGCAAGACTGCACAGGCCAGGTAGAAGTATTTTCTGACACAGGGAATACAAAGTTCATTGTTTCTACAAGTTCGCGACTTGGGGACATACATGCAAGAAGACTTATCTTCATACTGAATACCTAATGTGGTGCCGGAATTTAGCCCTGCAGGATTTCGCGTATTATCAGAATTCCCGAATAGAGAATAAAATCGCTACCTACACTTAACGTTCGATACCCCTGCAGGCCTAACGATGCGCTGACCACGTATTAACCTCATAGGACTTGACATGGTCGTAGGGAGATGGTGTAAGGCGTAAAGGGGTATCTGATAAGGAGGAGGCATAACTACGTTCCTCTTGTACATTCCCTCTTCCTTATTAATGCAAACATCATATGATTCCAATCAATAAATCACATGTATTAAATCTTACAGTACTCTTCCTAGTCCTATCAGTAAAATGTGTAGCCGCTATATCCCTAGGATTTGATGTCAGGCTAATCCATTAAAACTTCTACATGGAATAATACTTACCTGTAACACAGTAAAAAATAATTTCTGCATAGTTGTACGTATATTCGTTGATGAAAGTAGAAATTAAATTAAGGTAATAGGAGTGGTGGTTAAGGGGATAGGCTTATTAGAACAAAGAAGTAAATCAATAATGTCTTAGTTTATCATATATTATAACAACTGTGATACTGCTATAAAATGCGTTTACTACAAAGTATAATAGCACTAGCTACCGGTTCTTTTATACAATAAGTACAGTATATTTATAAAATTGTTTTTAAATACTAAGATATATACAGTTATCTGTGAAGTAAGACAGCTTAAAATTATCGTATATATTACAAAATCCATAGCTCTGGCATAATATTGAAAAGTTTATTCTCACACACACACGCACGCACTGAGTTTAACTGCTTTAGGTAAAGTAGTAGTACCTATCAATACCACTGTGCCCCCAGGCTAGAGTGTTCGTAGAATTTGGAATGACAAACCGTTTACAGTCTTCATTCTAAAGTGCTACTTTATTAATTAAATGAGTGTACAACGGATGCTTCTTACTTCTAATAACAGCCATTTGCTAATGTAAATTAGGTAGATTATTATGTATACAATTTTGATAATTTTGTAAACTTAACGCATTCTGAACTACATTTTTTTTAAATTCCTTTCAAGCTCTTCATTTGTGGCTTATTTAAGGTCATTATGCAATATGATTTGGATTTAGTACCTACAAATGAATCTATGATATTTCCAGCACAGTCGTCTTTCATTTTACCTAGAATATTTTTGTTTACTAGTGGTAGATTATAAGCATTATTTTCAGGATAGTTACTAGTATCAAACTTACCTAAGTCTGGCTTCATATCATTGTAATAGCCATCAGTTTTGATTTGGTAAATAAACGAATCGGTATCTGTGTAGAGTAATTGCACATTATCAGCGTAGTACTTCATCATATAATAGTAATGGGATTCATACATCAGTGTTTTAGCTAATTCAATACAGTAAAGCCAACATAGGTAGGTTTGTAAGAGTAACAGAGACACACGCAGTTGTAAAGTTCGGAACAAACCAAGTTTTAACCTATAGAGGTCAGACATTGTCGCGAGTTTGAAGTTACAAGAGACCAACTATTTACTAATAAAGATTAAATGTAAGAGTAACGGAGACACACACAGTTGTAAAATTCGGAAGAAACCAAGTTTTAACACATAGAAGACAGATATTATCGTGAGTTTAAAGTTAGAAGAGCCAAACAATTCACTAATAGAGATTCATTTTCCATACCTAACAAAGTATACTCTTGCAGATAACAATCGATGAGGGTGTTGCCGCCGTTGTCAAAAATGTGTCAACTTCAGCGAACTCACGCTCTTCAGTTGAATGTCCTTCTGGCGAGTCGCAAGGTTAAACAACTATAAGAAACGAAAATTCAACTAATAAAGGTCGATACGGTAACCAGCTTGAGGTTTGAAGCGAACAACAATTTATCAATAGAGATTAAATGTAGGAGTAAAGAGTTAGTCGTAATGTTAAAAACCGCCAAGCATGATTTAGTAATAAGAAGAAGGACGAACCTTATCTATTTTCCTGAGAGTGATGACGCACACAGTGTTAATAACCCCGACTTTAAATAGCAATCGAAAGTACAAACGTACGCATATTTTATTTACTCATTCAGGCCGGACATTAGCATGTACAAACACCTGAATCTGAAACGTGAAACTTCCTGTCTGCTTCTCAGCATAATTTGCGAGCCTTTTAGTTGCAACACATTAACCGCTGTGCTCTCTAACAACGTAAGTAATAAACACGACTTTATTCAAGATTTTATAATTCCCACCTTGGTTCGGGTCGTCTATTAGATCATTCTGATAATACGCGAACTCCTGCGGTATTAAATTCTGGTACCAGATTTTTTTTGTATCATGTTGCGTATTCAGTATCACAGTTGTTATAATATATGATAAACTAAAACATTATTGATTTATTTCTTTGTTCTAATAAGCCTATCCCTTTAATCACCACTCTATTACCTTAATTTAATTTCTGCCTTCATCAACGAACATACTCACAGCTATGCAGAAATTACTTTTTACTGTGTTACAGGTAAGTATTATTCCATGCAGAAGTTTTTAAGGATTAGCCTGACATCAAATCCTAGGGATATAGCGGCTACACTTTATGCTGATAGGACTGGGAAGAGTACTGTAAGACTTAATACATGTGATTTATTGATTGGAATCATATGATGTTTGCATTAATAAGGAACAAGGAATGTACAAGAGGAACGTAGTTATGCCTCCTCCTTATCAGATACCCCTTTACGCCTTACACCATCTCCCTACGACCATGTCATTTCCTAGGAGGTTAATACGTGGTCAGCGCATCGTTAGGCCTGCAGGGGTATCGAACGTTAAGTGTAGGTAGGGATTTTATTCTCTATTCGGGAATTCTGATAATACGCGAAATCCTGCAGGGCTAAATTCCGGCACCACATTAGGTATTCAGTATGAAGATAAGTCTTCTTGCATGTATGTGCCCAAGTCGCGAACTTGTAGAAACAATGAACTTTGTATTCCCTGTGTCAGAAAATACTTCTACCTGGCCTGTGCAGTCTTGCTAATATGTGTATGCTAGGCTAAAATGTGAAAAAAAAAAAAATAAACAAAACAATGAACTCGCTATTTCATGTCTCAACAAAAAGAAATCCTGACAAGTAGTTTTCCTGTTACAACTTGACTTTAGCAGGCAAAAAGTGCTCCTAACGAGACCCGATCTAATCTCTGTATACTACATACTAAATACGTTGTAGAGTCGGAATTTAGCCCCGCAGTAGTTCAGACTCAATCTCCATTTTAGAACTTCAAAGATGCTTCCCAATATTACACTATATATCCATAGTCCTATGTGTGTAGCCGTCAGCTTCTACCAATCTCGGCACCAAAGTCCCTGGATCATATCTCATCTCGTCTAGTTAGGTTCAGCCTCAAACTTGACTGTAACACCTTTGGAAAATTAAGCCCGGCGACAAATGCGTGGGTTAACCTAGTACTCTTAACCATAATCACGTTGGTAGTTAGCTTTCTAATGTTATGAACAGTGTTCACAACAGCAGCTTCGTAATTTTGTTAACAAAGTCTTAGAGTATTGAAAAGAGCATCTTGGTTTATAAACTAAGATAATAGTTCGTTGAGAAGGCCAGCTCGGTAAGTATGTTGAGAAGTGCAGCGTGCTTTATAACTATGATCGTAGTAAGTTGAGAAGGGCAGCTGGCTTGCTTGTCCCGTTAAATTCCGCGCTATAAAGTGTACTTCCGTTAAGGGGACCCGGAATGCCCTATGCTTACAATGTTAAATTGGCACTGTTTGATGCACCTTTTTCCAAAAACTACCCATGGCAGACGTATACAATTTTTATATGTTTAAGATGTGAACCTTGCCTAGCTACTGAAGCATGCATCATTGAAACTGTGCCTCCGGTGTAATAAATATAATTTTTTTCCAAGTGGAAATAAATGTACATTTAACAGAACATAACATTTATTAAGGTGAACATTAATTTGAAACCAGGCAGTAAGAGACCTTCAATATACACAGAACCCTTGAACAAACAAACAGTGAAAGTTTGAAGCTTTTACATGTAGTAGAAGCAAAGAAAAGGTACATTAAGTAAAAAAAAAAAGTAAACTCCCGAAAAAAAAAGTGTCCAAAGTTGGAATGTCAACATAAGCCTGCCCCATAACTTGGATAATCTTCTTCCTCTTCAAACTGTTCCAGAAGTTTTCTTTTGGCAGCTCTATGTCTTGTTCTGGCTTCTTTGGTTAACTTCTGGAACTTTCGGTTAGCATTTCGGAGTCTTTCCTTGTCGCATCGTAGCATGGTATCAATAGTTCGACTCCCGACACCAAATCCCAGGTTTTCCAAAACCTTACATCTTGTTACATTCCCGTCATTGAATGCAGCTACTGCATCAAATACTCCGAAAAACGGTGGAATACGTAACACCGTTGCCTACGTGATTAGTAATAAGGCCTCCGCATGGCAGTTTACACAGCGCGAAATACGTTGTAGTTCCAGAGTCGCCGCTAGACTTCGTGTTAGCCCTCCATTGTTTAACAACACAGACGTATAAGGAAACTGTGAAGCAAAAAGGTTAGTGAGCTTTTAGGTGAGATAAGCCTTAAAATTAATTATAAGAGGCGTTGGTTTGTGTATTCAGCTTGGGGTGAGTATATGGTTTATATTTAAACGTAAGATTACGAAAATAGAAGCCTCCGTGACTCAGGTGGCAGTGCGCCAGCCTCTCACCGCTGGATTTCGTGGTTCAAATCCCGGTCACTCCATGTGAGATTTGTGCTGGACAAAGCGGAGGCAGGGCAGTATTTTCTCCGGGTACTCCGGTTTTCCCTGTCATCTTTCATTCCAGCAACACTCTCCACTATAATTTCATTTCATCTGTCGGTCATTAATCATTGTCCCAGAAAAGTGCGAGAGGCTTCGGCAGCCGGCACAGTTCCCATCCTCGCCGCTAGATGGGGCTTGATTCGTTCCATTCCTCACCCGGTCAGATGACTAAACAAGCTAAGGATTTGCATTAAGAAAATGTTTTGTGCATATTGATAAACATACAAGAGCCGAGAGAGAGTTTATTGGAAACATTATATTCACAGGATGTTTATTGCGCGTGATAAACAATGGTTTTTTGCTGTGTACCATTGTGCCAAAGTAAACTTCAGAAAGGTAGTGGCATTTCTTTCCACGAGTAAATGTACAACTACGAGAAAAATGGGTCAAAATTATATCATGTCGGGGTGACGAGAAGAATAGCATGTGGCAACCTTCCGCGAAGTCTGTAGTATGTAGTGAACATTTTGAAAGAACATGCCTTAGCATTTCTACTAAAACTAGCCGCAATAAATGCCAACACTTTTTTCAGGGTATCCAACATATTTGCATGGCAAAACTAGGCTATATGATATTACTAAAATGTTCTCATTCCTCCTCTGAAGGAGGAGGCGGGCCTCTTAGACGGTGACGCTGTCTCTCAGGCCGGGAGATTTCTTACGGTGAAGGAGATGCTCGGAGAAGGTGAGGGGGTTGGTGGCCGTGGCCTATGCTAGGAATTGTCCCACCATTTGCTTTAGTGCAAGAGAATGGAAAACCACGGTAAACCATTCTCAGGCCAGTAGACAGTGGGGACCAGCCGTAAGGTCCAGCCATGTCCTGCCTCCCGAATACAGAGGCGAAGAGCCACGGTAGAGCCGTGGCCACTCCTCCTCTGCTCGGTTGGCCGGTCGGAGTGCAGAGCTGTGGGACCATGGACCAGCAGTGACCACTTGAGAGCCGAGACCCACTCTGTGAATACTGCAGTGTTTTAAAATATACTGTGGAGTATTTTCATTTTTATTAGGACGTGAACTTTCCGGTTGCAATTATACTACCTGATTCGTATGAGCTCATCTTGAATTACTGGATGATACATTTACTTTTCTTCATTAAACGTCATAGAAATATCACTTTCCTAATCAAAATGCAATGTTTTATATTTGTAATGTGCTTTTATGTGCAAGTTATTCTCGTAATGCCAATTGAAATTGTGCTGAGGAATGGAGGGAAAACCTAACATCCAGCAGCGCTATTTGAACCGCTGCTACTCTGTCAATTTATTACTTGGAAGAGACCGTGCATGCAGAGGCCTTTACTTATCTCGTAGGCAACGATAATACCTAGGGACGTTCCGATATACTAAAATATCGATATTTCCATCGATATAAGCAAGCCGATATTATCCTATTATCAAAACAAAATATCGATAGATCTCGATATCAATAATTATACTTATTTTTTCCAAAATACAAGGAGTTGAAATTATATTGAACTATAAAACGGAGATCACAGCAGTTCCAAGAAAAACAAGATAGTTAAGAGATTCACATATAATGACTAAACTATTTTCTGTAGTCTAAAGTCATGATAAAATATTTGTTGTATATTCGATGAATGTGATATGTTTAGAGCATTGTTGCACTCTGCACCGAATTCAGATCAAAAGCAACGTTTGCTAACGTACCGGTAATGTGAGAGGTATCAGTTTATCTACTATTGTTTTAATATTTATTTACACATATTAATTTCGTAAGTAGCTTAAATAATGGCACCTCCAAAAAGCAAGGCTTCGAAATACTTCAAGAGGATAGATAAGCAAACAGTTCGATGTGATTCGCGTTTGAAAATTTTGAACGTTGCTAATAACACATCTAATATGTTTAAACAGGTAAGGCGTCCTTCTCCATGGCTAAATGGTTAGCGTGCCGGCCTTTGGTGACAAGGGTCCTGGGCTCGATTACCGGCAGGGTCGGGAACTTTAACTATAATTGATTAACTCCGCTGGCACGGGGGCTGGGTGTGTGTGTCGTCTTCGTCATCATTTGGTCCTCATCACGACGCACAGGCCGCCTATGGGAGTCAAATCAAAAGACCTGCATCTGGCGAGCCGATCTCGTCCTCGGACACTCCTGGCACTAAAAACCACACGCCATTTTCCATTTTGAACATGTAAGGAAAGACTGTTTTATGTCATCAAGCGTAGTAACTGGATTAGCATCTGCATTTTTGATATATTTCCATTTCATGGGATGCTGTATATTACAGACTGACCGCCACTTTTGAATAAATTTTACATACTGAATTGTATCATAGGAACATCCATACTTTGACTTGGAAGAAATTTCAAAACAGCAACATTCTTAGGATCATATTATTATTAGCGTATGGCAAGGAAATTATACACATAATATACAATATATACACAATAACAAAAATATTGATTCAATTCAGGCATTAGTGTTATCTCTTATATCTGAATGTCCACCTTTTCAATCCACTGTAGTGCTTCCGCTGTTGGGGATACGAAGTCTTCCAGACTACCTGGATAAGCCCGTAGTTGACACTCGCTTACAATGTGGGGAATAGACTGGCGAGGGGCTCCACAGTCACATTCTGGAGATGGTACAAAGTTCCACTTGTAGAGAGAATCCCTGCACCTTCCATGACCTGTCCTGATCCTGTTCAGTCTGGACCAAGTTGCACGTGGCAGTTGGGATTCATTTGCAATTGTTTCCCTCTGAAGATGTTATGCAGGGGCACGTCGGGAGAGTTATTCCAGCGGCCTTTCCACTCCTCCAAAGCATTGAAGTTGGTGGACGTCTTCAGAGCAGCATCACAAAGGGGTGGATGTCGTGATTTCAGTCTTTTGAGACTATGAGCTGGTATGTCATTTAGAACAGGTAGCAGAGGATTCTTGCAGATCTTGTTGTACTCGCGAACAAGAGCTCTGGATCTTCGTAAGTCATGTGGCATTATTCTCTGAGAACATTGGGAGCCAGTGAACTGGAGTTGATCTGATGGTGCCATATATAACACGCATGCTGGTATTCAATTGTGGGTCAATATACTTTGTATACGGGCTATTAATCCACACTGGAGCGCAGTAGTCAGCAGTAGAGAAAACCAGTGCTAAGGCTTAAGAGCTTAGGATGTTTGCAGTAGATCCCCAAGTAATACCAGTTAGCTTCTGAATAATATTGTTTCGGGTTTTCAATTTCTTCGACAAGTTCAAAAGATGCTGTTTGAATGATAAAGTCTGGTCCAAGGTAACACCGAGATACAATAGATATCCAAAATATCTGGGTGTTAGGATCATAGTTTTTTTACTACTAATGAAACATTCTGTCTCTATTGGTGTTGGATAAAGAGCCTTCCTAGATAACTTTGGAGCAGTGCTTAGCAACAATCTCTTCTCTGAATAAGACAACTCTTCCAGGTCTGAAAATTTGGCCCCCGCAGTTGTAAATTTACAAACCGACTCTGTGTCAACATCAACATTGACCAAACCAAATTCCATGGCGCAACATACCCGAAGGGCCATGGTCTACCAAGCGACTGCTGCTCAGCCCGAAGGCCTGCATATTATGAAACGTACTGTGGTCAGCACGATGACTCCTCCTGGCTGTTATTCTTGGCTTCCAAGAACCGGGGGCGCTATCTCACCGTCAGATAGCTGCTCAATTGTAATCACATAGGCTGAGTAAACCTAGAATCAGCCCTCAGATCCAGGTAAAAGTCTCTGACCTGGCTGGGGGGTAAGAGGCAGACACGCTACCCCTTCACAACGGGACCGGCTATCAATATTTACCACTTCACTTAAAACAGCATTTTCTTTTCTATTTGTTTTACGTTGCATGGACACAGATAGGTCTTATGGTGACGATGGGATAGGAAAGGCCTTGGAGTGGAAAGGAAGTGGCCATGGCATTAAGGTACAGCCCCAGCATTTACCTGGTGTGAAAATGGGATGCCAAGGAAAACCATCTTCAGGACTGCTGACAGTGGGGTTCGAACCTACTATATCCCGGATGCAAGCTCACAGCTGCGCGACCTTAACCGAACGGCCAACTCGCCCGGTAACACCAAACGTCTCATCAACTTTTGGTATAATACAGTTTTTATTTGATGTGTTCAATCAATTCGTTCTAATGCACTTGAGGATATGTACACACTGTCAGAAAGAAGAAACAGCGACCTCGATGTATCTGCTGGATTTGGTATGCAGGGTTTTCAAGTTGTTACTGCAAAATAAAAGCTCAAACATTTCTCTGTCGGTGCGATGGTATCAGCAGTAAAGTAGAAAACATTAAAACCTAATTCAACCATGAATTATAACACCTTAAGTGTCTGAGTTAATGTTATTCACCAGAAAAAAGACCAACGACATCCCGGAATGCAGTGATAAAGCTATAAATACTTGCGCAGTAGATTCTGTATCATATTCTTAAGTATTGTCAGCCATTCCTACTAATTTACGAGGTTTATATGAACTTCATCGAGCATTTCTGACACTATTTTTTTCCACTCTCTTTACGGCTGTACTTATTTCTCTCATAAATCTATTTATTCAGGACCTATACCTCGACTGCTGTCTTGTGGCTGCGGGTCAATGAAAATTTGTGTTACGGAAGTATAACCCTAGCAACCGTGCAGGCTAGTGCTCATCTGAAATTAGCAGCCGTTGATGGATATATTCCATGGATAATTAAACCGCAAATTCCAGTAGCAAGATAAACTCAAACAACGAGTCGCATGCACAGGCAGAATAAACCAATATTGATATATATGCATTGAGGTCTGATGATATTGTAGTTGGTCTTGGACTCTTGGGTTATCATTAGCGATATTTCGATATCGTTTGAATATACCGATATATTGTGTTTGAGTCATCAGTCCATAGACTGGTTTGATGCAGCTCTCCATGCCAACCTATCCTGTGCTAACCTTTTCATTTCTACGTAACTATTGCATCCTACATCTGCTTGTCATATTCATACCTTGGTCTACCCCTACCGTTCTTACCACCTACACTTCCTTCAAAAACCAACTGAACAAGTCCTGGGTGTCTTAAGATGTGTCCTATCATTCTATCTCTTCTTCACGTCAAATTTAGCCAAATCGATCTCCTCTCACCAATTCGATTCAGTATATCTTCATTCGTGATTCGATCTATCCATCTCACCTTGAGCATTCTTCTGTAACACCACATTTCAAAAGCTTCTATTCTCTTTCTTTCTGAGCTAGTTATCGTCCATGTTTCACTTCCATACAATGCCAAGCTCCACACGAAAGTCTTCAAAAACATCTTTCTAATTCCGATATCAATGTTTAAAGTGAGCAAATTTCTTTTCTTAAGAAAGCTCTTCCTTGCTTGTGCTAGTTTGCATTTTATGTCCTCCTTACTTCTGCCATCGTTAGTTATTTTACTACCCAAGTAACAATATTCATCTACTTCCTTTAAGACTACATTTCCTAATCTAATATTTCCTACATCACCTGCCATCGTTGGACTGCACTCCATTACTTTTGTTTTGGACTTATTTATTTTCATTTTGTACTCCTTACCCAAGACTTCATCCATACCATTCAGCAACTGCTCAAGATCTTCTGCAGTCTCAGTTAAAATAACAATATATAACAATATATTATGTGCAATAAATATTGATTATCGAAAACAAGTTTTAAATATATGGCAATATCTGTATTTTTTTAAATGCCATCCCTCCCTACACAAATATTTTAAAAACATATATCAGCGATATATCGATATTTCAGTGACACTCCAGACAACTGACGTTTTCACGCTCCACGTCAACGATAGAATCGGCGCGGCTACGAGGGCCATAATAAATGACATCAGGCAGCAGATAAGTACATTTGTACTAGCTTTTAACAACAATACAAGCCTCGAATGGAGCTAACAGTATGGAATCTGAACTTCAAAATTGCAGCACTCGTGTATAGATTTCAATTTTGTGAATTGCTAGGCAACTACGAGTAGAGTTCTATTTGATTGCCTTAAAATACAAAATAGTTCATACGGTACCGACAATGGTAACATCATTACATGAAAAATAATGTATTTCTTCAAACAACATGGCATTAGATGTTTGAGTATGCATCAGACATTCTTGCTTTGAATATAAATTTGTGTCACACTAACATCTGCGTTCGAAATTATTTTTGATCTCGCCTAATCACTGCCTAATAGACAGCTTCTGCATTTCGTGTTTGTGTTCCGTTACAGTTGATCTGATCGCAGGCAACGACTTGATGCTTCGCTCTTGCTAGCAGCTCATACTTACCGTTGCCTACAATATCTACAAGGCGGGGAAGTGCAAGCAGTTTTGCGCTAATAATGATGCAACATGTAATCGAAATCGAATTTCAAGATGAAACATATAGTTCCGTCAGTCACCGCTAGGATCGCATTGTACCACCCTAGCTTCAGCAATTACGCCTGTTTAACTCAATAGTGGTATTGCAAATAACGGTTGTTTTAATTATTTGTAAAATGGTGTACTGCTCTGTTCAGTTTTGTACATCTCGCGAGGGAAAACGTAAATATATTTTGTTCCATACGTTTCCTGTTAATCCGGAAATAAGAAATAAATTGATTTCAGATGTTTTTAGAAAAAGTTACAAACCAAGTACTGTGTGAACTCGTTCGGAAAGGTCGACGGTTTGTAGTAAGCATTTCAGAGAAGACAATCATGGAGAGAGCACAACTGGAAGGTTCCTTCTGCCTAACACAGACTTTCCTCATCACAATCAAGTGACAGCTGGAGTTAGGAAACCTCCGAAACGACGAGAGCCTCAAACAGTTTTTCTGTAATTGAAAACCCTGTTGAAGGTAAATTGTTTACGTACACATTTGTTTTCATTGCAGTCTGTTTTTTAAAATCTAAACACGAGTATTTTTAGCAAATTGGCTTTGTTTCGGAATCTCCAACCTCTAGCGCCGCAGAAGAAAATACTAGCTATGAATGTTGTTTTCAATATATTTCTCTTCTTGCGCGTGAAAGACCGAGCCTCGTGCGTTTTCAAGATTTCAAGCTTTTAAAAGTAAGAAGTATCATAATATGAAGATAAAGTTGGAATTGAAGACGACAGATAGCGGCAAATATCCATTTATAAGACAAGGAATAAGGGATTGGAAAAAAATGTCCAGGGAATTGTTCGATAAATTTCCAATTTTGTTGAAAATATATAAGGAACAATTATAAATAATTATAATAATCAAAAATATTAATTAATAATTAATTGATAATAATTTAATAACTAGTAATTACTAATTCATTAATACCGGTAATATAAATTATAAATAAATATAAATATGAGGTAAACATTTTTTTTGCTAGGGGCTTTACGTCGCATCCACACAGATAGTTTTTATGGTGACGATGGGATAGGAAAGGCCTAGGAGTTGGAAGGAAGCGGCCGTGGCCTTAATTGCTTGTTTTTTAAGAGGCCTAACATCGCAGATCATCGGCGTGGCCTTAATTAAGGTACAGCCCCAGCATTTGCCTGGTGTGAAAATGGGAAACCACGGAAAACCATCTTCAGGGCTGCCGACAGTGGGATTCGAACCTACGATCTTCCGGATGCAAGCTCACAGCCACGCACCTCTACCTGCACGGCCAACTCACCCGGTAGGTAAACAATTGATAGAGAATCTGTCACCTGGGTGACCATACTAAATACAGATCATTGATTGATTGACTGATTGATTGCGGAGGGCTGAGGTACCCTAAGACATCATTTGTCGCATTACCGTGCCGTTCAGTATCTGCCTTGAAAGAACTTGTTCACAATCTGTAGCCTACAAGTTTATTAAAAGCCAAGTACTTTCAAACAATTAAGTGTGACAAATGTAGCGACTCTGAACTTCCTATTATTATTCTGCAGAAGTTCATGAAACCGCTCCTGGATAACCTAGCCTTTAATCGCACGATCAGGAATGAAAGAGGTCTGCGGCTTCACAATAAGCCTCTCAACAGAAAATGAGCTGGGCTGTGTGACTCCGACGGTTGAGGCGCTGGCCTTTTGAATCTAACTTGGCATTGGATCCTGACGCAGTGGGGTGGTATTTGGAAGTGCTCAAATACGTCAGTCTCGTTTCCGTGGATATTTACTGGCACGTAAAAGAACTCCTGCGGGACTAAATTCCGGCACCTCGGCATCTCCAAAAACCGCAGAAGTAGTGGGACGTAAAGCCAATAACATTGAACAGAAAATGACTGAAGTTTTAATGAGAGATTGCTTATTTATGATCTTCGGAGGAGTTGGAGATATGAATGAGAAACTTGTAAATATCCATAGAATAGAAAGAGTCGTTACATAGTCTCATCTCTAGAATAAATCCATGTGTAGGGTGTTACAAAGCGATCCTAGTGGCAGAGCGCTGAACCACAGTCGCTGCGCGGCATCTCCCCGACCTTGTATAATAACGTAGGCACCGATTGGGTCTATGATATGATGATGTTTGTTGTTTAAACGGGCTGAACAGCCAAGTGGCTGTGGTAGTGATTATTGTTTTAAGAGAAAGTACAAGTAGGCAATTATCCTGTATATAACACTAATTAGAGGGATGAAATGGAAGGGATCCAACACTTCGAAAAATGAAGGTATCAACCAAAGAAAGACGAGGGCCACGAAGGGCGTGAAAAGGAAAAACTCTATAGGCCTCGAATCCTCTAACACTGTCGGGGTCGGAAAGGAACAAGAGTTGACCAAGAGAGGTCGGATAGGAAAGTTGAAGGTGAGGAGCCTGGCACATGCAAGTGGAACCAATGCCAGGACTCAGTTAATGGCCTCGCGGTCGCCTCTTACGACAGGCAGGGGATACCATGGATGTTATTCTACCGCCACCACCCACAGGGGGATAACAGCTCAGTAATCGGCCCCTAATGATACGAGGTGCAACGAAATTAAACGATAATTGGAACTTAAAAATATATCCACTCACTAGAATCTAAAACAAATTATGAAAATATGACCACGAATCGAAAAAATGTATGTGGATCCAGTTCAGAATGCCTTGTTTTCTGGGGTGGTACTTGTTGTCCAAAGGGGTCCAAATACCAGGTCACCGGCCCCTCAGAATAATACTAATCCCTGGTTACGTGAACGATGGTGATCCACGAAATATCACTGTAATATTTCTCACAAACGAAAGGTAATCATTGATTATCTCAAATAAAGTCTCAAATCCCAGGTTGATTAAGAAATACCGTCGTTACTAGCAAGAAATATGTATACGTATTTACTGGATATAAATAGGAGTCCACGGTGTTTCATTCCGCTGCTTGCGCCGTCTTTTGTTTCTTTCTTGAGGTCCAGGGCTGGCACCGATGAATGGGAGTGCTATGTCTGCGATTTTTGTTATCTTTGGCCATATGTCTTGCATTCCGCTGCTCGCGCCGTCTTTCTCTCTCTTTCTAGCGAATGGGAGTGCGGGTATTTTGTTGAATAATAGCATGATCTCTGGACCAATACATACATACATACATACATATATGTGTATATTTTAAAAGGTGGTGATTATTGTTTTAAGAGGAAGTACAACTAGGCAACCATCCTCTATATAACACTAATCAGAGGGAAAATAATTGGAAGGGGTCCGACACTTCGAAAAATAAAGGTATCGGCCAAAGGAAGACAAGGGCCACGAAGGGCGTGAAAATGAAAGACTCCGTAGCCATCGCAAACCTAATAGCGTCGGGGTCGGAAAAGAACAAGAGTTGACCAAGGGAGGTCGGATAGGGTAGATGAAAGTTAAGAGCCTGGCATAAGTAAGTGGAAGCAATGCCAGGACTCAGCTGAGGGCCCCGTGGCCGCCAACCCACGCTCCAAAGTTCAGAGCCCCTGGGGCCCCTTTTAGTCGCCTCTTACGACAGGCAGGAGATACCGTGTGTGTGTTATTCTACCGCCCCCACCCACAGGGGGATGTATATTTTAAAAGGGAAATAGCATGATCCCTGGACCAATAAATCGTTTAATGAATCAGTTAATGCACATGAAGTGACAACCCACCAAATTACATCGAATGAGAAAAATCAATAAAACGACACCAAAGAACTTCAGTGAGCAAAGACATCACAGACGAGAGTGTTGGACAAACAAAACACTTACGGAAGCGCTGCGACGTAGCAGAAATAGTTGTAAGGCAGTAGAGTATATATTCTCTAAAATAAAATATGTCGTATTATTTCTTAATTAACCTGGGATTTGAGTAAAAGCAATTACTATCTTCCATTTGTGACAAATATTACAGTGATATTTCGTGGATCATCATCATTCACGTAACCCTAATCACTGCTAAAGCAGAGCCATGATGTTTCTCCTATATTGGTACTAAACACAGGTTACAAAGAATGATGGTGTTCCTCGCATGGTGGTACTAATCATAGGTAATGTAGACCCAGGGTATGTCAAACATAACGGCATACTCACAAGCAATGCAGACCCTTGAGGTTCCTCACATAGATGTACTAATCATGGGCACCAGCTTTATCCGTGGTGTTCCTCATATAGTGGTCTTTAGTTATTTTTGTTGCTTTACGTCGCACCGACAGATAGGTCTTATGGTTGATGATGGGACAGGAAAGGGGTTGGAGCGGGGAGGAATCAGCCGTTGCCTTACCTGAGGTTCAGCCCCAGCATTTGTCCAGTGTAAAAATAGGAAACCACAGATATCCATCTTCAGGGCTGCCGCCATTTGGGTTCGAACCCACTATTTCCCTAATGCAAGCTCACCTGACCGCAGGGCCAGCTAGCTCGATAGTGGTACTGATCACAGGCCACGTATACACATGGTGTATCACAAATTATGACAGCACACACAGGCAACACAGACCCATGGTGTTCTTTATATAATGGTACTACTCCCGCCGTAATTCTCCCCGATGATACTATTCATAGATCCAGCTGGAAGCTGTAGCGTTACGTGTTCCTCAGGCATTAGTGATAATTGCTCTAAGAGGGAGCACAACCAGGCATATGTAGTAGTACTAATCGCAAGTAAAGTCGACCCATGGTGTTCATCGCGTAATGGTACCAATCACAGATTGTCTCATGGTTTCGAAAGTATAATCCTACAACGGTTGTGCCTATAAGAATTGTGCCGCCAAGTTTGAGGCAGGTATTTCGAACATTGTTTATCCATTTTCATTGTATGCAACTAAAATATAAACCAACAGCAGACAGTTTACGTTCGAGTACCTGAGAGGTTGGCAGACGATCTGAATATTTTGATGATGATGATGATGATGATGATGATGATGATGCTTGTTGTTTAAAGGGGCCTAACATCTAGGACATCGACCCCTAATGGTACGAAATGTAATGACAAATTAAAACTCCCAAATCCTCCACAGACCAGAATTCAAAACGTGAAGACGAAGAATGAATGGATGGATATGAATTTAAAACAATCAGTGGATCCGACCCGCAGTGCCTCGCATCCACAGAAACTGACCAAGGGGCTGCTTCTAAAGCACCGTACTGAATCGATGATGCTTGCAGTTTAAAAGGGTCCAAAATCCATGTCATAGGTCCCTCATTATGGTACTTATCGCTAGGAAAATAGAACCAAGCTATTTGTTATGTTGCGGTACTAATCAAAAGTAGCGTGGACTCGGGGTATGTCACACATTATGGTACTACTCGCAGGTAATGAAATTCACACATGTAATACACACGTATGGTGTTTCGTGCAATGCGGCACCATTTACAGGCAACGCAAACTGATGGTGTTCCTCACATAAGTGTACTAATCATAGGGACTCGCACTATCCCGACAGCGCACTCCAAGTGAAGGGCTGACCGCACAGTGCTCCTGCGTGCTACTAATCACAAACCTATTTGGTACCTAACATAGTTGTACCAAGCGCAAGTTAAAGCGACCCATGGTGTTACCCGCGTTGTGGTACTAATCACAAGTAGTTTCATGGTTCTAAAACAATCATCCTTTGGTCGCCTCTTTTAGTCGCATCTTATGACAGGTAGGGGATACCGTGGGTGTATTCTCCGTCTGAGTCCCCTACCCACAGGGGATTGTATGTTTGGTCCGCGAGAGGTATGTTATTTCCCTCAAGTCCGCCGGCAAGCCGGTTAGGACCCCCTATCCGCCACCTGGGACGCGCCACGCGGGAGTATCACCTCTCCCCCTGCTACGCCAGCGTAGTAGGTTTGTGGATCTGAATATTTTATTTATTTATTTATTCTTATTGAGATATACGGCCATGCGAATTCAAGGGGGCAAGAACCCGATCCTAGCGGCTGAATGGTGAACTAGGATGCCACCCGTTTCCATGAGTGCATTTCAAGGCCTTGTATTATAGCGTAGGCAACGGCTAATACACCTTCCCAATACAGCATTTTGAGCTATATCACGGCCGACTTGATGCGTCGCTCTAGCTAGCTCCTTGGAGCTCAGCGAGGGATCCAGTCGGCCGTGGCGATATGGGCCTAGTTCCCATTTCCACCACCGAGCGCTCCTTCGCTGGCATTTAAATACGAATGCTCATTACAGCACATGTTAAGTGTTTAGTATATTTCTGTTCAAATATTATAGCCAATCACTCAAAAAAACATATTTGTAACATACCTTACACCTTAATAAAGCAATTCAGTGAAGAACGTACCCCTCCGCGGCGGAAAAACTGTACAAAATAATGTTAACGGTAGGTAGTAAATACTGTTTGTTTGTCCAACCCTTGTCCCGTTTCCCTACGGGGTCGGGTATGAGGTGAGATGAATTTGTCTTGGCGGTTTTTTATGACCGGATGCCCTTCCTGACGTCAACCTCATCAGAGGAGTTAATGAGAGATGAAATGAATGACGTGATACATGATAGTAGGGAGAGGGTGAAACCCGGTGCCGGCACATAGCCTACTCCTGTCGAATAGCACCAAGGGGTCTGCTCAAGGCTTAACGTCCCCATCCGACGGACGAATCACCATCAACAGCGTCATATGCCCTCACTCCATATGAGCACTGCGGAGAGGTTTGGAATTTAATCCAGGCTTTTGGCACGCAATCTAGTGATTAGAAATTGTATACCACCACCTCCCCCACCCTGCCGGCCAACATTCTGATGGTGAAAATTTTTTCGACCAACGGGACTCGAACCGGCTAACCTCGGTGTTAGACCGTTTTTGGACTTCAGCGCCTTAACGATCATGGCCACCAGGCGGGCTACAGGTAGTAAATACTGTAGAAAATAAATATATTCACACACTTTTCTGTTTAAGAGTTTCGCGTTCTCGCGTTCACATCCTTCAAGGTAAGGTAAAGGTTATTCTGCCGGAAGGCAGGTCCGAACCTCCGCAGAGGTGTTCCTGAGCCGGAGTTTACGTGTGGTAGGGTGGCCAGTTCCTTTCCGCTCCTCCATTCCCTTACCCCACACCAACAGTGCGTGGCAACGCATCCAACTCCTGACGATGCCCAATGTTGCTTAACTTCGGAGATCTCACGGGATCCGGTGTTTGAACACGGCTACGGCCGTTGGCACATCTTTCAAAGATCTCTGTTATTTATGTGGCTATGTTATTTAAGAATACAGGAATAGCACACTCACAAATAACTTCCCTCAGTAACTATGAATGTCAGATTTCAGGACAACTGAAGTGAGGAAAATCACGTAACACAGGCATTACATAGTCACTCATAGACGCAACAGGATTCTTATGCACAAATGCTTGTGCTTTCAACACAAAATCATGAATAACTTTCAAAATCCGCAGTGGCAAATCAGATGGGTACTGCAGCCTGCTGTTTTAATCTCTTTTATAAATCAAGTCCATTAGCACTGTTGAACACCTTGGTCTTTTCAAAAGAATCAAGCATTTTGTCCGGCTGCAATGTTGCTACATTTGCGCTACTGACACCTATGTAACTTGTATTTGACAGTGGTACCTGCATTAAAAAATCGTCCATACCTGTATACGAATGGTCTTTTAAAATATTATAGGGCTGTTATTACTTCATTCTCCGTTTCACAGTTTCGTTGATTGCATCTGATACAGTTTCTTGATGAAATCACCTGGGAACCATCAAACAGATTTTTTTTTTTAGTAAAGAATTTTTCGCTTTCCAGAATGTGCCATTTTCGAAAGCAAGAAGAGTCATTTCACTATCAACAGGATGACAGATCTTCGGTTTAATCTGTTTTGAAGAAGACATTCTTCTTATTCTGCTAACATTAGTCTTAATAATTGTCACCCACAATGCGCAACATGAAAAATCCGCCAGCTTCGACTTCCTTTATTGTTTGAAGTGTTGAAGTATGTAGCTCTGTACCTAAAAGCCTCTTAAAGAAGAAAAATGCTGCTGTAATCTTTATTTTGTAGTCACAGCAGAAGTTATAAAACAGAAAAGGTTCCTGACTAGGGTAATTCGATTTCTACTTTCGTTTGCATGACACTTATTTTGAGTAGTTTTTATTCGCTCGGCATGGAATGAAGCGTCTTTCTGTTGAAAGAATGTGTCGAGTTTCTTGTCTCATAACATCTGCTGTTCGATGGACTACCAACAATCACAATCTCTCTGTTTCATGTAGGCACTTACTTTCTGCTAAGAGGTGCTCCTGTACTAAGAGAGTTATTCCAGTCTCGCAGTTTATACGTATCTCCTACATAGCGTGAAAGTGTGGATTTATTCGGTGTGGCAAACATATCGTTTCGATGATCTTGAATTGAAATTCGGTGAGAAATTCTGTTTTTAAGTAACATTTAGCCATTTGTGACGTTGTTACTCGCTGAAAGTAAATTCATGAAACAAAATCCCACTTCCCGATCTGCTTTTCATCTTACATCAAGGCACACAGTAGTAAACAATATTATGTACATAAACCTTAAAACGGTTCAAGATCAACGAAATAAGCCAAATAAGGTAAACACAAGCTCAAATTACACCAACACTCTTACCAATGATCACTGAGCATGTCTCGTCAAGCAGACTAATGCCAGCTTCTCAGCACTCCAAGCGTCTGAACTGGTAACTACGCCGTGTGACGTGTGTCTGAGCGAATAAGGAGGCGTATTAGCGCAGTCACACTAGAGGACGATGCATCAAGGAAGAAGCATCACCATGGTTGCCAACCGAATGGACATGTGTAGGTTTCATTCCTTTAAGAAAGTCAAATTACCCTAAACATTGAGCTCATTCCTTCAGAAAGTAAAAATAACTTAAACCTTGGTAATAATCGTCACCGCTAATAAAATCAATATTTAGAAAATGTCTTGTGGACTCGTGGTAGTTTGATATTCAAATTGCATCATGGTTCACGGGACTCGCCTAGAATAGGCCTACTAACAAATATGTATTTTCCCTTCTATTTTGGAAGGCCCAGAGGGGATTTCCCTTTCCTACCTCTCACCTGAGATCAGTACAGTATTACGAGGCAAGCTGACAGAAATCGCGTCTTCTACAGGAAGGAACATTAGTGATCTACTGTATGGCAGGTCTTTAAAGAAGTGGGTGCAAATTTTGAATTATGTAACATGTGGAAACAGAAATTATACCGGTATTATAAAACAAGTACCGGTACTTCAAATCTGAAGAAACATTTGAATTGCAAGCCGACTTCAGTTGCTTTGCCAGAAAGCAGTAGTCACCAATCGGTATATTTTGTTGTTTGATAGGTCATCGGCCCGAAGGTTGGTTAGATCCTCAAATAGCGCCTCCAAAAGCTATGTGGTTACAGGGAAAGTGCAAAAACCGATAGCGGCGTCCAAATGAGACGTATTTGGCAGGATGAGTAGTATGATAGTTTCCCGTTGATTTCATCATAATCGGTACGCATCTGGCGAAATAATTCTCATCTCTATCATGTCGCAAACATTTGCTAGCACTAAAACACTGAAAGAATGAAATTATTTAATAACAGATACGTCAATTGATTGTTCAGGACACAATTAGAAGGCAGTCTGCCGGATGAGTAGCTCGAATGTGGAGCACTTGCCTTCATGGCCCATCTTGGCAAGTTCGATTCTATAGTAATTGCCACGTAAGGAAATACCAACGACATTAAAGATATATAGACTGCTAAACATACTCGTTACAGCGCCCCTGGTTGAAGCACAGCGAACTAACTTTTGCCTACAACTGTCATGGCGGCTGCTACTTCTTAGTCTTGACAGTTAGCCCTTATCAGTTCAATGAACTGATGAGATTATACGTTATTGCAAATTAAAGATATATTTAAGAATAAACACGACATTTTCAAACATGCTTAATGTTGCATTGATGTTATAATGAAATAAACGCAGTGAATATGGTGAACATTTGCTTGGTTAAAACGAGAATTACGTATGTAGAAGAATGGATAATTCGGCGTCATGCACTAACAATAAAGTCATTCGCTACAGAAAGACATGTTATGCGTGCAGCAGTTCATTGAGGAATTCACATGCATAGAGAAAGATACCCTGCCATTTCATGACATACCTTCAGTGTCATTCTGGTATAATTTTTGAATTTTGCTTCTTTGTCTGGTTTGTTACGTTTTATGCTTTTTGCTACTTATGACTACTTTCTAAGAACTGCTGTGCAACATGCAGCACAGACGTCCGTTGGTTGCGGTGTACAATATCTCGACGGCATCCTCTGTCTGTCGTAAGGGGCCACTAAATGGGGTAACCCCAGATTCTAAAGTTGAGAACACCTGACCCCTGGTTGAGTGTAGCATTCCTTCCACATACGGTATCCTACCAGGTTTACCACTTTAATATTTCTACCGGACCTCTCTTGGTCAAACCTCGCCTGACTTCATTCGACTGAATTCATAGCCTACATTTATTTATGTATTTATTTATTTATTTTAACCGTGCACACCTTCTCAAAGACCGTACTCCAACACACAACAACTTCTGCAGAGCCTTTTCTATGGCAGATTCAGAGGAAATAAGCATATGTTTTGCCTACAAGTGTCATGGCTGCCAGTGGTTCAAGTAGATTCAAAGATGGCCATCAGATTAGCAGTCTATATTTTTAATGTCGTTGGGAAATACCCCAGAAAGTAAATATCGCCGCCCGATGCTCTTCTTTTCTCTTTTTTGTAATGGCTGATCACTGCTGCCAACCTGCCTGGTTACATATTAAAATCATCAGACATAACCATAACAAACTAACCTCAATGTAAACACCGATAATGAATGTTTCCCTACCCTAGTAAATGATAAAAGATAAGATGAAATAAATCAAGATAATTATGAATATCTCCTCAATGAGGAATTAAGGAAATAAACACACTTTCTCACTTAAATTATCTGTCTTTATTTTGACATACAGTAGGCGTACTATAACCATATTCTTGAAAAGAGGGGCGTGTTAAACGATGCAATTTATTTAATAAGTCTTTGCAGTGTGATTTTCGAAAGTTCCAGACATCCAATGACTTCCCTTTCTTTTGCGCGAATATTTCCTTCTCTCTTCAATACCGGTAACCAGTAAGGAGAGAGATTGTTGGGCATATTTTCAGCCTGCAGGCTGGTTATATCTTCAAGCTTATCAGGAAACATATAGGAATACTAATGTTCCAAGCTCCGTGAACGGAATTTAGGTCAGCTTTCAAGTTCACTGCGGATTTGAAAATAATAATGTTATAAGTTCTACTGCCAAAATTTCGTCCCGCAAGAGTTATTTCATGTACCGGTAGATCTAGATATGAGACTGACGTATTTGAGCACTTTCATCATTCCACACAAACTATGTTATTAAATGCATTATCCGAACATACCACAATCCTACTTACCTGGTATTAGCCAAATAGATTTACAATCCCACAGAAAAAGAAAATATGCTTTAAATATTCTCGCAAATGTATCACTAGTGACTTTAACGGCAATGCGGTGGCAACACGCACTTCACGCTAGAGCAGTGATTGAACGTTGCCAACGTGCCAGATTAACGGTAAATGTAAGACGTCGTATCGGCAAGTAGGGTCCCTAAACTGTATGGTTACCGACACTGAAAAAGACCCAACAGCAAGAAAAGTAACCATAAATCAATATCTTAATATTACAGGGGAGAAAGGGTAAGGTTGCGCCCTTAGGGTACGTCCTTACACGGAGAGGACTATAGCTCAGCCCAGTGGTATTTGACGGTGTCCATATGCGTGAGCCTCAACTCACGTAAAAGAACTCTTGTGGGACAAACTTCCGGCACCTGGATGTCTCCAGGAAACCTATACAATTACAGTCATGTTTAGAATGATTCTTTCGCGACCTCGTAATCATGATCACGCCGTGATTTTCTTAACCCAAATTTTGCATTATTTGATTATGCCCTCAGTTAAATAAACTGCGGCATCCAAAAATTCGTGAAGTTCGCTTTAGGAATGTACTGCTTAAACTAACCTAGAACTTCAAGTTACAAATAGAGAACGTAATGATTACCATCTACGAGTACTTTCAACAAATTAAAAAATGCATTCTTTACGAGACACACATTGTAACTGGATGTATACCACAGTAATTAAAAAAATATTGATATTCACCAAACACATGGAATGATTCGAACAGGAATGAGGAATTGATCCAGTAATCGACTTTGAAGTGTAAGTTGGTCCTGTTACATTGTTTTCCTTCAGAATTTGTCACATGTTTGGAAGAGACGGCAGTGCTGAGATATTGATTAACGGTGGAGGAATTTCTGCTTCTATAAAATCAGCGTTATTTTAATACAGAGAACTTCAACAAGGAGCGTTGCCTACGTTATAATACAAGGCCTTGAAATAGAGCCTGTAAGACGCCATCGAAGTGGTCATGTTGAAGTTCAATGAGAGACCGCTAGGATCGCTTTCTTGCCCAACTGTCTAGCAGGTTCGCGCCTTGAAACGTGATTACTGAGTTGGTTATGAATGTGTGTATGAGTTTCGTTTCACAAGATTCCAGTGAATATTCAATGTTCGAAACATTATACAGAGGAAGCATTACGGATGAGATAAGACTTTCAGCTGATGAAACTAGGTCTCTGTTCCTAAGTTTTGATCCCAGTTACGTCATAAAAATCGTGCGATCCCAAAATTTGTCACTGGACTTATTTTGTACATAATGCTACAGTGACCGACCATCATTTCAGAGGCCTCTTCAAACTCAGAAATCTTCAATTATGAAACCTGTAAGGAAACTAACCTGAAAAGTAATTTGCCCAACAAATTTGGAGGAAATTAATGTAGCAAGAGCTAAAAATTTTGCATTTCCCCTGAAACATTCTTTGTTTTGAGAAGTATGGAGCTGGTTTGTCCCGAGAGCATTAAAGACAGAGACAGTTTAAAATAAGCCATTTGTTTTACGGAGCATTTTATTATATGGTTTGATGTGCATGAAGTCTGCAGCACCTCACATGCTACATATTCCAGGAATGAGAACAAACGAGCATTTTTTAGCTCTGAAGATGAACGCCTCAGTTGGTTAATTCATTATTTCCTGTCATATATTAAGAAAATTCAAATGCATTCAGAGGAAGTGAAAAGATTCACGAGGGAAATTATCAGGCATTGGTCTTGACTACCAAATTCACTGTAGCCTGCGTAAAATACCTCATAAGTATAAATTTGCATTATGTATTGACGAGGAACCAAACGAGCTATGACATCCGAGCTCTTGTTCAGCTACCCAGATGCAATCGAAATAACGCTCCATACTTGGTTTAATGCGGCATCAAAACATGTCAATGTTGAGCTGGGGGATGAGGAGAAGACACACACTGTACGACCCAGTTTACTACAATAAAGAGAGTCCCAGATGGATGAAAAAAATGTCGCGAATATGTGCAAATTCTGAAGCTTTCTGAGCGCATAATGTCTATCATTACAAAACGCTTGGAAGGTAAATTAAATCAAATCTGCTTGAACAATACTTGATTGTGGAGAGTTGGCTACTGTTATACATATAAATATGATTAATTTGTTTCAAGATCAGCAGCTAAAATGCCTGGTATTTCTGTAGCTATGGTAGCATTATACTTGGTGCGTGTGGTAGAAGAACAAACGGACTGTGAAGACTGTTTAGAACATATCTCTTCTCCAGCTACTCAAAGTCCAACATTGTGTCTCATTCCTTTTCAAGGTAGAGTAGCCCTCAGATACCCAAAATCGTCGTCTGTGGCACTTCTACAGTGCACGACGGAATTTGTCACCTCTGCTGTGCAGTCTTTGCCCCGCAAGGAGTCACTAAAAAGTGTACGTTTTTTCGAAAGACATGTTCATCAGTGAAATTAAGTGTAGGAAGTGTAAAGACTATAAATCACCTCCTTTTCTACTCCAACAATTTGTGAGACCTGTAGTAGACAACATTGCTTCGAGCCACTCTAGTAGAAGAAAACGTTTTGAAACTTGATAAGAAGCCTCTATAAATAAAGTACTGTCAATACTCGCAAAAACATTCGACTCTGTTGATTTAGGATATAATTTACTTATTGACATATACGGCCATGCGAACACAAGAGGGCAAGAACGCGACCCTAGTGGCTGAATGGTGAACTAGGATGTCACCCGTTTCCATGAGTGCATTTCAAGGCCTTGTATTATAGCGTAGGCAACGACAAGGAGGCCAGCAAACTGGTTGCGACGTTGCTCTGCGTGGTGGCTGCAAGGCGAAGCGAATGCAGTTTTTTTTTTTTTTTTTGCTATGGGCTTTACGTCGCACCGACACAGATAGGTCTTATGGCGACGAATGAATGCAGTTTTTGTACAATAGGACGATACAATGGTAACGACCATCCCAACACAACAAATCACCACTAGATATCCTTGAAGTAGAGCGTTGTAGCACAAACCATAACTGAAAGGAAGTGTTGGGATTACAGCATATAATTATCATCAATACAGCTCTAGCATAATATTTTTAATGCATTCTTTTAAGTTGAAAAATAAACATATTTGGAAGGAAATTAAGTGCGGGATTTTGGTTTCAGTGAAAATGGACACTAGATAATAAAAAATAAAAAAAATAAAAAAATAATAAAAAATTCGTACCAGCTCTTGCCCACAGCTTCGCTCGTACATTGTTGACAACACTGACTGACCCACTAACAGTGACCCAGTGACCACTATGACTTATGAATGACATTCCTAAGAAACATATGTTGAATAGTACTACTAAAACGGTTTTAAAATACGCAAACTATAGTCAAGAAATGGACACAGACTCAAGTCAGACAAAAGGCTTCCAAACCAATGAAAATTATATGTTTAAATGTATACAATATTATGTAAACTATGTAAATTTTATGTTAATGTGATATTGTAAATACTCTGTTCATGATATAGAAGTACCACTATATGCCAAAATACAAATCTACCTCAAGAACGGACTCAAAGTCTAACGCCAAACAAACGGCATACAAAACAAATAAATAAATACAAACATTGTACATAAAATATGTATCATATGCAAATATATGTATTGTATATACAAGATTTCAATAAAGGGGGATAACGGGGGAAAATTACGGGGGGGGGTGAGGTGCGGGTCTCTCCTCGGGGTGCCCCCTGGGGGTCCGGCGACCTCTGCGCCAAAAACTAATAATATACTAACAACGTATGTACGAACATACAAATCTACGTGAAAAACCAAATCAAAATTCTATTCAGATCAAAGGCCACAGGGCTACCAGTTTAGCTGCCGTAATAATAATGAGCAGGAATGAAACAACTCCATCCCTTCCTTCCTTCATTCCTTCCTTCCTTCCTTCCTTCCTTCGCTCGCGAGGATTTGAAGTTGATAAAAATTAATTGTTCCTCGGTACTGCATTAAGACATTATATGAAAATCCGTAAAGTATTAAAACTCACCGAAAAATTGCATTTCATTTACCCCAGAACCTCTTTGTAAACCTCGTTTGTGGCATAGCCTTTTTGAGCTAAGATGACCAGGCTACTGGCCGAGCTACATCTGGAACATGTGTCATGGAACTCTACATGTGAGAGACAGTCCTCTTTTAAGTCGAAAATAAAAGGCTTCTTTATTTCTAAAGGTGATTCCAAATACCAATTTTCAGGTCTGTAACATCTTAGTTCTTGGGATATAAGTATCCTCATAAAGATAATTCAACTCCTTCTTCACTTATTTTCGATCTCCTTCTTAAGTTGATTTTCCTAAAACAAAATGTACGTGTTTCTTTAAAGGGATTATAAATACCAATTTTCACGTCTGTAACATGTTAAGTTTATGAGATATACTGTAGATATTCTCGTTTAAAAACTGCCTCACTCCTGGGCCGAGTGGTCAGCGTTGAGGCCTTCGGTTCACAGGTTTCCGGGTTCGATTCCTGGTTGGGTCGGGGATTTTAATCGCATGTGATTAATTCATCTGGCTCGGTGACAGATTGTTTGGGTTTGTTCTAACACTCTCCTCTTCATATTAACTCAACACACCACATTAGAAACCACAACAGGAACACGCAATAGTAATTATATCCCTATACACGGGGTTGTGTCAGGAAGGGCATCCAGTCGTAAAACATGATCAAATCCACATATTCGACACAGTTCCCACCGGCGATCCCACACGTGTGGAAAAAAGCGGTAGAAGAAGAAGAGAAGAAGAAGACACATTTTAAAAATTCACTCCCTTTATTTTTTGTTTCACCCCCTTAAGAGAATTTTCCAAAAAAGTGTGTTCATTTCTTTTTAAAGTAGATTCCAAATACCAATTTTCATGTCTGTAACATCTTAGGTCTTTGTGATATATTGTAGAAAATCTCGCTGCTGTAAGAATACTGGAGCTGACGTTGCCATGATTACGGCAGTTCATTTCTTTATCCGATTCCTAGAGCAGGGGTAGTGTGGTGCCAATATCTCCAAAACGGTTGGTTTTAGGGCCTTAAAACATGTTTTTCGGGCCCGTAGGGCTCATCGAGTTTTGTTCTTTGCCTCAAGGGGCTTAAACAGAGCTTTGTCTCGTCCTTGTACAACAAATTCTATATTTCGCCTATATTAGCCTAGTATTTTATATCTCCCCCGTGCCCCCACCATCGAATTGTTTTGAAAATAAAATACAGCCCATGTCCGTCAGGCATAATAAATATTTACATAAGTAAAATAATTTTTAGAATCGGTCCAGTAGTTCCTGAGATTAGCCATTACATACAAACCAATTTTACCTCAGTTTCCTCTGGCCTCTGGTGCTGTTTACTTCTGAAGCCAAAAGGGTTTTAAGTTTTGGTTTTATATTATCTCCAGGCAGTTCGAAATTAAAACAGGAGTCAGACAGGGTGATTGACTGTCACCAATTCTTTTCAACTGTGTGTTGGAGAAGATTATCCGGGAATGGTAAAAAGAACTGGGCAGGAAAGGAATACTCAACCAAGTATATGTCGGAGGGTCAAAAAGTGGTGTCATGATTAATTGCCTTGCCTTTGCTGATGACCTTGCGCTAGTATCTAGGAATACTGACACAGCAATAGAACAAGCAGAAAAAGCAAGACTACAGATTTCTTTCGAAAAACTAAATATATAACAAACATCAAAATGGCCCCTGGGTACCTGAAGACAGAACACGGTAAAATAGAAAGAGTTGATGGTTTTAAGTACTTGGGTGAAATAGTGCAATTGAAAACTAATGAAAGAGAAGCAAACAACACCATACGGGAGAAGATGGCTGCGGCTTTTCGTAGGACATATCCTATATACAAGAAGAAAACCATCTCCAGACGAGCTAAACTAAGGCACTACAATACAGTGATTAAAACGGAATGTCTGTATGCTAGTGAAAGCCTCAAATGACAGGGAAAGCGGGGCTGAGAGAAGCTGAGAAATTCGAAAGAAAGATCCTTCGCAAAATAATGGGTCCAAAGATTGTGGATGGACAGTATAGGTTGCGAGGAAGGGAAGAACTTTACCGTGACAATGAAAGGCTGAGTCCATGAAAAATTCTATGGGCATTTATTTAGAATGGATGAGAAGAGACTAACGAAAAGGATTTTCACAATACTAAACAGCAGACCTAAAGTGTCGGACAAATGGTTCAGGGAGGTGAGAAAGGATCTCAAACAGGTGGGACTAAATTCAGAAGACATCTCAAAGCGAACAAAGTTTAGGTCAGTGACCGACAAATTCCAGGGATTCCATGACGAACCAAAACTCAACCGTGGGTGGACAGAAGAAAGAAGACAGGCTGCCAGAGAAAGGATGCTAAAGTTTTGGACTGTGAGGAAGGCTTCTAGAAACATGTAACTGTCACCTAACGTGGTCTCTAATGGCCGTAAATGAATATACTGTATATACATATATAAATATTATCACGAAACGTGGAGAATTTTACATCTTTCAAATTTGAGTTCTGCTTGAACATTGTTTGAGAATAATATACTTTGCTGATTGATTGTGAAAACCATATAGTACTACGGTTTGAGGAAGTCTCTTTATGTTACTAAACCAAGAAGTGGTCTACAATGCAAAATTACTTGAAAGAATTGACTTATTCAGTTAGTTTCGAACAAGCAAAGGGATTTTATTTTTATTTACCATTTTGACAGTGGTTCAAAGTTACACTGACACACCGTAGGTTTTCGGCGGTTCAAGGAAGGAATAGGGCTAGAAATGGGAAGATAGGGGACAAGGTCTTCATTAATCTACAGCTCCAGCATGTCCATGGTGTGGAAATGGTAAACCGTGGAAAATTATCTTCAGGCTGCCAACGGTGAGATTCAAACCCGCCATTTCCCAAATGCAACCTGACAGCTACGTGATTCTAACCGCACGACAAACTCGCTCGGTATTTGTAATGATTATTCGCGGAATGGAAACGATATTGCCGGATCCTAAACTGTCAATATCTCCCCAATATTTCAATATTGTTTGAAGTTTCTTATTATAAGCCTTGTTTTTTTTAAAAATCGGACTCTCTTTCGGTAAATTTCAGATTTCTGAGAAGCATGATAATAGCTCCTACTTTCAATTGCAGCTCATTGATCAAAGGAATAATATGTGAAGTATGTTAAAAAATAATAAAAATAAACAAAAGACTAGCAAGACATCACGTGCCAATAAATTTTGTCGTATAAATGCATGTACGATTAACATCGATGACTCGACCCTTTTCCAAACACGAATCTATTGAACCCGTTAGTTCTGTGTAATGAAGCAATAAGACGGAAACGGTGAAGAAAACATCAGTGGACGGGGCCTACGTTTAGCAATGAACTGATCAGTATATCGGAGCAAGAATAGTTGCCTTGGCTACAGATGGACTACGAACGGAGTCGCGAAGAGTCGATTTCAAGGTGACAAGCAGAGCCATCGCACGAATATGCGAGGATATTGTATTGGGAGACCACCACTCGTACCTTATGACAGGAAATGTTCTTCGCCTGCATCCACATACTGTATTTCTGGCATCGTCTTAGGAAACTCCAGTTCACACGCCTAAGTTCGTCTTCCATAACTGAGGCTATTTCTCTCCGGATATGTTCTTTCAATTTGTCCAAGGTGTGAGGGTTTCTTGCATACACTTTATTTTTTAAGCTCCTCCATTTTTGTAGCCAGCCATGCTTAGCCCTACGAAAACCCAGCTTCTCGTCCAAGTCGTCTTAGGGATTATGTAGGCGTATGCTCTAATCTTTCTGCGATTTCATTTACTTTTCCTCGTTAAGTACACGTCTTTTATGACGACGATGATGTTTGTTGTTTAAAGGGGCCTAACAGCTAGGTCATCGGCCCCTAACAGGTTTTTTAACCCTTCGCTTCTTGTATCACCCGATCCAAAGTCTCACGCTCCAGAACACTGAACTTGAGGTGGTAGAGGTGGGATCCCTCGCCGAGTGCTGGAGGGTAAATGGTTTAAGAAAGGAAGAAAGAAAATTGACATCACACGCATACTTTGTTATAGGATGGCGCTGTCTGTGTTGACTCCCGCACTCAGTTGGAGGTTAGCTGTCGTTGTGAATACATCGTGGTCAGTTGTATATAATAACAAATTAATAATAATTATTTCTCATGTCGCAGGCCCATACTACACCGAGTTATTACCCTCACTCCAAGTGTACTACGTTCTATTCAATAAAATGTATTATCCATATAATATTTGTCCTTTATGTCCAATAAGTAAGTCTACGGAACCCTCGAAACTCTGTGGAAGTTATAAGAGTGACAGCCTACCACCAACATTTCTTTTTTTTTTTTTTTTTTTTTTTTACTTCTTTCTTTCGTATCTATTTCTTTCACTGCCAATGTAGACTGTGAAATGTGGTTTGTCAAATCTTCGCTTTTCTCTTACTTTCATAACCATTGACCTAATTATAATAAAAGACGGATTTACAAGAAAAAATCAGTAAAAGTAAAACATTATAACGAAAATTAGGCCCTGCTGAACTTCAAACACGAGATGCTTGCGTGGAATTCTTGAATGCTAACCAGCAGACGTGCGGGCTGCTAAATTTACAGGGACGTTTTCTCGTTAAATAAGGGCCAATCGCAGAAACCCTCGGACAACTACTTATTTTTGACACTGCCATGGTCAATCTACGCACGCTACTTTCCGTCCTCTGCAAAGGGAGACGGAAATTCTCGATGTGCTCCGTTACACGGCGAATAATATCAGATACGCAGAAAGTACGGTGGGATTATCTCACCGGTTGACCGGCAGGCGCGACCAGCGTATCTGCCTCCCTTTGACTCATCACTGCCCGCTCCGAGGCTTAGCAACAAGGATAGGACTTCGCTCACTTTATCCGTGCATGACATGAGGTAACAATTAAAATTAAGAAAATAAGAATTAAGAAAATTAAAAATTAAGAAAATAAGCTCTTACCTTATGGCAGGAGATGTTGGAAATGTTCTCCTCCTGCATCCACACATTTCAATTTTAACATTTTCGAAGCCCGCCATGCTGAGATGTTTTAGGCGTATGTCTGATATTTCTGCGATTTCACTTACTTTTTCCTCGTTAAGTACACGTTTTTTAACACTTCGCTTCTTATCGAGTAAAGAACCAGTTCCTCTCAATCTGTTTACGAGTTTCCACGCGGTCTGTCTATGTGGAGGGGGGTACACCTGGACATTGTGTTACGAATCGCCTAACGACTTCCCTAAAAGACTCTGTTTTCACACGATTAAATAAATACCCTTTCCTCCACCGTGTACACGTGTGGAGGCATTATGAGAAATATCCCCCGAAGTAACACCTCACAACTCGAGAATACTTGGAGCGACAGATCAAAACTTAATACACGTTCTAAGCACGGACCTGAACTGAGAAGTGCGGGCATTCCCGTGCTGTCGCTGCGCTGTGTAACGGGAAGTGATGAGTCAACGGGAGGCAGATAAGCTGAGCACGCCTGCCGGCCAACCGGTAAGAGAAACTCACTGTACATTTGGGGATGTAAGTGCTTACTACGGCATGGGTCATTATTTTATTTCTCTGTTATGCCAATACGATAATACCCCATTCCCTTCCCAGGACAGGGAAGGAAACGACTCATTCCTAAATTGAGGTACAGTCTCAGCGAATTTCTCGCATGAAAATGAAAAAATACGGAAAATCATCTTCAACGAAACCGACAGCGGAGCTCTACCCCACTACATCCCGTATTCAAGCTCACGCGGTTCTCTGACATTCAAATGACTTGCTAAGCGGTCAGAGTAGACTCTTCGCATGCGAACCGACTCTCCCTTTGGAGTCAAGAAAGTCGCTTTCTTGACGCCGGTGTTAATTCGCGCAAATCTCTATTCTTGGCATTTCTCGAAAAGGTTTAGTTCTAGGGCAGTTCCCAATTCCGTGCGGCAGATACAACAGTATGTCATAAATCAAGTTCTTGTTTTAACAAACTGCAATTACAAATTCTCCGATCTATTTCAGAGACGAGTTACAATGATTATTAGAGATGAGCAAAAAATAAAACAAGAGTTATTTTGGAACTGTTCCGGACTCGCAACTGAACTTTAAATGAACAGTACGCCCGAACATCTGTTCCGACACATCAGTGTTCTGTGTCACCAGCACTTCAGCGAGATTGGTCTAGCAACATCCTGTTCCGAAAGAACGGTGTTCCGTGTCGCCTGCACTCCAGCGAGATTGGTCTAGCAACATCCTGTTCCGAAAGGACAGTGTTCCGTGTCGCCTGCACTCCAGCGAGATTGGTCTAGCAACATCCTGTTCCGAAAGAACAGTGTTCCGTGTCACCTGCACTCCAGCGAGATTGGTCTAGCAACATCCTGTTCCGAAAGAACGGTGTTCCGTGTCGCCTGCACTCCAGCGAGATTGGTCTAGCAACATCCTGTTCCGAAAGAACGGTGTTCCGTGTCGCCTGCACTCGACGGGATTGGTCTAGCAACATCCTGTTTCGAAAGAACGGTGTTCCGTATGGACTGCACTCAACTGAATTGCTCCAAGAGCGACACCAACATTCTTGATTGGTCTAGGAATTTGAGAACCGCGCATGTTCCGCTCCGCCGGTTGGCTGATTGTTACGACTCCGGGAGAACGCGAGTGCTAGTTCTCTACGCTGGTTTCGATGTTCTTTGGTACTATTCATGAGCATTAAGGGTCGGGGAAGGGAACCTACGAAATATCAAATGGTAAGAGGCGTGTATCTTAATCAACAGTTTGACAGACAGCGAGTACGTGGTAAGTATGCATGACACTGATTTTTTAAATCTTTGTTCGTATGAATTATCACTGCGCTAAACCACGTGCATCGTCAAAGCATTCTTTTATCGCGATTTATGGCTGTTTGTATTGTGCTATCCACTGTCATTTGTTCATTAGAAGTGTTAGAAATATACTGTAGAGGCCTACAATAAATTGCCTTCTTTTGGCAGATAAGAACCTTGTTTACCGAGCTCGATAGCTGCAGTCGCGTAAGTGCGGCCAGTATCCAGTATTCGGGAGATAGTGGGTTCGAACCCCACTGTCGGCAGCCCTGAAGATGGTTTTCCGTGGTTTCCCATTTTCACACCAGGCAAATGCTGGGGCTGTACCTTAATTAAGGCCACGGCCGCTTCCTTCCCACTCCTAGACCTTTCCTGTCCCATCGTCGCAATAAGACCTATCTGTGTCGGTGCGACGTAAAGCAACTTGCAAAGAACCTTGTTTAATCTATAATATGGGAAGGACAGCTAATTCAGAAAGTGACGGAACCAACTAGAGGGAAAAATATCCTGGACGTAGTGCTGATAAAACCAGACGAGCAATATAGAGAAACCGAAGTAATAGATGGTATTAGTGATCACGAAGCTGTTTTTTGTCGTAGTTAAAATAAATGTGATAGAAAGGAAGTTCTTAAAAGTAGGACTATTAGGCAGTACCATATGGTTGATAAAGCAGGGATGAGGCAGTTTTTAGAAAGTAAATATGATCGGTGGGAAACGGTAAATAAGAGTGTAAACAGACTCTGGGATGGGTTTAAAGAAATTGTTCAGGAATGTGAAAACAGGTTTGTACATTTAGAGGAGGTAACGAATGATAAAGACCCACCTTATTATAACAGAGAAATAAAGAGACTAAGGAGGTGGTGTCGATTGGAAAGAAAGAGAGTTAGAAATGGCTGTGGAAGTAAGGAAAAATTGAAGGAACTTACTAGGAAATTGAATCTAGCAAAGAAGGCAGCTGAGGATAACATGATGGCAAGCATAATTGGCAGTCATACAAATTTTAGTGAAAAATGGAAGGGTATGTATAGGTACCTTAAGGCAGAAACAGGTTCAAAGAAGGACATTCCAGGAATAATTAATGAGCAATGAGATTGTGTATGTGAGGATCTTCAAAAGGCAGAAGTATTCAGTCAGCAGTATGTAAAGATTGTTGGTTACAAAGAAAATGTCCAGATAGAGGAGGTGACAGACGCTAAAGAAGTATTAAAATTTACATATGATAACAATGATATTTACAATAAGATAAAAAAGTTGAGAACTAGAAAAGCGGCTGGAATTGATAAGATTTCTGGGGATATACTAAAGACAATGGGTTGGGATAAAGTACTATATCTGAAGTACTTATTTGATTATTGTTTGGTTGAAGGAGCTATACCAAATGAATGGAGAGTTGCTTTAGTAGCCTCTGTGTATAAAGGAAGGGGTAATAGATATAAAGCTGAAAATTACAGGCCAGTAAGTTTAACATGCGTTGCATGTAAGCTTTGGGAAGGCATTCTTTCTGATTACATTAGACATGTTTGCGAAATTCATAACTGGTTCGATAGAAGGGAATTCGGTTTTAGGAAAGATATAACAGATATTTTGGATTCTGGAGGTCAAATGGAATGTATCGCGATTGACCTGTCTAAAGCATTTGATAGGGTGGATCATGGGGGACTACTGGCAAAAATGAATGCAATTGGACTAGAAAAAAGAGTGACTGAATGGGTTGCTATATTTCTAGAAAATAGATCTCAGAGAATTAAAGTAGGCGAAGCTTTATCTGACCCTGTAATAATTAAGAGGGGAATTCCTCAAGGCAGTATTATTAGACCTTTATGTTTTCTTATATATATAAATGATTTGATTAAAGGAGTGAAATCAGAGGTAAGGCTTTTTCCGGGTGATGTTATTCTGTATAGAGTAATAAATAAGTTACAAGATTGTGAGCAACTGCAAAATGACCTCGATAATGTTGTGAGATGGACAGTAGGCAATGGTATGATGATAAACGGGGTTATCAACCTCAGGTTGTGAGGTTCACAAATAGGAAAAGTCCTCTGAGTTTTAATTACTGCGTTGATGGGGTGAAAGTTCCTTTTGGGGATCATTGCAAGTATCTAGGTGTTAATATAAGGAAAGATCTTCATTGGGGTAATCACATAAATGGGATTGTAAATACAGGATACAGATCTCTGCACATGGTTATGAGGGTGTTTAGGGGTTATAGCAAGGATGTAAAGAAGAGGGCTTATAAGTCGCTGGTAAGACTCCAACTAGATTATGGCTCCAGTGTATGGGACCCTCACCAGGATTACCTGATTCAAGAACTGTAAAAAATCCAAAGGAAAGCAGCTCGATTTGTTCTGGGTGAATTCCGACAAAAGAGTAGCGTTACAAAAATGTTGGAAAGTTTGGGCTGGGAAGAACTGGGTGAAAGGAGACAAGCTGCTCGACTGAGTGGTATGTTCCGAGCTGTCAGCGGAGAAATGACATGGAATGACATTAGTAGACGAATAAGTTTGGGTGGGAAAGATCACAATATGAAGATAAAGTTTGAATTCAAGAGGACAAATTGGGCAAATATTCATTTATAGGTAGGGTAGTTAGGGATTGGAATAACTTACTAAGGGAGATGTTCAATAAATTTTCAATGTCACCGAAATCATTTAAGAAAAGGCTAGGAAAACAACAGGTAGGGAATCTGCCACCTGGGCGACTGCCCTAAATGCAGATCGGTATTGATTGATTCTGACTTGATTGATTGTTATGTTCTTCTGTCTGTCGAAACTAATGTACAATTAAATGCAAGATGTAAAACACCTGAATAAATATGTAACAACACAACAAACCTGAAAATTAATTTAAGTAAGGCGTTTCTTTGTTCAAAATTCATTAATACACAATTTGTTGTGATAAAACCATGTTTTAGAGTTTTCTAGATACATCAAAACTAAAACATGACACTAGCGGTGAGGAAATAACTTTCGAATTAGAATTGATGAGATTCGTTGATATTTTCTGATTCCCCACTGCCTAAACCTTTCACTGTTATTCAGAACATAGTATTTTTACGGAACAGGAGCAATCGGAACTGTTCCAGAAATATAACAACTTCGCCCATCTGTAATAATTATTATTTTACAACTTGCTTTACGTCGCACCGACACAGATAGGTCTTACGTCGACGTTGGGATAGGAAAGGGCTAAAAGTTGGAAGGAAGCGTCCGTGGTCTTAATTAAGGTACAGCCCCGATAGTGGTGGTTGGTAAATAATATATCAAGTATCTTTAACCAGTACGCGTTGTGACGGTTATAGCATGTAACGATTAAAGGAGATACCCAATTACTGAAATAACAGCAGCTCGGCAATACTCGGGTAAACTCGGTTAACACCGGCAGCGCGCTCGCTGCCTTACTCGCTAGCAATAACCGCCTCCAATAACCAGTTGTTAACGTGTATTTTTAATAATAATAATAATAATAATAATAATAATAATAATAATAATAATAATAATAATAATAACAATGTTATTTGATTTACGTCCCACTAACTACTTTTACGGCCTTCGGAGACGCCGAGGTGCCGGAATTTAGTCCCGCAGGATTCTTTAACGTGCCAGTAAATCTACCGACACGAGGCTGTCGTATTTGAGCACCTTCAAATACCACCGGACTGAGCCAGGATCGAACCTGCCAAGTTGGGGTTAGAAGGCCAGTGCCTTAACCGTCTGAGCCACTCAGCCCGGCACGTGTATTTTTATCGTCACAGAAGTTCGAACAGCAGCTCGGCAATACTCGGGTGAACTCGGGTGTACTCTCTTAACAAGGGCAGTGTAACCGCCTCTGTTAATTAGTATTTTACTAGCCAGGATTGTTTTGAGTTGTTACCGTGCATTACTCGCGAAACTTTTAGTGATACCTGGACTCCCTAGTGCTGAATCGGTAGACTTCGGCACTCTTCGAGATTCGTATTGGCAACCTTTCAACACTAACTATGAATCGCCGTGAGACATCTGGTGTACACTTTACGTACCGGTGCTAGTACTGTTGTTGTTTACACAGCAAAGCCAAAATATAGAATTCATGCTAGGAACAAGATTCACATCGAGAAATATTATATAATGTGTGTGTGACACAGTTGTTGGCTTAAGATAATAAAGGTTTAGAAAATTCCTATCGATCGATCATACTATCGATTTAATTCAGATTTCATTTCCATTCAGTTGGCAGTATTACCGGAACCGGGCTAGCCCCCTCCTTACTCCTCAACCCCGTACAAAGAAGTATCGCTAAAAGAGTAATATTTATATCGTCACACAAGTTATGAGGAGGGCAAAGACGAGCTCTATGTGGTCATTTCTTTCCGTGATAGATAGCGAGTTTGCAAAATGTTCTATGTGTGGGAAGAAGTACTCTTACATGTCTTCCACATTAGATTTAAAATAAACACGAGGAAAGGGTTCAATAATTACTTTTAAAATAGCAGTGCCAGCAGTCGAGATAAGTATAATAAGTAAACCAATTTTGCGTAAATAAATAATTTTGTGTAATATTTTGTGTTCATACTCCTTAATGCAAGCAAACAAGATAAAGGCGAGCAATTGCATAAATATCCTATGGGTTTTGTCTCTCTTTTGCTCTCTTTGCTCTATGTTGCGGGAAGGGCACCCGGCCGTAAATACTGGCTACGAAGCTTCATTTCACTTCACCCCCGACCCCATAGAGCAACGGGACTAGACAGTTATTAAGCTTGTATTTTGCATTCATTTACAATACGGTAAAATTCGGTTGTATTTTTAAATTATTGTTATAACAATGTTCATATTCAGCACTTAACTCAGCTTTTCTCTAGATAGTTTCTTAAATGTGTTCTTAAAATTCATTTTACACTGCAGTAATTTGTGAAGGGCGGGTTCCTTTTGTAGTCTCGATCCTTTATAAAATGATCGACTTAATATATTTCTCCGAGAATATCGGTTGTACAAATGAGAGGCTACTACGTAAGAGAGAATTACGAAGCTTAACTTAGCCCGCTTGCGTCTACCTTGCAAACGTTAAAGACGGAAACCCGTATAACCATGCATGTGGTGGCTGGTGAATAACTTAACAAGTATCTTTACCCAGGTCCGGTCCCGCGGTGTAGGGACCAACGCGTCCGCCTGTCACCCGGCCGGGTCAGGGCTTTTTAATTGTAAATGATTAATATCCCTGGCCCGGGGACTGTGTGTTTGTGTCGTCCTTAACGTTCCTTTCCTAACATTCAACACTCTACACTTCCGCAATTCCACTTACATGCAGGTTCATATCATATGCTGAAGGTAGTGGCGAGAGATCTACAGAGGTCGACGCCACGAACAAATGTATTTTTTAATTTTTTTATGCGTTTGGGGCTTGTAACGATTACAGGAAATGAAATGAAATGAAATGAAACGGCGTATGGCTTTTAGTGCCAGGAGTGTCCGAGGACAAGTTCGGCTCGCCAGATGCAGGTATTTCGATTTGACTCCCGTAGGCGACCTGTACGTCGTGGTATGAAATGATGATAAAGACGATACATATAACCTACCCAGCCCTGCCGGGAATCGAACCCAGAACCCCTCTGACCAAAGGCCAGAACGGTAACCATTTAGCCATGGAGCCAGACACGATTACAGGAGATACCAAGTTACCGAAATAAGAGCGGCTCGGCAATACTCGTGTGTACTCGGTCAACGAGGGCAGGGCGCGGCCATAGTCGTTACCAGTAACTGACTCCGGTAACCAGTATTTTACCACTGCCTGCTCGATCTGGATCCGATGGCTGCTTAAACCTGCTCGATCTGGATCCGATGGCTGCTTAAACTGCCTGCTCATTCCATACTCAAACGTGTAACACGCCTTACAAACAATCTGCCGCTAGATGGCAGCACCAAACGTACCCATTTACCGCGTGAATACAACTAGATAAGCATACCAGCAAAATTTAAAATCTGAAAGTAAGAGAAATATTAAAGAATTTTACGTATAAAGTGGTGCTCTAGAGAGTTATAGCTTCAGCACTTTTCGAGAAAGAGGTTTCGACGAACAAGAAAACCTGGAAACTTTGTCTGTATGGTACTTCCCTACATTACTAAGTAGAGGTTTCACGACTTTGGCCAGCACAGTTTCTGACACAAGTTCCTGGTGCTTATTGTTACTAAAACACTTTAAAAACTTACATTGGCACAAAGAAGGTAGAACATAGTTTTTTATAATCTGGAGCAGACTTGCAGATTTCTTGCAGTACGGTAGAGCCGCCTCAACAAATTTCTGAAGCCTCATAATTAGGCCAATAAATAGTTGCTAGGGCTAGCGCAGCTATCAATGGGGATGAATTAAATGAGGTAGAAACGTTATTCAAGCACGTGCTGCATTCTGTTTATTCTTCGATTACACGCACTAAGTAACCACACACTAATCCCTGGTAAGCAGTTTCCGAAGTGACACACACTGACTCAGGGTTCTCACGAAAATCTTCCAGTAAATCAAGTACATACTCAGGGAATAATAATAATAGACGGCCTATTAGGCGACTTGCATATCTGTGAAGATGAAAGCCCTACCTAGGATGATTTCTAATGCTGAAGATGCCATACACATCCCAGCCCCCGAGCCACTGGAATTAACCAATTAACTAAATAGGCCCTACTTGCGTAAATAATAATAGTAATAAAAAGAGCAGTATATTGACACGATATTATACTGCTAGCAAAAGACTCTTAATGGAATATTAATCTGCTTACCCTCCAGGGTTGGCTTTTCCCTCGCACTCGGCGAAGGATCCCACCTCTACCGCCTCAAGGGCAGTGTCCTGGAGCTTCAGACTCTGGGTCGGGCGGATGAAACTGGGGAGGATGACCAGTACCTCGCCCAGGCGGCCTCACCTGCAATGCTGAACAGGGGCCTTGGAAGGGATAGTCAAGGAAGGGTGAAGGAAGCTCCCGGCATTTGCCTGGAGGAGAAGTGGGAAACCACGGAAAACCACTTCCAGGATGACTGAGGTGGGAATCGAACCCACGTCTACTCAGTTGACCTCCCGAGGCTGAGTGGACTCCGTTCCAGCCCTCGTACCACTTTTCAAATTTCGTAGCAGAGTCGGGAATCGAACCCGGGCCTCCGGCGTTAGCAGCTAATCACACTTACCACTACACCACAGGGCGGACAATGGAATCTATGACAGCATATTATTCTGTTTTGTACCTTCACATTAACAGTACAGTGTCCCCAGATATTATATTACTTAGTATGTAATACTTAAACCTTACGCTTACCATTTTCTGCAATGGTGTTTGAAGAGCTCTTGTTAGACGTCTCTGTGCTTGAATCCCTTCTCTTAATCATCGCTGAAATTAGCGGTTGTTTATAAGCTGGGCAATCAGGGAAAGGGCTGGGTACAGATCCTGTTTTTAATTTTCGCGTTTTGCTGGTCACTTTGAAATCGTCATTTACGAAATGTAGACTGCAAACCACGGAATAATCAGGAATCCATTTACTTCCCTTGCTGTTTCCTTCCCTGGATATAATACTTAACCACTTTCGACGCAATTGTGTACTTGAAGGTATATCATGGAATGAAATATCACGGCATTCTGGTTTCCCATTCTTTGATTTGCAGAAAGGCACGCAGCAGTACACCATTTTCACTGAAAACAAGTACAGTCTATCCTATTTCCCGCTATTTCATTCCGACAGGGTATTTGAAAATGGAGTGTTTCATTTAGTGCCATGTTAAAATGTTGTAATGAGCAGGCAGTATAAGCAGCCATCGGATGCAGATCGAGCAGGCAGTGATTTTACTGACCAGTATTATAATACAGTATCCAGTTACTAACTTACAGCGGGTCGGCAATACTCGTGTGTACTCGGTCAACGATGGCAGGGCGGCCATAGTCGTTACCATTGTTGTTGTTGTTGTTGTTGTTGTTGGGTAATTACCAATGTTTTTAACCTTACTTTATTATCACTTGTAATGTTAAGCTAGTAGTAAGTTCAGCCTATAGTATTAGTGCACCCCTTTGCCGATGATTGCATCATATATCGGGGGATAAAGATAGAGGAGGACGAACTATTGCTTTAGCAGGATTTAAATACGATTGAAAAATGAGCGTGTGAAAATCGAATGAAAATCCACAGCGGAAAAAAGCAAGAAATTGTGTTTCAGTAAAAAGAAAACGACAGGAAAGAGGGATTACGAAATTGGAGGAGAAAGTGTTGTTGAACTTGACAGTTATACAGTAAGTACTTAGGTGTTACTATTAGGGAAGACAAACTGGTCAGAGCAAGTGGAAAATGTAGTTAGAAATCCTGGAGATCGTTACATTTTATTATGCGGAATCTCAAGAAACAATTCTGGTGCCAAAAGTAAAGCTTATAAATGCTTGGTAAGACCGATTCTCGATTATGGATCTGCGTGCTGGAATCCGTACAGGGTGGATTTAATAAATTCCCTAGAAAAATTTCTAAGAAGAGCGATGCGTTTCGTAACCGGGAATAGGAAGAATGCCATTTATTGGGAAAGTCTTGATCTAGAAGAACTAGAGCTCGCCTGTGTAGTATTCTTAAGAGCTATACGGGAAGGGCTGCCTGGAGTAGTATTAGGAATAGGTTGGAACCTCCCTCATACTTATCGAGAAATGATCATAAGAATAAAATTAGGGACACAAACCAACATACGGACGTGGGCAAGTTTTCCTTCGTCAATAGGACCATAAGGGATTGGAATAAATTACCTGCAGCAGTCTTTTGATAGATTCCCTTCCGGTATCAAGTCACCTTTTTTTTTTGCTAGTGGCTTTACGTCGCACCGACACAGGTAGGTCTTATAGCGAGGATGGGATAGGAAAGGCCTAGGAGTTAGAAAGAAGCGGCCGTGGCCTTAAGGTATGCCTGGTGTGAAAATGGGAAACCACGGGAAAACATCTTCAAGGCTGCCAACAGTGGGATTCGAACACACTATCTCTCGGATGCAAGCTCATTGCCGCGCACCCCTAACCGCACGACCAACTAGCCCGGTACAAGTCATTTAAGAAGACCATTAGTGCTAGCGTAAATTGAAGAGTAAAAGTTATACATTGCCGACACTGAATTTGTGATTTTCTGCTTCGTTTAGATTGTAAACTAGGAGTTTCTTCTTGTGGTATGCTCCTTCCAGGGAATTGCTTGTTGTACTCATGTTATTGTTGCTGTTGTTGCTGGGTAATTACCAATGTTTTAATCTTACTTTATTATCACTTGTAATGTTAAGCTAGTAGCAAGCTCAACCTCTAGTAGCCTATTGTAAGCCGTAGTGTTAAGTACTGGAAATACTTAAGTAGTGTGTGAATTTGTATATACTGACGCTGAATTTAGAAAGTTTAACTAGTAGTATTTCTTGCTTGTTTTACTCTTGTTGTTGTAGGGTAATTAGGGTTAAACATCACTTTATTATCACTTATAATGTTAAGCTAGTAGTAAGGTCAACTTTTAGTGTTGTAAGCCGTAGTGCACAATGCGAACCGGTCCCGAGAAAACTCGTGTTTGCCTAGCCGAGCGTTGCGGACCGGTCCCGAGTCATCTCGTGTTAGCAACAGACCCAGCAGTCTGAACTTTAGTGCTATCTTTTGAGATATACGGGAACTATTTGGAGGTCAAGGGTGATAGAACCAAGACCGACTACAATAATATCAGACCTTAATGTTACTATCGATTAGGAGGAAAATGGCGACTTCGTGGGCGAGCGTTCGAGACATGTGGTTGGTTCATATCTGTGTTTACATTCTGTTAAAGAGTGTTATTTTGATCGAGTTATTGAAGTATAAAGTATATTGTGCCCTTTTAAAGGCAACAACTGCGGTGATCTCTTCTTTCTTCTGTGCGCCGGCTGCTCCTGTAATAAATGACATGTAAAAATACTCACCGCTGCATGTAGACTCTTCTTTCTCAGACGTGCCCGTCCGTTATCCCCGGAGAGGCCACCCGCTGATTAAGGAGTGAGGGAATGAAAAGAAGGGGTAAACTAACTAAAATGACGGTACCCAAGACTGAATTAAAATTTAAATAAAAGACTAATTTATTAAAATAAAAGCAAAGTGCGAAAATTGAACGTAAACTGAACTAGTAGAAAAATGTAAACAAATGAAATAACAGTGACTAATAAAATATTAAAGAGTAAGGATCTGCCTTGCAAAACAAACATAATCTGTCTACATAAACCGACTGGAAGTCAAACACCTCAATCAAAATATACAAGACTATCTTGACACTGTCTTCAAATTAAATAAAATGACTCAGTTTAAAAAAAACCTCTGGTCAGAAAGACCACCTTCATGAAATACACAAATTACATTTACGGAGAAATATGTCTCCCAAATATTCAAGTTAATAACATGACTCAATATTTAATTCTCTGGTCAGAAAGACCACCTTCTTGAAATCTAGAAATGTTATATACGGAGAAACTAGCTCTCAAAATAAATTTAAAATAGTTGACTCACAACAAAGTAAATTAAATTCTGTTATGCCACCAAACCACTGACTTATAGGAGTTATTAAAATGTTTAAGCACATGTAGTTCATTTGGTAAAATACCCAAAATTTAAATAATCATGGACTGCACTAAACAAGTGTATCACTTAAGGAATAATCGAAGAAAACAGAACAACCATGAACATCACACTGAGTTCCTACATAACTGTTGTCTTATTCAACACCTCATGTATAAACCAAATTAATTATCGAAACATCACTCTGAGTGTATCCAACCACTCCTCTACATTATAAACTTCATTTGCATGTCTGTGATAGACTGGACTTCTTAAGAATAAACCAAAAATTAGGCCAAGTGCCTGATGTTAACATTATCGAATGATAGCGAATCTTGTACATTAAAATTTCTATTGAATTTTTGCCGCTAACTGCATTCTATTATTAATTCATATTTGTGGTATCACCACTAGATGGAGGCAGATATCCTCTTATTTACCATTCATTGCGGCAGTTTTACACAATTGGTTTATTTAAAGATCGCTTCATTTCAAAATAAAAATGTAGTGGATTTTTAAAAGAAAGTTTGGTAATTACTTAGATGCCTGGTATGAGCATACCACTACTATTTCGACTGTGACATAATCGATGATCCAATAAACCTAACATCTGAAATGGTATTTACATCATTACGTTGATTACCGGAGAAACACTGCTCCGACACAAAAAAATACAGAGATCAAAAACTAGCCTAGCTACACTTATCTATTTACATCACAACAAATATAAACAATTCACATACGCTTGCGTCCTACAAATAAACGGTAAAAGTACAAACAGAAAAGAAAACAAATAAGCAAACTGGATCCCACCATCGCGGCCTACTGGAAATTAAAAGGATAGAAAATGCGCAAAACAAACTCGGAGTCACCAGAAAAATATATACCCCGCTGCGAGTAGCAAAATGAAATATTGCGAATTTGACGGCAATCTCAAATTTCAGACGATAAATGTCTGGACATGATATAATTTAACCTAGATGGACAAATTACTGTTACTTCACGTCATCCGTGACTCTACATAAATATTCAAAACACATTGACTTGTCACTCTGTTCACCTTGTACAATAGCTAGCATTATTATCGAGCATCTACTTTCCCTGGAATTAATTAAACAAATACAGGCTCCTGCCTGTAGTATCATAACCCATGTCGTAACACATTTAACACACGTGGTTAAACTCTTCATTTCACAATTCTATTTTCTCATTAATTCTCGACGTCATTATTATTCATTATTCTCACAATACAGCCTCGCTCGTATCCGGCGGGCAAATATCCGTCGTGCACATAACGGCTTCTTACAAAAATTCAAGACATGGTCCCAATATCATATTTCCATCATCAACGTAGATCATCAGGGATATTAATCATCTAGCTCGATCTCTCGATCATTCACTGTTAACACATCACAAAAATCACAGAGCTGACTCATCAATGGCGCTCACCGTTTCTATCAAAACAAAGAATGACGAGATTGCCTCTCAAAACACAAATGTTGAAACAAAATATTCGCGTCTACAAAAAAATCGTCGCAAAATACGCGGGATAAATACAATCAAAAACCGGACATCAGAAGGATGATTCCGCAACATAAAACAAACTGAAATGCGCAAAAATAGCAAAATAAACATTGAAAACATCGCGACGGCGTCCACAAGATCAAAACTCCAACAAAATCGACTCAAAACCAACGATCTAAAATCATGATGAATAATAATAATAAACTGACATAACACTCGTAGATCAAAATATCAAAGCTGCCTAACTGTCAAAGTGACATACAACCCAAAATCAACCATAAAACACGCAAACAAACATCTCCTTAAACAAAGTGCACAAAATAAGCCTATCTGAAAAATGCAGCATAAACATAATTATTATTATTATAATTATTATTATTATTATTATTATTATATTATTATTATTATTATTATTATTATTGGCAGTATTATAAAACTGTGAATTATTTACAACCCTACCTAGTACTCTAAACTACATTGATCGTCGATTTTTGCCACGGTCCTACATATTTATTTACATTATAATGATGCTCATACCTGTGCTGGTGGAGGCAGGTCGGTTCACCCACCGGCCTCTGTCATGGTTGAAATTAGAATTCCATCTTCAAGCTGATGTGGTATTCCAGATTTTTTTTACACACGCAAATTTGACACATTCTTGCCATGCCGTGACACACGTTTATATAGCATAAAACACTCGTATTTCTCTCACTCCAGTGAAAGTTAGAAAATGCCACTGCAGATTCCTGCCTGTTGTAGAAGGATGGTCGCCTCGCTATCTACCTGCAAAAACACCTGGTGGCCTGCTCGCCGATCCCTCAGCTCTGTTTACACTACAGCTTACAGTACATTAACCCTACTGAGACATAACTGTCTCCTCAAGGTTGACTATTGCGGCCTCCATTGAAGAAAGTCAATCACCTTCCTGCCTGTCTTTACTGGTTTCTCCCCGTAAACATCTCGCTTGCCAAACAGTTTGTAGGATGGTAGAAACAAGCTAAAATACAGTTTATGTTGTGGAGAAAATTTTATGCTGATCTCACATGTAACACTACCCTCTGGTTAGAAATGTTTTCATGTAAATATGCTGAAAAACATAGACTTGTTTCCATCGACTAGTAATGTGAGTTCATTTGAGTTGAAAGTGTAATTCTTGCCTACTCTCCCTGAATTTACAGTAAAAGTCTGTGAAAATGTTCATTTTCTGAAATGCTATTCTCCCACGTAAATAACACAAGGCTTTCTAAAATGCCTACAAGTGTCTAATCGCTTTCTTACCAGCCAAAAATCAAGCTGACTAAATGCATTTGCTGATACACTCTGTTACTCTTGTCAAACGTAAATTCACTGAGAATACTGAAGTAACACTAAAAGTACTCAAGACAATAACTGAGAACTGAGAACTCTGAAGACACTGAGAATTCAGAACGACTGCAAAACACACTGAGAATTCAGAAACGACTAAGAGTTCGACCCTGTGGTCGCTGGGTTTTGTAGAAATTCCTCCCACCACCTGGAAAATAGTTCCGTGGAAGGGATGTGGCGTAATGATCTAGTCCTCGGGAGCGCTTTCTCGTACATCCGTAGGTTATGGTTTTCAAAATTTATATGCAAAACTTCCTAAATTTTGTCCGACTCACATGTGATATTGCGCCGCGGGAAATGATCATAGGATAATCCACACGACTGCGCGCGTCACTGGTGTTATTTTCTTCCGGTGGCTGGCCTCATCCTGCCATGACAGCTCCTTCCTCTAGATCCTATTACTCCTCCGTGTGCAGTTGAATTTTAATAATTAGGCACTAATTAACCACAGATTGGCACTGATAATTCACCAAATATTATAAAGAAGTCAGGACACTGTTTTTCACTACCACAACGGGCTTCAGATCGCGAGATACTGACTGTAGTTTTCCCGGTCTGACGGCTCATTCAAATTTAGAATATCCTGATTGGCTGAGACTTTCGCGCTCTTCCAAACGTGGGTGCATCCGCTTCCTCCCAGGAGTTGGCGGTTATAGTCGTTGGCCCCCTATTGTCCTAGCAAAGTAGGTCAGGCTTCAACGCGTGCTTTCCTCGTGAGAACGACCAGCAAGTCGCCGCTCCCAGGCGGTGTCATAAAATTTATTGGAAGGGACCCTAAGGATGGTTTCCAATTTTGGTCGTGCCTAGAGAAGAGTTTCATGGATTTTCTCGCCGTCTGACTGGCGCCAGAAAGTTCCTTTGTGACTGCTAGTTTCCCAGCCTCACTGTGGTATCTCATATGTGAAATATTCAATTTAATTGTGAATTAAATTAGGCCAAATTCGCTTATGGGTGCAATGCCCCCTTACGCCGTTAGAAATCTTACGCGATAGTGGAAGATTTCTCAATTCAACCAATGATATTCTAGACATACTTGCAGCCATAAGCGAATGTATACTCCTTACTATGAAGTATACCTCTGCTTATGTCTGAGTTTTTCTCTGATTTCTCTCTCTAAAAGTTTGTTCTCTTTCTCGAGGTCATCTGCAATCTGTTTCATGACTGCTAATATCTCGGCTGAGTTCTGCTCGCATTCCGGACAATTCTCTTCTGCCTGTTGACCTGTCTCAATCTCGAACTGACTGTCGTCTCCTGGGTTCGTTGATAGGGTTTCCTGGTCATCTTCTTCTTCTGCTTCGGTACATGGGTCATCATCATCATCTTCTTCTTCTGCTTCGGTACACGGGTCATCATCATCATTTTCTTCTTCCGTGCCGGTACTTGCGTCTTCTCCTGCGTTTGAGCTCCTTGGTTTCTCCACGAGATTTACTTGAGCTGCGCCTGGTGCTATTCGGTAGGTTCTAAGATTGGCTGCATTCATAATCATTTCATTTTCTCCATCTCAACTTCTTATTTTATATGCATTGTTTTGCATATCTTGGACTATGCTGTAAGGACCGATGTACAATGGTGCGAATTTTGCGTAATACTTCTTTTCAGGATCGGAGATGGCTGGTCTACGGATCAATACCATGTCACCTACCCTTAATGGCTTGTGATATTTTTTTCTTCGGCCTCTTCTCAGCCTGCGGTCAGCTTGCTCTCTTAAGTGCTCCCGTACCTGTTGTGTGCATAGTTCCGGGGATAATAGGGGTTCAGGCGGACAATTGACGACTGGACACCACGACCTGGCCGGTTGTAAGCCATTATGCACCGTGGCTGGGATTTTCGCTGTTGCTTCATGGACAGTATTATTTATGCAGTCAGTGATCAATGGGAGAATGTCGACCCATCGCCAATGTTGTTCTGGGATATAAATTCTGCTGAATTTTGCGATGACTTTCATTACTCTTTCTGCCGGGTTCGACTCTGGGTGACGTGTTGAGCTCAGAACATGCTGTATTCCTAATTGCCTTAAACCTGTTTTGAACTCTGCGGAGGTGAACTGGGTTCCGTGATCTGTTAATAATTTCTCCGATTTTCCCATGGCCGGAATTATTTCCCTATTAATGCATCTTAAAACTGACTTAGTATTGGCCTTTTGCATTGGAGAAAGGTTTGTAAATTTGGAAAATACATCCATGGTGACTAATATGAACTGATTGCCTCTCCGTGATTTCGGGATTTTTCCAATGTGGCTGAGCTATTCGATGGAGTCCTTAATTCCAATTCGGAATATATTCTTTCTTCCTAGCACCTGTTTCCTTGTGTACGGGTGCTTCTGGGTTTAGTGGTCTGCTATTCTGGGTTTCTCTTCTGGCTGCCTGCTGGAATTCGAGGTTTCCGTCTCCCGTGATATCCGGATTCATGTCTTGGGACTCGATCGCCTGTTTCCACGGATCGCGCTGCTGTTTGTTACTCAGGTCACTGATGTATCGGCGCCCCTCTTGATACCTCGTGTCCGAGTTCCTATCTCGCTGGTAATTCCTTCTCTCGTTCCACCTCCTTTCAGGGTCGCGATAATAAGGCCTATCTCTTCCTCGATCTTCCCATCGCCTTCTATCACGTGAGAGGTACCTCCTTTGGTATGGCTGCCTGTCCTGGTAGCGCGGTCGCCTGTCTGGATAGTTAGGTCTTCTAAACCACGGACGTTGGGTTTCTTCCTCCTGGCGTCTCGTGTTCGTCTCTCGCCGCGGTACAGCGCCTGAATTTGGGCCGTTTACCTGCGCATTGCCTCGTACATTTTCACTGGTGGCATTAGCTAGGTACGCCCTATGTTCCTGCGTTTGCCTGGTCACTCTCTGCGGTACATTATTAGTGGATGTAGCGTCTAGCTCCCTTAGAATAGCCTCAACTTGAGCTGGATCATCTACCCTCGCTGTAATGAGCATTCTCTGCACGTCCGACGGAAATTGTTTGATTATTGTCTGCACGATCTCTTCGTCAGACACCGGAGAATCTAACTGTCTAAGTTTGACGAGCTGTGTTAAGAAGAAGTCTAAGTATCGTGTGGGCTGTGTCGACATGTACTTGCGAGTGTACAAGTCCATCCTGAGTGCTTGTTGTGTGGATAAGGACCAGTACCTTTCGAGGAAAGCCTTCTCGAAATCTGCGAACGTCTTAAAAGTATCTACGAAACCGTAGTACCAGGTCTTCGCCTGTCCTTCCAGATATTTTTCTACTATGCGTAGTTTCTTGTCTTCTGGGGCTTTAATATCTTGGAAATATTGTTTCAATTCCCTAAGATATACTTTTGGTGTTATTTGTGACGTTCCACTAAATTTCTTCGGTTGGTCGTCACTCGTACGCACGATGTTTATGATCTGCGTGGAAGCTTCAGTTCTCTGCGTACTTTCGGGCATTGTCCTTTCCATGTTAAATATTTGTGTTATCGGCTCGGTCTGTGTCGGCTCATGCTGCGGCTGTATCCTAATTTCTCTGGCTACCTGGGACTCAGCTTGCCTGTCTACTAGCATCTTGACCAAGGTCGAGAGGTTTTCACCCTGGGTCTTAATCGCCTGGATTTTTCCCTCTATGACCTCGTTAACTTCCTGTCTTACTGACTGCTCACTGAGTGTAATCGCACCCTCAGTTTCCGCGATCTTTTCTGACAGTTCGGTTAACCTCTTTGTAATATCCTGGGTTTCCGACTTTAAGGTCATGATTTCGTGGCTCGTTTCCTCCTGAGTCTCTCCAATCTGTATGCACACTTTATTCATCTCTTTTCTAGACTCATCCTCAATTTTATCTATACGCTCTTCCAAGAGTATGATACCTCGAGCTAGATCCTTGCCTTGATCTTGCACCATTTCCCTGGTTTCCCTCATGCTTTCCTCAACAGTCGCGCTATGGCTGTCTAACTGCTCTTGTATTTGTGCTTGTGCATCGGCTAACTTCCTAATTTCTTCCATCGTCTCCTGCCTGTTTGCATTGCACGCCTGCATGAGTTTATCCTGGTTTTCCCGTAACTCTTTTTTCAATTCAACCTGGCTCTTTATGAATTTCTCCTCGAGCTTTATCTCACACTGCTTGAATTCTTCCAAGACCTGTCCGTGTACTGCCTCTACTTTATTCGCAAGTTCGGCTTGGCTACTTTTCAATTCGATTTGTGTGGCTTTTAACTCGTTAGCTAACTCTACCTGGCTGGATTTTAATTCGCCTTGTGTGGTTTTAAATTCGTTAGCTAACTCGGCCTGGCTAGTTTCTACTCTGTTTACAAGTTCAGCCTGACTGGATTTCAGTTCGTCGGCTAATTCTGTTTGGCTACTTTCGACTTTGTTTACAAGTTCAGCCTGACTGGATTTCAGTTCGTCAGCTAATTCTGTTTGGCTACTTTCGATCTTATTCGATAGTTCGGCCTGACTCGATTTCAACTCATCTTGACTAGTTTTAAGTTCATTAGTCGCTATGCTTAAATCACTAATGGTTTTGATTAACATGTCCCACTGCTCCTGGCTAATCGACATTTCTATATGCTGAGAGAATACGACTGAGACCATCAGGCTCCCCAACCTACTTCCAACACATGCAAGACATAGTAATCACCAATACCAAACAATTTTATCCTAAATTGGATAAAATTATACAAAACATATCATTTATAATTAATACCACTACTTGTCAAACAGTACTATCACAGCATTCATCTTTATTAATATTCAGTAAATCTCTGTTCATGGATGGCTGTTAGTCTGGGTACAAAATAAATAAAATGTAAAGTTCAAAGTCCCGGGGATAAGTAAATCTAGCCCCTAAAGTTGGGCGACACGCTTTTTACTCCTCACTCCGGCCCCTGTGCCCTTTTAAAGGCAACAACTGCGGTGATCTCTTCTTTCTTCTGTGCGCCGGCTGCTCCTGTAATAAATGACATGTAAAAATACTCACCGCTGCATGTAGACTCTTCTTTCTCAGACGTGCCCGTCCGTTATCCCCGGAGAGGCCACCCGCTGATTAAGGAGTGAGGGAATGAAAAGAAGGGGTAAACTAACTAAAATGACGGTACCCAAGACTGAATTAAAATTTAAATAAAAGACTAATTTATTAAAATAAAAGCAAAGTGCGAAAATTGAACGTAAACTGAACTAGTAGAAAAATGTAAACAAATGAAATAACAGTGACTAATAAAATATTAAAGAGTAAGGATCTGCCTTGCAAAACAAACATAATCTGTCTACATAAACCGACTGGAAGTCAAACACCTCAATCAAAATATACAAGACTATCTTGACACTGTCTTCAAATTAAATAAAATGACTCAGTTTAAAAAAAACCTCTGGTCAGAAAGACCACCTTCATGAAATACACAAATTACATTTACGGAGAAATATGTCTCCCAAATATTCAAGTTAATAACATGACTCAATATTTAATTCTCTGGTCAGAAAGACCACCTTCTTGAAATCTAGAAATGTTATATACGGAGAAACTAGCTCTCAAAATAAATTTAAAATAGTTGACTCACAACAAAGTAAATTAAATTCTGTTATGCCACCAAACCACTGACTTATAGGAGTTATTAAAATGTTTAAGCACATGTAGTTCATTTGGTAAAATACCCAAAATTTAAATAATCATGGACTGCACTAAACAAGTGTATCACTTAAGGAATAATCGAAGAAAACAGAACAACCATGAACATCACACTGAGTTCCTACATAACTGTTGTCTTATTCAACACCTCATGTATAAACCAAATTAATTATCGAAACATCACTCTGAGTGTATCCAACCACTCCTCTACATTATAAACTTCATTTGCATGTCTGTGATAGACTGGACTTCTTAAGAATAAACCAAAAATTAGGCCAAGTGCCTGATGTTAACATTATCGAATGATAGCGAATCTTGTACATTAAAATTTCTATTGAATTTTTGCCGCTAACTGCATTCTATTATTAATTCATATTTGTGGTATCACCACTAGATGGAGGCAGATATCCTCTTATTTACCATTCATTGCGGCAGTTTTACACAATTGGTTTATTTAAAGATCGCTTCATTTCAAAATAAAAATGTAGTGGATTTTTAAAAGAAAGTTTGGTAATTACTTAGATGCCTGGTATGAGCATACCACTACTATTTCGACTGTGACATAATCGATGATCCAATAAACCTAACATCTGAAATGGTATTTACATCATTACGTTGATTACCGGAGAAACACTGCTCCGACACAAAAAAATACAGAGATCAAAAACTAGCCTAGCTACACTTATCTATTTACATCACAACAAATATAAACAATTCACATACGCTTGCGTCCTACAAATAAACGGTAAAAGTACAAACAGAAAAGAAAACAAATAAGCAAACTGGATCCCACCATCGCGGCCTACTGGAAATTAAAAGGATAGAAAATGCGCAAAACAAACTCGGAGTCACCAGAAAAATATATACCCCGCTGCGAGTAGCAAAATGAAATATTGCGAATTTGACGGCAATCTCAAATTTCAGACGATAAATGTCTGGACATGATATAATTTAACCTAGATGGACAAATTACTGTTACTTCACGTCATCCGTGACTCTACATAAATATTCAAAACACATTGACTTGTCACTCTGTTCACCTTGTACAATAGCTAGCATTATTATCGAGCATCTACTTTCCCTGGAATTAATTAAACAAATACAGGCTCCTGCCTGTAGTATCATAACCCATGTCGTAACACATTTAACACACGTGGTTAAACTCTTCATTTCACAATTCTATTTTCTCATTAATTCTCGACGTCATTATTATTCATTATTCTCACAATACAGCCTCGCTCGTATCCGGCGGGCAAATATCCGTCGTGCACATAACGGCTTCTTACAAAAATTCAAGACATGGTCCCAATATCATATTTCCATCATCAACGTAGATCATCAGGGATATTAATCATCTAGCTCGATCTCTCGATCATTCACTGTTAACACATCACAAAAATCACAGAGCTGACTCATCAATGGCGCTCACCGTTTCTATCAAAACAAAGAATGACGAGATTGCCTCTCAAAACACAAATGTTGAAACAAAATATTCGCGTCTACAAAAAAATCGTCGCAAAATACGCGGGATAAATACAATCAAAAACCGGACATCAGAAGGATGATTCCGCAACATAAAACAAACTGAAATGCGCAAAAATAGCAAAATAAACATTGAAAACATCGCGACGGCGTCCACAAGATCAAAACTCCAACAAAATCGACTCAAAACCAACGATCTAAAATCATGATGAATAATAATAATAAACTGACATAACACTCGTAGATCAAAATATCAAAGCTGCCTAACTGTCAAAGTGACATACAACCCAAAATCAACCATAAAACACGCAAACAAACATCTCCTTAAACAAAGTGCACAAAATAAGCCTATCTGAAAAATGCAGCATAAACATAATTATTATTATTATAATTATTATTATTATTATTATTATTATTATTATTATTATTATTATATTATTATTATTATTATTGGCAGTATTATAAAACTGTGAATTATTTACAACCCTACCTAGTACTCTAAACTACATTGATCGTCGATTTTTGCCACGGTCCTACATATTTATTTACATTATAATGATGCTCATACCTGTGCTGGTGGAGGCAGGTCGGTTCACCCACCGGCCTCTGTCATGGTTGAAATTAGAATTCCATCTTCAAGCTGATGTGGTATTCCAGATTTTTTTTACACACGCAAATTTGACACATTCTTGCCATGCCGTGACACACGTTTATATAGCATAAAACACTCGTATTTCTCTCACTCCAGTGAAAGTTAGAAAATGCCACTGCAGATTCCTGCCTGTTGTAGAAGGATGGTCGCCTCGCTATCTACCTGCAAAAACACCTGGTGGCCTGCTCGCCGATCCCTCAGCTCTGTTTACACTACAGCTTACAGTACATTAACCCTACTGAGACATAACTGTCTCCTCAAGGTTGACTATTGCGGCCTCCATTGAAGAAAGTCAATCACCTTCCTGCCTGTCTTTACTGGTTTCTCCCCGTAAACATCTCGCTTGCCAAACAGTTTGTAGGATGGTAGAAACAAGCTAAAATACAGTTTATGTTGTGGAGAAAATTTTATGCTGATCTCACATGTAACACTCCCCTCTGGTTAGAAATGTTTTCATGTAAATATGCTGAAAAACATAGACTTGTTTCCCTCGACTAGTAATGTGAGTTCATTTGAGTTGAAAGTGTAATTCTTGCCTACTCGCCCTGAATTTACAGTAAAAGTCTGTGAAAATGTTCATTTTCTGAAATGCTATTCTCCCACGTAAATAATACAAGGCTTTCTGAAATGCCTACAAGTGTCTAATCGCTTTCTTACCAGCCAAAAATCAAGCTGACTAAATGCATTTGCTGATACACTCTGTTACTCTTGTCAAACGTAAATTCACTGAGAATACTGAAGTAACACTAAAAGTACTCAAGACAATAACTGAGAACTGAGAACTCTGAAGACACTGAGAATTCAGAACGACTGCAAAACACACTGAGAATTCAGAAACGACTAAGAGTTCGACCCTGTGGTCGCTGGGTTTTGTAGAAATTCCTCCCACCACCTGGAAAATAGTTCCGTGGAAGGGATGTGGCGTAATGATCTAGTCCTCGGGAGCGCTTTCTCGTACATCCGTAGGTTATGGTTTTCAAAATTTATATGCAAAACTTCCTAAATTTTGTCCGACTCACATGTGATATTGCGCCGCGGGAAATGATCATAGGATAATCCACACGACTGCGCGCGTCACTGGTGTTATTTTCTTCCGGTGGCTGGCCTCATCCTGCCATGACAGCTCCTTCCTCTAGATCCTATTACTCCTCCGTGTGCAGTTGAATTTTAATAATTAGGCACTAATTAACCACAGATTGGCACTGATAATTCACCAAATATTATAAAGAAGTCAGGACACTGTTTTTCACTACCACAACGGGCTTCAGATCGCGAGATACTGACTGTAGTTTTCCCGGTCTGACGGCTCATTCAAATTTAGAATATCCTGATTGGCTGAGACTTTCGCGCTCTTCCAAACGTGGGTGCATCCGCTTCCTCCCAGGAGTTGGCGGTTATAGTCGTTGGCCCCTTATTGTCCTAGCAAAGTAGGTCAGGCTTCAACGCGTGCTTTCCTCGTGAGAACGACCAGCAAGTCGCCGCTCCCAGGCGGTGTCATAAAATTTATTGGAAGGGACCCTAAGGATGGTTTCCAATTTTGGTCGTGCCTAGAGAAGAGTTTCATGGATTTTCTCGCCGTCTGACTGGCGCCAGAAAGTTCCTTTGTGACTGCTAGTTTCCCAGCCTCACTGTGGTATCTCATATGTGAAATATTCAATTTAATTGTGAATTAAATTAGTCCAAATTCGCTTATGGGTGCAATATGTTTGGTAAAATAGTAATCTATAACAGTTTATCAGGATGGTGTTTTGTTAGAAATTTATATGATGGTACCGGTATTTTTGATGTATAATAGTGTTTATATTATCGTGCTGTAACATAGCACAAAATGGGTCGTTCCTGCTGCGTTCGTGGTTGTAGATCTAATTATACCGTTGTTGAAGCTTTTAAATTCCCTGAAGATAGATCTCTACAGGAGAAATGGATAAGGAATATTCACCGGGAAAATTTGGAAGTCAAAGACCAAACTATCGTACTAGGCTATGTGTGTAACCAAAATTTGTGGTTAGGGAAGATCTCTTTCCAACAGATAACGGTGAGCCTATTCGTTTTAGTTTTCTCATTCAGTCGGAGTAATTTCATGTAAGTTCACGATAAGTATTAGTTTCTATGTAGAATATAAGTGTGTGAATGTATTTATATGGGTCACTGGTCACTAAGATCTGGAATTATACGCAGTCATGTGAGAATATATTAGTTTTGATCGTGGTGTGAACCGGATTTAAATCGAACTATGGCAATGCCTCTCATACATCTATTCTTAAGTTCTCTAAGGATTAAAACATTAAGAGAGAAGTGGATTAGGAACATACATCATGAATATTTCTACAAAACAGTAGTGTGCATATGTCATCTGAGAGTAAGTCTGAGATTAGGGAAGACTATTTTTTCTAATTCTAAATGGTTGACCTATTCGTATTCCTCGAAAAAACAATTCATTTAGATATTGATAATTGATATGGTGATGTTCCTTCAGTGTCCATGTGCTTCAAAGTGTCGTGTGATTTAGATGCAATTGTATTTTGAAAGAATCTGTGCTTGCCTGCGGGAACATTTGGCTAGATCTTGGTGTATAACAAAACTTGTAGTGTGATAGATGGAGCAATCTGAACACTGTTACATAGAAGAAATAGTGATTTGCAGGGATGGTGGTGGTGGTGATTATTGTTTTAAGAGGAAATACAACTAGGCAACCATCCTCTATATAACATTAATCACAGAGAAAGAATGGAAGGGGTCCGACTCTTCGAAAAATGAAGGTACCGGCCGAAGGAAGACAAGGGCCACGAAGGGCATAAAAATGGAAGACTCCCTAGGCATCCATACGTAATACCATCGGGGTCTGAAAAGAACAAGTGTTGACCAAGGGAAGCCGGATATGATAGATGAAAGTGAGGAGCCTGGCACAAGTAAGTGGAAGCAATGCCAGGACTCAGCTGAGGGCCCCGTGGTCGCTCCAGAGTTCAGAGCCCCTGGGGCCCCCTTTAGTCGCCTCTTACGACAGGCAGGGGATACCGTGGGTGTTATTCTACAGCCCCACCCACAGGTGGATTTTCAGGGATTAGCTTTGTTTGTAATTCAGGGGTTTTATTGTACCAATACCTTCCGATTCATGCTGTGGATATCTGTTATCAAGCAGTCTACACCAAATTGTAGCTCGTCCATGTAGGTTAAAGACATCATTGTTTAGAGTCAATAGAGTTGTTTTACTCATGCTCTTCAATGGGGAAAATCCTATTATATCTTTAGTGTCTGAACGCTTCATTGCTAAGTTTACCACCATGGTTGGAAGTGCTACTATATCGTATGTCAACATATGAGTTAAGAGTTTCCAGTAAGGAAGGCTTAACATCACCGGGGCTGTTCATTGGGCTGGTATAATCATTTCGGGTGTACTTCATTTTCATCATTTTCATTTTCTTGAAAATGAAATGTTGTATGGCTTTTAGTGCCGGGATATCCCAGGACGGGTTCGGCTCGCCAGGTGCAGGTCTTTATATTTGACTCCCGTAGGCGACCTGCGCGTCGTGATGAGGATGAAATGATGATGAAGACCAACACATACACCCAGCCCCCGTGGCGTAGGAATTAAGGTTAAAATCCCCGACCCGGCCGGGAATCGAACCCGGGACCCTCTGAACCGAAGGCCAGTACGCTGACCGTTCAGCCAACGAGTCGGACTTCATTTTCTTCATTTTCATCGAGTGCTGAAAATTAGAAATTGTCCACCACTGCGAAACTAAGACAACACGTTATGTTTCATAGTTCTTATGAGAGTGAATAAATCGAGGAATTTCGCACCTTAAATTATTTTTAAACATTCAAAATGATGTTATAAATATCATTTTAACAGTTTTATAATGTATCTCCATCTATCCAGCGAAGTGTAATCTAAGAGAAAACGTTATTTGACTAAGTGACATTTCGAAATAATCAGCTTGTTGTTCTCTTTTGCTGTGGGGCTGTCCATCTATTCTAGCAGAATATGTGTGATTCTAGTTGATCATATGTGATGAGTACTTGTTCGCGAAGCGTTTTCATAGGTGCAACAGTGATTTTCCTTATGATGTTACAATTATGTTAAATTACCTACCACTGTTTGCAAAATATGTACGTGATCTTTTCTTAATTTCTGGCGGATTGAACCAGATATTGTGTAGCTCTTTCAGTGGTATCAACACAAGTAATTTAATGTGACGCCGGGCTGAGTGGCTCAGGCGGTTGAAGCTCTGGCCTTCTGACCCCAACTTGGCGGGTTTGATCCCGGCTCAGTCCGGTAGTATTTGAAGGTGCTCAAATACGTCAGCCTCGTGTCGGTAAATTTACTGGCAGGTAAAAGAACTCCTTTGGGACCAAATTCCGACATCTTCGAAAATCGTGAGTTGGTTTATCGTCGAAATGAAGTTATTGCGTGCTACCCTAACCTTCATCAGTCGGCAGCTACTGCACCCACGACGTCCACCATCTTGGTTTTGATGTTACGGTCTGATATATTGTAGTCGGTCTTGATAGAACTCTTATGTCGTTGCCTACGAGATACATAAGGCCGGGAAATAGGAAGCAATTTGCCGCTGAAAAAGCGGCCCGATCGTGTTCACGGCTTGGCCGCTAGATGTCAGGTTTCCGTTCTGTTCTTGGCGGACTTTTAACATTGTGATGTGCGGACTAATAGTGATGTTGTATTGATTTTGTGCAATTTATTGTCAGTATTTTTTCTGTCGATGTGTGTATGTGAGGTTGAGAAGATGGCGAACTGTTGTGTACCTCTGTGTACTTCCGATACTGCTAAAAAGCAAGAAAATGTGACGTTTCATAGCTTCCGTTCGGAGCGCGGTTTAAGAGAGAAGTGGAGGCAAGCCATTTCCAGGCAAGGTGATAAACTAGGATGTCTTTAGGTACCTAACAATTATTCTTATCGAGTGTGTAGCTCGCATTTTAATACGTCAGATTCACCGAGCTCGATAGGTGCAGTCGCTTAAGTGCAGCCAGTATCCAGTATTCGGGAGATAGTAGGTTCGAACCCCACTGTCGGCAGCCCTGAATATGGTTTTCCGTGGTTTCCCATTTTCACACCAGGAAAATGCTGGGGCTGTACCTTAATTAAGGCCACGGATGCTTCCTTCCCACTCCTAGCCCTTTCCAGTCCTATCGTCGCCATAAGACATATCTGTGTCTGTGCGATGTAAAGCAACTAGCAACAAAAAAAAGTCAGATTTTAGTGTAAGCACATCAATCAAGCGAATTCTTCCCAACAAAGTTCCTTCTGTTTTTAGTGTGTACCCTGTTCATAAACAGAACAGTAACAATCGCAGGAAGGATCCAGCTCCCAGAAATGACGTACCATCAAAATTTAGTAGTATTTCTGATTCAGATAATGATATATCTTCAACAAATAACGGTTCTACACCAGTCACAAACGAAAAAGGGTTACAAGTCTCGTTTCTATGTAAGGGAAAGTCTACGAGTAGCTCTTTTAAATCGAAATATTTATTGACGAGAAAGTCAAATACCAGTTTAAGGGAAACAATATTTAAATTGAGAAGTAGGATACGGGCAATTAAATCAGAAAAATGTTTTAAGATATCTGAACTTCATCGAAAATTTCCGATCAGGATGATGCGTTCAAGAATTTCCGAAGGAAATCCCTGAACCGCAAAGTGCTGAAATTTTGATAACTTCCTGCACCTCAGGTAAGCTAATCTTATGTATCGGTACGTCATACATTATAGATAATATTCTATGAGATTAAATGAATTGTTTCTTGTGATCATTTGAACATTAATGCTGCTGATATGTATTTGTCTTAATTGATCACGAAGTTTTCGTGAATTACTTATTTCGTCTTAACACACTGTGAGACAAAGGCCTACGTTCTAGAAAATAAGTCATACAATTGCTCTTAGTCTATTTTTTATCTTATATCTGTTTGGTGTCCTCTGAAATTACTAGTTTTTATTAAATTTTATAATTTTTCGCAAACCAACGTGTTGCAATGAGTGCGCGAGACAGAATAGTAAAGATAACTCTAGCGGCGCTTGTCGGAAGTATCTCGAGACAAGTTTAGAGTGCTGTATTTTCCGGCCTTGGTGTATCTCGTAGGCAACGGTTATGTATGGTTCTACACAATCGACAGTCGCATTTCTTTTGGAGTATTCTTCATATCACAGATTTTCTTTGCATCTCTTGACAACATGTTTACAAAGTTCGAAGAGCCATGCAAGATGGCAGCGCTCAGGGATCGCACGGGTTTACACAAAGATGAAATTATTCGCGAACTATGTGCTGATACAGGCTCTGAATATCTAAGTGAAGCTGAATATTTAGAGTTTGATGATGAAATATCTTCTAATGGAAATGTTTCAAGTGATGACGAGGATATAGTCTCATCTTCAAGGTGTGGAACTCACGTAGCGCAGAACGAGTCTGATAATTGTGTTACGGGTGTAAATATTCTAAATATTGTAAATATTGTAAATAATGTAGTGTTTTCTGACAACTGGGTTATGGACAACAGTGAACCTAGGCTGGAGAATTTTGAAGGTGCTCCTGCTATAAAGGTATGGCCTAATGAATCTGGAAACATAGGACAAGTAGCAGGACTTACGTTTGGTGAGGAATTTTTTTCAGTATGTAACAAATAGACTTACTTATATGAGCAGAATTCACATTCTCATAACGTATCCCCTAAAACACTAAAGTGGACTAATGTCACTAGCAGGGAAATTAAAAAATTATTGCTATGTGTATACTGCTAGGGCAGGTGAAGAAATCATGTATGAAAGATTACTGGCCAACCGATCTCCTAATTAAAAAACCCATATTTCCGAAAACTATGAGCCGAAATAGATTTCAAGAAATACCCTGCATTTCAACAACTATTCAGGAAGGCCACTAGAAAAATACACAGTAGTCTTTCAAAAGCTAGTGAAGTTCTGAAATTTTATTTGAATGCATGCACTCCAGCTTGGAGGTAGTTAGAAAGTGGCCGGGAACCGGGCTGTGCATGGGGTGAAGGGCACCCGGTCCGCAATGTGTTAAGCACTGGAAATACGTAAGTTGTGTGTGAATTTGTATATGATGATGCTGGATTTAGAATGTTTGACTAGTAGTAATTCATTTAATATTTTCTTTCCATATATTTGCTTGTTGTACACTTGTTGTTTGCTTGTTTGTTGTTGGGTACTTATGTTAACTTTACTATATTATTGCATTACAGTAAGTGACGATTTCCACCGGGATATATCCCATTTGCAATGTATTAGGCTATAATACAGTATCCAGTTACTACACCCTTCCGGGCCTCGAATGTATGACCCACGCATAAGAATGCCTCCGCGTAACCTTGTAAACAACCACGGATGAGACTGAGTGAAGGGCGACCTGAACTGCATAACGAGTTTCGGACCGCGCTTCTCCTACTTTCTACGCTGGCCTCGGCGGCTCGAGCACCTGGGGGGTGGTATGTTCGAAAGAAGAAAAAAAGCAAATATTTAAGATGGAGCCTTATGTAATATGAAAGTAGGATTCTCCGGGTTCAACTGTTACTGGATACTGCTTAGCATAACTACAAATGACAAGAATCATATAATGGGGGTTACGAATACTAATTTATTCAGAATTATAACATAAAGAAACAACCCTATACAGTGAATTATCCGCATACGGGAGGAAAAGAAAGGAATTAACACTTCAAATTGACTCGCCTGAGGGCATCGTCTAGCACAAAGGTATAATTGAGGTTTTGCAACCAATGTCGTCTTTCCCTCATTAGTTTCGTACCTGTGTCGTTAATTTTATTCTTCTGTCGATCACATCGTGGAATATGAGATGATGTCCACTTACATAATACATTCTATCCTTAGCACGTAATCAACCGGTCCCTACGCTACATAATTGACATATCAAAGAGATATTTACATAATACACAAACAAAAACACACATAGCATTTAGCTAAACCCTGGACTTCCCTTATCTGTCACCAAGACCAAACAACGTTGAACAACGGTTCTGTTTGAACTCAAAATAGATGCACATTACATAATAAACACACAGAGATATATATACACATCATGCATAAAGGGGAGCCATTTCTGTAAAGAAAACATGGTTATCAGTATCTTCTGCCCCAGCCCATCTGACCTAGGCTCGAACTAGCTGACTCCGACTGAGAGGTACATTCCTGAAAAATCCCTGAACTAGCTACGGTCTCATATTACCGGATATTGGGGGCGATCCGCAAACAGTTATTAATTACCTGCTAATTCACCGTGATATTATCATTGACAGAAGTATTCTTAACAGGACCATTTAAAACAAGCAGTCACGGTGAAGACCCATAGCCCGAGTCTCATGACAATAGCAGGCCGCTCTGTCGCGAAGGGCGAGGAGCAAACACTCACACAAAAAAAGGAGAGGGGAGGTCATTCGCTACTACAATCGTCACTCATTCATTAGCCACGCCGGATTCTTGACCCCTGTCAATTACAATGGACAGCCCTCCGTTCACGGGGAACATATCTCTGGCCCATTTCATTTGTTTATTCAGCTTACCGCAGGATTCCCAAGGAAATACTCATTTATTCTCTACCTTCTCATTCTTACCGTTGATCGCCGACTGTGGGCACGATCACTTCCGAATCATCTCATCGTAAAACTCCCTGGGCATTCGGCCCTCTCATTACGTCTCATATCGCGTATCTTCTTTCCTTGGGCATAGGATTCTCATGATTCCTCTGTCAACCTTTCTCATACTCCTCGCTCCTCGCACGGGAAATACGAATATTTTATATTTTGACCATACGTCACAGTATCCGGCCTCTGGGTGTTTCGCCCCGGTTACAGATAAAAAAATTCACTCCAGATAATTCTGGTCAATTAATCAAGAATCACGGGAGACACGCACATGGTACCTCACAATTACCTAAATAACACCGTATGTACCTCTCGAATCCAGGACTTCTTCTCTCTTGCAGCACATATCATAATCACATGTGTAAGCTAGCATGCATCGTCTGACTGACCCATGAGTTTCCCTAACGTATACGATAGCCATATTGACATTAACTAACAACCTTTGGACATGGTTCTCCCTGCTTATCAACATTTTTGTTCCATCCACCCCTAGGGGAACTCAAATATTCTCCTATCCTTGTTCCCATACTTGCTAGGATACTCTACGTATTACTAAGAATAACCCCTCTCGATAAACTAATCACTAAGAAAAAAATGGGTCGTCCGGGGAGTTAGCTCCCTTGAATTTACGTTAACATTTTAAAGAACAATAAATTCCCATATTAGGACATGCATTATTTTACAACATTTAAGTATTTACAAAGGAAAGCTCATCCTATCCCCGGTTCTACATTATCGTGCTTAAGAAATTTATATTTTGACATCAACTCATCTGTTTGGTGGCCGTGGTTTTTCCTTCCACGGGAGACCCATGGCGGAGTTTACTGCTGCATGACCTCGGCGCTGGAGTCGAGCGTGCTGTCCTGTGACCCTGGTACACACAGGTCCAACATTCTGGCTGGCTCGTTCACTGCTGAAATCTTAAAGTAATCCAAGGGGTAACACTCCACAACTCGTCACACGGTCCTGCTGTTTACCACGACACGAACACAGAGTTTACACTACGAACAAGCAGGTCATGCCAATCACAGCGAGCGCGTTCACAGCATGAATCGGGTAGCTCACAACACCTGAGCACCCTGACTTAGAGTAGCAATTTGGGTGATACCAATTTACTAATATCACGGACTCATTTAGGCCGGCATTGTACATAGCCACAACCCGCTACTCGTTTATAAATTATGCTCGCAGCTTATTTAATGACACGCGGCACAGACACATTCGCCTAGGCTCGTTTGGCTTCCCGTCCACACTTCACAAAGGCTTCGTATTTCACGGCCGCGACGGACACAATAGCACTGACTTAGTATTCGGTCAGTAGGGTACGGACTGTAAAACTAGGGCACAACGGGACACACCGTCCCCTCTCAACGACCCACTAAGAACTGTCTTCAGCGAGGGCCAGCACAGCCTTTATTATTTTTCACGCCGGAAGACTGGGGGCGTAAACGTTCGCGGTTCATTAAGGACAAGAGCTCCTTTCATTCCAGAAGTTGAAGACATTTAAATAGTGGATATTGTAACCCTCCTTTTCCTCTCCTAATTGATCCAGGTGCGCTTGACCAACGATCGGCAGTTATCACGTAATTCGACTCCCGCCTTTAATTATTTCATTAGCGTCCCTTGGGGGTGGAGTCATCTTTTGAGCGCGACTCTTAGCGTGGGTGACGCTCTTGTATTCACACGTGTTAGCAATATGTTAAATCTGGACATCTGGTGACCTCCTTTCGTCCCTTGAGTAAAGTATTCCATATTTTTAGTCTGGGATATGCAGAAAATTAAGCTCTATTCACTGGTGTACCTCCCATAATTTTCCTATGTCTGGATCAAAATATCATCTTATTTTTACGCGCCAAAATCCGACGTTGGCACCCGTGAAACGTGCATAAAAAACCGGAAGTTCCTTCTGTTAGTTTGGATCCCTGGCAGAATAGGCCACACCTCAGGGCGTGTTTGACTACTCCAGCATCGCGTCATCTCTCCAACTCTTTCTGCAAGTTGAGAGGGCTTTTCCACATGGGCTTGGCTCCTGTCCAAACTTCCTTTGTTTTCCAGGCGATCTTTCGCGGGTTCCGTTCTGGCCGGGCGCCGATCGATCCCCATTGCCCATACTACTACCAATGACGCGACCTTTAGAAGTGACTTTAATGAGGTAGAAAGGTACCTATAATTCCAATGAGCTGTACTGGACACTGTACGGTTTAATTACCAAACGACAGCGGCTCGGCAATACTCGTGTGTACTCGGTCAACGAGGGCAGGACGCGGCCAAAGTTGTTACTCGTAACTGCCTCCGGTAACCAGTATTATACTAACCAGCGGCTAGGCAATACCCCTGTGTACCAGGGCAGCACGCAGTCGTACACGCTGTAACTTTTTGACGAATACTAATAAATAATAATTAAATATCATAAATAAAAACATAAATAAATTAATAAACGTAATTAATTGAAATGTCCGTAGTATGGGCGCCAGAGTTCACCAGAATGGATCCCTCGAATTTAGATAGAGCATGATAATTCTTTATCTCCCAGGGCGTGTACATAATGCTGCGTGCTGCTACATCTGCTACAGGCCTTACCTAACCTTCTGAAAACGACTAAATAGTAGGAACTACACCTAGGCTCATCAATAACTCCACTGATTCTAAAATAACTAACTATATTCTCAATAAAATACGTGCATGAGCACCTCATCAACACACCAAAATACACTTATAACACAGAAACAAAATATTACTGGAAGACTCCATATTTACAACAACAACAAAGAAAAGAGTGAGAAAACGAAAACGAGAACTAAGCCACCATTTGTGATTAGTCCTTTGAACAATGTACATATATGTAAATAAGTGCCCTTCACTGTCTCTGTATCAACACGACTTGCCGATTCTCATAATCGGCACTTATAATATCACACAGATACTGTACCTCAGAATACTGTGTTCCCTGATTTTAACACTTGTTTTAAACATATATTCACTTGAGCAACACACGCTTGTCGATCCTGAACATAAATTATGGAAAGTCTGAGATTGCTTTCACCAACATATAATGCCAGGCCGCCACAAGTGCTACAATACATAGCTGTATGCCAGTCACTTTTCACAAACATAAAAAGACTACGTTCCACAAACGTTTGAAGTCCAGTCCAGTATATTGCAGCAGTGTCACTCCAGTACCGTATATCCAGTTTCACTCCGGTATCGTGTGTCCGCACTATTTCATCCCCGTACAGTGTGTGTGGTTGACTTCCACTGTGATGTCGAAGTATATAAAGACCTCAGCTCTCACATGATTCGCCGAGATTGATCCTGGCCAGCCAATCATGGTAGATCCTCTTGTCAAGACCACGCCCTGGACTTCTTCTTGCTCCCAAGACAATAACAAACTCTGTGGTGTTTCACATGAGTCATAGAACTTTCCGAGTACAACAACAAGCTCATCTCATCAGACTCATGCAAAGTTTCCAAGTTCAATATAGCAATGTTTTCCCCAGCCGTTTTACAAAACAAATTACTCATACCTACCATACATGGAGACCTCCCAGCTTACAAATATTAATGCCAAAATATACAATTGAAATGCAGATAATAATAATAATAATAATAATAATAATAATAATAATAATAATAATAAATCGAATACAGACAATAAAATCTCTCACTTCTACATATAGTGCGAGGGTGTGATATATGTACTATCACAACGCTACCAGTAACTGCCTCGAGTATTCGGTATTTTACTAACCACTATTGGCTCATAAACGCGTATTTTTTGCGTAACGGGAATTATGAAGAGGGCAAAGCCGCGCGGCCGTTCCCGCTACCAGACATATCTGGAGCCGATGACCTTAGATGTTAGGCCCATTTAAACAAAGCATCAGATCTATCTGTGACGGTGCGACGTAATACAAATTGTAAAATTGCAATGACTTAACTTAGGCTACTTACGTCAACTTTGCAGTTGGCACACATACCATACTTCCCCAGTCCCCTAGCGCTGTCTGCTCCGATGGGCCTTTGGCCTACCAAAAGTGACAATTCCTCACCCAGAATGCCTGCAGATTATGGTGCGATGCGTGGTCAGCGCGACGAATCCTCTCGGCTTTCTTGACCGAGGCCGTCATCTTACCGTCAGTTAGATCCTCAACTGTAAGCCCGTGGGTCTCTCAAACCAGCCCTCAGATGCAGTTGATAATCGCTGACTTGACCGGCACGCTACACCGAGATCACAGGGCTGGCATCATATATCCCTAGTACAGCGAACATTAGACACCTTTAATAACGGGCCGATCTTTTAATAAAGGATATTTATTTCTAACCGTTAACGTTAACAATTCTTTCTGGGTAACCGCTCCGGTTATAACCGTTAATCAAAAATAACTGTTAAGGCGCGAGTGGTCGCTAGGCGAATTGTAACACGAGTTGTCGCACGAGAGCGTTTATCTCACATTAAACTTCATTTAAAATAAATACATCTTCCTCAATTTTCCGGGAAGTAAGAGTGAAATGAATAACTGAAATGAGACGCTAAGTCTGCGTTATATATTTTACATTTTAGAAAATAAAATGATTAGCTGTACCTTACAGAAAAAATTACAACTTAATGGAAATTAGTCATTAGTTCAGTCACATGTCAGTACATAATATTCACAAGAGTGCCAGGCTGAATGTCTCAAACGGGTAAAGTGCTGATTCTCTTAGCCGAAGTTGGCAGGTTCGATCCTGGCTCAGTCCCGTGGTATTTGAAAGTGTTCAGACACGTCAGCCGTAGATTTACTGGTATGTAAAATAACTCCTGGGGACGAAATTCCGGCACCTCGGCATCTGCGGAAACTGTAAAAATAATTATTGGGACGTAAAACCAATAACATCTATATACCGGTATATTGTTTTTATGAAAACTAAAGTCATTCAGTCCGGCCACTCTATCCGGTCGATTTCCTTCAGTTTTTAACTGAAAGGTATTCATGCACAGATTTGTCATCAGGTACTATAAATCACTTACAGTCTTGCCTAAGCCACGGACGAGTGAGGTCGCATTGAGTGGAGGGTCCCGGGAGTGGGGGGTGTGGGTGAAAGTGCCGAGAGCTGGAAGGTTGTGGAGAAGTGTGCCGACGATGATTAGTGTAGAGCAGTACAGGGCGATGGTAGGGAGATGGCAGGGAGGAATGAAGAAAGAAGAAATGAAATTAGGAAGGTGTTATATGGATTTGGAGAGAAAAGGTGAATTACTGCTATCAGCGGCGGTGATTATAATTTTGCTATGTATTGGGGGCGTCGAGTTGAACCCAGGCCCGACCCCTAGTAGAAATGAAGAAAGGGAAAATATGGACGCATTCAAAAGAGCCGTAAAAGAGGTGGTGGAAGAAGCTGGCCCTTTTGAGCAAAATTAAAACTATGATTAAGGAACAAACCAGGGAATTTGAAAAAATGCAGGTATGGTTAAGAGAAAAAACGGAAGATATAACAGCACAGGTGAGACATAACACCGGAGAAGTTGTAGCATTAAGGGAAAAAATAGGACGATTAGAAAAGGAGAACTTGAAGCTGAAAGTAGAAGTGGAAGCCAATACTTTATATAGAAGAAAGAAGTGTTTATTTATCTATGGTGTGCCTGAAGAGTTGAGAGAAGACAAAGTACTGACAACTTACAAAGTTGTGGACTTAATACAGGGGAATTTGAAACTTAATTTTAGTGAAGTAGATATAGATGATGTACAGAGGGTGGGAAAAATTAGGGGCAAAAGGCCTATCAAACTAGAACTGTTTTCTACGTTGATGGCGGATGCTGTGATAAGAAATGCGAGTAATATGTAGAGAGAGAAAATATGGATCAAGAGAGACGTGGGATGGGAGACAATTAGGAACGAGAAAATACTTAGAAAACACAAGATTCGTGCAATAAACCAAGGTTTGAGAGCGACTATTAAAGGGCAAGAGCTAGTGTTAGCAGGCAGAAATTGGAAGAAAATCTGGACTGTAAATGGACTGATTGACTTGGACAGGAGGATAAAAGAAGACGAAGAAAAAGTGAGTAGTGCGACGAAAGGTGGGGAAGTGAGGAGAGATATCAGTATCAGTGTGCAGTGTGAAGAGGGTCGGGGAGAGACGCTAAGTGAAAATGTGATCATAAACAGGGAAGAAGCCCAAGTTCAGGAAGAGAGGACAAGTGAAAAGGTGACCATAAGAAGTGAGGAAGAAAGGCAGGGGAGGGAAAGCAGTGAAGAGGGCAGGCAAGGAAGGGAAAGCAGTGAAGTAAGGGAAACGCAAAGACTGAGAAGTGAAAACAGTAGAGTAAGGCAAGATCAGGGTAAACAAGTAAGGACAGAGGTAACCCGGCAGAGGCTCGGTCAGAATCTCGATCTGAGCCGGGGCGGACAGAGAGAGATAGAGAATTTAGGGCCATGTTGGCAGCTATTTATAGCAAGAAGAAATAACAATAATAAAGCGAGTAAGTAAGTAATTAAGGGCATGATTGTCGAAGAAGTAAGAGATGTAGGTGGTGTTGTGGAGTTGGAAGTTATGATGGTATTATTTGTGAAGGCTGAAATGTGGTGATGGAGAAGTGGTATGTAAGTTATGACGTGTTATTGGGCTGAAATGAGGTATTGGAGAAGTGGTGGTATAAGATGGTGGAAGGCAGAAGGAGAGTGTAAAGAAGTAGAGGTGGTATTTGAGGTGGAGTTGGTGTTAGATTGCTCAAATGTGGTGTTGGAAGTTTTTGAGGGCTTGGTATGTATGAGTATATGTTATAATTAAATTAGGAGGTGCTATATTGTTGAAATGAGGTGTTGGAGAAGTGGTGATATAAGATGGTTGATGCAGAAGGTGAGTGTTATTGTCGAAGCATGGATGAATATGTAGGTAATGAAGTGTGTTTAGAAGGAGACTGTAATGGTCGAAGAAGTAGAGGTGGTATATGAGGTGGAGTTGGTGTTATATTGCTGAAATGTGGTGTTGGAAGTTTTTGAGGGCTGTGTATGTATGAGTATGTGTTATGATTAAATTAGGAGGTGTTATATTGTTGAAATGAGGTGTTGGAGAAGCGTTGATATAAGATGGTGGATGACAGAAGGCGAGTGTTATTGTTGAAGCATGGTTGAATATGTAGGTAATGAAGTGTGTTTATATTTGGAGATGGAGGAGTGGTGGTACACGTAATAGCAGAATTTAAGCGTAGAAAGGGATGAGATTTGAGAAGTGGTGTGTTGTTTAAATAATTGTCTTGAGGTGTTTTATTGGGTGGAGTTGAAGTTGTAAAAGATGTGTCTGTATAGTGAACTTGACGGTGAAGGTGGTATGTGTTGGTATAATAGGTATAATAGGTATAGGGTAATAATGGAGTAAGTTGAAGTTATTTGCATGTGAATCTGTGCTGGTATGATATAGGAACAAAAGTCGAATGTAAGATACAAAGAAAATTGGTAAAGTAACGAGTGTATTGCTATAATATGTGAAAGGTGGTGTTAGAGAGGCGGTACATATGAGTGTTTGGTATTTATAGGTGAAATTTTGGTTTGGTGGCGTAATGTGGAAGAAAGCTTGGTAGGTAAATCTGATCATTTAATTATGATTACAGGAGAGTAAGATGAAGTGCTATTTTGAAGGACGAGATGGTATATAGTGTGGAGGCAATAGTATTTGTGAGTGGTAGGGAATTTTTGGAGGTGGTGAGGTGATTTTAATGCGGGTTGTTAGAGATGGTTTTATCTATTGCTGAAACTTTTGGATTAGGGAGGTGATATTATTGCCTTTGTGTTTGGTATGCAAGTGCTGAAAGGATGATTGATTAGTTGTATAGTGATGTAAGTGTTGAGTGGAATTAGGACAACTGAAGAATATGGGAGTAAGTATGTGTAAAATGTATGTGAGTTTGTAAGAGTGAATACGGGTTGGCAAATGGTGAGTCATTGATGTATTGTGTAATATACAAATCTATTGGTGGCGAAATTGTGGAGACGGAGGGGTGTAGGAGATATGCATTGCTAAAGGACAAAGTTACAACAGGTGAGGTGTGAGGTAAACACAGTTATGGCTAGCGAGGCAAGGTCTGCCTGAACACAGCAATGCAGAGTGGGTCATGTAGAAAAACAATGGCGGTATGGAATGTGCAGTGTCAACAAGGACACTGGGTAGAAGGAGTTGTCTGCTCCGGGATCGCGCATGTGATATTATATGTTTATATTGGCAAACGGTTCATAGAGGGAATCAACCGTTGGCCAGCTGATTATTAATAGTATTATTAATATTATTATTATATTATTATTATTATATTTAGCTATTCATTTGTTTATTTGATAGTTGTAGGGTGGCTTAGGTAGAACTCTATTGTGAACATGTATTGGGGCTAAATGCCTGTGTTGTTCATTAATAAATTCAAATTCACTATAAATCACTTAACTTCCGCCTTCCTCAAATTATTTGATTTTCAATTTTCTGTATGCCGGGCTGAGTGGCTCAGACGGTTAAGGCGCTGGCCTTCTAACCCCAACTTGGCAGGTTCGATCCTGGCTCAGTCCGTGGTATTTGAAGGTGCTCAAATACGACAGCCTCGTGTCGGTAGATTTACTGGCACGTAAAAGAACTCCTGCGGGACTATATTCCGGCACCTCGTCGTCTCCGAAGACCGTAAAAGTAGTTAATGGGACGTGAAGCAAATAACATTATTATTATTATTATTATTATTATTATTATTATTATTATTATTATGTTCTGTATCTTTGAAGCAATCACATCATCGGTTCTAATTGAGGTACGGAGTTCGTTTTGGCCTAAGAACACTCAGTGGATCAAGCTCATTCACTTCAGCTCTTAACTATTCAAATTGGTTGATTCTGAGGAAAGTTATGAGTGCACATTCAATTTAACGTCTAATTTCTTCGACATTTTTTCTCATTGAAGCAATCATAACTTTCGTTCTAATTGAGGTTCGCAGTTCGTTTTGGTCTACGAATACTCAGTGGATCAAGCGCTTTCTTTTGATGTAATAACTACTTAAATTAATAGATTCTGAGAAAAGTTATGAGTACATTTGTCTCCATGACGAAGATCTTTGAAGGACTTTTTAACACTTCAGCACGTAGTGTTGATCCAAGGAACGTTTAATTCAGTTTCTTTGTGTGATGTATTTTCAAGTGTTTTGTTGACATAATATTACATTATATTACCACAGCAGATCATGTGCTTTATTTCATTAACTTGAAACTTTTGCAAATACATCCGTGAGGATAGTAACGAACAACACCATACTTTGTACATTGCGGACGGAGCCAGCGGGAAACTGCTTAGTTTAGTTGAGTTAGCTGGAGTTTGAAACGGCGCTTATTACCCAGCATTCTTCCTCGACTCAATTTTCGAAGACTCATTTACCAGAAACTGCAAATGGAAAAGGTTTGGCGCGCGACTTAAGTCAAATACTAACGTCCACAACAGGAGAAAGTTTCCCTCTCGACTTCTAATACTAACGCTACTGGTCGCGCGATGGGAGAACCTCTCACGCACGAACTCATACGAATCTTTGTTTCGACTGGAGGAAGGGATGCTTACCCTTCAAATGTGAATCGCCTTACCCACGACAGTTATAAACTCAGCTAGAAGAGGACACAGTCACCTCCCTTGCATCACTGAGAAGTAAACTCACAATACAAAATAATGTGAGAGAAAATCTCATATCAACCACTCGCGTGTTAAGATCATCCCTACTACCTTCCAATAGTGTTAACATTGTTACAAGTAGCGATGGCAACGATATATCGGTTTTTTACGAAATACCGATATTTTCCTCTCGATTTATCGATACCGAAATTTTGATTCAATTTATCGCGTAATACAGGGTTATTCACCTAACATGTTACACGGAAATAGCTTCTAAACCATTAAAGATATCGGCATTGTGTTTTCATATTCGTAAATGGTACCCAGGGTCTTGTAAAATAACGTGCTGCTTAATCTCATGAAATGATTAATAACCGAGATATTGATACTAACTCCATATTTGTAAATAGAACGACACGAATTCGTGCAGCTGGCATAGAAGTTCAACTGCGTACAAGTTCAAATATGTAATTATTTTTAAAATCGGACAATTACTTTTTGAGATAAAAATAAGAACAGCATGCGCGATTTTGCATGCCGCGTCAGACGGCGTAAAGTCGGGCAAGGAAATATTGACGCGCAAGCAGTTTCCTGGGAGTGAGTTCAGCCACAGAATGGATAGCAGGCATGTAAGCACCTCGTACACATGTGAATGGGTTTGCAAACTGTGTATGACAGGCGAACTCATGACAGGACAGGGAGAGTTGATGTGTTTAAAAGGAATAGAATAAGTACTTTGGCTTGAAAGGAACATAACGAAAGCTATAATTGTCACTGGTTTTAGTGTACAGTACATACTACTTTATGAGTTGAGAAATAAACATAACACAAAACACCGGAAGAGCTCCTTCTAGAAAAGCAAATTAATAATGTCCGAGGTACGAGATTAAGACACTCGAAGGGGTACAGAGAATAGTGGTTATTATTTCATTTCCGGGGTTTGGACATCGTGGTCGTGTAGCCCCATATGCTTGGGTGTGTGTGTGTACTGTATGTATGTCTGTTAGAATGTGTCTGATAACCTGTGTTATTGTGGTGTCTGTAGTAGTGTACTGTATTTGTAATTCAGATGGGGAATTGGGATGGAGGCGGCCGTTGTCATAAGTAAGGAAACATCCCGATATTTGCCTGGAGTAGCGGCGGGAAACCACGGAAACACTTCCAGGATAGCTGAGATGGGTACCGAACCCATCTCTTCTCCGTTTTGCCTCACGAGGCTGAGTGTACCCCGTTTCAGCCCTCCAACTAGAATTAAATATTGCTTATCAGAGCCGGGAATTGAGCCCGGACCACTGCGGCGACAGCTACGAATGCTAGCCGCTACACGTGATTAAGAAACTCGACAGGCTGCGGAGAAGAGTGGCTGTTTGTTGTTATTTCATTTCCGGGGATTTGACAGCGTGGTCATGTAGCCCCGTTTGCTTGGGTGTGTGTGTAGTACAAAGCGCACCTCGGTTTGTGCTGGGTTATTTCAGGTGAAGGAGCAGTGTTACCAATGCTGGATTATTTGGTTTTGGATAGGTTAGATATTAGGAGACAAACAGCTCGACTTATTATGTGGGATGGTCAGAGCTGATCGTGGTGAGATGGCAGCAACAATCATTTATTTATTTTACACGCATTAATCTCAGCGGAGCTCAAGCGCTACTGTAGTAGCGTGCATTCGGGAGAGCGCAGATTCGAGTCCTGCCTCGCCCAACCTGAAAGTGATTTTCATAGAGTCCCATGTTCAACACCAGGCAAATGCCGGATAGGTACCTTTGGAATAGGCCACGGCCGACGACCTTTCCAAATCCTTCCCATTCCCATCCGTGGGAAACGACTCTAAACTGAGCGCAATCTATTACACATGGATGTCAAAACAAAACAACTTTAATATCCCTTCCCCGTTGCGTGTTTGCCAGTCAAACAATAACGTTGTACACCCAGGGTATGTTACGGTACATCACATTATGTTTACAGTACATGCCTGGTATCCGCTCTATGGCTGGAATCAATGCCAGGAAGCAGCTTGCGTACCAGTATGTCCTCGGCCGACTGCACGCCGTCTGATGCGGCACGCAAAAGCCCAAATGCGGTTTTTATTGATATCTCAAAAAGTAGCTGTCCGATTTTGAAAATACTTACATATTTGAACTTGTACGCAGTTGAACTTTTAGACCAGCTGTATGAATTTGTGTCGTTCGATTTAAAAATATGGAGTTAGTATCAATATTTCTGTTTTTAATCATCTCATGAGACTAAGTAGCACGTTATTTTACATGACCCTGGGTAACATTTACGAATATGAAAACAGAACGCCGATATCTTTAATGGTTTAGAAGTTTTCGTGTAACATGTTAGGTGAATAACCCTGTATATCGGTTTTTCCATAACTGTATCGTTTATCTTTGAATTATTATTTTCATTAACAACATCCGCACTAGAGAACGCCGATAATTATGTAAGAGATGGTGTTAGTGAAGGTGGAATTGCGACCTAGAAATATCCAATCTAATCAATACATTGCGCTGAGCCTGTGATAGGCTGGACTATAATTCGAATACAAACGGTGGAATATGTAACATCGTTGCCTACGTGATTAGTAGTAAGGCCTCCGCATGGCAGTTTACACAGTGCGAAATACGTTCTAGTTCCAGAGTCGCCGCTAGACTTCGTGTTAGCTCTCCACTGTTAAACAACACAGACGTATATGGAAAACGTGAAGGAAAGAAATGGGATAAGTTAGTGAGTTTTTAGGTGAGATAAGCCTTAAAATTAATTATAAGAGGCGTTGATTTGTGTATTCAGCTTGTGGTGAGTATATGGTTTATATTTGAACGTAAGATGCAGAAAATAGAAGCCTCCGTGACTCAGGCGGCAGCGCGCCAGCCTCTCACCGCTGGGTTTCGTGGTTCAAATCCCGGTCACTCCATGTGAGATTTGTGCAGGACAAAGCGCATGCAGGACAGGTTTTTCTCCGGGTACTCAGGTTTTCCCTGTCATTTTTATTCCAGCAACACTCTCCTATATCATTTCATTTCATCTGTCAGTCATTAATCATTGCCCCAGAGGAGTGTAACAGGATTCGGCAGCCACCAGAGTTCCCATCCTCGCCGTTAGATGCGGCTTCATTCGTTCCACTCCTGGCCCAGTCAAATGACTCTAAACAGGCTATGGATTTACATTAAGAAAATGTTTTATGCATATTGATAAATATACAAGAGCCGAGAGAGTATTTATTGTAAACATTCTATTCATAGGATGTTTATTGCGCGTGATAAACAATGGTTTTTTGCTGTGTACCATTCTGCAAAAGTAAACTTCAGAAAGGTAGTGGCATTTCTTTCCACGAGCAAATGTAGAACTATGAGAAAAATGGCTCAAAATTATATCATGTCGGGGTGACGAGAAAAATAGCACGTGGCAACCTTCCTCGAAGTCTATAGTGAACATTTTGAAAGCACGTGCTTTAGCATTTCTACTACAACTAGCCGCAATCAATGCCAACACTTTTTTCAGGGTATCCATCGTATTTGTATGGTAAGACTAGTCTATGTACTGCTACTAAAATGTTTTCTAATGCACTTGAGGATATGTACACACTGTCAAAAAGAAGAAACAGGGACTTGTATCTGCTGGATTTGGTATGCAGGGTTTCAAGTTATTACGACAGCATAAAATCTCGAACATTTTTCTGTCGCTGCGATGGTATCAGCAATAAAGTAGAATACATCAAAACCTAATTCAACCATGAATTGTAACACTTTATGTGTCTGAGTTATTCACCAGAAAAAAGACCAGTGACATCTTTATTCCCAGAATGCAATGATAAAGCCATAAATACTTGCACAGTAGATGATGCATCATATTCTCAACTATTTTCAGCCATTCCTACTAATTTACGAGGTTTATATGAACTTCATCAAGCATTTCTGACATTATTTTTTCACTCTCTTTTACGGGTGTACTTATTTCTCTCAGAAAGCTATTTATTCAGGACCTATGCCTTGAATTCTGGCACCTATATGTCTTGTGGCTAGGGGACAATGAAAATTTGTGTTTCGGAAGTATAACCCTAGCAACCGTGCAGGATAGTGGTCATCTGAAATTAGCAGCCGTTGATGGATATATTCCATTAAACCGTGAATTCCAGTAGCAAGAAAAACTCAACCAACCAGACGCGTGCACAAGCAGAATAAGCCAATATTTACACTCATGCTCAGAAATTAAGGATAATGCTGATACATGGTGAAACAACGCTTTGGTGGGCGGTTTGCGGTTTTAAATCACCTCGGGGTATGACCATATGGTGCATTTGACCTGCGGTCGTAGCACGGTGGCGCTGGCAGCAGTCCAAATACGCAGAGGTGTGTTGGTGCATGTCAGAGTACCGTGCAGCGAGTAAGTGTGCAGATGTTTTCAGAAGTGCTAATGGTGACTGTGTGGTGAAAATGGCTCAACGAACACATGTTGATGACGTTATGAGGGGTAGAATATTAGGGCGACTGGAGGCTGGTCAAACACAGCAGGTCGTAGCACGGGCCCTCCGTGTTCCACAAAGTGTGATCTCAAGCTTATGGAAACGATTCCAGCAAACAGGAAACGTCCAGGCCCTACAGTACGGGACGTCCGCAGTGTACAACACCACAAGAAGACCGATATCTCACCATCAGTACCCGCAGACGGCCACGGAGTACTGCAGGTAGCCTTGCTCGGGACCTTGCCACAGGCACTGGAACACTTGTCACCAGACACACAGTCTACAGACGACTGAACAGACATGGTTTATTCGCCCGGACACCTGCAAGGTGCATTCCACTGACGCCTGTTCACAGGAGAGCCCGTACAGCCTGGTGTCAAGAACACAGTACATGGTCATTGGAACAGTGGTCCCAGGTTATGTTCACGGGCGAGTCCAGGTATAGTCTGAACAGTGATTCTCGCCGGGTTCTCACCTGGAGTGAACCAGAAACCAGATACCAACCCCGTAATGTCCTTGAAAGGGACCTGTATGGAGGTAGTGGTTTGATGGTGTGGGGAGGGATTATGATTGGTGCACGTACACCCCTCCATGTCTTTGACAGAGGAACTGTAACAGGTCGGGTGTATCGGAACGTCATTTTGCACCAGTATGTCCGCCTTTTCAGGGGTGCAGTGGGTCCCACCTTCCTCCTGATGGATGATAACGCACGGCCCCACCGAGCTGCCATCGTGGAGAAGTACCGTGAAACAGAAGATATCCGGCGAATGGAGTGGCCTGCCAGTTCTCCAGACCTAAACCCCATCGAGCACGTCTGGGATGCTCTCGGTCGACGTATCGCTGTACGTCTTCAAACCCCTCGTCACCTCAAGAACTCCGACAGGCACTGGTGCAAGAATGGGAGGCTATACCCCAGCAGCTGCTCGACCACCTGATCCAGAGTATGCCAATCCGTTGTGCGGCCTGTGTACGTGTGCATGGTGATCATATCCCATATTGATGTCAGGGTACATGCGCAGGAAACAGTGGCGTTTTGTAGCACATGTGTTTTGGGACAGTTTTCTCAACTTATCACCAATACCGTGGACTTACACATATGTTTCGTTTGTGTTCACTATGTGCCGATGCTATTAGCGCCAGTTTTGTGTAGTGCCACGTTGTGTGGCACCACAATATGCTATTATCCTTAATTTATGAGCATGAGTGTATATATATGCATTGAGGTCTGATGATATTGTAGTTGGTCTTGGACTCTTGGGTTATCATTAGCGATATATCGATACCGTTTGAATATACCGATGCAATAAATATTCATTATCGATAATAAGTTATCAATATAACGGTATTTAAAAATTTTCGCCATCCCTAGTCACAATACAATATAATGTGAGAGAAAATCTCATATAGCAACCACTTGCGGGTTAAGATCATCCTACTACTTTCCAACAGTTTTGACATTGTTACAAAGTTACATCAGCGCTTGTATATTTATTTCAATTCTGTGAATTGCTAGGCAACTCCGAGTAGAGCTGTGTTTTCTTGACTTTAATACAAAATACTTCATAGGTGCTGACAAATGGTAACATCATTGCATGAAAAATAATGTTTTTCTTCAAATAAACTGACATTAAATGGTTTATTTCGCCACGAAAATTCTTGTTTTGAATATAAATATCTGTCACACCAACATCTATGTTCGTAACTGTTTTTGATCCCGCTCAATAGATAGCTTTGCGATTCGGGGTTTTACTGCTATCTATTGGCTCTGATGTAAACGTGTACCGTTATCACCACGGCCGACTTGATGCGTCGCTCTATAGTAGCTAGCTCGAGCGCAGCGAGAGATCCAGTCGGCCGTGGTTATCAGTGTTATTGACCGTTGCCTACGCTATAATACAAGGCCTTGAAATGCACTCGTGGAAACGGGTTGCTTCCTAGTTCACCATTCAGCCGCTAGGATCGCGGTCTTGTCCCCTTGTATTTTGGCCGTATATGTCAATAAGTAAAATATATCCTAAATAAAAAGAACTGAATGTTTTTGCGAGTATTGACAGTACTTTGTTCATAGAGCGGTGCTGCATTGGCTTGGGTATGTCATTGAAGTTTCAAAACTTTCCTTCTGAGGGGCTTCTTATCAAGTTTCAAAACTTTCTCTCTACTACTTGAGTGGCTCAAAGCAATGTTGTCTAACAGACGTCTCAGAAATGTTCATAGTAGAAAAAAAGGTGGTTTGTCGCCTTTACACTTTCCACTAATTTCACTGTTGAACATATCTTTCGAAAAAATAAACGTACACCTTTTAGTAATTCTCTTCGGGACAAGTACTGCGTAGCGGAATTGACAAATTCCGTCGTTCACTGCAGAAGTGCCACAGACGATTTTCGGTATCTGAGGGCTCCTCGATCTTGAAAACGAATAAGACACAATGTTGGACTTTGAGTAGCTGGAGAACAGATGTGTTCTAAACAGCCTTTACAGTCTGTTTTTTTTTTTTTTTTTTTTTTCCACACGAACCATAATGTCATTGTATTCCGCTTGGCGTCTTAGGTAGCTGAAGAAGAGCTCGATGCCATAGCTCGTTAGGTTCCTCATCAATGCATAATGCAAATGTATACTTATGAGGTATTTTACGCAGGCCACGGTGGACTGGGTAGTCAAGATCTATGCCTGATACATTTCTCTCATGATTCTTTTTTACTTTCTATGAATGCATTTTAAGTTTCTTAATATATGACCGGAAATCATTAATTAACCAACTGAGGAGTTCATCTTCAGTACTAAAAGATGCTGTTTTTTGCTAGTGACTTTACATCGCACCGACACAGATAGGTATTATGGCGACGATGGGATAGGAAAGGCCTAGGAGTTGGAAGGAAGCGTCCGTGGCCTTAATTAAGGTACAGCCCCAGCGTTTGCCTGGTGTCAAAATAGGAAACCACGGAAAACCATCTTCAGGGCTGCCGACAGTGGGATTCGAACCCACTATCTTCCGGATGCAAGCTCACAGCCGCGCGCCCCTAACCGTACGACCAACTCCCCCGGTTAAAAGATGCTCGTTTATTCTCGTTCCTGAATATGTCCCATGTGAGGTGTTGCAGACGTTATGCGCACTGAACAATTTAATAAAATGCTCCATAAAACAAAGGGCTTATTTTAAACTGTATTTTATGCTCTCGAGACAAAACCACCTCCATACTTTACAAACCAGAGATTGTTTCAGGGGAGATACAATATTTTTATCTCTTGCTACATTCATTTTCGTGAAATTTGTCGGGCAAATTATTTTCCTCGTTGGTTTCCTAATTTAAGATTTCTGAGTTTGAAGATGCCTCTCAAATTATTGCCGGTCACGGTAGCATAGTTTAAAAAAGTCCAGTGACAAATTTTGGGATCGCCCGATTCTTATGACGTAACTCGGATCAAAACTTGGGAACTGAGGCCTACTTCGATCAGCTTGAAGTCGTATCTCATGCGTAATACCTCCTCTGTATAATGTTTCGAACATTCACTGGAAACTTTGAAACGAAATTCCACTACCTTTAATTTCTCGTGAATAAACCATGACTGGAACTGCGAATGCTTAACATCAGACAAATACATAATACATTCACAACCAACTCAGTTAATGAACACGTTTAAAGGCGCGAGCCTGGTAGACAGGGGGCAAGATAGCGATCCTAGCGGCCCAGCATTGAACTTGAGTGTAACCACTTCCATAGCGTTTTACGGGCTCTATTTCCAGGCCTTGTATCATAACGTAGGCAACGGTTATTGACAATGCAATCAATCAATCAATCAATCAATCAATCAATCAATCAATCAATCAATCAATCAATCAATCAATCAATCAATCAATCAATCACCATTGATCAGCATCAAATACAGTAGAGACAATACGCGACACTTCCGGATTTAGCCTTGTTAAAGTGGGAGACAAGTCGCAAGTGGCGCTCCTAGTGGCTTGACCTGAAAATTCGCGCTAAATTCAAATATCAATGGAAATGTATATACGGAAATGGATAAATAAATTACGTCTAGAAAGAAAGTGTTACTAAGATATTAACTTCAAAGTTGCTAAAGCAATTCTGGATGAATGAGTGAAGAATTATTTTACAGGTTATGATTTAAAGACTGAAATTAGACACATAATCAAGATGTGAAATGGACTGCTGTGAAAGAACTTGATCTTTCATTTATGCATTACTTTTTTAGCTTTAGAATTCCTGCCTGAACGTTCACGGCTAGATTTGTCTTTTTTCTCATTTAAAAGCATTGTATCATCATATTAAAACACCTGTCAACAAAAATATCGGCACATTCCTTACACACAGGATTCATTGAATTTACATTTAAGAGCTGGACAATTTTCCTTTTAACTTGAAGCCTACTAACAGAAAGAAAATCTATAAATTTAGCATCAAAAACATTCAAATTTCCCTTAAGCAATACTTGCCATAATGCCATTACATTAGGGTAAAGCAAATTTGCATCATCATATTGTTTCAACAAAATATGTACATTTCTTAAATCATCCATATTTCCTTCAGTGCTTGACAACGCATTTCGGCATTCCAAATGGGGTAACTTGGAACACAACCAGCCACACTCATATGCATATGTATTTTCCTGAATTAAATCAAACCCACGGATCACACCCACAACAACACATCGGTATTGAAGGTTAACTACACTATACAATAAAATATGCGTATTATATTTTAAGCCAGTGAAAATATGGGTCGAGCAGGTCAGAAGATTATGAGGTACTATAAAAATGTCTTGGCCACTGGAAGAATATATATGCAAACAGAATATTACTTACATTTTCCTATCACGAGGGGAACGGAAGAAAGACCGCGCATTCTTCTCTACTTCATAGTTACTGCAGCCAAACACAGCACATACCTTTCCCCTCATGTTGTGAGAAGATATCAAGGAATGACACACGCTACTATTTAATTATGTCAACTCACTGAAAACGCATAAATAACAGCAAAAACTTCACACACAAATACACGTGCTCTTATGACAGAATCAGTAGTTCTCAGGTCAATCCGCTAGAGAGAGCTCTAATAGCTGTCCCTCGATATCTCCCTTAGTGTCGCGTATTGCCTCTACTGTATTTGTCTGCATATAGGACTGTCGCCCAGATATTAAATTAATACATCATTAATAGGCCTTTGATAAAAAAGGATCGGTATTAAATAGCAAATAATTTGCTAATGCAATGTAAGTGTACCCATTTAAGAAGAGCAATAAGTCACAAAAAAGTGCAAAGATGGAACATTTTCAGAAACAGTCGTTGTATAAATCTAAAATAGCTTTTTCTCCAGAGAATTTAAGTTCTTTACGTACGTGGTACATAAAAGCTATTTTAGTAAAAATCCTCTAAATTATCTGAACCATTTAAATTTGTTTTAAACGTAAATAAAATATATCTACGACACAATATACGGCAAACGTTTGTTTCATTTAAGAAGTTTTCCAAAACGTAATTTCAAACGCATGGGAACAATTGAAGGAGGTTAGTCCGAATGAGGAGATACGGGATAAGCTAGGAATAAACTGGATGGATGAAGCTGTACGCATGAGCTGGCTTCGGTGGCGTGGTCATGTTAGGTGAATGAGGAGGATAGTCTACCTAGGAGGATAATGGACCCAGTCATCGAGGGTAAGAGAAGTACAGGGAGACCACTATGGATATACTCACTGTCAGTGGAAGTACACGATGCCACAGAGCTAGTTTCAATAGAACATAGTGGAGGCACTTAGTCAATTCACAGAGACTTGCAGACTGAACACTGAAAGGCATAACATTTTGTACTAAGCTTTTCCGAGTTTCAGCATATATATATTGAAAAACAGAATATACTGCTATTTCCCTCTACATTTCTTTTTACAGTTTGCTTTACGTCCCATCAAAGCGACGATGGGATAGGAAAGGGCCTCAAGTGGGAAGGAAGTGACCGTGGACTTCATTAAAGATCTGGAAATTGGAAACCACGGAAAACCATCTTCGGGGGTTTCAACAGTGAGGTTCGGACGCACTATTTTCCGAATGCAGGCTGACAATTATGTAACCCAAAGCAGTGGGCACTCACTTGGTTTTTATGTTCGAGACACACCATGGATCAAGGGAAAAAAATCTGGAAACACAACAGTTTTAAAACAGTATCCTCCTTCGATATCAGTTTGTTCTTCAAATTTAATATTTCATTTCTTTTTCTAGTACACAGCTGAATGCTTCGTGGCATAATTTCTGTAACCGCATAGAAGAATTTGATGATAATCGAGAAGCTTAATGTGTGTGCGAATAAAAAAAAACGAAAAATCAAACAGAAAAACGTTAGATGCGAATTCAGAGCTTACAATTAGACTCTGTAATCCTCAAGCAAATTAAATCACCATTTATCTGCATTTAGGGCTGTCGCCTAGGTGGCAGATTCCCTATCAGTTGTTTACCTAGTCTGTTCCTTGTCCTATAAATAAATATTTTTCCCCAATTTGTTGCATTGAATTCCAACTTCATGTAATAATGTTTCCTACTTTTAAAAGCTTATTCGTCTACCAATGTCATTCCAAGCCAGCTCGAATCATTCCGCTCGTCTCCTTACCTTCAAGTCTTCCCAGCCCGACATTTTCAACGTTTTCCTAACACTACTACACTTCATCTACTACCGTTTTACCCCACACCTGTCGTGTCACGGGTACAAACTGTCGCGCATGTGGATTTGGCTCTGTTTTACGGTCGGATGCACTTCCTGACGCCAACGCTGCGGCTGAAATTAGAGACATTCCTAGTACTCAGCTGTTCAAGATAAGGTGTTGCAAACATCACTTACAATAATAATAATAATAATAATAATAATAATAATAATAATAATAATAATAATAATAATAATAATAGTAATAGTAATAGTAATAATGTTATTTGCTTTACGTCCCACTGACTACTTTTACGGTCTTCGGAGACGCCGAGGTGCCGGAGTTCTTTACCTGCCAGTAAATCTACCGACACGAGGCTGTTGTATTTGAGCACCTTCAAATACCACCGGACTGAGCCAGGATCGAAACTGCCAAGTTGGGGTCAGAGGGCCAGCGCCTCAACCGTCTGAGCCACTCAGCCCGGCAGATTACTTACATTTAAGAACGTAATCTATAGCACGTATCTAAGATAATTTACATTCTTCACGTAAATATTAACCCTAGGAACTAGGCGATAACCTTTTCCATTTAGTCCATAAGTCTATAATTTTAGTATGTTGTAGAATTTAACAAAAATTAAACAGTGTATTATGGTTCGGCATAATAGCAGGCTCTTTAGCCTGAGCCACGCGAAACAAATCAAGACGACAATAAATAAAAATACGGTAATAAAATAAAATAAAATAAACACTATGTGGAGGAACGTATTCACTGTAGCGTGTTTCTGTGGTAGTTGGTAGTGTGGTGTGTTGCCTGAATATGTTGGGACGAACAAAATCACCCAGTCCCAGAGCCAGAAGAATTAATCAGGCTAGATTGAAATTCCCGACCTGGCCGGAATCGAACCCAGGACCCTTTGAACCGAAGGCCTGACATTTTTATAACTCTACTCTTTTGCCGGAATTCAACCAGAAAAAATCGTGTTGCTTTCCTTGAATCGTTTTCCAGTTCCGAAATCAAGTAACCCTGGTGAGGGCTTCCATACTCTAGAACCGGCGCACACGAATCCAGCGAATTCTCCCCGCCTCACCTAAATCCGAACACTCGAACTGAGCGAATTGCTGTTATGTGCCTTGAAAAATATTATTAGGTGTTGGTTTGTTACAAGCCTAAAAATTAGAAAAATAGTTTGTATGAGACACCTTTAAAAAAAGTAAATATGTCAAAATCACCATTTTCATCCGGCGAGTTGGCCATGTGGTTATGGGCGGGCAGCTGTGAGCTTGCATTTGGGAGATAGTGGGTTCGAACTCCACTGTCAACTGCCCTGCCGGGAATCGAACCGGGGACCCCTGTGACCAAAGGCCAGCACGCTAATCACTTAGCCATGGAGCCGAACATTTCATTGTATAACACCTAATGACAAGTGTGGTTTTCCGTGGTTTCCCATTTTCATACCAGGAAAATACTGGGATTCCATCCTAAATACGGCCACGGCCACCTTCTCTTCACACCTAGCCCTTTCATATCCCATTGCCGCCATAAGACCTACCTGTGTCGGTGCGAAGTAAACCCAGTTGTAAAAATCTCACCATTTTCAAGTTCATGGATTTTGTTTACAATAAAGTCTTGCTTATTGTTCTCTCTTCTCTGCCCTTGAAGAACCTCCATTTGTAACGCTGCTTTTTTTCTTTTTTCAAGTAGATGCCCGTTTGACTTATTTTGAGGTTCTTCAAACACACAAAAATGTTCAAATGCGAGGAATTACATGATGCATTAAAGAGTGCGTGAAAACTTTCACAAATGTTGGTAGTTCTGTAGGTCGCAAATACCATTAACTGTCAATTATTTTTAATATAAGTTATTTAATTGAATTCAAAGAGACTTATTTTGTGGTATGTAATGGCGTATGGCTTTTAGTGCCGGGAATGTCTGAGGACATGTTCGGCTTGACAGGTGCAGGCCTTTTGATTTGACACCCGTAGACGACCTGCACGTCGTGATGAGGATGAAATGATGATGAAGACAACACATACACCCAGCTCGCGTGTCAGTGAAATCAACGAATGATTGTTAAAATTCCCGACCCTGCCGGGAATCGAACCGGGGACCCCTGTGACCAAAGGCCAGCACGCTAATCACTTAGCCATGGAGCCGAACATTTCATGGTGTAACACCTAATGACAAGTGTGGGCCGACAGGACTAATTGACAGGTGAGGAGGGGAGGTTAGTTCTCAACGCAGCAAGCCAGGTGTGTGCTTTACCTGGACAGCAAGTCGCGTGTACGGGTTTAGCTGAGACAGCAAGAATTCGATCAGTTCGTCTGCGCCGGTAAAATACTTCGCTCAGTTCGAACGTGCTGTTTAGAACAGGGGTGCACAACTACGCGCCCGTGGAGGCTAGCCCAGCGCGGCTGGGCTGGCGTGACGTAAATGCGGGCAGCTTATGTGGTAAGCATACGTCACAGTGAAGCGAGAGAGCGAACACACTTTTCTGAAAGGAAACGGTGACGTTGGATTGTCATTACGAAACTCTCCTCCACTACTCAGCGAAATGCTGAATGGGGTCCAGTATTAAAAAAAACCGCTATAATCGCAAGAAAACCGACATTTTCAAGATATTCCTGTTTGATTTATACTTCTCTCGATGTAAACAGTCAGTTTCATTTCGCTATCTTTATATATTCAAAGAAAATTAACACGTTAAAATTTTTGTTTTACAATTTACAAAGGTATGTGGTTTAAACGTACAAGCTACGATTTACAATTCCTTGGATGGGAATGACACCATTTCAATTTTTTTGAAGTGAAATTCCTGTTATTCATTCAACAAAAAGTAACATGTTTATAGAATTCAAGATGTTTACTGCTTGCTTTTGCACACTGTTGTTATGTTATTTGAATTTCCCTGTTCACTGAATTTGAAAATAGTAATTAAAATTTATCAGGCGTCCGATGATAACAGCTAGTCTCTAAATGGCGAGAGAGTTTCCTATCGAGTGGAGACATAGATATTTACTATCCAAGATTAAAGTACAATAACAATGTCAATGTATCTGTCAAATAGATGTACAGTATGTCTTCAAATAAATAACCTAACTGATGTTCTTCCCGGTAAGCACGATTAAATAAGAAAAGAGAAGTTTGTCATGTTGAACGTAGCACCCCGTAATACGGTAGAGAGGGCATCACTGCACCTCGGTGCAAACCGACAGTCAATGATACCGTCTGTATTACTATATAAGAGAAGTTCAAACACAGCCAGTTGAGCACCGAGTCTCGCACGCATGTTCTCGTGGTTCAATAATAACGTTTGTTTGCACGTGTATTTTTGAAATCGAATATGATGGAAGGTGAAAATGAAGATGAGTAATCATTATGCGTATGTGGTAAATTTAATATTTCTATAGGGTGTACTTATTACAGAGAAATATTGCGTTGTTAATGTGTTTGTTTATAAGAAATAGTTATGAGTTTGATGGTTTGCGTTTTTTTGTAACAAAGTATGAAGTATGTAGATTATCTTAATACACAAAATTCTAGTCCAAATCCGCCCATTCGTTTTTTTTACACCAATTCCCGTTTTTGTTTTCTCATTTTATAAAACTCGATTTGAAATAGAATTATCCTATATCTGGCTTCATGTTAGTTCCAAATTTGTATATTTAATGTAATTACAAATAACAATATCAAATTCATAATCAGCGAACTTGAATACATTTACAGGCTATACCACTTTTTGTTTTAACAAAACTATTTTTTTTACTTCATCCGCCATTTATGACCCACCATTTTGAATTTTCAAAATAATATCAAATTCATAATCATCGACCTTGAAAACTCTTTTATACTATTTTGTTTCACTCAAACTAATTTTTTATTTATGTCCGCGTTTCTCGGGAATTGGCCCAGTGTACATCATTGTGGTTGAATAGTATTCGCTCGTCCCCTGCCTACCAGCCCGTGAGCACCTCTGATCTAGAAGCATACATTATGGGGTAATTGTAAGGCAGATTTCGTTCAGATGTCAAGAAAAAATGTGTTCCTCTATTAAGTCACATTTGGAGCAGCTGTCCTTGCAGCTAAGAGGGCATTTCTCGGTGTTTGGATAAAAGCGACAAATGTAATAATGTTGTTTGTTTGACTATATATTTTTACGGTTTTCGGAGACGTCGAGTGGAAGAAACTTAGTCCCGCGAGAGTTCTTTTACGTGCCAGTAAATGCTACTAACATGAGCCTGACGTATTGGAGCACCTTCAAATACAGTGGACCGATCCAGGATCAAACCTGCCAAGTTGGGGTCAGAAGGCCAGCGCCTCAACCTTCTGAGCCACTGAGCCCGGCAAGTGGCGAATGGATAAGGATCCAATTTGCTGATGGGCTATCATTCAACCTGTCTTGCGCTTCGTGAAGAATCTTTTGCGGATTTTTTAAATAATAAACATTGCGTTTCCAGAGAAAAATTATACAATCTGCTTTATGTCGTACCAACGATGGGATAGGAAAGGGCTAGGGGTAGGGGTAGGGGTAGGGGTGAGAAGGAATCGGCCGTAGGCTTAATTAAGGTATAGCCTCAGGATTTGCCTGGTGTGAAATTGGAGACGACGGAAAACTATCTTCTGGGCTGCGGACAGAGAGGTTCGAACCCACTATCACTCGAATGCAAGCTTACAGCTGCGCGCCCCTAACGGCACGACCGACTCATCTGTTATTAAAATGACAGTTTCCACCATTACAACTAGATGACTTTAGTTACTTACCATCCTGAACTGTTCAGAAAATCTTTGAAGTGCCTACCTTGTTTTCCACACTCCCTTCTACACTATCCCACGCCATATCTTTAAATCAAACGTTAACAAATAAACGTTAAGTTTAGAGTGACTTGATACTGAAATTATCAGGCATTAAACCTAGCATTGCAGAGCTAATTGTACAAAGGAGCCTCATTGTTCACGTTGAATTGTCTGTGATGTAAGTCATATTATAATTTTTATACATGGTTCTTCGGTTGAGATGTCCATCTCAAATAAGTCGTGAACCGTTCAAGATATAACATTCTGTTTTACTTTTAGTAATGGGACCAATTTGCTTCTAATCGGATATTAAAGGTGTTAAAATAATATAGTGGCAACACTGCTGTGGAGACGCTATCCAACGGTATTTAATATTGTCGCTGATAGCACACGTTACATACCTACCTTACCTCAGAGCAAATGGACTCGTCCCACATCACCTGCGTGCGCACAAGCGAGAGAAACAGTCACTTGTGAGCTAGCGGTCTAACGTAACGTTGTCACTATGTTTTCCTAACAGGAACAACAGAGTTGGATCAAGATTGAATGTGCCAGAGGTCGTACAGCACGACAGTGTCATTAAGGTCTTCAAGAGGCTTGCGGGGAATCTGCATTGCCTTACAGAATAGTGGCACGTTGGGTAAAAGCCTTCAACGATGGTCGGCAAACTGTGGCGGACATTCATCGGGCAGGTCGTCCTACGAGTGAAGAAGAAGTGCATGCTCTTGCCTCGTTACTGGACAGTGTTCTAAACCAGACGATTCGTGAGCATTCGCTTCAGAGCTGTTGCAGAGGTTCGACAGGCAGTAGACCGCTCCGTTCGTACCATCAACAGAACATGCTCTGCTAAAGGTATACTACGTCTTCCACATCACTGACAACGGGTTATACACAACGCTGGTGACTACATTGAAGGACAGTAAAAGTTGCTAACCTGTAACTCTTTTGTATCTACTGTAAATAAATAGTTGCCACTATTTAAGTTCCAACCTTCGTATTTTATCATAGTGTATTTATGAGCACAATGCAGAGAATACCTGTCAGAAGAAGGTGAAGGAACTCCGTATACGCAGCGCGAATCGAACAGTCCCCAGCTGCCAAATGAAGCACATTTTAATACATTACATTTTCTCGAGAAGTACTTGACCAATTTTCAAGATAATCACAGCGCTGAATTTTTTATGTTCGTAGGTGTACGACTATATGTAGAGCATTGTGTAGTTCAATTAAAAAACAAAGTTAGTACCATTATCTCACAATATATTGGTACCATGAAAATGTATTATGAACCTCTTGGTGCCATTACTGAAAGTGAAAACAGAACGCCGATATCTTGAACGATTCACGATTTATCTGAATAACATTGTATACTACTTCAATGAACATACAATATAAAATAAGGTATGATAAAGCCGGACTGAGTGGCTCAGACGGTTCAGGCGCTGGCCTTCTAACCCCAACTTGTCAGGTTCGGTCCTGGCTCAGTCCGATGGTATTTGAAGGTGCTCAAATACGACAGCCCCGTGTCGGTAGATTTACTGGCACGTAAAAGAACTCCTGCGGGACTAAATTCCGGCACCTCGGCGTCTCCGAAGACCTTAAAAAGTAGTTAGTGGGACGTCAAACAAATAACATTATTTAAGGTATGATAAGAAGTAAGAGATGAAAATACATGTTTCTTTTCAATTTGCTATACTCTGTGGTGTAGTGGTTAGTGTGATTAGCTGCCACCCCCGGAGGCCCGGGTTCGATTCCCGGCTCTGCCACGAAATTTGAAAAGTGGTACGAGGGCTGGAACGGGGTCCACTCAGCCTCGGGAGGTCAACTGAGTAGAGGAGGGTTCGAATCCCACCTCAGCCATCCTGGAAGTGGTTTCCGTGGTTTTCCACTTCTCCTCCAGGCAAATGCCGGGATGGTACCTAACTTTAGGCCACGGCCGCTTCCTTCCCCCTTCCTTGTCTATCCCTTCCAATCTTCCCATCCCCCCGTAAGGCCCCCGTTCAGCATAGCAGGTGAGACCGCCTGGGCAAGGTACTGATCATCCTCTCCAGTTGTATCCCTGATACAGAGTCTGAAGATCCATGCCACTGCCCTTGAGGCGGTAGAGGTGGAATCCCTCGCTGAGTCCGAGGGAAAAACCTACCCTGGAGGGAAAACAGGTTAAGGAGAAGAAGAATTTGCTATATGTACGTCGAACCGTTATAGATAGGTCTTATGACGACGATGCGATAGAAAAGGGCTAGGAGTGGGAAGGAAGTGGCCGTGGCCTTAATTAAGGTACAGTCCTAGAATTTGGCTGGTGTTAAAATAGGAAAGCGAGGTGAAAATAAATAGGACCAAAACAAAAGTAATGGAGAGCAGTCGACCGAAGTCAAGTGGGACAGGAAATATTAGATTAGGAAATGAAGTCTTAAAGGAAGTAGATAAATATTGTTACTTGGGTAGTAAAATAAATAATGATGGTAGAAGTAAGGAGGACATAAAACGCAGACTAGCACAAGTAACGAAGGTCTTTCTTAAGAAAAGTAATTTGCTCACTTCGAAAAATGATACAGGAATTACAAGATGTTTCTGAAGACTTTCGTCTGCAGTGTGACATTGTATGAAAATGAAACAAGGACGATAACTTGGTCAGAAAGAAACAGAATAGAAGGTTTTGAAATGTGGTGTTACAGAAGAATGCGGAAGATCAGATGGATGGATGGATGGACGGACGGAATCACGAGTAAAGAGATACTGAATCGAATTGGTGAGTGGAATTCGATTTGGGTAAATTTGACGAGAAGAAGAGATAGAATGATAGGACACATCTGAAAACACCTAAGACTTGCTCAGATGATATTTTGAGGGAAATGAAGACGGTGGGAACGGTAGGGGCAGACGGTGGTATGAATATAACAATTAGTCTATAACAGATGTAGGCTGTAGTTACGTAGAAATGCAAAGGTTAGCACAGAGTCTGGCTGAATAGCTCAGATGGTAGGCTGCTGGACATCTCAGCTCTAGCACGCGAGTTCTACCCCGGAGGTGTTCAAATGCGTCAGCCTCAATTCAGTTTGATTAACTAGCATATGTAAAAGAAGTTGTCCGGGTAAAAATTTCGGCAACTGAGCATCTCCAAAAAAGCACCCATTAACACCAATTACATTTTTGATTAATGGCCGAAGATTGCAAAATTTTCCCTGTCACTTTCCGTAATATAATCTCAATAATATGAATTATCTAATGAAATTAATCGCAAGGACTAAACAAGCAAACTCCAGGATGCAGTGATTCACTTTTCTGTGCATGTCACTGAAATATACAGTACACCTCACTACATGTTTTCGACCATGCACTACTTGTCCACTAGTGATTGATACCAGGAGGCAGTTTGAAAGCCTGACTCTAGAACACGTACGAACACACTAGTACAATTTTGATTGTGTTGGAAAGCACTTTATAGTTGTTATAATGTAACGTCTTTTTAGAATATGATCGTTACTTTAATATGTCTTCGGACCATTTTTTTTTAAGATATCATTAAAATGTTTCTACGATGACTTTGGTACCTGGGCCTAAACTACCGAAGTGCAATTCTTCGGTCCAACAGTCCTGGAAAGAATATTCTAAAAACTATTTTTTATGAGAAAAATATTATAATTATTCATAATTCGAAAGCAAAACTTCAGTTTCATAAAATGTAAAGTCATGTCTTAAAATAGGAAAACTTTATCGAGCTCTCTACCAGGTGATAGTGCCCCGAAAAAATGGTCTAGTCTGAAAATCGTTACCGTACAAACATTACAAAATTACGCACAGCTATGCTGTATGTTCGTGCACTTGTAAAATTGTAATTGGTATTGTACTTTGAAAGGCTCATTAGTTCTAATTAATATGATTTATTTCATTACAAAAAAAAAAAGCTATTTAAAAATTTGAAACGAATCTAACAATTTTTCTGTTAAATGCTGCTACCATACTTTGTCATTTGGCAACCCCTGATTAAAGAAAGTTCTTAAAACAATATTATATTGCAATGTAAGTGTGATCTTCAAATTTCCAATTTACAATATTTTTCTAAGGCACAGTTAATTGGTCCCTGTTGTAATTTCTCTAAATGCATAGCATATTTTGATGAAAATCGACAGGTTTAATATGTGTGCGAATGCAAATACGAACACTCAAATTAAATATGGCCGCAGACGCTGGTAATGTGAAATAGGTCTACAGTAACTTCAGAGTATCTTCATGCTAAAGACTTAGTAGATAAAATGTTAAATGTTTCGTTCTGCGTCATAATTAAAGTATACACAATTTAGCATTGGATGATATGAAATCAGCCTTGTCCCTTTAGACTTCATCAGTTACGTCACATAGCTAACCATATCATGAGTTTGGCTGTACACTAGAACTAACAGTTTAATAATTCACTTGTTTTACTTACGTTATCTGGATGCTGATAAGGAAGGGGTAGGCACGAAACACACAGAGCACATTATTATAAACACGTAAATCATTACGAAACGTTCGCTGAACACCCGGCACCACTCACACCGCACCAGAAACAAAACACATCATTCGCGTTACAACGCAGCTCTACAGAGGGCTTTGTCCAGAGAACTCAAATCTCCAAGATGGCACAACCACTGAGTTTTAAGAAACTGAACTTGTCAGCGAAGGAATAGGATTATGCAAACACTATAACGTATCGTACCCTCCGCTGATAGGATATGCTGATGAATCGTAATCATTCGTGTGCATGATTTGCTTTGGCTGAGGACAACGGTTTATTTATTTTATTTATTTATTCTTCTTTCTTTCTAACCCACCAGGTTTGGTTTTTCTCTAAGATTCAGAGAGGGATCCCACCTCAACCGCCTCAAAGGCAGTGTCCGGGAGTGGGGGATTTAGATCGGGGGAATTCAACTGGGTAGGAGAACCTGTAACTCGGCAAGGTGGCCTCACCTGCTATGCTGGACAGGGACCTTGTGACGGGGGAGGGGGTGGGGTGAGGACGGGAATATTGGCGGGATAGACAAGGAAGGGGGAAAAAGCGGCTGTGGCCTTTAGTTAGGTACAATCCCGGCATTTGCCTGGAGGAGAAGTAAGTAACTACGAAAAACCACTTGGAGGATGACTAAGACGGGAATAGAATTCCCCTCTACTCAATGTTGACATCCCAAGGCTGAGTGAACCCCGTTACAGTCATCATGTCACGTTTCAAATTTCGTGGCAGAGGGGAGAATCGAACCCGGACCTCTGCGACTGGCAGCCAATCACACTAACCACTACACCACAGAGGCGGATCATTTCGTAATTAATATCCAAAAATTAACTTTATAAAAATTCTTCAGAAATTTCCATTACTCTATACCAGCTAGAAAGCAACATCGCCAGTTTTCCACTTTTATTCCCGTGCTGCCCGGCTCCATGGCTAAATGGTTAGCGTGCTGGCCTTTGGTTACACGGGTCCCGGGAGTGGTGATGCAACCATGATCTCTTAACAGTAAGTACCCTTAATGGCCTGGGAACAGGATCACGACTTACCAACAGTCGTCGTCTGTAGTAGACATATCTCCTCCGGTACATTGGTCTCCTCCTGTAGAATACCATCTTTAAATTTTAACTCCTCTCCTTCCCAGTAACACTCTCCTGCATGAACAATTTGCAGGCGATTAACCATAGCATCATCAAACTTCGGCTCATCATTACTAATTAAAATTACTCTACCCTTATGAATTTTAACCATAATTGGTTAATTTCGCTGGCACGGGGACTGGATGTATGTGTCGTCTTCATCATCATTTCATCCTCATCACGACGCGCAGGCTACCTACGGCAGTCAAATCGAAAGACCAGCACCTGGCGAGCCGAACTTGTCCTCGGACACTCCCGGCACTAAAAGACATACGCCATTTTATTTCATTACTGTGCTTTAACATAAGATTGTCCTGTCTTGTTCCAGTAACATGTCCTTGAACCCAGCCACGTAGAAAACAAAGAGATAAAAGGAACATTATAATTATAATTAAACAAAATGAGACCCACGTTTATTAATACGTGAGAGAATACTCGTGGTAAAGCAGTACAGAATAATACAAACAAATATGCAGTGTTGTGCGAAAGAGAGAAAATAATACCACGATATTGATTAAATTATTGCATGGTATTGCAGTAGAAGTAGTTATTATGTAATAGTATCTCTATGATACTTATGAGTAAATAGCATAGATCAATGAAAAGAAATACGAAGGGTTTTACAAGCCAAATAAGGAACAGAAACAATAAATCTTGAGTTATACATTAAAGTGGCATTGCTGAAACAGGCATAATATTGATAATATACACATTTAGCGTATTAAAATAGAATTCGGTCCGCCTCTGTGGTGTAGTGGTTAGGTTTGATTCCCGGCTCTGCCACGAAATTTGAAAAATGGGTATGAGGGCTGGAAAGGTGTCCACTCAGCTTCGGGAAGTCAACTGAGTATAAAGAGGTTCGATTCTCCCCTCAACCATAATCGGCGTGGTTCTCCGTGGTTTCCCACTTCTCCTCCAGGCAAATGCTGGGATGGTACCTAACTTAAGGCCATGGCCACTTCCTTCCCCCTTCCTTGTCTATCCCTTCCGATCTCCCATCCCTACACAAGGCCGCTGTTCAGCATAGCATGTGAGGTACTGGTCCTCCTCCCCAGTTTTAACGCCGACCCAAAATCTCACGCTCCAGGACACCGCCCTTAAGACCCCGAAAAACAAAGTGTCACTAAAAATTTCGTGACCGGGCGAGTTGGCCGTGCGCGTACAGGCGCGCGGCTGTGAGCTTGCATCCGGGAGATAGTAGGTTCGAATCCCACTATCGGCAGCCCTGAAAATGGTTTTCCGCGGTTTCCCATTTTCACACCAGGCAAATGCTGGGGCTGTACCTTAATTAAGGCCACGGCCGATTCCTTCCAACTCCTAAGCCTTTCCTATCCCATCGTCGTCATAAGACCTATCTGTGTCGGCGCGACGTAAAACCCCTAGCAAAAGAAGAAAAATTTCGTGGATAGTACTTCTCCACTTGTGATTGATGCCAGAAGGTAGTTCGAAAGTCTGACTCTAGATTACGTACGAACACATTAATACAATCTTGATTTGTTGGAAAGCACTTTACCGAGCTCGATAGCTGCAGTCGCTTAAGTGCGGCCAGTATCCAGTATTCGGGAGATAGTAGGTTCGAACCCCACTGTCGGCAGCCCTGAAAATGGTTTTCCGTGGTTTCCCATTTTCACACCAGGAAAATGCTGGGGCTGTACCTTAATTAAGGTCACGGCCGCTTCCTTCCCATTCCTAGCCCTTTCCTATCCCATCGTCACCATAAGACCTATCTGTGTCGGTGCGACGTAAAGCAACTAGCGAAAGAAATAAAACACTTTATACTTGTTATAAAATAACATATTTCTTATAATATGATCGTTATTTTAAGGGGCCTAACCTCTAGGTAATCGGCCCACGGTTTGTGTAAGAGCCATTAAAATGTTGTTACGATGACTTTGGAATCTACTGCCAACAGCTTCAGAAATTCAATTCTAACGTCTAACTTTTCTGGTGAGAATATTCTAGAAAGTATACTTTTATAGGAAAAATTACAATTATATATTATTGAAAGGCGAATATTCAATTTCGATAAAATATGAAGTCATATCTTTTTTCAATGCTATTTGTTCGGGGCGACGACCTACAAAGATTTTTGGCCCCTACTTGCACTATATATTATGAACCTGCGTGTAATTAGAATTGCGGAAGTGTAAAGTGTTGAATGTGAGGAAAGGAACGTTAAGGAAGACCCAGTCCCCAGGCCAGAGATATTAATAATTTACAATTAAAAAACACTGACCCGCACAGGAATCGAAACCGGGGCCGCCGGGTGACAGACGGACGCGATCCCCCTACACCGCGGGGCCGAACAAGTCATATTTTGAAGGAGAAAACTTCACCGAGCCTTTTGCCAGTCGTAGCGTCCCGAGAAATTTGTCTAGTCTGAATATCGTTATAAAAAAGACTGAATTACGCACAACTATGTTGTATAATTGTGAACCGGTAAAAGGTATAATTCGTATTGTACTTTGCAAGGCACATTCGTTCTAATTATATAATTATTTTATATCATTACACAACATATAAGCTATTTGAAAATGTGAAACGTACCTAACACATTTTCTGTTAAATGCTGCTACCTTACTTTGTCATTTAGCAACCCGTCATAAAACAAAGTTTTTGACTATATGGAAACACACGTTTTTTAAAACAATATTCTATTGCATTGTAAGCGTTATTTTCGAATTTCCAATTTACAATATTTTTTTAAGACACAGTTATTTGGTCCCTATCGTAATTTCTGTAACTGCATAGGATATTTTGATGAAATTTGACCACCTACTGCACACCATTAGAACTTCATTGACGGTTTCCACTAGATTACTACAATTTACTATGCATCTGTCTTCTACCTAACACAGCTTCTCATATTTTTATATGCGGCCCTTCCGACCCCTCTATAATAAGGCAAAACACCAGCCAACATTATGAAACAATAATGAAGAAAGGGACCGCTAGATTGAGAAGATATTGAGAATGTTGCTATTTCTAAAGCCTTAAATTTCATGGTGTTTTTTTCTCCTTGTCACAGGCTTTTCGCCTGCAGGTTAATTCAGGCTTGGTTTCTCTCAAAAATGTTTGCTCCCGCTCTCCTCCTGACCAATTTGATGTGATGGGTTTCCACTAGGATGATTTTGGCTGCAATTTCAAACTGTTTTGTCATTTTTAAACCAATAATTTGTAAACTATGAGGTCCACAACCTCACCATGCGCTACTATTATTTGTTTCCATCTGCATCATTTGTTTTCTCATTCCCTTGTTTCTTAGGTTAACGGAGTTTTTAGTATCAATTATTATTTCAAATTAACACCTGTTTCACTGAATTTTGTCGTAGTAAGTTTTTTGCTCTGCACATTGATGTAAATATTGTATATTTGTGCTAATTTTGTTTTCCGTCTAAGCTCTCTTTTGTTTTTTGTTTGCTCTTTCATTATGTTTTTTAGCATTTTTTCAACTTATATTATGTAAATTATTCCAACCCCCCTAATTTTTTTCACTGAAGATGGCTCAAGCGAGCCGAAACATGTCTGAATTTGTTTGCTCCGTCTAATGACGGAATATATGATGTATTGAATAGGAGGATACCCTCATTTTTCGCCATTGTAAAGTGAAATTTGACAGGTTAAATATGTGTGTGAATGCAGATTCGAACACTCAAATTAAATGTGACCGCAGACGCTGGTAATGCTGTGAAATTGATCTACAGTAACTTTAGAGTATCTACATGCTGAAGACTTATCAGGTAAAGCGATAAATCTTTCATTCTGCGTCATAATAAAGTATACACAGTTCAACATGGGATGATGTGAAATCAGTACTGTTTATTTAGACTTCATCAGTTACCTCACATAGCTAACCATATCATGAACTTTACTGTTCACTAGAACTAACAGTTAATAATTCAATTGTTTTACTTACGTTATCTGAATGCTGATAAGAAATGGGTACTCACGAAACACACAGCGAACATTATTATAAACACGTAAATCATAACAAAATGTTCGCTGAACACCCGGTCTCACTCACATCACACAGCACCAGAAACAAAACATCACTCATTCGCGTTACAACGCAGCTGTACAGGGGGCTTTGTCCAGAGAACTCAAATCTCCACCATGGCACAATCACGGAGTTTTAAGAAACTTAAATTGTCAGCGAAGGAATATTAATGTTCACTGTGACGTATCCTACCCGGCGCTTATTAGATATACTGATGAATCGTAATCATTTGTGTGCATGATTTGCTATGGGTGAGGACAACAGTTAATTTGTTTATTTATTTATGCTGCTACCTTATACGGTCGTTTGGCGAATTCTAATGAAAGGAAGAAGAAAAGTAGTATAATTTCTTTACAACATTTACGGGCAAATAATGATCTAGGAATTCGACAGTCATTTATTTATTTATTTTTCTTTATTTTTTAATTAATTTACCGTACAGGGTTGGATTTTCCCTCGAACTGAGCGAGGGATCCCATCTCTACCACCTCAAAGGCAGTATCCTGGAGTGTGAGACTTCGGGTCTGGATATAAAAATCAGGAGGAGAACCAGTACCTCGCCCAGGCGGCCTCAACTGCTATGCTAATCAGGGACCTTGTGGGTTGAGATGGGAATATTGGAAGGGATAGACAAGGAAGTGGTAAGGAAGTGACCGTGGCCTTAAGTTAGGTACCATCCCGGCATTTGCTTGGAGGAGAAGTAGGAATAATAATAATAATAATAATAATAATAATAATAATAATAATAATAATAATAATAATAATAATAATAATAATAATCTTATTTGCTTTACGCCCCACTAACTACTATTACGGTTTTCGAAGATGCCAAGGTGCCGGAATTTAGTCCCGCAGGAGTTCTTTTAGGTGCCAGTAAACCTATCGACACGAGGCTGACGTATTTGAACACCTTCAAATACCACTGGACTGAGCCAGGATCGAGCCTGCCAAGTTGGAGTCAGAAGGCCAGTGCTTCAGCCGTCTGAGCCACTCAGCCCGGAGGAGGAGGAGTGGGAAACTATGCAAAACCATTTTTAGGATGGCTGAGGCAGGAATAGAATTCGCCTCTACTCAGTTGAACTCGCGAGGCTGAGTGGACCCAGTTCCATTCCTCGTACCTCTTAAAATTTCGTGGTAGAGCCGGGAATCGAACCCGCACCTCCGAGGGTGTCAACTAATCACACTAACCACTACACCACAGAGGCGGACCTTTTTGTAGTTAACATCCAAAAATTCCCATTATTCAGAAATGTACATTATACTACAACCGCTAGATGGCAGCATCGTCAATCTTCCACTTATGCTACTGTTCCTTAAACATAACACCGTCCTGTCTTGTTATAATAAAACGACTTTGAAATTAGCCACGTAGATTAAAATAGATAAAAGGAACATTTAATTATAAAAACAAAATGCGACCAACGTTTATTAATACGTGAAAGAATACATATAAGAAATGGGAAAGAAATGCAGAACAATAAAAACAAGTAGCAAGTGTTGTGGGAAGGAGAGGAAAAAAACAACACGATATTACTCCATTCATTGAATGGTACTATTATAGAAGTAGTTGTTATGTAATAATATCTCTTATCATATTTACGAGTAAATTGCGTAGATCAATAAAAATAAATGCGAAGTGTTGTCACAGTCTAATATTAGACTGTGGTGTTGTAGCAAGTAGGGATGGCAAAAAATGTTTAAATACCGATATATTGATATTGCAATATATTGAAAACTTATTTTCGATAACCGATATTTATTGCACATAATATATCGGTGTATTTAAACGATATCGATATATGGTTAATGATCACCCAAGAGTCCAAGACCAAAAACAATATCATCAAACCTCAATGCCTACATATCAATATTGGTATTCTGCCTGTGCACGCGACTGGTTGGTTGAGTTTATCTTGCTACTGGAATTCGCGGTTTAATTATCCATGGAATATATCCATCAATGTTGCTAATTTCAGATGAGCACCACCCTGCACGGTTGCTAGGAATATACTTCCGAAACACAAATTTCCATTGACCCTCAACCACAAGATATACTTATGTCAATAGGCGCCAGCAGTCGACGGATAGATCCTGAATAATTAGCTTTTTGAATGAACTAAGTACACCTGTGAAAGAGAGTGAAAAAATAGTGTCAGTAATGCTTGATGAAGTCCGTTAAGAATATGATGCAGAATCTACCATGATGGTTTTATCATTGCATCTGGGAATAAAGATGTCATTGGTCTTTTTTTCTGGTGAATAACATTAACTCAGACACTTAAAGTGTTAGAATTCATGATTGAATTAGGTTTTGATGTTTTGTACTTTACTGCTGATACCATTTTAGACAAAATATTTTGGTCATTATATTTGATTCCCTTAATTATCTTGTTTTTCTTGGAACTGTCGTGGTCTCCGTTTTATAGAACTTCAATATAATTTCAAATCCTTGCATTTTGACAAAAAGAAATGATATCGAGATATATCGATATTTTGTTTTTATAGTAGGATAATATCGGCATGTCGATATCGAAGGAAATATCGATATTTTAATATGGCATATCGGAACGTCCCTAGGTATTATCGTTGCCTACGAGATAAGTAAAGGTCTCTGCATGCATGGTCTCTTCAAGTACTAAATTGACAGAGTAGCAGCGGTTCAAATAGCGCCGCTGGACGTCAGGTTTTCCCTCCATTCCTTAGCACGACTCCAATTGGCATTACGAGAATAACTTGCACATTAAAAATATATAACATTGCGCTCTGAGTAGGAGAGTGATATTTCTATGACGTTTAATGAAGAAAAATAAATGTATCACCCAGTAATTCAAGATGAGCTCGTACGAATCAGGTAGCACCATTGCAACCGGAAAGTTCACGTCCTAATAAGAATGAAAATGCTCTATAGTACATTTTAAAACACTGCAGTATTCACATAGCCTACGTCGATGAATGCAGAGTGGATCTCCGTCCACAAGTGTCCACGGCTGGTCCGTGGTCCCACAGCTCTGCATTCCGACCGGCTAACCGAACAGAGGAGGGGTGGCCACGGCTCTACCGTGGCTGTTCACCTCTGTATTCGGAAGACGGAACAGGACTGGTCCCCACTGTCGACTGTCCTGAGAATGGTTTTCCGTGGTTTTCCATTCTCCTGCACTAAGGCGAATGCCGGAACAGTTCCTAGTAAAGGCCACGGCCACCAACTCCGTGACCTTCTCCGAGCAGCTCCTTCACCGTAACAAATCTCCCGGCCTGAGAGACGGCGTCACCGTCTAAGAGGCCCGCCTCCCCCTTCAGGGGAGGAATGAAAACATTTCAGTTGTAGTACATAGCCTAGTATTGCCATGCAAATATGATGGATACCCTGAAAAAAGTGTTGGCATTGATTGCGGCTAGTTTTAGTAGAAATGCTAAAGCACGTGCTTTCAAAATGTTCACTACATACTACAGACTTCGAGGAAGGTAGCCACATGCTATTCTTCTCACCCCGACATGATATAATTTCAACCCATTTTTTCGTAGTTCTACATTTGCTCTTGGGAAAAAAAGCCACTACCTTTCTGAAGGTTTCTTTGGCAGAATGGTACACAGCATTAAACCACTGTTTATCACGCGCATTAAACATCCTGTGAATATAATGTTTACAATAAACTCTCTCTCGGCTCTTGTATCTTTATCAATATGCACAAAACATTATCTTAATGTAAATCCTCAGCTTGTTTAGTCATATGACCGGGTCAGGAATGGAACGAATCAAGCCCCATCTAGCGCCGAGGATGGGAACAGTGCCGGCTGCCGAAGCCTGTCGCACTTCTCTGGGGGCAATGATTAATGACTGGCAGATGAAATGAAATAATAGTGGAGAGTGTTGCTGGAATGAAAGATGACAGGGAAAACCGGAGTGCCCGGAGAAAAACCTGTCCTGCCACCGCTTTGTTCAGCACAAATCTCACATGGAGTGACCGGGATTTGAACCACGAAACCCAGCCGTGAGAGGCTGCTACGCTGCCACCTGAGTCACGGAGGCTTCTATTTCCTTAATCTTACGTTTAAAAATAAACCATATACTCATCCCAAGCTGAATACACAAATCAACGCCTATTATCTCACCTAAAACCTCACTAACTTACTTTTTTGCTTCACCGTTTCCTTATACGTCTGTGTTGTTAAACAATGGAGGGCTAACATGAAGTCTAGCGGCGACTCTGGAACTAGAACGTATTTCGCACTGTGTAAACTGCCATGCGGAGGCCTTATTACTAATCACGTAGGCAACGGTGTTACATATTCCACCGTTTGTATTCGAATTATAGTCCAGCCTATCAGAGGCTCAGAGCAAGATTGATTAGATTGGATATTTCCAGGCTGCAATTCCACTTTCACTATAACCATCTCTTACAGAATTATCGGCGTTCTCTAGTGCGGATGTTGTTAATGAAAATAATAATTCAAAGAAAAACGATAAATTTATGAAAAGACCGATATATTATGCGATAAATTGAATCAAAATTTCGGTATCGATATATCGATAAATCGAAAGGAAAATATCGGCATTTCGTAAAAACCGATATATTGTTGCTATCTCTAGTATTGAGTTATACATTAAAGTGGCATTGCTGAAACAGGTGAAATCTTGATAATATACACATCTAACTTATTAAAATAGAATGAGATCCGCCTCTGTGGTGTAGTTGTTAGTGTGATTACCTGCCACCCCTGGAGGCTCGGGTACGATTGAGGGCTCTGCTACGAAATATTGCAAAGGGGTATGAGGACTTGAACGGAGTCCACTCAGCTTCGGGTGGTCAACGGAGTAGAGGGGGGGAGGTTCTATTTCCTCCTCAGCCATAATCGAAGTGGTTCTCCGTGGTTTCCCATTTCTCCAGGCAAATGTCGGGATTAGTTAGTTAGTTAGTTAGTTTATTCCCTTTCTTATATGGCGGGGCTTAGGCTATGAAGCCTGCTATTATGCCAAACCATATTATACAACAGCTTTATAAAATCATTTTTACATACATTTATAAAAATCACTAAAAGTAATTTACTTAACCTCTATAATTTTCTATCCTTATTGGTAATTAAGAGCTAATTATTAAATTTTTACGTTGGTGAAATCTACTTTTTACATATTTGAGTACCACATTAAACATTTCCTTTTAAATAGCCTCGGATTGCCTATGCCTCTAATTTCAACTGGGATTGAGTTCCAGGAACGTATGGTAGCAGGTATGAATGAGTTGTTGTACGAGTTACTGTGGTGAATGGGGATGGACAAGAGGGAACGTGTGGATGACCTTGAGGGAGCTCTATCGGAAGGGGAGAGGTATTTAAAGTCTGTTCTAAGATAGTCTGGTTTGCTTGTTTGAAGAATACTGTGGAGAAGGGAAACAGCGTGGTATTTACGTCGTTCAGTCATTCTTAGCCACGACAGCTGAGAGAGGAAAGGGCTAATATGAGTTTGTATTGGGATATTTAATACGAATCGAGCACAAGCATTGTAGGCTCGCTGTAGTCGACATGAATGTGTTTTGCTCATACTATTATAAACTACATCTCCGTAGTCAAATATTTGAAATATTAGACTGTGTACTAATAATTTTCTTGTGTTTCTTGGAAGGAAGTCCCTCATCCTTTTTGCAGAATGTAATGAGTAGAATACTCTTTGATAAATTTTTGTGACGTGTTCCGACCAACTTAAATATTTATCGAATACTACTCCAAGGTTCTTTACATGATCGCTAAATGTTACTGGTATTCCACTGAGCATAACACTGGGTATATACGTGTTTTGTATTTTAGCATGAGATTTATACGTGCCAATTATGATGGCCTGTGATTTTGATGGGTTCACTTTCAGGCCATGTCTGCTAGTCCAGTCATTAACATTTGCTAGGTATTCGTTTAACTTAGTGATTGAATTGTTTAAATCATTAGGCTTTGTGTGAATATATAACTGAATATCATCTGCATACAGGTGATATTTACAATTGGTCAGCGTCTCAGATAAGTCGTTCATGTACAATGAGAACAAAAGTGGTGACAATACTCCTCCCTGAGCCACGCCCATCTTAGTGGTTTGCCACGAAGATGTATCGTTTCCCACTGATACGCGCTGTTGACGATCACTAAGATAGGAGTGTATCCAGGTTACAGTGCTGTAAGAAAATTTCAGCGCCTTAAGTTTAGCGAGTAATATGTCTCTATCTACACAATCGAAGGCTTTGCTTAAGTCCAAGAGAACAAGTATAGTCATTTGTCCTTTATCTATCGCTAGTTGCATGTCATTTGTCACTTTAACTAATGCAGTGGCAGTACTGTGGTTTTGTCTGAATCCCGATTGATATTTGTCAAGTAAGTTGTACTGTATAAGATATTCAGTTATTTGTTTATGTACTATTTTCTCCAACAATTTTCCTAATATAGGAAGGATACTTACAGGACGATAATCTTCGGGACTGTTGGGGTTGTTGTTTTTAGGGAAAGGTCGGATGATTGCATGTTTCCAATTCGAAGGAAATACTCCAGTCATGAGTGAGTTATTAATGATATGCGTGACCGCTGGAAGTATGATGTCTATGATTCTTTTTAAAAGAGACAGGTTGATTCCATCATGCCCAGTGGACCCTGACTTTATTTCACTGAAGACTTCCCTAACGTCACTGGGGGTCTCATGAGAAAAGTAGAACTGCTCGCCATTATGTCTTGTTTTTGAGGATATTCTGTTAATTACTGCTGCTTTGGTCTGTTCGTCAATCTGAAAGGATCGTGAGCTAAAGTATGAGTTTAGGTCAGCTAGTGGTACATTACAGTTGTCATTTGTCTTGTTTTTGCATAATCCCATTTCGCGAAGAGATTTCCAAATCTGACTAGAATTTTTGAGTGTTCAAAATATCATAAGAGTGACGTATTTTAGCATTTCTAATTAACTGTGTTGTTCTGTTTCGGAGTTTTTTTGTACTTTCCGAAATTGTCAGGTGTAGGATATTTCACGTAATAATTATAGGCTGCGTCTCTTATTTTCATCTGGTCGCGTATTTCTTGGGACAGCCATGGGTTTGAAGGTCTCTTTACCCTAACAGTGCGTAGTGGTGCATGTCTGTCATATAGAGTCAGAAGTAGTTCGTTAAAATGATTTACTTTTCTGTCAATGTCATTTATGAATTTAATGTTGTGCCATGGTGTGTTAAGAGCATCTTCAAAAAATTCGTCTTCCTTAAAGTGTTTAAAATCTCTATATGTAATTAATTTCGGCTTGAATTTAGGGAACTTCAAGGAATATGCAGCGTAAACCATGTCATGTCGGGAGAGACCGGGAACGGGCATTTGTCCATGAGTTAGGATTCGGTTGGTATTATTAGTAATTATTAGATCGAGGAGCGTACGTGAGTTGGCAACATGGTGTGTAGGGTTTAGGGGTAGTATTGTCAAACTAATGGATGAAAACATCTCAGTCAATCGTTTTGTTTCAGTAGATTTGTTTGTCAAATCTGTATTAAAATCTCCCATTAAAATCAAATGCTCATACCTGGGTGTTAGATCATGTAGGGCTTCCTCTAGATTTGTGATGTTACCAGTCTTCGGTGGACGATACACCACACCGAGCAAGCACTTCGTACCGCGAACTATGAGCTCAACGAACAAGAATTCGGGGCTACTGGAGAACTCACTGGGGGATTTTAATATCACCTTATACTTCACATCATCCCGTATGTACATACCGACTCCTCCACCGAGCTTACCGCTCCTGTCATTCCTAACTAATGAATAACCATTCATACTAACAAGAGATGAAGGGATAGACTGACGCAACCACGACTCGGAGAATAGTATGGCATGCAGGTTGCAGGTTGAGAATAATTCAGAGAATTCCGGGAAATGCGGGAGAATGCTCTGAGTGTTTACATGAGCTATTTGTAAGGAGGTAGGGTAAGGCGAAAGAATGTCTTGAAGGTACTTAGGGTGGGGACTGTGGGTTGGAGAGGCTGAAACTAGAGGCATTTGTTTCCTGGTTACTTGTTGCTGCCAACTTAAAATTTAACTGTGGTCATAAAAGGAAAAAACTACACTAGATAAAATTAAGAAACTAAAAATTGAAATTAATGATAAAAATGTAGGCTATAGCTAGAGTTGAAATTACGATTAAAATTCTATACAGCGGTATTTAGTTTACAGAATGTCGGCTCATGGTTAGCAAATACGATCAAGATCTTCGCGGTTTGACACAGGTATTTTACGAGTTCCCTGCTTAACATAGATTATGCCATCCTTCGACCACACGTTCTGCACGCTGAACTTACTTATAGCGTCCTGTAGAAGCCGCAGTCTCTCTGGGGTTAGGTCCTCTAATTGTTTTATTTGTACCCTTGAGTTTCTTTTTGTTTATAAACATCGCGTTTCTTTTCCGGTACGAAACAAACTTCACAATTATGGGTCTTGGACGGCCAGTTTGACTTTTCCCAACCCTGTGCGATCTGTCTATTTCGTCCACTGAGAGTCCCACCCCAATTTCGCGAGCAATATCAATGACAATATTGTCCGTGTTTTCTCCTGCAGTTTCTTCCACACCAAACACACGCAAGCACTGTCTTCTTTGGTACTGCTCTAAACTGTCTGTTTTAATTTGCAGCTCCCTTTTTAATTCCCTTATGGTCGTATCTCTATCTTCCAGCGTACGCTTTAGTTCCTCAATCACGCTCGTATTGAAATTTATGGTTTCTTTCAGTTGCTCTACAACGTCTTCGTCACCTGATCTTGGATGAGGTTGGCAAGCGTGTTGAGAGTCTCCTTACTGCTCAGCGCTTCCTGCACTGCTTGCTTCACAATGGCTTCTATTGGCACCTCTTTAACTTTGGGTGGCATGGTTGTTTTTGTAGATATTTCGCTTCAGGTTTCACTGAACACTTCACGAACACTCTGACGTGAATAACTGTACAAGTTAGAGTAATATATCACACTTGCGACTGTCAAACTGCTAAAATTCACCTCCTAATGCCGCACAAACCACAAGCCTCGTATTTCGTGACTATACACTATCCGTCATTACACCTAACTTAAGGCCACAGCCACTTCCTTCCGATCTTCCCATCCTCCCACAAGGGCCCTGTTCAGCATAGCATGTGAGGCCGCCTGGGCGAGGTGCTGGTCCTCCTTCCCAGTTTTATCTCCCGACCCAAAGTCTCCCGCACCAAGTCGGTAGGGGTGGGATCTCTCGCTGAGTCTCAGGGAAAAACTAACTCTGGACGGTAAGCAGAGTAAGAAAGAAAGAAAGAAAGAAAGAAAGAAAGAAAGAAAGAAAGAAAGATTATTAGGGATACTAAATAAAAAAGTCCCCGTGGTTTAGGGGTAGCGTGCCTGCCTCTTACCCGAAGGCCCCGGGTTCGATTCCCGGCCAGGTCAGGGATTTTTACCTGGACCTGAGGGCTGGTTCGAGGTTCACTCAGCCTACGTGATTAGAATTGAGAAGCTATCTAACGGTGAGATGGCGGCCCCGGTCTAGAAAACCAAGAATAACGGCCGAGAGGTTTCGTCGTGCTGACCACACGACACCTCGCAATCTGCAGGCCTTCGGGCTGAGCAGCGGTCGCTTGGTAGGCCAAGGCACATTAGGGCTCTTAAGCTACGCGGTTTAAGTTTGTTTACTTTTCTTCTTTATGCTCTTTCAGATGTAAAAGTTTACGTTGTAGGAAATGATGAACCTACTGTGTTCTCTATTGCGTGTCTCTGTGATAGTTTTTAGTGTTGCGTATTATGTGTTACGATCTACGCAAATACCTCGTCCCCCAGCTAGAGGAATCAACCAGTCAAAATTAAGATCCCGATCTGGTAATAAATCGAATCAAGGCCCTCTGAATCGACGGTCACTATGTTCACCATTCACCCAAGGAGTGGATTTTACAACTTTCTTTTCTGTTCGATGAGAAAAGGGCACAACCTAGAAACAGGCGTTGAATCTTTTGGTTTTGCCACAGACGAAATTAATGTTTATTCCTTTCACCTTATTTTTTTGATTGACATCTGAAATTACTGTAGAAAGACTTACGCGTGTAATACCATCATATCTCCTTCTGCCATATCCTAGAGTTGCTTACAATGAAAAAAATGAACAATTAACCTTTGGTAATTATTATTATTATTGCTATTGTATTTAATTACTCTACCGTCCAGAGTTGGATATTCTCTCGGAATCAGCTAGTGTTCGCACCCCTACCGCCACAAGGGCAGCATCCTGGAGCATGAGACATTTGTCCGCGATAAAACTGGGGAGAAGGACCAGTACCTCGTCCAAAGCATCTTCACCTGCTATACTGAACAAGGGGTTTGTGACGGATTGAAAGATTGGAAGGGATAGTCAAGGAAGAGGGAAGTACCCGCCGTGGCCTTTAGTTAAGTACCTGGAGAAGAAGTGGGAAAGCACTTCGAGGATGGCTGAGGTGGAAATCGAACCCCGTCTGTTAAGTTGACCTCCGAGGCTGAGTGGACCCCGTTACAGCCCTCGAAACACTTTTCAACTTTCGTATCAGAGCCGGGAATCGAATTCGGACCTCCAGGGGTGGCAGCTAATCACACTAACCACTACACCACAAAAGCGGAACCATCTGTAATTAACATCCAAAAATTACCATTTACAACACTCCACAGCCACTAGATGACATCATCGTCAATCTTCGACTTTTACTACTGTGCTTTAACGTAACATTGTCCTGTCTTGTTCCAGTAACATGTCTTTTAACCTAGCCACGTAGATTACAAATAGATAATGGGGACAAATAATTATAAAACAAAATGAAACCAACTTCTATTAATATGTAGTAGTAGTAGTAGTAGTAGTAGTAGTAGTAGTTGTAGTAGTAGTAGTAGTAGTAGTAGTAGTGGTCTTTATTCACTCATTATGTTGTTTACATATTTACAGGGCTCTGTTACTTATATACATAACACTTCTAATAACATTAGTACCTGAGAAAAATTAATCTTGACCGGGCGAGTTGGCCGTGCGCGTAGAGGCGCGCGGCTGTGAGCTTGCATCCGGGCGATAGTAGGTTCGAATCCCACTATCGGCAGCCCCGAAGATGGTTTTCCGTGGTTTCCCATTTTCACACCAGGCAAATGCTGGGGCTGTACCTTAATTAAGGCCACGGCCGCTTCCTTCCAACTCCTAGACCTTTCCTATCCCATCGTCGCCATAAGACCTATCTGTGTCGGTGCGACGTAAAGCCGCTAGCAAAAAAAAAAATTAATTTGTAACTAAACCACGTATATTACAGAAGTAGTAGTATTATTATTAACATATTAATACTTAAAATAAATTGAACTTGTAACTATCTCTTGCACACATTAAATAAATTATTATTATTATTATTATTATTATTATTATTATTATTATGATTATTATTATTATTATTATTATTATTATTATTATTATTATTATTATTATTATACATAACATAATCACACCAACCTCAACAGAGTCGAGTAGATATCAATAAAATACCACGTAAGGTGAAACCTTGTGTGTGATAATTTAGAAAATTAATTACATAGAGAGAAATATATTTTTAAATGATGCCTGAAGTACGAGTATGGGTATGAGTGAATGATAGATATGATCAACAGCACATGGTGGAGCATCGAATAGAAATTAAATATGGTGACGTGATATTCTCATTTAGTTAGCCTATTTCTTCAATAACAGTTTTATTATCCCTGACAAAGGATTTAAGACACTTCAGACTAATTTTCTGACTTAATGAAGTAGTTTGTAAAGAACCGGAAAGGACATTAAAGAATTTTGGAATGAAGTACAAGAAATTGTGCTGTGTTATGCTAAGTTTGGGTTTGTATAACATACAACGGTGGTACACCATACTGCGCGTTGAATATTCATGTTTAATGTTCTCAATTATATTCTTGTTTTTGTTAATATATTTGTATATTTCAAGGGCGTAGAGCTGTTTTGCATTAAATATATTTGCTTCAGCATATAATTGATTACTTGGGTATAATATTCCTTACTTGTACATTATTCGTGTTATAAGATTTTGAACAACCTGTATTTTATTGATTACATTTTTGCAGAAAGAATACTTATAAGAAATGGGAAAGCAATGCAGAACAATAAAAACAAATACGGAATGTTGTGTGAGAAACAGAAAACAAATACCACGATATAGGAATTTTCTTTTTCTGTTGGAAGTTGTTTTACGTCGCACTGACACAGATAGGTCTTACGGCGACGATGGGACAGGAAACGGCTAGGAGTGGGAAGGATGCGGCCGTGAGCTGAATTAAGGTACAGCTTTAGCATTTGCCTGGTATGAGAATGAGAAGCTACGGAAAACCATCTACAGGGCTGCCGACAGTGGGATTCGAACCCAATATGTCCCGAATACTGGCCAAGCGACTGCAGTTGTCGAGCTCGGTAGTGAACTTATTGTAGCCTATTACAATAGAAGTAATTGTTATGTAATATTATGTTTATCGTATTAATTATACGAGAAAATAGCGTGCATGCCCCCTCTGTGGCGTAGTGGTTAGCGTGATTAGCTGCCATCTCCGGAGATCCGGGTTCGTTTCCCGAGCTGCCACGAAGTTTGTAAAGTGCTACGAGGACTGGAAAGGGGCCCACTCAGCCTCGAGTGGTCAGATGAGTAGACAGGGGTTCAATTCCATACTCGAAGTGCTTTTCCTCATCCCCTCCATGCAAATACCGGGATGGTACCTAAGTTAAAGCCACGGTCGCTTCCTTCCCTCTTCCTTTATTTCCCTTCCGATCTTCCCATCCTGCCACAAGGCCCCTGTTCAGCATAGCAGGTGAGTTCGCCTGGGCAAGGTACTGGTCCTCCTTTCCAGTTTTATCCCCAGACTCAAAGTCTGACGGTCCAGGCCAATGCCCTTGAGGCGGTAGAGGTCCCTAGCTGAGTGAGATGGAAAAATCAACCCTGGAAGGTAAACTAAATACGTAGTGTTGTAAAAAGCCACATAAGAAAAATATAAAATAAATCCTGAGATATGCAGTAAGGTGGTGAAATCTTGATAATATACAGAGAGGTCCAACAAATGTACCTACTGTTTGATAATCCATATCATCTTATACATTTGACTTACAGGTACAATTTTCGTCACTGCTACTATGTGAATGGTTCGCGAGGATAAGGAATTTACAGGAAAAAAATCTATGTGGTGCAATTCAGACTTAATGGTACAGTCTGCCACAATTGTGTCTACTGGACTGCTGTAAATCCTCACGTTCATGTGAAGAAAACGTAGCGCCATGTAATGCCATTACGCCAGATACAGAGTAGCTGTAATTTTGTCTGCAGTTCGGTGCTATCGGCGTTGCTTAGAAGCTGCCTGTGGCCGTTCCAAACATATAAAATCACTCTCTCTTACTGCCAACAATTGTACCTGCAAGTCAAATTTGTAAGAATATATGGACTTACAAACAGCGAGTACATGTTTCTTGGACCTCTCTGACACATTTAGCCTATTAAAATAGAATTCGTAGTTATGCAATGATATCATTAGCATATTAATGATACGAAAAAGTTGCGTATTTTAATAGCAAAATATGAATATTACTTACTGGGAAACCATACTAGGGCTATCACACATTGTTCCAAAAGTCTTCAGTCATGCGAAAGAGTGAGTGGTATTCAGAAAGGAATCTCAGCGTGCAATCACTCGTATTGTCTGGGAGAGAATTCCAAAGACACACTAAGGAATCTATTGTACGTCAAGCAGTGGTGGAAGAGCAGTTGCAATCCTTGAAATTTCAAGAACGTTCTCCATGCGTACATGTCAACGTCGTGGTCTGCTTACGGTGCTTTCTGATTCCAGATATGTAGGTGTATACGATGTCCCCCAAGAAATGTCAGAACTACGAATTTAACTAAGGAAGAATAGACCTGCTACGCAATGCTTGCAAAGCGCCAGTAAATCGACACAAACGTCCACTTGATGGGCATGACGGCTAAGGTTTCAAGTCGATTTGGTCTGATAGGCTGGTTAGCCGGTTAAGTTTCCATTGGTGGAAAGGTTTTCACCATAGAATATTTGGCGGTAGGGGCAGGTTGCGTGACAAAAGTCTGAATTCAAATCCAAACCTCTCAGTAGTCTTCTTCAGTTGGACGTAACATGGAGAGATTTAGGATGACTACCGTGGTGACCTCCATTTGGGGGGTCACGTTTCCGGAGTATCCGAGGGGATTCATGCCATGCCCAAGGAGTATCATTATTTTACTAAATTGTTCTATTCATTTTCTGTTCAGTGAGTGTATTATTTTCTTTCTATTTCTGTACAGTACATGGAGTGCGAATTTTGGCTTAGGCTTGACATTGTTATTTTTCTCTTTAACGGACCAAATGGGCTTTGTTACTGTAGATCTGAGAAAAATAATCAATCAATCAATCAATCAATCAATCAATCAATCAATCAATCAATCAATCAATCAATCAATCAATCAATCAATCAATCAATCAATCAATCAATCAATCAATCAATCAATCAATCAATCAATCAATCAATCAATCAATCAATCAATCAATCAATCAATCAATCAATCAATCAATCAATCAATCAATCAATCAATCAATCAATCAGTAGTCTTCTTCTTATCCTTATCCTTATTCTGCAGGATCACTGGCAGCTTTGTCATGGTTTGTGTATCCTTCTACTCCTCCCAGATCCTCTCTCTCTTTCTCTCCCGTTCTTCAGCTGATATTTTGAGGATCATCTTATCTCGTCTTCCTCATTGGTGCTTCTCTGCCAGAGTCCTGTGCCAGTCTCTCTCATTGAGCTCTGGCATATTGGTTGGTGAATATTTATTCCTCCAGTTCTCTGTCCCTTCCATGTTGATACCCATCTCAGTCCAGTTCCCGTCTTTCCTCTCGTCCTACCTGTTCTCTCCCATACTCTTCTAGTCATTCTCCCCAGGTCCTTTAGGGTGGCCCTTACCTTTCAACTTTCTAAAAGACAAGCTTCCACCCCACTTTTCCTATCTTGTTTCAATTAATAAAAAAGCAGCCTATGCGAAAAACGTTGCTCGTTCGAACTACTACAAGGTGACCACTTCGACCCCGAAATTTTGTAGTTTATGTACGCCTAATTGTCATTATTTTATATAAACAATATTTTCCTTTATAATTTTATCTTACATTAAACAATTGTTCAGACTTGTCGTTGATAATGTAAGGAATGTGAAAACAAATAGAATCAAGAAGGTTTCTTGCAATACTAGATGCAGAGCGCATTTAAATGGCAAAGACGTGTTTATCATCATTACTAATCATTTTTTGTTCATTGCATTTACTTCTATTTATAAAACTAACGTAAATAAAATATATGCAAATTTGTACAAATATATACAATTAACACAATAAGTAAATAATAATAACCTAATATATACAATACATTTGTCAACAACAAAATTGGCCCGTGCATTTGATGGCTGATTCTAAACTTTCTTCTTTAGAAGAGTTTGTGCAGTTGAAACTTGATTTTTGTGAAGTCTTCTTTCTAGCCCTGTGAACTGGCGTCTATTTCTTCAGGTAGTTCGTCACTTAAATTAAGAAAAGATTTTGATGTATCTCTTGTTGACTACGTTTCCAGTCAAATCGCGGCTGCGAAACTGCCCTCTAATCAGCAAGTTTTAAGTGTTTTCTCCTACAATGTAAGGAGTTTAAATCTTATGACAAAGGAAAGTGCTGCATTGGTGATTCAAGAAGTCTCCGTTGTTTGGCATAAAGCACGGATTACTACGAGAAGAACTGACCACTGCGTTGGTAAGTTACTCAAACTCTACGAGAAATGAAAAGATTTAAAGAAAATTTTGACTAGAACTGCAATCAAGGAAAAAGAAAAAAGAGAATTTTTTGTCGAAACCTTGGATGATGTCTTTGACATAGCTCATTCAGGTTCTTTGGGACGGATGGAAATTTAAGAGAGTAAGAAGTTTTTAAAGTTACAGTGCCAAAAAGGGAGACCGGCTCGATGATTGGTATAGATTTAAAATTTAAACATAAAGAAGGACGAGCACTGAAGCGTTCTGAAATGTAAACTGCTAGGAAGAAAAATACATATGATGAACTGGAACAACATGTTGATGCTCATAAGTTTGCGACACCAGATACTGGCAATTCTAGATAAAACAGTGAAAGCAGCGGTGGTGGCGACGGCAGTGAAAATTCCACTGTCATCGAATAGCAACTAGAACAACAACTACAGCTGCAGCAGCAGTTCCAACAACTCGAGGTATATTGCAGTTTTACACTCCCTCTCTCTCTCTGAAATTTTCATGGGTGCAAAATCACTGACAGAACTGGGGTTCAAATACCAATGGCTGCTACAGAAGTTCTAAGTCGTGATACTGAAAAATTGGTAATAAATCGTACTTCTTTTCAACTCCTCCGAAAAAAATAGAGTGAAAATGTACACAGATATACAGCGCAAATTTTACTCAAACAAATTGAAAGAACTTATGTTTCACTGATATGGAGAACTGCTTCCAGCACTTACATGCGTTGAAAAGGTTGTTAGACTGGAATAACTGTAACTTATCAAGGCATGTGGCAATTGCTGGGAGCCCCTTAAATTCCAACATCTTCAGGAGAAAGCAAGCAATGGCTGAAAACGAGGCAGTGGAAAAGTAGGGAATAGCAGATAAAATTCAGGCCCTTTTTTCTGATACGACAGCATGCAACGTAGGACGGGTAGATCGTGCCTTTACAAATCCAGAAACAAAATTCAGCCACGATCTATTGTACTTCCCCTGCCACCATCATATTTTAACACTCCAGTGGTCGCGCGGATCACTATAGTGATCCAGCCGTTTAGTATTTTTCGCTCCTGCTTTTTGGTATGACTGTTGACCTTAAGCATCTGTGTACCTTCCCCGCACCCCATCCTCTCTCTGATAACGCAGTAGTATGCTAACCTTGACTGATGGTTGTTGCGTTATAAAGCAATTTATTCTTGTGGATCACAACTGTAATCCGTGCAACCACTAGCGTGACTTCTTTGACGTTGGTTGTTTTCTTATTACGGTGTTTAATCTCAGTTCATGTGCATATATCTCCTCCTTTTTATGAGTTTGTATGAATTGTTGGTATATAAGTACAAAATGGATGACTATGAGAATATAAATCGATGGCTGAATGAACCAGACAGTGAGGTACCTTATGGAGGGAGTAAGTGAGACAAATAACAATGTCCGGTTATTTTTCAGGGATTGTTTGTAAATGAATGCATAATTATATTATATTGTACAGAAAATAAAGTTCTTTACACAATGCATAATTATATTTATTGAATAAATAGCACATAAGAGCCTTATATTACAAAGAAAGTACGGATCACATTTGTCATCCGCGCGACCACTGACGTGACTTTTCATCGCGCGACCACTGGAGTGTTAAGTTAGTTTTGCGGAGCTGTTTTAAATTTGGTCCATGGTGTTTTTCAAAAGATTTTTAGAAACCTGTACGAAACTTGACAAAAAAGTTTACACAATTGACACCAGTGAAGTGCCTGATAATGCTTATTACCGCCTTTCTACGCAGGAACAACAGCGAGGTGATTACAGAGAATTGCTGAAGTTAACGACAAATTTTCTTGGTGGAGTTCCGAAGAACGTAGCGTCATTTAGTATACCAGGAGCTGTAAGTCATGCTAAGTGGATGTCAAAAGCATTTGATGCATTCAAAATGTACCGCTTTCAAGATCAATTTAAGTTTTCTCGCAGGGAGAAGAACTCCTTAAGAAGAATATGTATTTTTTCTTGCTCGAATGTACGTTCGAGCTTGGTTTCTTTCACTTCAAGCTACAAAAGTAGCCTACCGTACCATGATTTCTTCTTTATGTGTCAACTGATAAGTTTTCAAGATATTGATCCAGAAATCACCAAGTCCGCAGCGAAGAAGATTTCCAACCATTTATAGAATTTAGCTCTCGAAACCGTATTTGAGAATACAGTTCCAACAGAGTTTAAGGCAAATATGACTCAAGTTTTGCTGAATTAAGATAAATATGAAGAAAATTAAGGTAAATAAACTGAAGAGATACATTCTGAATGAAAATGATTTTTCTTCCTTTGAGTTTTCTTCTTTTGTAACTTCCGATACCAACCTTTCTTTGCCAGAGTTTCTCTTCATACTGATTTCCTTGACAAATACCCGTGAAAATGGAATGGTGATCCTGCTTACAAAAGTGTACTTGAGAAAATCGAGAAAATAGTTGTGAATGACTTTGCAGAAAGAGATGTCAAACTTATACAAGATTATAACAATATTCTCACACACAATGAAACGGACGAACAATTTGTTTTAGGGATCGTTACAGAAAATCATAAAAAGTATCCACCTGCCACAGAATCCACTCTTACTAAAAAATAATTTGCAAAGTTCAGTGTCCATAGAAATTGCAGTTGCAAATCTTGTAGAAACTGCTTGTTTCATTAAGAATAATGTAATATTACTTTTAGGTAGTTTCAAATTAACGTTTGATAAATTTTATTCAGAATACTTTTAAACAATTCAGGGGGTTGGCTGAATCTGATCAGACCAATTTCTGTATCCACAAAAAAGAAAATGGTCATAATAGGGAAGCGCACACCGCTTTCGAACGGAGTTTGTTGTTGCTTATAATATTTTCCAACTTCGAGGAGTTTGAGTGTCGCCTTTAAGTTGTCGGATTGCGTTAAAATTTTGCACAGAATGTTCTTTTCTGTAGACTGAAACAGGATTAGGGGTGGGAGCAGCAAAATGTTAACTTTCGGAAAATTACCTATTGCTAAGTTCCACCCTAATATATATAATTATTAAAATCATTATAGATTTCTGTGTAGTTATTTTTATTATTGTATGCAGGAAGCAAGTTCTCTATTTATTGTGTATATTATGTAGCGTATTAAATATTTTTGTTAGATAAACCATTAGCGTAGCAGTTAGTTTCAGATTTCTTGTTACTTAGGTACTTACAGGTTAAGTGGAGAAAAGAAACAAGTGTCCATAACATTGCTAAAGAAAATATATCATCTACCAACCTAACTCGCTGTTAATAAACATTAATAAAATTATGATTTACACCAAAAAGTGCATCATATGTGTCTATTTACTCATTTTGACTGCTATTATGTGTTAAAGAATGGTTAAACTTTGAATAAGGATCCATTATTGTCCGTGGATTGTGCACTGATGTGAATTTAGTTGCCAGTCACAATAAATTGCAGTAGGATAATCAAATATGTCAGCGTCACACCAAATATTGTAACCAATAGAGAGCGATCGATCAAGAAGTAGCCACTTGCACTGAGTTCGAATTTGACATTCGATAGATGAAGAACGAACATTTTCAGTTTTTCATCTCGAGGCTGACATAGTAACAGTTGATGAGACAGTACACTAGTATCTGAAGCTTCATTTAGTGCTCCTTGGGAACTCTCAACCAGCAGAAATAGCCGAACTATCGCAGAAATAATTCTCAGAAACATGGCGCATATTTTGTTAAAGTTGAATTTCAAAAAGTTGCCAGATAATAACTCGGTTATATAAAATATATCACATATTATTGAACTTAATAACTCCACTACTACGAATAGAACAACTATACCAAAGGCACTATTCACAAGTCGTCCAGCTCGACAGAGATCCAAATAAACAGCACTTAAGTTAGCCGACAGTTTTAAAGCTTCTCGTTTGGTAGAGAAATTGGTGAAACACGCATCCTTCTTATTGGTGGACATTTCAGTTCCCTGAACGGTAAGAAACTGGAGGGTTACCTTTGGTTTCTTACTCAATATCCGACATCTACGAAGGCTTCTCAGAATTTCTTGATTTAGTACACAAAATCTGCGCTTAATGAAGACAACACATATGACATATTGTAACAATGCAATGCATGAAATACATTCACGTGCAGACGCATTTAATAGACTGATATCTCCTCTTAACACAAGGTAGATACAATATACTACCGTCTGGATCAAGAACATAAATCCAAATGCGAGTATTGTAAATCGGTAGATATTCCTGTGGAAACGATCGTTTTGACACTCCATGAGGTGATCAATATTTTCAATCAAAATCAGAATTTCTTTAATTTTCTTGCCAATCTTTGTTATGTGAAGAACAATTGTCGCTATCACGGTTGTGTGAGAACACGAGATTATGACAAGGTAAGCAATTTGCATCGATGAAGGAAGTCTGTAAAATGAATAAATTCTGAAAGTTACGTCATGTATTAGTGTGAACAAATTCAAAATCAGTATTATAACTGAGTAAATATGAGCACCAGTAGAACGACGTAGCGTGAAAGTGAACTCTTCACAATTCTTCCTGTCATAACTGAACGGTGCAATTCCGAACAACCTCGAAATAATAAAGAGAGGCTTGAGGGATGACTGTTGATCCATAGCAATTGAAAAGTTTTCCAGAATTATTATTGCACGAATGTTGCAGTCCAGGTATGGCAACCGAATAACCACCAAGTAGATATTTACGAGGAATCCGTGTAAATATTACAGCAGGAAATGTGCGCCCTCTATTGTGATTTAAGTGGAAGAAATGTTATGTCACTCGTATCCTTGGCAACAAAGCGTCTATTTATTTTGACGCTTCGTTCAGGGATCAATTAATTTACAAGTCGATAAATCATTTAAAATGACTATGACTAAGTAACGAAATAATGAATTTTCCTACTTGAACTAAATGGCATCAATTTTGTGTCAGAAGATAATAAAGTTGTTCTTCCCATACATGAAAGAAAGACGGAGAATACTACTATTGACAAAAGTTAAGACGTGGCAGCTACACTGAAGAAGGACGCAATAACTGTTGTAATTGTCAACTTGTAGGTCTTTTATACGGTCAGTGCGTCGATCAATCGCATGTGTCTGCAACATCAAATGTTCCCACGGCATTGAATACATAAAGGGCGACCAAAATGTTTCCTCTTGACGGCTGTATAGTCCTGAAACGGGATGTCCACCAGTAAAAATTGCCGTGGGCATTGAGGTACTCATCTCACTTGAAGATCCCTGTGTGGTAAAGCATCGTAACCTGCTGCGTGAAGAAGTTCGTAACCGCCTGTTGCACATCCTCGTCCGATAGGTAGCGTCAAACATTCAAGGTCTTTTTGAGGGATCCCGAAGGCATGATAGTCGCATGGGAGAGATCAGGACTAGGGCGTTTGCTTGAATATGCCCCACTTGCTTTTGAGTAATGGATGAGGCTGGCTATCCAGATCGACTGGCGACTTGTCGAAATGCGATCCACACAGTACTTGGTGCGCCATTCGACAACGGTGGTTTTAAACAGAGATGCTGCTCCATACACAGTCTTCATTCTCCGACTGATGTCAAGCAGTGTTTGTCCTTCGGCAGCCAAGAACTGAATAACAGCTCGTTGGCCCTGTTTGGACGCATTTGGTAATAACGTCACCATAGTTCACGTGGCCGCATTTAACGCACGAATCAAGGCATGACACGACTGCTACACTAGTCCCTTTTCTTACATGTTCGTGCTTATACACTCACATCGCAGTCACGCTACGTTGCATGTCCACTCCAGTAACGCCCTCAAACGGAAATTTTTTGATTACGGCTGATATAAGGCACATCCTTTTTGTTGTTGTTGTTTGAGGTTTGTTTACTTGTAACACGAAGTATACCACATTATTCTCCAATTAATTAGCCACAAATACCATTCCTTCCCTGTATTCTCCGTTTGAATATATAACTTTCTCTCCAATTACTTATCAGATAGAAAGTTGCAAGTTGAAGTCAATAAAACCCTAGTTTAGAGGGAGTCCCTAAGGTGGAGTTATCTCATCAAAACTATTCAATTTATATATTTCAGATATACCGTCCAATTGCAAATTCCCAGAGTTCAAAATTATCTTCAGGAAACACTCTCCACCTTCGAACCTCTCCTTTGAAAATGGAGAATTAAATTCAATATTAGCTAAATCGGTGCAAATATGTTTTTTAAGAGGACTTTTGAGTATCCCCAGCCCCCGATACCTTGCAGTTACTCTGGACAGAGGACTGACTTTAAAAGATCACGTCAACCGCATTTCGGCCCAGGCGATTCGCGTCTATCTGAAATGATACCACTTATGAAAGCCGACAATGGGTTAAACACAGGAAACAGGCTCACCTTGTACAAGACCTCATTTAGACCAGTCATCGAGTATGCCAATTTCGAATGGGGAATTGAGGATAAGACACACCTGCACAGGGTTCAGCGAGCAGAGAACCGCGCGCTGCGTCTTATCTCAGGAACACAATGGTTCAAACGGAATTGAGACATCAAAAAATGATCACAAAACAGAAGGTATCTCCACCAGAATCAAAAAGAATATCCGAACAATCTATGACAACTTGACAGACAATCCAAATACCTTACATCAACTCTGGGAAACTATGAAACTGAAGATCAAAGCTACAAAAGACCCGAAGTAATCCTTGAGAAACCACCCTCTGGATGTAGACCGTATTATGGTCAGCTCGATTCAGTTCTAACTAACAGTTGCACCGTTTTCCTTCTATGCTGTCCAACTTTACCATGTTCAGAACTGCACTCAAGACCCCAATGGGTGGGAGGACATAATTGACTCATATCGAGATGTGCGGTCTGTCTGTCGTGCGAAGTGTGAATGGTGCGTATTTCATAGAAAGACACGCAACTAAACGAAAGAAATGTCACTGCGGGAGTTAAACATGGATGATGTGAGTGGCGACATGGATAACAGAATATGTAAGTTAAGTTAACTAATTAGTCAAATTATGGAATAAAATATCACACGCAACAGCCGAAAGTGATAAGTTCGAAATATTGTTTCGAAACATCTCAGTCGTAACGTAAATTAACTTGCCGCTGGTTGACGCGATTATAACTATTACATGTTGTTCTCATAAGGGTCTATGAGGAAATAATATTTATGACAGCATGGGTTGGGGTATGTGATTTCTATAGTGGGGTGGCAGCTGCAAAAGTTTTCTAACCACTGGGCTAGAACTTGGAAGGCAACAAACACGACGTACATTAAGGACAGAGAGCAGGATGCAGCTCAGACCGGTGATTGTATCCTCGTATGGAAACTGTTTACTTGGGATGAAATGGGACCCTGCCATGTAGCGTATACACTAGGGATAAAAACTGAATATTTCTTCCCTGTTAACACTGAAGATAGTGATTTATAGTTATTTTCTAGCTGTTGGGTTTGATTCAGTGTCGCCAACCATACAGTTTAGTGACCCTACTTGTCGACACAACGTCTTCTTGTTAATATTGCAAATTATCACTTTTTCGTATTCTCACTGCCGTATTGTGAAAATAATTGATGATGCTTGTTGTTTAAAGGGGCCTAACATCCAGGTCATCGGCCCCTAATGGTACGAAATGAGACGAAATGTTTTGATAATTTAAAAATCGAGAATCCTCCACTGACCAGAATTCGAAAACGTGAGGATGAAAATGAATGGATGAATATGAAGTTAAAACAATCAGTGGATCCAACCCTCAATACCCCACATTGCCAGAAACTAGCGTTCAACAATAGTATTACTGACCAAGGGACTGCACAATACTGAATCGATGATGCTTGTAGTCGAAACGGGTCCAAAATCCAAGTCATCCGTCCCTCATAATGGTACTTATCGCTAGGAAAATAGAACCATAATATTTGTCATGTTGCGGTACTAATCAAAAGTAGCGTAGACTCGCGGTATTCCACACATTATGGCACTACTCACAGGTAATGAAATTCTTACATGTAACACAGGCCTATGGTGTTTCGCACACAGGCAACGCAAACCTATACAGGCAACGTAAACCTATGGCGTTCCTCACATAAGTTAAGTGGACTAACCACAGGGACCGACACTATCCCGTGGTGTTTCTCACATAGTGTGTACTAAGCATAGGCAAGGCAGAACCTTGGTGTCTCTCACCCCATGGTGTTGCTCATATAGGGGTGCGAATCACAGGTACTGTAAAATGCATCCTGAACCATACACTGTCGCTACTAGTCACAAACCTATTATGTACCTAACATAGTGGTACTACGCGGAAGTTTTAGCGACCCAATGTGTTACTTGCGTGATGGTACTAATTACGAGTAGTGTCATGGTTCTAATTTGATGATGATGATGATGATGATGATGATGATGATGCTTGTTGTTTAAAGGGGCCTAACATCGAGGTCATCGGCCCCTAATGGTACGAAATGAAATAACAAAAAATTCAGATTCATCCACTGACCAAAATTAAATAAAAAATGTCATGAAGAATGAATGGATGGACATGAACCCTACAAAAACAAACAAACAAACAAACAAAAACAGTGGATCAGACACAGAAAAAAGATCGTGAATAATAGTATTACTGACCAAGGGACCACTTATAAACCACAATGATGCTTGATGTCAATAGGGGTGCAAAATCCACGACTAAGGCCCCACAGAATGGTACACGTCGCGAGTAAAGTAGAACCATGGTATTTGTCATTTTGGGGTACTAATCAAAAGTAGCGAAGACTCACGGTGTTCCACACAAGATGGTACTACTCACAAGTATTGTACTTCGTACAGGTAACGCAGACCTATGGTGTTTCGCACACAATGGCGCCACCTACAGCTAACGCAAACCGATGAGTTTCCTCACCTAGGTGTACTAGTCACGGGTGCCGGTCCCAAGGGCCCCGTGGTGTTCCTCACATAGTGAGTACTAATCACAGGCAACGCATATCCACGGTGTCGCTCATATAGTGGCACAACTCACAGGCTACGCCCAGACCCGCGGTGTTGCCCACATGGGTACAACGCACGGGTACTGGAATCCACCAGGCCAGGCTTTTTACTGCAACTAATCACAAACCTATTTCGTACCAAGTTAGTGATATTACTCGCAAGTACATGCAACCCATGGTGTTCCCCGCCTGATGGTACGAATCAAGAGTAGTTTCATGGTTCTAATTCAATCATCCCTTGGTCGCCCCTTGTAGTCGCCTCTTACGACAGGCAGGGGATACCGCGGGTGTATTCTACATGTGCGTCCCCCACTCGCAGGGGGTAGTGTGTTTCGTCCGCGAGAGGTATTTTATTTCCCTCAAGTCCGCCGGCAAGCCGGTTAGGACCCCCCTATCCACCACCTGGGACGCGCCACGTGGGAGTATCACCTCTCCCCCTGCTACGCCTGCGCAGCAGGTTCGTGGGGTTCTAATTTGATCTTCCCTTGGTTGCCCCTTTCAGTCGCCTCTTACGACAAGCAGGGGATACCGTGGGTGTATTCTGCGTCTGCGTCCCCCACCGACGGCGGGTATTGCGAAAATCAGCAATGTCACATTTGCGGGAATAAGTAATCAATATCTTCCTCTTTATCTGTAGGATTGTAAATCTGTTTGGGTAATACCAGATAAGTAGAATCGTAGCGTGTTCGAATAGTGCATTTAATACGGTAACGTAGTAGGTGTTAAATGTAACACGCAGAATTTTAATAATAAGGTTTTATTTTGTCTGATTCGTATTATAGAATACAATTAGGATGCATGAGAAGGAAGAAAATTCTGCAAGAACTCCTCCAAAAAGGAACGCAGTAGTACCTCCTCTATGAAGATCAGTTCGGATGAAATGGAAAGAAATATCGTTGTCAACCTGACTTAACCAAACCTTGTCTTGTCACGAGTTTGATGCGGCCACATTCACAATGCAAACGTAACCGTAGACTTAACGACGTTACTTAACCGTAAAATTAACCTAAAGTTTGTGGTGATCACAATGGAGGAACGTATCATGGAAGTAAAGAGGACACAGCAGCCAATCAAAACTCTGTCATGTTATTTAGCACGGAAGTCGGGTTTTAGGCTATCTCTCGGTTTTATATTTTAATATTTCGATCGAATCAAACAACGTGGCAGCGGAATTCATATTACTCCAAACATCTCTTGCTTTGCTCCAAGGAGCTGTGTACATGAAAAGACGAACTAAACAACGGTGCAGAAAATGGGTTCATCCCATGAATCAAAGAAGGTTATCTCAGGGCGATTTCGATAATCTACTGTAAGAAATGATCCCTCATCAGTTCGTTTTGTGCATGCGGATGAAACCTGAACTGTATGACACTATCTTACGATTTGATTCTCCTTTCCTAATAAAAAGATGTGTAAGGTCTCCTTTACCGACATCTATACGCCTAGCTATCACACTCCGATGGGATGTTTGGATGATAAAGTTTTCGTAAACTAGTAGTCTGTCATAATTAGAAGTATACAGGAACACTGTTTTATCTATGACAGGAATTGTCTCTCGTTCGGTCGCCGGCGCTGGGAGCTTGTCACCCGCCATTTACCATCAGATTTCATTGCTACAGCATATTTATTTCCACGTATTCTTTTTCAGTACAGCTTCTTTGTAATTCTTTTTCCTTTTATTAAACATACTCACAACGATTATCTTGAAAGAGAATTACCATTGTTTCGACGAAAGAAGTCATTATATCGCGCACAAAATACAATGTTCACGTTTGCTCTGATTGGCTGGTTCTTAAACCACAAGAGTTTGGAGTTTGCAATCCCTTAATTTTACGAACTCGCAGTTAAGTTCACGTCGGATCATTGTGAATGGTTCTATCAGATAACATGGCCGCTAACTTGTAAGTTAACGGTAATTTTAAGTTTACGTTACGTTACGTTTGCATTGTAAATGGGGTTTTAGACTTAGTATATGCATATTGACTTACATGTCTGCTTGTGTGTATTATTACAGTGTGGTTTCAAGTAAGTCTGAGAAGTGATGGCTAATTTCAAGAAAGGAACTGTATTTTTTGCACAGTGCGCACATCGAAGAATACGGTTGTAGGGCCTAATGCGTATATCATAATAAAGGAAGAAATATGCGGGACAGTGAAGTGAAAACCTAACGCCCACCATAACACACATTCTGCGCGAAAGGTGGCAGCACTGCTTTTACGTATCGATACTGCCATCACTATTGTAGGAGACCTGCATAGTGACAACTCTAAGGTCTACGCAGTTGTTGGGTTATGTCTTTGTTGGCGTGCGGACTGGTCTAGTGTGTTCGTCCAGCTGTAGATATGTAGGCAAGCAAAGAAGATAGGAGAAGTGTGGTTTGTTTTCTGGTGACGCAGCAATATGAAGACACTTTACACATACTGCGACGTGCCACAAAGTCAAAACGCCCTGGATTGCTGTTGGACGTAGTCATACTGACGCATGATAATGTTCGCCCCCATGCTTCCAATCTGACGAAAGCTTCACTTCAGAGATTTCATTGGGAAACACTTCAACATCCTCCGTACAGCCCGGACCTTTTACCTTGTGATTTTCACATTTTTGATGACCTGAAGAAAGACAATCGTTCTTGCACGTCGGTTTCATTCGGACGAGGAAGTGCAATGTGAGTGCTGCTGTGGATCTGTCAGCGACCAACCTCTTTCTACAAAACTAGAATTAGTCATCTTGTCTCCCAGGGGAATAAATGTGTTAATGCTTTTGGCTCTAACTTTTGTATAAAACCATTCCGTGGTGGCGTTGTAGCGGGTGTTCGGTTTTCATTTGACTGCCCCTTATATGCGAGAGTGAGACAGACTGTGCTTATCCTTAATTCCTCATTGAGCTTGAAAACCAACTTACAGTTATTATGAATAACTTGATTGATCATTTACTTTGATAAGGGAACCTCCATTATTAATACTTATATTGAGGTTAGCTTGTTGATGGTTTATTTATTTATTTATATATTTATATCACGTCAGAACCAGAGTTACATACAAAGATATACCGTACAGAAAATAAAAATGATTTATGCACCAAAGGTTCATACTGTGGTGCACCGGAAATTGGCAACGTCGATTGTTGTCTTAAGCAGCACTTTCTCAGTACATGTGGCAGTACAAAGATGTCATACTAGCAGATGGGCCTTAGTCTGCACTTCACCACTGACACACCAAAGAGAATCCACAGAATATCCCCACTTGTGCAGATTTGCCTTGCACCTAGTAAAATCCGAACCCAGCCTATTTAGAGATCTCCAAGTCGTCCAGTACTCCATATGACCAACTGGTAATCCTTCCTAAGTGGTATTGAGAACTAAATTACCAACAAATAATCATTACTACATGTTGAACTATTCATAAACACTGCAGGATATAGAAACACACAAATAATCACAATATTATCATACAGATCGGAAAGAGTTTCATCGTTTTAACTACAATAATAATGTATTATAATTATTATCGGAAATATTTTTATTAATTTCCACACAGATATTACACTATTACTGTACGAATAAAACAATTTTGTCCATTAAATTATATATTATGAAATACTGTACATTTTGTGTTTTAGATATATTTGATTGTGCAAAATGATGGGATTAGTTGCAGATTTCCTGTTACGGATTCACTAGTTAAGTGTAAGACAGATAGAAGTGCCCCTAACATTGCCAGATAAAATAAATCGCATAACTATTTATCTCTCAATTAAAAACATTAATAATATTTTACACCAGAAAGTACATTATACGTGTCTATCAATTCACTCTGACTGACATTACGTGTTAAAGAAGAATGACACTGAAGAATAAGCCTTTCTTGTCTTTGGATGGTGCACTGAAGTACTGATAAGAATTTAGTAGCCAGACACAATAAATTGCAGTAGGATAATCAAATATGTCAGTGTCGCACCAAATATAGAAACCAATAGAGAACGATCGATCAAGAAGAAGCCACTCGCACTGAGTTCGAATTTCACATTCGATAGATGAAGAGCGAACTCTTTCAGTCTTTCATCTCGGGGCTGATGTAGTAACAGTTGATGAGCCAGAACACCGGTATCTGAAGCTTCATTTAGTGCTCCTTGCGAAATCTCTACCAGTAGAACTAGTTGGATTATCGCAGAAATCATTCTCGGCAACCAGGAGCATACACTAAGCACGTTCATCTTAAAGTATTTGCTTGAAAAATTCGCAGATAGGTAAAACGTGATACATATTACCATACTTAGTAACTCCATCACCACGAAGAGGAGAACTATACCAAAGGCGCTATTCACAATTCGTCCAGCTCGACAGAGATCCAAATAAACAGTACTGATGTTATCCAACAAACTAAAGGTTTCTTGTTTGGTAGAGAAATTGGTTAAACATCTACTCTTTTTATTGATGGACTTTTCAGTGTCCTGCACGGTAAGAAACTGGAGAGTCTCTAGTGGTTTCTTCCTCAGTAACTGATATCTGCGAATGTTTCTCAATATTTCTTGATTTAGTTTATAAAATCTGTGCTTAATGACAACAACACATGTGACATACTGTAACAACGCAAGGGAAGAAAGACATCCACTGGCAAACACAGTTAATAAACTGATGTCATGTCCACTTATCGGAACGTGGATAAAATATGCTAGTGCCAAAACCAAGAACATGAATCCGGATGCGAGTATTGTAAATCGGTAAATATTTTTGTGAAAATCATCATTTTGACACTTCATAAGATGATCTATATTTTCAATCAAAATCAGAATTTCTTTAATATTTTTGCCAATCTTTGTTATGTGAAGAATTACTGTCGCAATCACGGTTATGTGTGAACATGCGATTATGGTAAGGTAAGCTATTTTCATCGATGTGGGAAGGCTGTGCAACGAAATAAGTACGTGAGTTAACTCATGAATTAGTGTTAACAAATTTAAACTAAGTAGGATAACGGAGTAAATATGAGCACCAGTTGACCTGTGTAGCGTAATGATAACCTCCATACCACTCTTCCTGACATAACTGAAGGGTGCAATTCCAAACAGTCTTGAAATAATAAAGAGAGGCTTGAGGGATGATAGTAGATCCATAGCTAGCTAAAATGTCTCCAGAATTATTATGTCACTTATGCTGAAGTCCAAGAATAACCGCGTGTGTAAGTATTGTTCTAAGAGCTGCTCGAACTCTATTACGACTTATTGGAGGAAATGTTATGTCACCTGTATCCTTGGTAACACCTTGTCGATAACGACTTTTCTTTCGTTGACACTTCATTAAACTTACAAGGTGATGATTAACTTATAATTAATTATCTAGACTGTAATATTGTGAAACAACAAGGAAAAGATTCTGAATGGTAATGTTCGGAAATTCATGACGTTTATTTTGGTGTCAAAAGGAAATGAGATGATTTATAATACTCATCAAAGAAAAGCAGGAAGCTACTATTTACACAATTAAGTACGTTGCAGCAGTGTCTTAGAATGACGGATTTGAAAAATTACTTTGTAGCTCCTTTATGCGATCAATGCACAGATTTGTCGTATTGAATTCAAGCAGTCGAATGTTTGAACTGTCATTCCCAAAAATTTGTTATGTCAAGTGCACGAATAATACGGCCCAGAATAATAGATATGGTACTCTAATACGTTTAGGCCCTATACTAGGTGTTGTACGACGCTGTAAGACTCTGCACATCTTGTTACGTGTTTTCCCTTCGCACACTTTGCGCTTTAGGAAAGGCTAGAGAGAGATCGAAAGCGGTGTTTTGTGTATGTGCACAATACCCGCTGAAATTAAACGGAAAGTTAACATCAGATTTGATTTTTGCCTCTGTAGCGGAACGGTTAGCAGCGCCTTCGGAAGCACGAGTTACTTCGTCGATACTCCCACGTATTTACCCTGGAAATGTATCTTAAAGAAGCTTCACCTCTTCCTTGTCAATGAGAACACGAGTTTGCCTCAATTTATTATCAGATTGGATACGGAACGGTAAAAGCAAGAAATTCTATTCCATCTAAAATATAAAGTAGTTGAGAGTTTCACAAATAGGGAAAGTTTTCTCAGTTTTAATTACTGCGATGATGGGGGTGGAATTTCCTTTTGGTGAACATTATAAACACCTAGGTGTTAATATAAGGAAAAATCTTCGTTGGGGTAATCACATTAATGGAATTGTAAATAAAAGGTACCGATCTCTTCACATGGTTATGAGTGTATTTAGCGGCTGTAGTAAGGATGTAAAGGAGAGGGCATATTAGTCTCTAGTAATAGTCCAACTAGTGTATGGTTCCAATGTATGGGACCCTCGCTAAGATTAATTGATTCAAGAGCTGGAAAAAGTCAAATTATAATCAGCTCGATTTGTTCCGTATGATTTTCGACAAAAGAGTAGCGTTACAAAATTGTTGCATAGTATCGGCTGGGAGGACTTGGGAGAAAGGAGACGAGCTGCTTGACTAAGTGGTATGTTCCGAGCTGTCAGTGGGGACACAGTTTAGAATGTGATTAGCAGACGTATAAATTTGATTCTTGTGTTTAAGAATAGGAGAGATCACAATATGAACATAAAGTTGGAATTCAAGAGGAAAAATTGAGGCAATATTCGTTTATAGGATGGGGAATAACTTACCAAGGAAGAGATTCAATACAATTTCAATTTCTTTGCAATAATTTAAGAGAAGTCTAGGAAAACAACAGATAGGGAATCTGCCACCTGGGTGACTGCTCTGAATGCATATGTGTATTGAGTGATTGATTAATTGTTTGATTGATTTATTGGTATCGCACAATGAATAAACCGGTGGCCCTTTATGGAGATGGATGCTGGCCGAAAACATCTAAGCAATATCCCGGCAGTTTCAGAGATTTTAATCGCGTCTTTTTAATTCTTCTGGCTCAGGGATTTGGTATTTTGTATGTCCCAAATCTCTCCTCTTCATTATTGTTATTAGCGTATGGCAAGGGAATTATTATATACATAAAATATTACATATACCTAATAACAAAACATTGATTCTCTTCAGGCATTTCAAGCAAGCAAACTTTACATGCTTTAAACATTTCTCAGATTTCGCCGTCCATACTCTTCCAAATAAACATCTCTCTGATCTTTTCCAGAGTTTTGAAGATGCCTAAATGCCCCCCTCCTAATGAGTACAAGCACAGCTGGAACCACTAGTTTCATCATTCTCTTCAGGCATTTCAAGCAAGCAAACTTTACATGCTTTAAACATTTCTCAGATTTCGCCGTCCATACTCTTCCAAATAAACATCTCTCTGATCTTTTCCCGAGTTTTGAAGATGCCTAAATGCCCCCTCCTAATGAGTACAAGCACAGCTGGAACCACTAGTTTCATCTTATGATCGTTCCTCGAAGGGCAACACAAAACCCGGTTCCTCAATACATAAGGGACAACATGTTCCACAGAAGGAAGGGTTTCCATTATAGGAGCCAGCACTGGATCTTCACGTTGATATTTCTCAATATCCCGAAATAACATAGGGGCATCAGTCAGAATAGCACTAACACATGAAGGTATGGGCGTGAGAAAAACAGAACTATCTTCCTGGTCACTGGTTTCAACCTCATTAGAAAACATGTGGCTTAGTCCATCAGCAACTACATTTTCTGATCCTCTAATGTGACGCACATCAAATTGGAATGCTGAGATCCTGATAGACCAATGGGCAATACGTCCAGTACGACGAGGCCTAGATAAGACCCATTTTTAGGCTTGAATATCCGTCTCTAATTCAAATTTGACATGTTCCAGATAAAGGCGGAACTTCTCTAGGGAAAACAATAGTGCCAAACTCTCAAGTTCATAGATAGAATATTTGGCTTCTTGATCCGATAAAGTCCTTGAAGCATAGGCGATGGGTCGCCTTCCGAGTTCGGTTTCCTTAAGAAGGACAAGGGCAACATCAGATGAAGAGGCATCTGTTTGGACTATGAATTTCTTAGAGAAATATGGCATGGCTAATCCAGGGGCATTACAGAGAGCTAATTTCAGATCTTCAAAAGCGGCTTGCTGAGACGGCCCCCATTCAAATTTGACGCCTTTTCTACGCAGTAAGTTCAGGGGAGCCGCCCTGTTAGCGAAGTTAGGAATATATTTCCTGAAGAAATTCACCATGCCTATGAATCTGGAAATGCTTTTAGTGTCCTTAGGAGGCTTGACATCACGGATAGCCTGTGTTCTGGAATGGGCAATAGAAACACCATGCCCCAAGAATGACATAGAAGGTTTAACAAAAGCTACCTTACATAGTTTGACAGTCAACCTAGCCTTCCGAAGGCGATTGAGGACTTCCTTCAGATGATCTAAATGTTCTTCAAAGGTCTCGGAAAACGCGACGACATCATCGAGGTAATGATACATATATTCGAATTGATGTCAGAGAAGACCCTATCTAGCAGTCTAGTAAGAACAGCTTCCCCCGTGGGGAGCCCGAAATGCACGCGTTGTATTCATACAAGTTCTAATCCGTGGCGAAAGCCGTTAGATGTTTCGATACTTCTGCTAGAGGTATCTGGTTATATTCCCGATTAAGATCAAGGATGGTAAAGGATTTGGCCTTTCTAAACCATGAAAAACAAGAGTGAAGATAGGGAAGGGGCATCGATGTAACACCACCTTACGGTTCAAAGCCCTGTAATCAATAACAGGCCGGAAGCCACCTTGGGGTTTCGGCACAAGAAAAATGGGCGATGAATACGCCGACTTAGAAGGTCGAATGATACCATCCTTTAACATCTGATCGATGATTTCCTTAAGAGCCTTTATTTTATGTGGGGACAGTCTATAAGGCGGAAACTTAACTGGAATAGAATCTGTTAACACGATCTGATATTCAATAAGGGGAATAACGCCAAGGGTATCTGAAAATAGATCAGGAAAGGACTGACACAACCTTCTAATACTTTCAGCCTGATCCTCAGGTAGATGCCTAATATCTAACAACATCTCACCCTGAATATTCGAAACCGATGAACAGGATACAGAATTATATATTACATTTCAAACGGGGAATATTAAAATTGCTAGCCAACTTGAAGGTGCACTACTTGCTCTGAATGTCGAGAACAAGACCAGTATTAGACATGAAATCGGCCCCCAAATATTACGGGGCAAGACAATTGTTAGGCTACAAACAACCGAACCTTTCAGGTAAACGTTGAAATGCGAACATTAGCAAAAATGAAACATAACATTTCTAATTAAGATGAGTTTACCGAAACACATTTCATATAGGAAATACAATAGTCCGGAAATTTACAAGAAGGTTTTAATGTAGAATACCACTCTTCAGACATAATGGAACTCACACTTCCTGAGTCTAATAGTGCCGTGACTGGTTCGTTATTTACTTCAGTATTCAGGAATGGCACGAATCCTGGAGTCTCTGCCGCAATTCTGAGGCATTCTCTAGGCCCTTCAAAGGACAAATTAGAAGAAATTTCACCCTCAACAGAATGTTTACTTGGTTTAACGGGTGCTGAGCCTCGGGAAGGTCAACATGCTGACTCAGCCGACGACCCTAGTCGTTTCCTAATATCAGGGTTAGCGGAGGTAGCATCAAAAGTTGAGCAAGATAGTGTGCTGTTAAGATTAGTGCAATTCTTGGCAAGGTGAACAAAGGAGCCAGATTTAAAGCAACCTTGAGAGGGACCAGCTCTGTTCCTATTTCTGCTTGGTTTTATCAAGGTGCATTTGTTTTGAAGATGTTCAGTCCATCCACATGCATAACATTTGCGAATGGGGAAAGTTCGGCGAGGTGGTGGCCGAGAACTATTAGAAGATGGAGGGGGATCCTTGGCGACTCGTAACGTATCGGCGTACCTTACTCCTTCGCCTGACACAGCCATTGCCTCTAATTCTGAGAAGGTTTGAGGTCGAGATGCAAAACATAAATACGACCTGTAGGACGGAGAGATACCTTCCACAATCGTTTGTACCAATACTCTAGTGTAAAACGTAAAGTCGGCAAGATTTTCGTCCAACCTCTGTACTCTAAAATAGTACTTCTACAGACACCTACAGAATAAGATTAAATAAATTGAAGTATTTGGGAGTGAGAGAGAGCAAACACTAAAGCATGACCTTGGAACTAGATTAAAAATCTTAAGAAGGAAATGACTTGAATTTACTGAAAACTTAGAAATTCCCTTAAGCAACATAGCCAAGGAGTGAGGCAAACTGCTGAAACCGGGCGACTTAATAGAGGACTGCGTTGAAGATGAAGAGGTTTCGACCACAGCATTAGTCATAAAGAACGGTGAAAATTGTCTTGGATGACCAGACTCTGTTTCCGATGGCGCCAATGTTTGTTGAGTGGCAAAAGATTTCCTACTCTCAATAGATTTACTAGGATCCTCTTCCGTAGATAAATTTACCATACGAACTTGGTCGGACTTAGGAGTAGCGGCCGCGGTCAACTATTGACTAACTCTATTCGACATATCAGAGAGGTGTTCTAATAGATTACTGGCCTCCTTGGCATGATCCTCCTTCTATTTTAGAGACAATAGGTTTCTAGCCCTATTGTAGAAATGAAACAGCCTAGCCTGCACTCTTTTAAGTTGGTTGCCAGATGGATCACTCACTTCAAAGAAACTAACTATAGAAGCTAGCTCGGTGGTATTGTCTGTGATAGTGGATAGAGCCTCATCAATTACTTTCTCCCCAAATACCGGGATGCAAATAGGAATTTCTAACGACTCTTTAAGTTGCGTAATATCTGACATAACAGTGCCTCCAGATTAGACCTTTCTAATGAGGAGCTCATAGATCAAATCCTCCTTGCGCAAGTACCCAAGAGCGAGGACTTCGGGAGGACCAGACATGTTGACAGAAAAGTGAAACAATTTAAAAAAATTCTAGCAACCGAAAAAATTCTTAGAGTTCGGAGCGAAGTCTACGTTTAGCCGTCAAAAGGGGCTTTATCTAGACCCATTCAACCACGCTTTATTCCGGGGTATTCTATGGATCACAGAGGTGAAAGAAGGTGCGGGCTGGAATGGGTCTATCCTTGACAGTCAGAAGACTCATTTAAAACTTTGAAAACAAAGGTGATTTTTTTATTTCTTTTCAGAAGTAAAAATGTTAACAATATATTCGCTTTGCGAAAACAGGGTTACAGAATTAATTAGTTAGATTAGGTACAAAGTAGGTAACATCAGAAAACATATACATTAGGAACCTGAGCTTGCAGCTCTTTAAATTGATAATTTAACAAGAGCAGTGAGGCTCATTTCTAACACACCCAAGGAGGATATTAATAATCAAGTGCACTTTTGTTCCAAAATATGACATGTTACGGCCTTCCAAAGGCACCCAGTTTACATTACAAGAAAGAGCCTGATATGTTCTACCAGAACTATCAAAGGAGACTACGCCGCCAAACACTTACAGCCTACAGAAGCCAAACTTTAACTTTTATATTTGCACAATATTTTTACAATTTCTGGCCTCTCTAGGCACGACCTATATTTTACAAGATCATGTTAATTGTCTTTTAAGTTTAGACAGGGGTATCAAGTACCCATTCTACCGGGCCTTCGTGGAAAATAACAGGCTCAATTACTGGCCCCAAAATCAAAAATGTATGGAAGGAAAACACTTTAGCTCCTTGAAATCAAAGGTTAAAACCCTGCTGGGGCTTGTGGCCCGATGATGCACAGGCTAATCCCAAATTACTGAGGTGACTAGATGTACAAGTTAATTTACAATTTACAAGTGAAAACAGTTACAAAAATCGTAGTTTCCTCAACATTAATTGAAGGGGAATTCGACAGGGTAACGCACTATCTATCCCCGGTTTTCAGTTAAGTACTTCTGACTTACTTGAGCTTTGATATGAGAAGAAATAAAGTTCACATTTTTAGGAGATTGACTGTTACATAGTTAAAGATGGGAACCTTCTCCTCGAGTCAGATTGCGCAGATAACTACTGAGTTAGAAGATGGTGGACATTACCTTAGCTGATGTTCTGCCTGCCGGTGGAATGAACCCCCGCCTCCTCTCTCAGCACACACACTCAATAGCACGACGATCAGTAATACAAGTTAGCTCGAAAAAGCAACCGATTTTTTACCCGAGAGGGAGGTTCGAGGAGACTCTGCACTGAAACCGGACACAACCTCTCATTTTTATTGGACCGTAGAAAAGTTACAACAAGCTTATGATTGGCTTAAAAATAAATACACAAAATTTTCTATTGGTTGAGATCCCAATTTGGCGGGAAAAGTAAGAAGTGTTGGCACACCTTGAAGTATCAAAAACATGGAAAGTCAATTCAGTCCAGAAAACCTACGCACATTCCCCCCCCCCCCCCCCAATATTTCTTTGAATGTCTAGCTATTCCACCTTGCACAAGAGTGCATGACGTAAGTTCTTTAATAGAGACATATATGGAGAAAAGTCCCAGCTTCTTGCAATAGTTGTTGCAAACTTTGATACACTAAAAATAATAATAATAATAATAATAACCCCCAAAAAGAACCAAGTCCAGTCACTTTAGGAAACCTTAAAATAACAAAAAACGAAAGAAGTCCAGTCAGTTTAGGAAACCTTAAAATAACACATTACTCTATCAATTTAGTAGTGACATCTTTTGGTAACATCCCAATAAGTTTGAGTGGCGTCATTAAAAGTAGGAAAGATCACAATATAAAGTTGGAGTTCAAGAGGACAAATTGGGGCAAATATTCACTTATAGGAAAGGGAGTTAAGGATTGAAATAACTTACCGAGGAAGATGATCAATAAAAATCCAATTTCTTTGAAATAATTTAAGAAAAGGCTAGGAAAAGAATAGTTAGGGAATCTGCCACCTGGGTGACTGCCCAAAATGCAGATCAGTATTGATTGATTGATTGATTGATTGATTGATTGATTGATTGATTGATTGATTGATTGATTGATTGATTGATTGATTGATTGATTGATTGATTGATTGATTGATTGATTGATTGATTGATTGATTGATTGATTGATTGATTTATAGATACAAATTGAGGTTTGTGGAGGCGCTTAGTAAATTCACAGAGACTTGCAGATTGAACACCGAAAGGCGTAAACGTCTATAATGAAAATCAATGAATGAGTGAATGAATGTTCCTTTACTTCTTTGCAAATGCTTCATTGCTTGCTCTATTTACGAGAGAATGGTTTGCTGATTTTACCTCACCATTCAACTAAATCCCACCACCACCATCAGTTATTTATTTGTTTATTTATTTAATAGCAGATCACACTCATCATTAACGGCTCAATAGTCGGCGATGTCTCTGACTTGAGTTCGTGCCTTCGTTGAAGTGTAAAATGTCATCTTCAAGCAAAACTGAAGAAGTAAGTTTTGGTAAAAACTCTATGAATTAGTTTCCAAAGACTGATAGTTGCAATGTACAGCAAGCTCCTCACACTCTGATGTCCACTTCCCACTCATGATCGCTACTCACAACAATCAACGCGTATAAGAAATGGTTTGTGAAAACAATCTGTCGTTTGGTTGCAAAGCAAAATCCAATGGACAGCACAGAGATTAAGACGAACGATTGTTGTTGCAGAAAATTTTAAACGAACCAATCGCTACGCAGAAAAATTATCTAGAAACCTGTAAATAATTTAATGAAAAGAAAAGCTGCTACAAATAGGCTAGAACCTGGACATGATTAATTCTGAATATGAAGGAGCAATTTCCCTTCGATTTATGTCAGACAGGATCTGCCAGTCAGTTTCTACATCTGAGACTCCTTTCATGTTGTATAGCGAGATCTCACCTGGGGTAAATATATTTATTTTGACGCTACTTAAATTAAAATAAATAAATTCAACCCAATATGAAATATCCCGAAAAGAGATGGCGTGCCTGCCTTTCACCAGGAGGTTGACGGTGAGATGGCGGCCCTACTCTAGACAGCAAAGAATAACGGCCGAAAGGATTCGTCGCGCCAATCACACAGCGCCTCGCATTCTCAAGGACCTTGGGCCGAGGAGCGATCGCTTAGTAGCACAAAGCAATTCGAATCTGTTTCGCCATGGTGTTTTCTTTGTTTCTTTATGAATTACAATATTATATCTTACTGTATGTCTCGATAATATCAATTTGTCATGAAAACCAAACTCTCGACTCTATATCGTAAATAGTTACCATCTTGTACTTTACTATTACTAGTGTTTACATCCAGAGTCTGAAAAATTACTGCCTGTCCATCACCACAAAGATGTCAACAATATCCTCTATATGTCTTTTCAGGAGAGTTTAATCCTGATGTAAACAAATATGCTGAGCACGTTGCCTTTGCAAGTGGACATGGACGTAGTTGATTGGAGCAGCAACCATCGCACTCACTCGACTGTATGCGAGCTCGAGGGAAAGTAGTACGTCGCATTAATTTTAGTTTATTACATTTAGTGAGTTTGGAAGAGTACGTAATCAAATGGTTGCCATATATACCGGTATATACAGGATTTTTATATAAAATAGTGATTAAATAACGAGAAATGAAGGTGTGATACAGGAAGTCTTCTCGTACTGAGGGGAAGTCCCAAGCTGTACTGCAGCAGCAGTCAGTGTCAATATTCATAGTGAGATAAATGGACCTTCGCGTGTAGTGAAGCAGAAAAGAGGAAAACCACTCAGAAGTGGCCAAGCATTGTGAATGCATTCAATGAACTAAGTGAACAGAATCCAAGTTTAGTCGTTTATTCAGAAGTTCATATCTTCGCACTGTTGTCGTATGCCATGCGCAACCCTGTACGTCCGAACGCAAGACGTTGACGAGGTGGAGGTCGGTCCTCTCAGAGAATCACAACTCTTTCTTTGGCGTAGGCGTGGACATACCATGTTTACATCAGGATTAAACTCTCGTGAAAAGACATATATAAACACGACAACGCATTGCAACACACAGGCCTGCGCACTTATGAAGCAATTAACGAACTTGGGTGGAATGTTCTTCACCCTGCATCCCAGATCTGGCGCCATAACACATTTATTTCTTTGGAGGACATGAATGAAGTCCGGACGTGCCTGACATTGAAACCATCTGAAAGACACCGCACCTCTATACAGCTTCTTACACCTCGGGAGAGAAAAGTCGTAGATTCGAATTAGAATGTTTTGTTTTGCTATTTGCTTTACGTCGCACCGACACATATAGGTCTTATGGCGACGATGGGATAGGAAAGGGCTAGGAGTGGGAAGGAAGCGGCCGTGGCCTTCACTAGGGTACCTGGTTTGAAAATGAGAAACCACGGAAAACCATCTTCATGGCTGCTGACAATGGGGTTCGAACCCATTATCTCCCGGATGTAAGCCCACACGGCCAATTCGCCCGGTCGAACGGAGACTATGTCGAATGAAAGGTACCTGATATTCCATGCTGCAAATAAACTAACTTCCAATAAGATAACAGAAACTCATTACTTATTCAATCAATTAGTAAAATGATGGAGAAGAGCCATGTTGTGATTCGATCGTTTAGACACAATGTGACAGGTTGACACATTAATCGTATAAATGACGTACAAAGTAACAATAATTATCCATTGTATTCTTCTCCCGTTTTGCTGTCACATCTATAATTTTGTTAATAGTATTTTTTTCGCTCTTCCTTTCATCAATAGAGGGAAAGACCTTATTTCCTTCTAACAGCAAAAATGACGTTGGTAAATTACTCCAAAGCGGAACATTCGAATTTATATATGAAAGCATTGTAGTAGAAGGCAAATTACATTTTTTATCACATTATGACTTAATTGCTCTCCTGCCGAAGTGTCAAAGGAAGGATGTCACTTTTGTCATGTTGTTACCAAGGATACGGCTGACATAACATTCCTTCCACTTAACATGTAACAGAGGTCGCATAGTAACTGGAGGAATATGAACACAAATTCTTCCAAAATATCTGCTTCGTGGTTGTTCGGTTGACATTCTTAGACTGCAACGTAAATTATATAATCATTGTGGATAACGTTCTCGTAGCTATGGATATAAAGTCATCCCTCAAGCCTGTCTTTATTATCTCAAGGGTGTTTGGAATGGCGCCCTTCAGTTATGTTAACATGGGCTGTGGAGGGCTACGTCGTTCCACTGGTGCTCATGTTTACTCCGTTGTAATACTGATTTTCAACTTAATAGCACTAACATATGAAGTAACAAACAGACTTAAGGGGGGAGACCCAGCTTAACAAAGGAAAAATATAGGCTGATATTCATTCGATTGTTAAATATGCTACAATTGTTGTTGACAATTGCTGCACATATCCCAGTATTCGCATGTTTCCTGGCAACCAGAAGCAACTTCAATAATGTCAGAATTTTAATAATTTTAATATTTTAAAATAAAATATTCAAAATTTCCCGCCTTTTTAACAGTATATCTCTGTTTCCCTTATAAATTCCAAGTTTACAACAATTTTCGTACTTTTCCTTTTTTAAAGTGTGTATCAAAACTCCAGCTACAAAATGAACCTCAATCATTAACATAGACTGTGATTAGGATTTTTTGTCGCGTTTTTATTCCGAGTAGCAGAAAATATTAATAGCTTTTTAAATAAAAATGTTATTTAAAATCGAATTTAAATCCTATTGATCTGAATGAGGTACAGATTATAGCACAACATTATGGCAGCAAACTCTGAAAAAATCATAATTATCCGTGAATCAGTAAGAGAGTTATGATGGAAACCGTGATATATTGTTAAAAAGGCGGGAAATGTTGAACATTTTATTTTTAAATGTTATAATTAGAATTTTGACATTATTGAAGTTGCTTCTGATTGCTCTTAAGCATGCCAATCCTGGGGTATGTGCAGGATTTTGTCAACAACGTTTGTAGCATATATGACAATCGAATGAATATTGGTCTATTTTGCCCGTGTTGAGCTAGGTCTCCCCCCTTAATATTTTAGGCAGATGTTCTTTATCCATTTAAATGTCTCACCTAGCCTACAACAGTGATGGTGACACTACTTATTCACATAACAAAGACTGGCAAGAAAATTGAAGAAATTTTGTTTTTGATTGACTACATATAGATCATATAATGAAATGAAAAAACGACCGTTTCCACAAAAATATCTACCGGTTTACAATACTTGCCTCCGTATTCATATTCTTGTTCCAGACAGTATAGTACCTATAGTCCGGTGAAAGAAAATGTATGTTTATTAAGCACGTTTGCAAAAGCGTGTTTCTCGTCCATTATGTTGTTACAGTACGCTATCTGTATTTTCATCATTAAGCACACATTTTGTGTACCGGTATTCAATAAACATATTTTGAGAAGCCTTCATACATATCACATACTGGTAAAGAAACGAAAAGTAAATCGCATGTTTCTCACCGTTCAGGGATCTGAAATGGACGTCAATACAATGGATGAGTATTTCACCAATCTTTTTACTAAACAGGAAGTGTTTAATATGCTGGGCAACTTAAGCACTGTTTATTTGGGTCTCTGTAGAGTTGGACGAGTAGTGAATAGCGACTTTGGCATGATTTTACTATTCGTGGTGATGGAGTTATTAAGTTCAATAATACGTGGCTTGTTTTATTTGTCCGAGTTATTTGCAGGCAAATACTTCAAGATGGACTTTATTAGAGTGTTGTCTTTGTTTGTTCGCCTGTTTTGTGTAGTGGTTAGTGTGATTAGCTGCCACCCCGAGAGTCTCGGGTTCGATTCCCGGCTCTGCCAAGAAATTTGCAAAGTGTTAGGAGGTCAGGAGGTCAACTGCGTAGAGTGGGGTACAATTCTCACCTCAGCCATCTTCGAAGTCGTTTTCCGTGTTTCCCATTTCTCCTCCAGGCAAATGCCGGGATAGTACCTACCTTAAGGCCACTGCTACTTCCTTCCCTCTTCCTTGTCTATCCCTTCCGTTCTTTCCATACCCACACAAGGTCCCTGTTCAGCATAGTAGGTGAGGCCATCTGGGCGAGGTACTGGTCCTCCTCACCAGTTATCTCACGCCCGATCCTAGGTCTCACTCTCCAGAACACTGCCCTTGAGGCGGTAGTGGTGGGATCCCTCGCTGGGTCTGAGAGAAGAACAAACCCTGGAGGGTAAACAGATTACGAAAGAAAGAAAGAAAATAAAGAAAGAAATACTCTCGTGAGGAGGGGCAACCGGTCGTAAAAACTCTCCACAAAAATTCATATGGTTTCATACCCGACCTTGTAGGAAAACGGGACAAGGCTTGAACATACACAAACGGACCTGCTTTCTTCTTCTGCTTTTCCTTTCTTATTCCGTTTACCGTCCAGGGTTAGTGTTTTACTCGGACACAGCGAGGGATCCGCTCAAGGGCAGTAACCTGGTTTGTGAGTCATTTGGTCAGTGAATAAACTGCGGAGGAGGACCAGTACTTCGCCCAGGTGGCCCCCATCTGCTATGCTGAACAGGGGCGCTGTGGGGCATGGAATGTTCGGAAAGGATAGGCTGGGAACTGAATTAATGTACAGCGCTAGCATTTGCCTGACATGGAAATCGGAAGCCGTGGAAATCCATCTTCAGGTCTGCCGACAGTTCGGTTCGAACTCACTATCTCCCGAATACTAGATACAGGCCTCACTTAAGCGACCGCAGCTATCGAGCACTGTGGTGAACTTATTGTAGCCTATTACAATAGAAGTAGTTGTTATGTAATATTATATTTTTTCGTATTAATTATACGAGAAAATAGCGTACGTACCCCCTCTGTGGTGTAGTGGTTAGCTTCATTAGCTGCCATCCCCGGAGGTCTGGGTTCGTTTCTCTGGCTGCAAATAAGTTTGTAAAGTGGTACGAGGACTGGAACGGGGTCCACTCAGCCTCGGGAGGTCAGCTGAGTCAATTCCATACTCGAAGTGGTCTTCCGTAGTTTCCCCACTTCTCCTCCAAGCAAATGCCGGGATGGTACCTAACTTAAGGTCACGGCTGCTTCCTACCCTCTTCCTTGTCTATCCACTCCCATCTTCCCATCCTGCCAAAAGGCCCAGGTTCAGCATAACAGATGAGGCTGCCTGGGTAAGTTACTGGTCCTCCTTCCCAGTTTAATCCCCTCGACCCAAAGTCTGACACTCCAGGACACTGCCCTTGAGGCGGTAGCGGTCCCCCGCTGAGTGAGAAGGAAAAACCAACTCTGGAGGGTAAACTAAATACGTAGTGTTTAACATGCCAAATAAGAAAAATATAAAATAAATCCTGAGATATACAGTAAGGTGGTGAACTCTTGATAATATACACAGGGGTCCAAAAAAGTACCAACTGTTTGATAATCCATATCATCTCATAAATTTGACTTGCAGGTACAGTTTTCATCACATCTATGGTTGAATGGTTTGCGAGGATGAGGATTTTTCCGGAAAATTTGTGTGGCGTAATTCAGCCTTACGGGAGCCCGAAAAGTTTCAAAATCATGAAATATTCATTTTTTTATTTTTTACATTTTAAACGCCTACAGATTTTCAGCTTTCAATTGATGTATAATTTATTCAGTTCAGAAGACTGCAACAAATTTAGAAATATATTTGAATTATGTTCTGTATGGGCATGACCCACTGTGGCGCTGTTAAACTGCTGTCAAATGTTGTACTCATGAATCTACATGCTCATCAAGTACATTTTTATGATGTGAGAGAAAATAAGTGTTACTAAATAAGTGTTGTGGATAACCTGAAGATCTATGGTGATGATGTTGTAGTGCAAAATGTTGAGTGTATTGGACACGTACAGAAAAGAATGGGATCAAGACCTCGGTGACTGAAAGCTTCATACAGAAAACAAAAACTCAGTGATGGTAAAGGGTTGGAGGGGAAGGGAATGTTAACTGACAGTGCAATTGACAAAATACAGAACTATTATGGAATGTCTATTAGGCAAAATACACACAGTGTCGATGAAATGAAGAAGGCTGTTTGGGCTCAATTATTTCATACTTTTTCAGCCGATGAAATTCCCCATCATTACTTGTGTCCCAAAGTAGAGAACAGTTGGTGTATGTACAACAAAGGGATTGCTAATTTGTGAAGTGTACACTCATAAACATAGTCTGCCTGATGCGGTAATGGAGGTGATAAAACCTATTTTCAGAGAATTAGCAGCACCTGAACGGTTGAAAAAGTGTGTTGATGGAAAAACTCAGAAACCCAATGAAAGTGTGAATGGTCAAGAATCCCCAAGACTGTGCTAGTTGGAATAGAAACACTTCACTTTGGTGTGTATGATGCTGTTACTATCTTCAATGACGGCAGCGTTGTAAGGTGCAAAGTATTTCGAAATATGGGAATGAAGATAGGTTACAACATGGTACGAACGATGCTTGCTTTAGACAAGGAACGTCTTCGGGTTGCTGACAGGGCTGTTAATAGACTAGAAACACAAGTCAGAGTAAACAGGAGGAGGACCAAGAGGAAGCTGGACGAGGAGTTTGCAGAAGATGAAGGTAATCCATCCTATGGACCTGGAATGCGCTAGAAAGGTAATCCAAACTTTGTTGCTGGATTCCCAAACATTTTATTTTTTTCATACAAATTGCATGTTTTCTCAGGATCTAACAAACCTATTTGCTTAAAATTTTTAGGAAATGTTAGAATTTCGCTTCTGCGTAACTTAACACAGCCTTTTTCTAAAAACCTATATGTTGTTGAATTTATAAAGAAAATGGCACAAAAAGTGGTGAATTTTCATTACAAGGGAAACAGTTAATCTCTAACAACTGATATCAAATTTTTAAAAATCCCTGTGTTATATTATAGCCAATACTCCAATAAATAACCTGTAAATATTTCAACTTCCCAGCTCAAATACTTTCTGAGAAAACATGTAATTGATAAGCGCTCTCTTAACATTGAAAAGAAAGGTCTTTTCGGAGCCCCTTAATGGTACCGTCCGCCACAATTGTGTCTACTGCTCTCCTATAAATCCTCACGTTCATGTGGAGAAAACGTAGCGCCATATAATGCCGTTATGCCAGATACACGGGCAGCTGTCACTCGGTCTGCAGTTTGGTGCCATTGGCGTTGTTTTGAAGCTGCTTGTGGCCGATTCAAACATATAACATCGCTCCCTCGTACTGCCAAACATTTTACCTGCAAGTCAAATTTGTAAGAATATATGGACTATCAACAGTGAGTACATTTTTCGGACCCCTCTAATACATTTATTCTATAAAAATAGAATTCGTAGTTACGTAATATCATTAGTATATTAATTATACGAAGAAAAGCGTGTTTTAATAGCAAAATATGAATATTGCTTACTGGAAAATAATACTAGGGCAATCACACATTGCTCCAAAAGTCTTCAGTCATACGAAGCAGTCACTACGTATTGTCTGTGAGAGGAGAGAATTCCAAAGACACACTAAGGAATCTATTGTACGTCAAACAGTGGTGGAAGAGCAGTTGCAATCCTTAAAATTTCAAGAACGTTCTTCATGCGTACATGTCAACGTCGTGGTCTGCTTACGGTGCTTTCTGATTCCAGACATGTAGGTGTCCACGATGTCCCCCAAGGAATGTCCGAACTACGATTTTAAGTAAAGAAGAAAATACCTCGTATGCAATGCTGCAAAGCGCCAGTAAATCGACACAGAAATGTGCACCTGATGGGCATGATGGCTAAGTTGTCAAGTCGATTTGGTCTGATGGGCTTGTTAGCCGGTTAAACTTCCATTAGTGGAAATATTTTCACCATAGAATATTCAGAGGCAGGGGCATGTTGCGTGCCAAAAGCCTGAATTCAAATCCAAACCTCTCAGTAGTCTTCTTCTTATCCTTCTTATTCTGCAGGACATTTTTTTTTGCTAGGGGCTTTACGTCGCACCGACACAGATAGGTCTTATGGCGACGATGGGATAGGAATGGCCTAGGAGTTCAAAGGAAGCGGCCGTGGCCTTAATTAAGGTACAGCCCCAGCATTTGCCTGGTGTGAAAATGGAAAACCACGGAAAACCATCTTCAGGGCTACCGACAGTGGGATTCGAACACCCTATCTCCCGGATGCAAGCTCACAGCTTCTGCAGGACTAGGGGCAGCTTTGTCATGGTTTGTGCATCCTTCTACTCCTCCTAGAACCTCTCCATCCTCTCTCCTTCTCTCCCATTCTTCAGCTGATATTTTCAGTATCCTCTTATCTTGCCTTCCTCACTGGTGCTTCTCTACCTTAGTCCTGTCATTGGGCTCTGACATATTGGTTGGTGTGTATTTATTCCTCCAGTTCTCTCTCCCTTCCACCTTGATTCCCATTTCAGTCCAGACAATCCATTTAGTTCCCGTCTTCCCTCTCGTCCTACCTGTTCTCTCCCATACTCTTCTAGTCATTCTCTCCATGTCCATCAGGGTGGCCCTTATTTTTGAAGTATCTAAAATACACGCTCGCTTCCCCTCCTATCTTGTTCCAATTAATAAAAGGGCAATCTATGCATAAAATGTTGCTCGTTCGGACAACGACATGGTGACCCTCATCGACCCCGAAGTTTTATAGTTTAGGTACGCATGATTATCATTATTGTATTTAAACTATATTTTCTTTTATAATTTTATCATACATTAAACAATTCTTCAGACTTATGCTTGATAATGTAAGGAATGCGACAATACAGTACTTGTCAAAAGTTTAGGACCACAATCAAAAAATCATGAAGTTACATCTAGAACCTAAAATTGTGCTACCAGGCCTCTGTATTTCTGCCCTGAGCTCTCGCATCTAATATGATATACGTCGCCTGATTTCTGTGATTTTTGCCAGGTATTCTACAAGTTATACATTTGTAACTGTTGGAAGGTCACTTCAGAAAGTCAACATTTTTGGAAATATTATGTGCTATATACTCTAATTGGTTTCGTGTATCACCACCAAGATTTTTTCATAGACTTAATTATAGTTGGGTTCATTATAGTATAAATATAAAAATTCCGAAAAAATTGCGGCACCGATTTTTGTGTGTTTACTTTTTTTAATCAGCACTAAAATGGTCAATTCTTTCTTGTTCTTGTCATAGGACTCAGTGTGAGCTATCTGCATCAGAAATGTGTTCTTGTATGCCATCCGCAGAGTGAAAATGGAACTATCAGGGCAGATGAGTTTGACGCTGATAGCTCGTCCTGAGACCTTGGGCCATACATGACAAAGGCAAAGAAAAATCAACCATTTTGCCCTGGTTCGAAAAAAAACATGAAAAAACACGGTGCCGCATATTTTCGGAATTTTAATATTTGTACTAAAATGGCCCCCACCTATTGCTAAGTCTACAAAAAAAAAATCTTCGTGGTGATACTTGCAACCAAGAAGAGTATACATTATATTACCAAAGTGTTTTATTTTTTGGCGCGAACTTCCAAAAGTTAAAATGTATAACTTTTATAGTATTTGGACTAAGTCAATGAAATCAGCCGACATATATATATATCTTGTTGTAACCAAGGTTGAAATTTACAAATCACAACTTTTATTGCTTCACTTTATGATATTTACACAAATAACTGAAATTTATTTTGAAGCAAAAAGGAATATTGAATCTTGAGAAAAGTCTGTCTTTATACAATATGTACAAGTTTACAGTCTTTATATACACTCCTATCTTGAAAAGATAGTCTTTGTGAATTGACACTTTGATAGTCGAGAACTATCTGGCACACTAACATAAATGTTCATGAGAGTCTTTGTTTGTTGAAGTGCCTGAATTCCTAAAAAGCAAGTTCAATTGATTGAAGAAATTCCACCTAGCGAAACTAAGGGAGCTTGCATAACTTGGGGAATGAAAATGGCTTGTAAAAGAATTACGGAACATGGGCAGCGGAAACAGGTAAGGGAGCGGTGACCAGAGGTGAAACCTCGTACTGCCAGAAATTCAGTCCACCTGGTCGAAGCACATTTTCAAGAGGAGTAGCCTCCGTGCTCGACGTAGGGTGTATTCTGGAGCTGGACACCGGGGCGAGTGGGAGCGCCGGACATACAACATATCTTATTAGATGTGAGATCTCAGAAAGAAAATTACAGAGGTCTAGTGGCACAATTAAAGGTTCTAGATGACATTTCGTGATTTCTTTATGTGGTGCTAAACTTTTGACCGCTACTGTAAATAGAATGAAGAAGGGCTCTTGCAATACAAGGGACAGAGCGCAGTTATAGGGCAAAGATGTATTTATCACCATCACTAATCTTCTTTTGTTCTTTGCATTTACTTCTATTTGAAAAACTAACGTACATGCAAATAAAATATATACAAATTTGTACAAATATATACAAAACCTACGCTATTAATACAAAAAGTAAATAAAAAACCTAATATACACATAGCATTTATCAAAACAAAATGACCCATACCTTTGTTGACTGATTCTAAACGATTTTCTTTTCCTTTTAGAACTGTTTGTGCAGTTGGAAAGTAATTTTTGTGAAGTCTTCTTCCTAGACCTGTAAAATGGCGTGTATTTCTTCAGGTAGTTTGTCACATAAATTTAAAAAAAGGTTTTGATGTGTCTCTTGTTGCCTACGTTTCCAATCAAATCGTGGGTGCAAAACTACCCACCATTCGGAAAGTTTTGATTGTTGTCTTCTACAATGTAAGGAGGTGTAAATTCTATGACAAGGGAAATTACCGCATTGGTGATTCAAGAAATTTCCGTTTTTTGGCTAAAGCACGAATTCCTACCAGAAGAACTGACCACTGCGTTGATGAGTTACTCAAACTTTACGAGATATGAAAAGATTTAGAGAAAAATTTGACCTGCAAGCTAGGGAAAATATTTCTTTTCGTCGATACCTTGGATGATGTCTTTGACATAGCTCATTCTGGTTCTTTGGGACGGATGGAAATTTAAGAGGATAAGAAGTTCTTAAAACTACAGCGCCAAAAAGGACGACCGGCTCCATGGTCGGTATAGATTTAAAATTAAAACAGAAAGAAGGAAGAACATTGAAGCGTGCTGAAATGGAAATTACCAGGAAGAAACGTACTTATGATGAACTGGAACAAAATATTGATGCTCATCAGTTTGCGACACCAGAAATTGGCAATTCTACATCAAACAGTGAAAGCAGTGATGGTAGCGACGGCAGTGAAAATTCCACTGTCAGCGAATAGCAAATATCAGCTAGAACAACAACTGCAGCTGCAGCAGCAGTTCCAAAATCTTGAGGTACATTGCAGTATTACACTCCCTCTCTCTCTCTTAAATTTTCATGCGTGCAAAATCACTTAAAGAACGGGGGTTCAAATATCAATGGCTGCTGCAGAAGCTTTCGGTCATGATACTGAAAAACTGATAATAATCGTACTTCTTTTCAACTCCTCCGAACAAAATAGAGAGGAAATTTATACAGATATACAGGGCAAAATTGTCTTTAAAAAATTGAAAGAACTAATGTTTCACTGATATAGAAAACTGCTTCCAGCACTCACATGCGTTGAAAAGGTTGTTAGACTGGAATAATTGTAACTTATCAAGGCATGTGACATTTGTTGAGAGTCCCTGAAATTCTAACATCTTCAGGAGAAAGCAAGCAATGGCTGATAACGAGGCAGTGGAAAAGTAGGGAATAGCAGATAAAATTCAGGCACTTTTTCTGATACGACAGCATGAAACGTAGGACGGGTAGATGGTGCCTTTACAAATCCAGAAACAAAATTCAGCCACGATATCTTGTACTTCCCCTGCCACCATCATATTTTCAGTTAGTTTTGCGGAGCTGTTTCAAATTTGGTCCATGGTGTATTTCCAATGATTTATACAAACCTGTACGAAGATCGACAAAAAAATTTACACAATTCGCAACAATGAAATGCCTGATAATGTTGATCACCACCTTTCTACGCAGGAACAACAGCAAGGTGATTACAGAGAATTGTTGAAGTTAACGACGATTTTTCTTGGTGGAGTTCCAATACGTAGTGTCATTTCGTATACCAGTATCTGTAAGTCATGCTAAGTGGATGTCAAGAGCATTTTATGCATTCAAAATGTACCGCTTTCAAGATCAATGTAAGTTGTCTCGCAGGAAGAAGAACTCTTTAAGAAGAATATGTATTTTTTCTTGCTCGAATGTAAGGTCGAGCTTGGTTTCTTTCACTACAGGCTACGGAAGTACCATTTCATGATGTCTTCTTTATGTGTCAACTGATAAGTTTTCAAGATATTGATCGAGAAATCACCAAGTCTGCAGGGAAAAAGTTTTCCAACTATTTATAGAATTTAGCTCCCGAAACCGTATTTGAGAATACAGTTCCAACAGAGTTTAAGGCAAATATGACTCAAGTTATGCTGAATTAAGATAAATATGAAGAAATTAAGGTAAATAAACTGAAGAGATACATTCTGAATGAAAATGATTTTTCTTCCTTTGAGTTTTCTTCTTTTGTAACTTGTCAAACTTATACAAGATTATAACAACATTCTCACACACGATGAAACGGACGAACAATTTGTCTTAGAGATCGTTACATTAAAAAGTATCCAACTGCCACAGAATCCACTCTTACTAAAAGTAATTTGCAATGTTCAGTGTCAATAGAAATTGCAGTTGCAAATCTAGTAGAAATTCTTTAAGAATCTTGTAATATTTCTTTTAGGTAGTTTCAAATTAACGTTCGATAAATTTTTATTCAGAATATTTTTAAACAATTGAGGGGGTTGGCTGAATCTGATCACACCAATTTCTGTATCCACAAAAAAAAAAAGTCGTAATAGGGAAGCGCACACCATTTTCGAACGGAGTTTGTTGTTGCTTATAATATTTTCCAACTTCGAGGTGTTTGAGTGTCGTCTTTAAGTTGTCGGATTGCGTTAAAATTTTGCACAGAATGTTCTTTTCTGTAGACTGAAACAGGATTAGGGGTGGGAGCAGCAAAATGTTAACTTTCGGAAAATTACCTATTGCTAAGTTCCACCCTAATATACATAATTATTAAAATCATTATATATTTCTGTGTAGTTATTTTTATTATTGTGTGCAGGAAGCAATCTCTCTATTTATTGTGTATATTACGTAGGCCTAGTGTTTTAGATATTTTATCTCTGTTAGATAAACCATTAGCGTAGCAGTTAGTTTCAGATTTCTTGTTACTTACGTACTTACAGGTTAAGTGGAGAAAAGAAACAAGTGTCCATAACATTGCTAAAGAAAATATATCATCTACCAACCTAACTCGCTGTTAATAAACATTAATAAAATTATGATTTACACCAGATAGTACATCATATGTGCCTATTTACTCACTCTGACTGCTATTATGTGTTAATGGATGGTTACACATTGAATAAGGATAAATTATTGACCTTCGATTGTGCACTGATGTGAATTTAGTTGCCAGTCAAAATAAATTGCAGTAGGATAATCAAATATGTCAGTGTCACACCAAATAGTGCAACCAATAGAGAACGATCGATCAAGAAGTAGCCACTTGCACTGAGTTCGAATTTGACATTCGATAGATGAAGAACGAACATTTTCAGTTTTTCATCTCGAGGCTGACATAATAACAGTTGATGAGACAGTACACTAGTATCTGAAGTTTCATTTAGTGCTCCTTGGGAACTCTCTACCAGCAGAAATAGCCGAACTATCGCAGAAATAATTCTCAGAAAGATGGCGCATATTTTGTTAAAGTTGAATTTCAAAAAGTTGCCAGATAATAACTCGGTTATATAAAATAAATAACATATTATTGGAATTAATAAGTCCATTACTACGAATAGAACAACTATACCAAAGGCACTATTCACAAGTCGTCCAGCTCGACAGAGATCCAAATAAACAGTACTTAAGTTAGCCGACATATTTAAAGTTTCTCGTTTGGTAGAGAAATCCGTGAAACACGCATTCTTCTTATTGGTGGACATTTCACTTCCCTGAACGGTAAGAAACTGGAGGGTTACCTTTGGTTTCTTCCTCAATGTCTGACATCTACGAAGGCTTCTCAGAATTTCTTGATTTAGTACACAAAATCTGTGCTTAATGACGATAACACATATGACATACTTTTTTTTTGCTAGGGGCTTTACGTCGCACCGACACAGATAGGTCTTATGGCGACGATGGGATAGGAAAGGCCTCATATGACATACTGTAACAATGCAATGCATGATATACACTCACGTGCAAACGCATTTAATAGACTGATATCTCCTCTTAACACAAGGTAGATACAATATACTACCGTCTGGATCAAGAACATAAATCCAGATGCGAGTATTGTAAATCGGTAGATATTCCTGTGGAAGCGATCGTTTTGACACTCCGTGAGATGATCAATATTTTCAATCAAAATCAAAATTTCTTCAATTGTCTTGCCAATCTTTGTTATGTGAAGAACAATTGTCGCTATCACGGTTGTGTGAGAACACGAGATTATGACTAGGTAAGCAATTTGCATCGATGAAGGAAGTCTGTAAAATGAATAAATTCTGAAAGTTACGTCATGTATTAGTGTGAACAAATTCAAAATCAGTATCATAACTGAGTAAATATGAGCACCAGTGGAACGACGTAGCGTGAAAGTGATCTCTTCACAATTCTTCCTGTCATAACTGAACGGTGCAATTCCGAACAACCTCGAAATAATAAACAGAGGCTTGAGCGATGACTGTTGATCCATAGATACCGAAAAGTTGTCCAGAATTATTATTGCACGAATGTTGCAGTCCAGGTATGACAACCAAATAACCACCAAGTAGATATTTATGAGGAATCCGTGTAAATATTACTGCAGGAAATGTGCGCTCTCTATTGTGATTTAAGTGGAAGAAATGTTATGTCACTCGTATCCTTGGCAACAAAACGTCCATTTATATTGACGCTTCGTTCAGGGATCAATTAGTTTATAAGTTGATAAATCATTTAAACTGACTATGACTAAGTAACGAAATAATGAATTTTCCTTCTTGAACTAAATGGCATCAATTTTGTGTCAGAAGATAATAAATGTGTTCTCCGCATTCATGAAAGAAAGACGGAGAATACTACTATTGACAAAAGTGAAGACGTGGCAGCTGCACTGAAGAAGGACGCAATAACTGTTGTAATTGTCAACTTGTAGGTCTTTTATACGGTCAGTGTGTCGATCAATCGCATGTGTCTGCAACATCAAATGTTCCCACGGCTATTCTCCAACTTTTTACCACGGCATGAAATACATAAGGGGCGATCAAAATGTTTTCGCTTGACGGCTGTATAGTCCTGAAACGGGATGTCCACCAGTAAAAATTGCCGTGGGCATTGAGGTACTCATCTCACTTGAAGTTCTCTGTGTGGTAAAGCACCGTAACCTGCTGCGTGAAGAAGTCCGTAACCGCCTGTTGCACATCCTCGTCCGATAGGTAGCGTCAAACATTCAAGGTCTTTTTGAGGGATCCCGAAGGCATGATAGTCGCATGGGAGAGATCAGGACTAGGGCGTGTGCTTGAATATGCCCCACTTGTTTTTCAGTAATGGATGAGGCTGGCCATCCAGATCGACCGGCGACTTGTCGAAATGCGATCCACACAGTACTTGGTGCGCCATTCGACAACGGTGGTTCTAAACAGCGATGCTGCTCCATACACAGTCTTCATTCTCCGACTGCTGTCAACCGGTGTTTGTCCTTCGGCAGCCAAGAACTGAATCACAGCACGTTGTTCCTGTTTGGACGCATTTTGTAATAACGTCGCAATAGTTCAGGTGGCCGCATTTAACGCACGAATCTCGGCATGATACGACTGCCACACTAGTCCCTTTTGTTCTTTTTCTTTTTTCGAGGGGGCCCCCGAAGCCCGCTCCCCCCGTGTGACCGTCGACTCAATCTACATGGCCTCCGACATGCTATTAGTTCTAAGAAGAGAAAGATAGCAGGGAGGAGTGGAAGTGTGATACTACATGAGTATCTGCCTGTCCCCATGCTCAGCATGCTACCAGGCCAGATATGGTGGTGGGTATCAATTGTGGTGTAATCGGGAAATAAGGGTCAGGACAAAACCACATAGGCAGAAATAGAAAGATGCCTACATGTAAAACCTTACATTTTGTAGATAGCACATGCAAGGATGCAGTTCTGGAGAGGTCCAGGTAATTGTGTTAGTTGGAAATAGGTATCATGCACTGGTCGTAAGCCTATTCCTCGCCATTCCAGTTATTCAGGGGATCAGTCCTTCCGGGCACTGCTGTGACTGGCGCGGGCCGTGCCAGTTGCCGAGCCATGTGGCAATAGCCACTAGTGCCTTCCGCATTGCCCGACCCCGTTTTGGTCCCTCGTATCCAGTCTCCAATCCTCGGCGAGCTTGGCCTCATTCTCGGGGATTCTGCTGGATGGTTGTGGGACATCTCTGCCCGCGCCATGGCCCGGTATACAGGGCAACTGCGATGGGAGGCCGGGTGGCCCCCCGCGCAGTTGGCACAAACCGGCGCCTCCCTTAGTGTAGCGGAGGCCGTGTAATGGTGATCACCACCACAACGGTTGCGCCTTACTTGGAGCCCACAGCTGACCTGACGGTGGCCCCACCTCAAACAGCGGAAACACTGCAGGAGCTGTTGAGGGGGACGTTCTGTTCTCACCTGACTGCCGCTACCTGCTGAGGTCCTCTCCTGATAGGTTCCTCGGTCGATAGCTGTCCTGGGGGCAGTCCTGAATTGCGGCTGGGTGGCCCGCACCTGGTGGGCCGGCGTCGTCTTCTTCTTTCTCCTTGTCCGGGGGCGGTGTCTTCCTCCGGGGGGTCGCTTCTCGGCAGTGGAAGAAGCCTCGTCCTGGTGGCTACCCTCCCGTCCTGGTGACCCCGGGGTAGCGGGTGGTCCCGCTGTGTCGCTGTCTTCCCCCTCGTCCTGGCTGGCGGTGGTGGCGTCGATCGGTGCTGACACCCGACAGCCTCCCCTGCCCTGTAGGGCGCATATCGATGTCTGCCTCTCGACAGACTCGCTGGCAGGCTGGGCCTGGATAGCAGCCACGCCAGGGGGCGTCTTTCTCAACTGCTGTGTTGCTCTCCAGCATCACGGACGCTTTCCTGGTTTGCGCCCGGATTACAGGGTCGTCCTGGTGGGCCTGGGTCTGCGACCATTTCGCCCTGGTAGGTGGTCGACGATCCTGGTTGGCGGCCTTGTTGGTCTGCGTGTACTTTGTGAAACAGCTTTCCAACTGGGGTCCCGCCATCGCTTCGCTCTTGAGCGCCGCAGTCGTCCTCGTTCCTCGGCTCCGTCTGTGTGGCTGTCTCCTGGCTGCCGATGCCGGTAGGGTAGTTCCTCTTGCCTGGTATTCGGGTGACCTGAAAGTAAGCAGAGAAGCTCCTCTCGTAGCGGCTGTGTCTGTGGGGCGTATAATTATCGCCCAGCTCTCGATGTTCTCGACTGCGTCGGGGGAGAGCTCCTTCCCTGTGGCCCTCTCGAGCCTCGTGAGGAGCTCGATAATGAGGTAGGCCTCCCTGTAGGTGTCCTCTCCAGGTCGGTACTGCCCCAGCAGAGCAAGGACGGCGTGGTTCAGTTGGACGATCCTGTGGCCGACCCAGAGAACAATCTCCCCTACTGCTTCCTTGAAGTTTTCTGGTAGGTCGTCTCGAAGTTCCATCATCCCTGTCGCGTCCGGAAATAAAAACCTGAAAGAGAAAAGCGCTAAAAAGTGCTTCCTGACAATGCTCGTACTGCGTACTTAAAAGTACAAACAGTAGACAAAGCTCTTTCGGAGATGTACTAACAAGTACAGCTGCCTGACTAGTACTGCGAAAGTACAGAGCGCCTGGCGAGGAGAGAGGGAGAGAGTGAGAGGAACACATCCTTCCACTACGGCAGTCGAACTCTAGTCCCATTTCCTACATGTCCGTGCTTATATACCCACATCGGAGTCGCGCTACGTTGCATATCCACTTCAGCAATGCCCTCAAACGGAATTTTTTGATCATGGCTGATATAAGGCACATCTTTTTTTTTTGTTGTTGTTTTTGAGGTTTGTTTAATTGTAACACGAAATATACCACATTATTCCTCAATTAATTAGCTATAAATACCATTCTTTCCCTGTATTCTCCGTTTGAAGCTATAACCTCTCCAACTACTTATCAGATAGAAAGTTGCAAGTTGAAGTCAAAAAAACCCTGTCTGACCCCCACCCTATTTCAGCGGGAATCCCTCAGGGTGTAGTTTTCTCATCAAGACTATTCAAACTATACATTTCAGACACACCCCGTCTTACTCACATGAAAGTCTATACGTGTGGTGATGACACAGCAATTTCCTCCGTACGGGGCGATTTCGCCGTACGGTTAGGAGCGCGTAGCCGTGAGCTCGCATCCAGGAGATAATGGGTTCGAACCCCACTGTCGGCAGCTCTGAAGATGGTTTTCCGTGGTTTCCCATTTTCACACCGGGAAAATGCTTGGGCTGTACCTTAATTAAGGCCACAGCCGCTTCCTTCCCATTCCTAGGCCTTTCCTGTCCTTTTGTCGCCGTAAGACCTATTTGTGTCGGTGCAACGTATAGTAGATAGCAACAAAATTACCTCCGTCTAATTGCAAATTCCCAGAGTTCAAAATTATCTTCAGGAAACACTCTCCACCTTCGAACCTCTCCTTTGAAAATGGAGAATTAAATTCAATATTAGCTAAATCGGTGCAAATATGTTTTTTAAGAGAACTCGTGAGTATCCCCAGCCCCCGATACCTCTGGACAGAGGACTGACTTTTAAAGATCAAGTCAACCGCATTTCGGCCCAGGAAATTCGTCTCTATCTGAAATGATACTATTTAGGAAAGCCGACAATGGGCTAAACACAGGAAACAGGCTCACCCTGTTCAAGACCTCATTTAGACCAGTCATTGCTAGGGGCTTTACGTCGCACCGACACAGATAGGTCTTATGGCGGACCAGTCATTGAGTATGTCAGTTCCGGATGGGGAATTGCGGATGAGACACACCTGCATAGGGTTCAGCGAGCAGAGAACCGCGTGCTGCGTCTTATCTCAGGAACACAATGGTTCAAACGGAATTGAGACATCAAAATTGATCACACAACAGAAGATATCTCCACCAGAATCACAAAGAATGTCCGAAATATTTATGACAACTTGCCTGACAATCCAAATACCTTTTATCAACTCTGGGCAACTATGAAACTGAAGATCAACGCTACAAAAAGCCCGAAGTCATCCTTGAGAAAACACCCTCTGGATGTAGACCGTATTCTGGTCAGCTCGATTCAGTTCTAACTAACAGTTCCACCGTTTGTCTTCTATGCTATCCAACTTCACCATATTCAGAACTGCACTGAAGACCCCAATGGGTGGGAGGATATAAATGACCCATATCGAGATGTGCGGTCTGTCTGTCGTGCCAAGTGTGAATGGTGCGTATTTCATAGAAAGACACGCAACTAAACGAAAGAAATGTCACTGCGGGAGTTAAACATGGATGATGTGAGTGACGACATGGATAACAGAATATGTAAGTTAAGTTAACTAATTAGTCAAATTATGGAATAAAATATTACACGCAACGGCCGAAAGTGATAAGTTCGAAATATTGTTTCGAAACTTCTCAGTCGTAACGTAAATTAACTTTCCCCTGGCTGACGCGATTACAACTATTACATGTTATTCTCATAAGGGTCTATGAGAAAATAATATTTATGGCGGCATGATTTGGGGTATGTGATTTCCATAGTGGGGTGGCAGCTGCAAAAGTTTTCTAACCACTGGGCTAGAACTTGGAAGGCAAAAACAAACACGACGTACACTAAGGCCAGAGAGCAGGATGCAGCTCAGATCGGTGATTGTATCCTCGTATGGAAACTGTTTACTTGGGATGAAATAGGACCCTGGTATACTCCCTGCCATGTAGGCGTATACACTAGGGGTACAATCTGAATCTTTCTTCCCTGTTAACACTGAAGGTAGTGATTTATAGTTACTTTCTAGCAGATGGGTTCGATTCAGTGTCGCCAACCATACAGTTTAGTAACCCCACTTGTCTACACGACGTCTTCTTGTTAATATTGCAAGTTTTCACTGCCGTATTGTGAAAGTAATTGATGATGATGATGATGATGATGATGTTTGTTGTTTAAAGGGGCCTACCGTATAGGTCATCGGCCCCTAATGGTACGAAATGAGACGAAATGTTTTGACAATTTAAAAATCCACAATCGTCCACTGACCAGAATTCGAAAACGTGAGGACGAAGAATGAATGGATGAATATGAAGTTAAAACAATCAGTGGATCCAACCCTCAATGCCCCACATTCCCAGAATCTAGCGTTCAAGAATAGTATTACTGACCAAGGGACTGCACAATACTGAATCGTTGATGCTTGTAGTCGAAAGGGGTCCAAAATACAAGTCATCCGTCCCTCATAATGGTACTTATTGCTAGGAAAATAGAACCATGTTATTTGTCATTTTGCGGTACTAATCAAAATTAGCGTAGACTCGCGGTATTCCACACATTATAGCACTACTCACAGGTAATGAAATTCGCACATGTAACACAGAACTATGGTGTTTCGCACACAGGTCGAGATAAATAAAATATTGTCCCTGTATATTTCTAACACATTTGAATGTTCTACCCTCCAGAACCCCATCGTGAAACAACGAACAGTGGAAAAGCAAATTCCTGATCCTAAACAAGGATACCGTTGCCAATCGACCAATTAAGTTAGAATCTGTATTAGTGTGTTTCAGTGGATGTATCCACAATATTAGACAGGTTTCGAAATATTAACCGAACTCGCATCCGTAGCTGCGTAATTTTTTTTCGTTTGTAAAACTTATTATCCTCATAAAAATTCCTGCACTATTATGATAATTAAAACTCATTTGATCTTTCTAAATATTCCAAATGTTGTTATAATCATGGCTTACCCTAGCATTGAAAAAAATTAAAAACCATTAAAAACCCTGCGATTTCTGGAGGGTAGAACATTCAAATACGTCCGTCTCCAATGTGTTAGAAATATACAGGGACAATGTTTTATCTACCTCGACCGGTCGCCAGCGCTGCGAGCTTGTCTCCCGCCATTTAACATCAGATTTCATTGCTACAGCATATTTATTTCCACGTGTTCTTTTTCAGTACAGCGTCTTTGTAATTCTTTTTCCTTTTATCATATATACACACAAAGATTATTTTGAAAGAGAATTACAAGTAGTTCGTCGAAAGAAGTCTTAAACCGCAAGAGTGTGGTGTTTGCAATCCCTTAATTTTACGGACTCCCAGTTAAGTTGTCGGCGCATTGTGAATGGTTCTATCAGATAACATGGCCGCTAAATTGTAAGTTAACGGTAATTTTAAGTTTACATGACGTTACGTTTGCGTTGTAAACGGGGCTTTAGACTTGGTGTATGCATATTGACTTACATGTCTGCTTGTGTGTATTATTACAGTGTGGTTTCACGTAAGTCCGACAAGTGATGGCTAATTTCAAGAAGAGAACTGAATTATTTGCACCACGCGAACGTCGAAGAATACGGCTGAATGGTCTAATGCGTATATCATATTAAAGGAAGAAATGTGCGGGGCAGTGAAGTGAAAACCGAACGCCCACCATAATACACATTCTGCGCGGAAGGTGCCAGCACTGCTTTTACGTATCGATACTGCCATCGCTATTGTAGGAGAACTGCATAGTGACAACTCTAAGGTCTACGCAGTTGTTGGGTTATGTCTTTGTTGGCGTGCGAACTGCTCTAGTGTGTTCGTCCAGCTGTAGATATGTAGGCAAGCAAAGAAGATCGGAGAAGTGTGGTTTGTTTTCTGGTGACACAGCAATATGAAGACACTTTACACATACTGCGACATGCCAAAAAGTCAAAACGCCCTGGATTGCTGTTGGACGGAGTCATACTGACGCATGAAAATGTTCGCCCCCATGCTTCCAATCTGAAGAAAGCTTCACTTCATCGATTTCATTGGGAAACACTTCAACATCCTCCGTACAGCCCGGATATTTCACCTTGTGACTTTCACATTTTTGATGACCTGAAAAGAGACAATCGTTCTTGTACATCGGTTTCATTCGGACGAGGAAGTGGATCGGTCAGCGACCAACCTCTTTCTACAAAACGAGAATTAGTCATATCGTCTCCCATTGGAATAAATGTGCTAATGCTTTTGGCTGTTACTTTTGCATAAAACCATTCCGTGTTGGCGTTGTAGCGGGTGTTCTGTTTTCATTTGACTTCCCCTTATATGCGAGAGTGAGACAGAGTGTGCTTGTCCTTAATTCCTCATTGAGCTTGAAAACCAACTTAGGCTACAGTTATTATGATTAAATTGATTGATAATTTACTTGAATAAGGGAACCTCCATTATTAATACTTATATTGAGGTTAGTTTGTTGATGGTTTATTTATTTATTTATTTATATCATGTCAGAACCAAAGTTACATACAAAGATGTACCGTACAGAAAATAAAAATGAATTATGCACCAAAGGTTCATACTGTGGTGCACCGGAAATTAGCAACGTCGATTGCATTCATTGTCGTCTCAAGCAGCACTTCCTCAGTACATGTGGCAGTACAAAGATGTCAGACTAGCAGATGGGCCTTAGTCTGCACTTCACCACTGACACACCAAAGAGAATGCACAGAATATCCCCACTTGTGCAGATTTACAGCCTATTTAAATATCTCCAAGTCGTCCAGTACTCCATATGAACAACTGGTAATCCTTCCTAAGGGGTATTGAGAACGAAATTACCAACAAATAATCATTACTAAATGCTGAACTATTCAAAAACACTACAGGACATAGAAACACACAAATAATCACAATATTATCATACAGATCGGAAAGAGTTTCATCGTTTTAACTACAATAATAATGTATTACAATGATTATAGGTATTTTTTAATTTCCATATAGATATTACACTATTACTGAACGAATAACACTTTTTTGTCCATTAAATGTTATATTATGAAATACAGTATATTTTCTGTTTACATATATTTGATTGTGCAATAAGATGGGGTTAGTTGCAGATTTCCTGTTACGGATTCACTGGTTAAGTGTAAGACAGATAGAAGTGCCCCTAACATTGCCAGATAAAATAAATCGCATAAATATTTATCTCTCAATTAAAAACATTAATAATATTTTACACCAGAAAGTACATTATACGTGTCTATCTATTCACTCTGACTGACATTACGTGTTAAAGAAGAATGACACTGAAGAATAAGCCTTCCTTGTCTTTGGATGGTGCACTGAAGTACTGATAAGAATTTAGTAGCCAGACACAATAAATTGCAGTAGGATAATCAAATATGTCAGTGTCGCACCAAATATAGAAACCAATAGGGAACGATCGATCAAGAAGAAGCCACTCGCACTGAGTTCGAATTTCACATTCGATAGATGAAGAGCGAACTCTTTCAGTCTTTCATCTCGGGGCTGATGTAGTAACAGTTGATGAGCCAGAACACCGGTATCTGAAGCTTCATTTAGTGCTCCGTGGGAACTCTCTACCAGTAGAACTAGAAGGATTATCGCAGAAATCATTCTCGGCAACCAGGAGCATACACTAAGAACGTCCATGTTAAAGTATTTGCTTGAAAAATTTGCAGATAGGTAAAACGTGATACATATTACCATACTTACTAACTCCATCACCACGAAGAGTACAACTATACCAAATGCGCTATTCACAATTCGTCCAGCTCGACAGAGATCCAAATAAACAGTACTGATGTTATCCAACAAACTAAAGGTTTCTTGTTTGTTAGATAAATTGATAAAACATCCACCCTTTTTATTGACGGATTTCTCAGTCTCCAGCACGGTAAGAAACTTGAGAGTCTCTAGTGGTTTCTTCCTCAGTAACTGATATCTGCGAACGTTTCTCAATATTTCTTGATTTAGTTTATAAAATCTGTGCTTAATGACAACAACACATGTGACATACTGTAACAACGCAAGGGAAGAAAGACATCCGCTTGCAAACCCAGTTAATAAACTGATGTCATGTCCACTTATCGGAACGTGGATAAAATATGCTAGTGCCAAGACCAAGAACATGAATCCAGGTGCGAGTATTGTAAATCGGTAAATATTTTTGTGAAAATCATCATTTTGACACTTCATAAGAACATCTATATTTTCAATCAAAATCAAAATATCTTTAATTTTCTTGCCAATCTTTGTTATGTGAAGAATTACTGTCGCAATCACGGTTATGTGTGAACATGCGATTATGGTAAGGTAAGCTATTTTCATCGATGTGGGAAGGCTGTGCAACGAAATAAGTACGTGAGTTAACTCATGAATTAGTGTTAACAAATTTAAACTAAGTAGGATAACGGAGTAAATATGAGCACCAGTTGACCTGTGTAGCGTAATATTAACCTGCATACCACCCTTCCTGACATAACTGAAGGGTGCAATTCCAAACAGTCTTGAAATAATAAAGAGAGGCTTGAGGGATGATAGTAGATCCATAGCTAGCTAAAATGTATCCAGAATTATTATGTCACTTATGCTGAAGTCCAAGAATAACCGCGTGTGTAAGTATTGTTCTAAGAGCTGCTCGAACTCTATTACGACTTATTGGAGGAAATGTTATGTCAACTGTATCCTTGGTAACACCATGTCGATAACGACTTTTCTTTCGTTGACACTTCATTAAACTTACAAGGTGATGATTAACTTATAATTTATTATCTAGACTGTAATATTGTGAAACAACAAGGAAAAGATTCTGAATGGTAATGTTCGGAAATTCATGACGTTTATTTTGGTGTCAAAAGGAAATGAGATGATTTATAATACTCATCAAAGAAAAGCAGGACGCTACTATTTACACAATTAAGTACGTTGCAGCAGTGTCTTAGAATGACGGATTTGAAAAATTACTTTGTAGCTCCTTTATGCGATCAACGCACAGATTTGTTTGAATGTCATTCCCAAAATTTTTGAATGTCAAGTGCACGAATATTACGGCCCAGAATAATAGATATGGTACTCTACTACGTTTAGGCCCTATACTGGGCGTCTCACACACAACACGCTGTAAGACGCTGCACATCTTGTTACGTGTTTTCCCTTCCCACACTTTGTGCTTTAGGGAAGGCTAGTGAGAGATCGAAAGCGGTGTTTTGTGTATGTGCACAATACCCGGTGAAATTAAACGGAAAGTTAACATCAGATTTGTTGTTTGCCTCTGTAGCGGAGCGGTTAGCAGCGCCTTCGGAAGCACGAGTTCGTTCGTCGATACTCTCACGTATTTACCCTGATGGTATGTGCTTAAAAATGCAAATGCATTGGAAATGTATCTTAAAGAAGCTGCACCTCTTCCTGGAAAATGAGAACACGAGTTTGCCTCAATTTATTATCAGATTGGATACGGAACGGTAAAAGCAAGAACTTAACATTCTGTCTAAAATATAAAGTAGTTTGTGAGTTTCACAAATAGGAGTAGTTTTCTCAGTTTTAATTACTGCGATGATGGGGGTGGAATTTCTTTTTGGTGTTCATAACAAATACCTAGGTGTTAATATAAGGAAAGACCTTTATCGGGGTAACCACATTAACGGGATTGTAAATAAAAGGTACCGATCTCTTCACACGGTTATGAGGGTATTGAACCATGCTTATCGCATGTTCCACGATTTGACATTTAATTATGTGAATGGCTTCCTTCAGTTTTGTCTTTCAATGTTTACATGTGTCAGTCTAATGACGTCCAGTAGGGAGCAGCACACGCTATGTTTTTATCTGTGAGGTCGTTCGTTTTGCTGAGCGATAATTTTTACTCTGTGGAGTTCTTTTGCTGTTCTATGTGGGGCAGATACTAACAATGGCTGCCGCTATGTTCGGTGTGGCATTTTTATGCCTCAAATATTCATTCAATGTGTTCAAGCCTGGACCTTTCACGCTAACTGCTATTCGATTTTACCATTGATAATCACAGGTATGTGATACTTGGTTTATATTTAAATTTGGTGACGATTTATTCCCGTATGTTACGGTCGATGGCGTACATCTTTCCGCTCCGTCATACGATGTGGTTTGAATGAATGTATTTGTGGTCTTGTTGTTATGATTGAAAAAGGGTCTCTGTGGTTATGATTTGGTGCGCTGCGTGCTTTAATACTGCGTGATCCTCATGATGTGCCCCTTGTCTCGACCGCAGGAGACACCAATCCTGGTTGTACGAGGCGCAACAAGCCAGTGATGTGAATAAAGTAATGTCCAATTCTGACCTTATGTGTAATTGCACGCCGCACGCAAACATTTGAGTACGTGAGACCCACTGATAATGACCGTGGAGTCATAATTTATGGTTTGTATTTGACCACGAAATCTGAACGGCCGTTCGTGTTTTATTTTCCCGATACCCTCATTGTGTGTGTGAGTGAATGTGGTATGCATGTGAGCTCGAATGTGAGGGAGAGGAAAGGTTGATATGCCGGTTGACCTGATGTATTTGTCTTTCAAATTCTGCGCCTTGTTTGGTTTTCAGCGCAGACCTATATTTATTTATCATTCATGGCTGATGCTCAGCTTGAGTACCCGCCATGTTGGTTTCATATTTGCGCATGGGCGTACCTATTGTATTCTTTGGGTCTTGTCTTGGCTTTGATTGGTCCATGGAGGCTGTGCTCAGTCTCATCTGTCGTTATTCTTATCTGCCTTTTGTTCTCCGGCACGGCTTATTGTTATGCGAACTTTTCGCATTGTTAGTTGCCTAATGAATACATGATGCAGTGCCTTGGATATTTGAATCTCGGTAAAACGGGCGACCTGGTTGAATAGTTTATGATGGAAGGAAGCTGCTGGTATTGTAATAGCGATGTGTCGAGGAGCAGTGAGCATTTTAAATTACGTATCATTTTTTTTTTGAAGAGTATTAGTGAGTTTTCACGCCATGTTTCAACTATGTGAGAAAGAACAAGGTACGTCCATCAGTAATACGATGAATTTCCCTATTTATTTTGTGTGATTTTCTTTTCTTGCTTTAATTTTTCTCTCATATTTATTTAATAAATCCCCTGGTTTAAACCATTTCTTCTTTTATTTCTAATAGATGTAGTCTTGCCCTTGTTACCTGATTACAAGGGGGGGTTTTCAGCTCAGGGTTATGTATGTGCCTTGCCCGGTCGACACGATCCGGGCCTCAAATATTGTTCCCCATGAATATTACACTAAGTTATTGCTTGGATCGCTGATTTATGTAGTGATAGATGGGGAGGGTGTGGCTCAGTATTTAGGGGTTGTAGTAAGGATGTAAAGGAGAGGGCTTCTTAGTCTCTGATAAAGCCCAACTTGAGTATGGTTCCAGTGTATGGGACCCTCACTATGATTAATTGATTCAAGGGCTGGAAAAAGTCGAAAGAAAATCAGCTCGATTATTTCCGGATGATTTTCGACAATAGAGTAGAGTTACAAGAATGTAGCAAAATATGGGCTGGGAGGACTTGGGAGAGAGGAGACGAGCTTCTCGACTAAGTGGTATGTTCCGAGCTGTCAGTGGAGACATGGCGTGGAGTGTGATTAGTGGACGTATAAATATGCTTGTTGGGTTTAAGAGCTGGAGATATCACAATATGAACATAAATTTGGAAATCAAGAGGAGAAATTGGGACATATATTCGTTTATAGGAAGGGGAATAACTACCAAGGAAGATGTTCAATAAAACTCGAATTTCTTTGCAATAATTTAAGAGAAGTCTAGGAAAACAACAGATAGGGAATCTGCCACCTTTACGTCTACCCTAAATCCATTTCAGTATGGATTGATTGATTGATTTGCTGATTGATTGATTGTTTGATTGATTGATTGATTGATTGATTGATTGATTGATTGATTGATTGATTGATTGATTGATTGATTGATTGATTGATTGATTGATTGATTGATTGATTGATTGATTGATTGATTGATTGATTGATTGATTGATTGATTGATTGATATCGCACAATGATTAGATCGATGGCCCTTTATGGAGCTGAATGCTGGCCTGAAACATCGAAGCAATATGTCGGCAGGTTCAGAGATTTTAATTGCGTCTGATTAATTCGTCTGGCTCGGGGATTCGGTATTTTTCTACGTCCCAAATCTCTTCTCTTCATATTCATACAACACAACACACCTCACTACCAACCACCACAGAAACATCCCTACACATAGGGTTGGCGTCGGGAAGAACATCCTGCCATAAAATAGGGCCAATTCCACATGTGAGTCGCAGGTGGTTGTGATTATTTTTTAAAAGGAAGTATAACTAGGCAACCATCCTCGTTATAACAGTAGTCAGTATGGAAGGAATTCGACACTTCGAAAAATGAGGGTATCGGTCAAAGGAAGACAAAGGCCACGATGGCGTTGAAATGAAAGACTCCCTAACACTCGGCAACGTAATAGGGTCGGGGTCGGAAAAGAACAAGAGGTCGGATAGGAGCCTGGCCCAAGTTAGTGGAAGGAATGCCAAGCCTCAGCTAAGAGCCCCGTGGTCGCTAACCCACGCTCCAAATTTCAGATCTCGTGGGGTCCCTTTTAGTCTCCGCTTAGGACAGGTAGGGGATACCGTGGTTCTTATTCTACCACCCCCACCCACAGGGGGACATGTTCGTCACAGTTCTCAGCCGCGATCCCACAGACGTGGAAAAAGCGGTAGTATAATAATAATAATAATAATAATAATAATAATAATAATAATAATAATAATAATAATAATAATAATAATAATAATAATGTACCGGTATTAATGATGTATAAGAGAGCGTGTTAAAATGTTTATTTATTTTAAAATTAATATATAGTAGCACAGTAATAATAACAATGATATAGTATATGTAAGAGATAGTTAGAAATTAACTTTTCAAGTATTAATAAATGTTAATATTGTATCCATGTATATAAGAAACAACGTACCTAAATTATGCAATACACAACTAAACGAAAGCTCTTGCATCCTGAGATAGATCTCTTTAATCATCACTTTTTCTCCTTTTTTCATCAACGTAAATAAAAAAGTCCATTTATAGATGTTGAACAATTCAAACATAAATTATAATGTCTACTACCTGTAGTAAAAGCTATAAGAAGCAGGATATATAAGGTGAGTCTGACAAGAGTTGCCGTCCTTCCTACATGGCACGTATCGGTAATCGAGAGCGTGGTCGCCGTTAAACCGTTCCCAGTACGGCCTTAGAAATGAGGAATTGATAATCAGATTGAAAATCGGTTAGGTAAACAAAAACTTACCCCAATATTTCAAGTGTTGAAAATGATTTCCCTCAACCTGTCAACAAGCGTTGTAGCGTGTAATGATATTCCCGTTCACTGTCTGTAATTCTGCTCCATGAATCTTCAAAATTTCTATGCACATTCCATTTTAAAAAGTCTACAGAAAAAGAAAATACGCAACAAAAAATCTTAATTCGTGCCTCGGCTTCTGTAGTCATTCTAAATTTGGTGTGAACTTCGTAGTGGAAGCACTCTTCATGGCGTTTCTTGAGTACGTCTCTAGTCGAACTGCCAGATACGATTTGTTGACCTTTACCTTGGAATATCAACATTACTCTATGTAAAGTATAAATTCATGAAATTTCAGCAAACGAATAGGACCAATTGTCTAGCAAAACATAACAGGATCCCTTTCTTTATTTTCACATTTTACCATACCGTAAACTCTTGTTCAAATTTTCCTCGAAGTGGTGCAGCTTTTTTTTTTTTTTTTCAGATACATCACCAATATATCTACATTTTTCACAACATACCAGCCCTCGCTCCAGTCTTCAATATGTGACAGCATCGAGAATCAAACCGTAGCTTCAGAGGACGAAGCTAATCGTTACACTAGAGACGGGAAATAAATCTGATATTATTTTTACGTGTAACTTCATCAGCTATTGTGTACGCACAAGGAACGCCGAGTTACATCACCCCATGATGATCCGAACATTGGACTCGCTAATTTTCCTACCCTGAAAACCTAAAAGAGGGGAAGCAACCACTTGTAAGATTGCACAGCCATACACAAGGCGTGTAGCATTCGACAGAGCTCTGTGTCTGAAACGCCTCGTATAAACTCAGGAGAATAAAATGTCTGTTACAATGGGCCGAAAAATTCAAATTTAAATACTGAAAATAATATTATTTTCACCCGGACATTGAAAATGTTGGAAAATGATCGATCAAACAAACTTTTACAAATTGTGCTAAGTCGATTTTAAAAGACCCACAAAGTAATTGTAAAATTTCATCTTTCTTAGACAACGCCACACGTCTTTAATTTCGAAAATAGGAGCTTGCCGCTCTATTTTAGATGAATACCGTGAACAATGTTATTTTCACTGAATACAGAAATGAAAGTCACTCAATTTCCAGATCTCAGAATTCATAACCCTGCGTTTGTAGTTTCAAAATAATATAATGTGAATAATATATATTAACCATCACCTCAAATGATCATTGATACTCTGACGATGCGTCAGGAAATGGAATGTCACTCTCGACATGGTGTTACCAAGTATTTAGATAGCATAACATTTCTTCTACTTAACTCATAACAGACGTTGCGTCGCACAGCTCCTGGAAGAGAATGAGCACAAATTCCTCCGGAATATCTAGTTTGTGATTATCCAGTTGAAACTCTTCAACTGCAGCGTAATTGAAATAATAATTCTGGATAACTTTCCACTGGCTATGGATCTACTGTCATCCCTCAAGCCTCTCTTCATTACTACAAGTGTGTTGGGAATTTCACCTTTCAGTTATGCCAGGGAGAGACTAATCTCAAGCTACACCGCTCTACTGGTGCTTTTTGTTTACTCCATTATAATAGTGATATTAAATTTATTGGCACTGTTATATGAGGTAACTTACAGCTTTCATCCAGGCAAATTGATGATCTTGTCTTAACCTCGTGTTCACACACAACTGTGATAGTGAAAATAGTTCTTCACTTTACAAAGATTGGCAATAAATTTGAAGAAATATTGATTTTGATAGAAAATATAGATCATCTCATGAAGTATCAAAGCGATATTTTTCACAAGAAAATGTACCATTTTACGATAATCGCCTCCGGGTTCATGTTCTTGATCATCAATAATATATTGTGTCTACTTTCAGGCAAGTGAAAACGTCAGTCACTTAAATCCATTTGTAAGTGCATGTCTTTCTCTCATTGCTTTGCTACAGTATGTGATATGTGTTCTCGTCATTAACCGCAGATTTTGTATATTAAATCAAGCAATGTTGAACAGTCTTCATAAATATCAAATCCTGGGGAAGAAACCTCAAGAAACTCTCCAGTTTCTTACCGTCCAGGGAACTGAAATGAACATTAGTAAAAAGTATTGATGTTTTACGAAGTTCTCTAACAAACAGGAAGCATTAGGATAATATTAGTACTGATTATTTGGAACTCTGTAGAGCTGGACGACTTGTGAGTAGTGCCTTTTTCCTAACCACGAATATTTCAGGCAAATACTTGAAGATAAACATTGAAACCGTGATTGGCTGAATAAGCAAGTGATAATAATAATAATAATAATAATAATAATAATAATAATAATAATAATGAGAAGAAGAAGAATAATAATAAGAAAAAAATTTGTTCCGAGGTATCTGTGGAACAGCAGAGGTGAAAGAAGGTGCTGGGATGAATAGGTCTCAACTTACGAAATTAAAGTTAATTTAAAATTTAACAAAGGTTATATTTTGTTTTCAAGATCAAGAAATAACAAGTATAACAGGTACGCAGTAGCATATCAACAAATTAAGAATGTACAATTGCAATTTGTTAATGGATTTGGGCTTCAAGCCCCCAGACACGCAATCATTGAGCAATGAGCCCAACTTTACATATGAACAACGTTCAACAAAGGGGCAGAAAACCCCAACCATGCCAAGGAGCACTAGCTCCCAATTACCCAGTAAAGCCTGCTCGAGGCACACAGAAACCAAATTTAAGAAAGAGCAACCCGCTCTCAAAGTTCAAGCCAATTCAAAGGCCACACCAAACTCCACTTTCAAGCTGCCCTCCAGGCACACAAGAACAGGGGTAAAAATACCCAACCTACTGAGGCCTATTCACTAAAGAAACAGGACAATTACGTGGCCCCAAAATACCAACTTGAGTGGAGGCGTAACTTGCACTCCTAACACACCTTTTTAAAACCTATTTGGCACTAGGCTGCTTATGCAAGGGCTAATCTCATACTACGGAGGTGACACGATAGGAAAACTTTATTACATTACAAAGAGAAGGGTAACTGTTATGAAAACGTAGTCACCTCAAAACACTATGAGTGGGAGCTCGAGAGGGTTAGGCACTCTCTACCCCAATTTGTAGTTAAAGTGACAGAATTTATATCAAGTGTCTTTTACATTTTAAAGGAAAGTTACATGATAAAAGTTTCGAACCTGCCCCGAGGGTTAAACTGCTGAGCTAGCAAGAAAATAAGTTATTAAAAGGCCATTACCTTATGGATGAACTGCTGCCCGAAGAAAGAGGCGCTTCCAGCCCCCTGCTACATAATCACACTAGGATAGATGTTACTGAAGTGGCCAGGAGACCAGAAAATCAGCAGTTTATATACCCTCGTGGAAAATTCGAGACGTTTCATGAATGATTACAACCCGCCCACAAAACTTTATTGGATAACAGCAAAAACTAATACACCAGACGAAGAAGAAACACCTTATTGGTGGAAAATTAATTACAGAAATTCCTCATTGGTCAAATTCAAAACTGGCGGAGAGAGAAGGGTTATACTGCCAACCCAAACAATGACTGAAAGAAATTTAACAAAGAACAAACTTATGAATACCAAATTTCTTCAAAAACAAGGTTCCTTCACTTCGCACTAGGGTGCACAATTGTAGTTCTTCAGTAGTGCCATTTAGAAGAGAATGTTCACACTTCTTACTACAGAGCAAACAAATATAAATCGAAAAAGATACAGTTCAGAACTCTTCAAAATTTACAATAGCGACATCTTCAGAGAAATCTTAGAATTAATGTGGTTGTTAAAGTTCAGGCTTTCTCCAGTAGAGGAGTTTCAACTGGCGCAATGTTTGAATTAGCGGCGTGGAGGTGTACCGCCCGGTACAATAATAATAATAATAAATAATGAAATTTAAACCTTGGTAAAAAAGTTAAGATCCAACAAAGCATCGCAGCACAAAATGTAAACAAACAGGTTAGGAAACATGACAACCACAGAATGGATGTGGAACGCGGCATGGAACCCGGAGAAGAGATTGAATACAGCTTTTTCCTATGAAAGAAAACAGAGGGTATCTGCCCTTGGAATAAAAATGTATTTTAAAAAAGAGACAAAATCAAGGACTCAGAATTAAAAGACCTTTGCAAAGAGAAATTAAGGAGTTATTAAGCATGCCTGCAGACATGCGCAGTTCACTAAGAGAAATTTAATTGCTAAATTTAATCCTGGGGCCGATGACCTTAGATGTTAGGCCCCTTTAAACAACAAGCATCATCATCATCAAATTTAATCCTATAGAAACACAAATCAGACGATACATGTCGACTAAAATGAGGGCTAGTCCCATTCTACACAAATATAGAAATACAGTAAACTTGCACCATTCTCTAAAACGCTTCAGGTAATGTGTACAGATTTTGTGTTTATGTAAGGTGAAAAAGAAATACCGGGAGGCAAACCCGATAGATAATTACAACATAATACGAAGGTTAAGAAAAAATGGTATGTTCTCCAAACAAGGTGAGAATCTAAGTCATTTCGACAAATTTAGCTGTGAAAGTGAAACTCGAGGGCAAATTATTGCGTAACGAAAAGATAAATTATCACATTTGAATGAAGTTAAAAACCGAAATAAACGTAGGCCTAGGTCTGGGTCCCTGAAAATAACCCTCAATCAGCCACTTTTGTTTCCATTTCTCGAATACTGCGATACAGTTTTTATTGATATTAACAATGAGCGAGGTATGAGACTGCAACGTTCCCAAAGTGCATGTACCAAGTATGCATTTGACATACGTCCTTAAGCCCACATATTCCCATACTATAGATAGTTATCTTGGTTACGACTGAACGACAAACGTAGACTCCATGCAACTACTTTGGTGTGTCAAATGCTTTCTGAAAACACTCCTCCTTACGTCTACAAGATTTCGCTGCCTAAGTGCACTACTCCTATTCATTACCCAGTCAGGCTGTACGCCAGAAATTCCCGTACATCGAACTGCAACCTACAACGTACCGTTCACGTTCACCGCCTCGAGGCGGTGGAATGAACTCCCCAATGCCTTCAGACACGCTAATCTAAGACAAAGTTTAAAATCCTGTTGAGTGTGAATGGGATGCAGAATGAGAACAAATATGGTTGTTTATTGTAACGTGTTGCAGAATGTAGTTGCGATCTGTACTTTAGATTATAAAGATTTATTAGATTTAGGTTAGGCCATTTCCGTTTGTATAATGTTCATATATATTAAAATATAAATTGTTGAAAGTTTTGAATTGTAAAATTGTAAAAATTATATTGTAAATTAGGTACTCATTTATATATAAGGGCTGATAAGCAAAGAGGGAGACTGGTTTTTTTTCCTGTAGCTTCCGTGTTAGTTTCCTATCTGCAACATAAGTATTTGAAAAGAGTGGGTTTTTATGTACATGTCCGTAGGTGGCAGCACTCTCGTATCGGTAGGTTGGTAGTAATGCTGTATTGTGCAGACGCTACTTGCATTTTGCATACCAGACAATAGAGGTGCCGCGAAAGGAGCAGTACAGTGCCATCAAATTCGGTTTTCGTTTAAACCATGCAGCCACTGAAACTTACGGAAATCTGAAGCATCATTATGATCATGAAGAAAAACAAGCCAGCACAGTGTGGAAATCGCCAATAAAAGGCAAAAGTTATTCCATCTGCAGGGAAAGTGATGGTGATCACATTTTTTGACTGTAATGGAATGATTTACCAGCATGCAGTTCCCCTTCACACTACTGTTATTACACGTCAGTACTGGCTACACTGAGGAACCACATTGCTAAGAAACGACCGGAGCTTTCTCGGACTGGGTAGCGACTTTATCATGGCAACCAGATTCTGGCTCGATTCAACATTACCTGTGTACCACATCCTCCTTATAGCCCTGATCCTGTACCCTGTGATTTTTCAATTCCCAACACTAAAGGCAAATCTTAGGGGCATTCGATTTCAGAACTATGAAGCAGTGCTCAAGGAAAATGAGGCGATTCTCAAGGACCTGACAAAGAATGGTCCGCAGCATGTGTTAGAGGACTGGCAGAAACGTTATAAAAAGTGCATTCAAGAAGGAGGGGACCACTTTGAAAAATATCATGTAAACATTGAAATGGAGTAATAAAAATCTGTGAAAAGAAATCAGTCTCAGTTTTTGTTTATCATCCTTCGTACATGAAGGGTTTAAGTGTGAGAAAGTGCCAGGTGATTAAAGTTGACATATTATTAAGTAGGTTTAAAAAACGGTCAGTATTTGAGTTAAGTTGATAGTTTCTTTAAATTCCTAGATACGACCATGAATGTTATCAGTTTGCAATTACTGAGCTACACTCAGAGTTACAATTGCAATATTCGTTACAGATATTAATCACAAACCAACAGATTTTAAATAGAGAGTACGTATGGAACTCCAACGTGATCCATAAGATTAGTCGCCCCTGAATTGACCGACCAAGTGCAACAGGCATGGAACTCCATCCCAAAAGCTGACATCCGGCACAATGCATGCACGTTTGAATGCCTTCATTCAACAGTCAGGCGATTACACCGGTTATTAATGAACCAGCATGGCACATTTGCGATGGCCTTTCTTGCGTGAGTAGTATAATAGGAGAGTTCAGCCGCCTCCTCCCGCGGGAAATTTGAATTCTGGCGGGAAATTTGAATTCTGGCGGGAAATTTGAATTTTGGCGGGAGATTTGAATTTTGGCGCGAGATTTGAATTTGTAAACAAAGCCACGTGCTTTTTGACAGCTGTCATCGACAACAACGCATCGCTAACCTCACTGCAGCCATCTTGACGGGCCTAAACCTCAGGAGTGCCAACTTAAACTAACTAGCGTGAGGTAAACAAAGCCACGTGTTTTTTGAGAGCCACGTGCATTTTGACAGACAACAAAGCATCGCTAACCTCAGTACTGCGATCTTGACGGGCCTAAACCTTAGTGGTACCAACTTAACCTAACTAGCTTGTGGTAAACAAAGCCACGTGCTTTTTGACAGCCACGTGCTTGTTTGACAGCTGTCATCCGCCATCTTTAAACCACAGAGCACTGTGCTGCCCTCTTTATCGTAGTAGATGTAAAATTCGTCACCTGTCATCGGCAGTGCTGCCATCTTGGCGGGCCTAAACCTTAGTGCTACCAACTCAACCTCACTAGCGTGAGATAAACAAATCCACGTGCAGCTGTCATCCGCCATCTTTAATCTATAGAGCACAGTGCTGCCCTCTTTAGCTACTTACCTTTGAAATGTGTCCGGCTGTAAAACAATAGTTCGTGATACAGTGATTTAAAATCTAAGAAGAGCATCTACCTGTAAAACCCCGATTCTCGTGTTAGAAGTTGTAAAACAGATTCTTAATCCGAGTTCTTTGACGTCAGGAAGGGCACCCGGTCGAAAACAATAGTGTATGATGTAAGAGGCTAGATACTGCCAGTTTTGCGTCAGGAAGGGCAACTAGTCTTAAAACAAATTCTTGCGATTTAAAATCTTAGTTTTGCGTCAGGAAGGGCATCCAGGTGTAAAACAATAGTTCGTGATACAGCGATTTAAAATCTAAGAAGTGCATCTAGCTGTAAAACCCCGATCCTCGTGTTAGAAGTTGTAAAACAGTTTCTTAATCCTAGTTCTTTGACGTCAGGAAGGGCAACCGGTCGAAAACAATAGTGTATGATGTAAGAGGCTAGATACTGCCAGTTTTGCGTCAGGAAGGGCAACTAGTCTTAAAACAAATTCTTGCGATTTAAAATTATAGTTTTGCGTCAGGAAGGGCATCCGGCTGTAAAACAATAGTTCACGATACAGCGATTTAAAATCTAAGAAGTGCATCTAGCTGTAAAACCCCGATTCTCGTGTTAGAAGTTGTAAAACAGATTCTTAATCCTAGTTCTTTGACGTCAGGAAGGGCAACCGGTCGAAAACAATAGTGTATGATGTAAGAGGCTAGATACTGCCAGTTTTGTGTCAGGAAGGGCAACTAGTCTTAAAACAAATTCTTGCGATTTAAAATCTTAGTTTTGCGTTAGGAAGGGCAACCGGCTGTAAAACAATAGTTCGCTATACAGCGATTTAAAATCTAAGAAGAGCATCTAGCTGTAAATCCCCGATTCTCGTGTTAGAAGTTGTAAAACAGATTCTTAATCCGAGTTCTTTGACGTCAGGAAGGGCAACCGGTCGAAAACAATAGTGTATGATGTAAGAGGCTAGATACTGCCAGTTTTGCGTCAGGAAGGGCAACTAGTCTTAAAACAAATTCTTGCGATTTAAAATCTTAGTTTTGCGTCAGGAAGGGCATCCGGCTGTAAAACAATAGTTCACGATACAGCGATTTAAAATCTAAGAAGAGCATCTAGCTGTAAACCCCCGATCCTCGTGTTAGAAGTTGTAAAACAGTTTCTTAATCCTAGTTCTTTGACGTCAGGAAGGGCAACCGGTCGAAAACAATAGTGTATGATGTAAGAGGCTAGATACTGCCAGTTTTGCGTCAGGAAGGGCAACTAGTCTTAAAACAAATTCTTGCGATTTAAAATCTTAGTTTTGCGTCAGGAAGGGTATCCGGCTGTAAAAAAATAGTTCACGATACAGCGATTTAAAATCTAAGAAGAGCATCTAGCTGTAAATCCCCGATTCTCGTGTTAGAAGTTGTAAAACAGATTCTTAATCCGAGTTCTTTGACGTCAGGAAGGGCAACCGGTCGAAAACAATAGTGTATGATGTAAGAGGCTAGATACCGCCAGTTTTGCGTCAGGAAGGGCAACTAGTCTTAAAACAAATTCTTGCGATTTAAAATCTTAGTTTTGCGTCAGGAAGGGCATCCGGCTGTAAAACAATAGTTCGTGATACAGTGATTTAAAATCTAAGAAGAGCATCTAGCTGTAAATCCCCGATACTCGTGTTAGAAGTTGTAAAACAGATTCTTAATCCGAGTTCTTTGACGTCAGGAAGGGCAACCGGTCGAAAACAATAATGTATGATGTAAGAGGCTAGATACTGCCAGTTTTGTGTCAGGAAGGGCAACCAGTCTTAAAACAAATTCTTGCGATTTAAAATCTTAGTTTTGCGTCAGGAAGAGCATCCGGCTGTAAAACAATAGTTCGCTATACAGCGATTTAAAATCTAAGAAGAGCATCTAGCTGTAAACCCCCGATCCTCGTGTTAGAAGTTGTAAAACAGTTTCTTAATCCTAGTTCTTTGACGTCAGGAAGGGCAACCGGTCGAAAACAATAGTGTATGATGTAAGAGGCTAGATACTGCCAGTTTTGCGTCAGGAAGGGCAACTAGTCTTAAAACAAATTCTTGCGATTTAAAATTATAGTTTTGCGTCAGGAAGGGCATCCGGCTGTAAAACAATAGTTCACGATACAGCGATTTAAAATCTAAGAAGTGCATCTAGCTGTAAAACCCCGATTCTCGTGTTAGAAGTTGTAAAACAGATTCTTAATCCTAGTTCTTTGACGTCAGGAAGGGCAACCGGTCGAAAACAATAGTGTATGATGTAAGAGGCTAGATACTGCCAGTTTTGTGTCAGGAAGGGCAACTAGTCTTAAAACAAATTCTTGCGATTTAAAATCTTAGTTTTGCGTTAGGAAGGGCAACCGGCTGTAAAACAATAGTTCGCTATACAGCGATTTAAAATCTAAGAAGAGCATCTAGCTGTAAATCCCCGATTCTCGTGTTAGAAGTTGTAAAACAGATTCTTAATCCGAGTTCTTTGACGTCAGGAAGGGCAACCGGTCGAAAACAATAGTGTATGATGTAAGAGGCTAGATACTGCCAGTTTTGCGTCAGGAAGGGCAACTAGTCTTAAAACAAATTCTTGCGATTTAAAATCTTAGTTTTGCGTCAGGAAGGGCATCCGGCTGTAAAACAATAGTTCACGATACAGCGATTTAAAATCTAAGAAGAGCATCTAGCTGTAAACCCCCGATCCTCGTGTTAGAAGTTGTAAAACAGTTTCTTAATCCTAGTTCTTTGACGTCAGGAAGGGCAACCGGTCGAAAACAATAGTGTATGATGTAAGAGGCTAGATACTGCCAGTTTTGCGTCAGGAAGGGCAACTAGTCTTAAAACAAATTCTTGCGATTTAAAATCTTAGTTTTGCGTCAGGAAGGGTATCCGGCTGTAAAAAAATAGTTCACGATACAGCGATTTAAAATCTAAGAAGAACATCTAGCTGTAAATCCCCGATTCTCGTGTTAGAAGTTGTAAAACAGATTCTTAATCCGAGTTCTTTGACGTCAGGAAGGGCAACCGGTCGAAAACAATAGTGTATGATGTAAGAGGCTAGATACCGCCAGTTTTGCGTCAGGATGGGCAACTAGTCTTAAAACAAATTCTTGCGATTTAAAATCTTAGTTTTGCGTCAGGAAGGGCATCCGGCTGTAAAACAATAGTTCGTGATACAGTGATTTAAAATCTAAGAAGAGCATCTAGCTGTAAATCCCCGATACTCGTGTTAGAAGTTGTAAAACAGATTCTTAATCCGAGTTCTTTGACGTCAGGAAGGGCAACCGGTCGATAACAATAATGTATGATGTAAGAGGCTAGATACTGCCAGTTTTGTGTCAGGAAGGGCAACCAGTCTTGAAACAAATTCTTGCGATTTAAAATCTTAGTTTTGCGTCAGGAAGGGCATCCGGCTGTAAAACAATAGTTCGTTATACAGCGATTTAAAATCTAAGAAGTGCATCTAGCTGTAAATCCCCGATTCTCGTGTTAGAAGTTGTAAAACAGATTCTTAATCCGAGTTCTTTGACGTCAAGAAGGGCAGCAGTCGAAAACAATAGTGTATGATGCAAGAGCTTAGATACTACCAGTTTTGCGTGAGGAAGGGCAACTAGTCTTGAAACAAAACATATTCTTAATCCTAGTTCTTTGACGTCAGGAAGGGCAACCGGTCGAAAACAATAGTATATGATGTAAGAGGCTAGATACTGCTAGTTTTGTGTCAGGAAGGGTAACTAGTCTTAAAACAAATTCTTGCGATTTAAAATCTTACTTTTGCGTCAGGAAGGGCATCCGGCTGTAAAACAATAGTTCGTGATACAGCGATTTAAAATCTAAGAAGAGCATCTAGCTGTAAATCCCCGATTCTCGTGTTAGAAGTTGTAAAACAGATTCTTAATCCTAGTTCTTTGACGTCAGGAAGGGCAACCGGTCGAAAACAATAGTGTATGATGTAAGAGGGTAGATACTGCCAGTTTTGCGTCAGGAAGGGCAACTAGTCTTATAAACAAATTCTTGCGATTAAAAATCTTAGTTTTGCGTCAGGAAGGGTATCCGGCTGTAAAACAATAGTTCACGATACAGCGATTTAAAATCTAAGAAGAGCATGTAGCTGTAAAACCCCGATTCTCGTGTTAGAAGTTGTAAAACAGATTCTTAATCCGAGTTCTTTGACGTCAGGAAGGGCAACCGGTCGAAAACAATAGTGTATGATGTAAGAAGCTAGATACTGCTAGTTTTGCGTCAGCAAGGGCAACTAGTCTTAAAAGAAATTCTTGCGATTTAAAATCTTAGTTTTGCGTCAGGAAGGGCATCCGGCTGTAAAACAATAGTTCACGATACAGCGATTTAAAATCTAAGAAGAGCATCTAGCTGTAAATCCCCGATTCTCGTGTTAGAAGTCGTAAAACAGATTCTTAATCCGAGTTCTTTGACGTCAGGAAGGGCAACCGGTCGAAAACAATAGTGTATGATGTAAGAGGCTAGATACTGCTAGTTTTGCGTCAGGAAGGGCAACTAGTCTTAAAACAAATTCTTGCGATTTAAAATCTTAGTTTTGCGTCAGGAAGGGCAACCGGTCGAAAACAATAGTGTATGATGTAAGAGGCTAGATACTGCTATTTAAAATCGTAGGAAGGTATCCAGCTGTAAAGCGGATTCTTGTGATTTAAAATCTCGCGTCAGGAAGGGCAACCGGTCGTAAAACAAATACTCGCGTTTTAAACTCCTGCGTCAGGAGGAGGCACTCGGCTGTAAAACATATTTTTAATCCCGGTCCTGCTACGTTAGGAACCACATCTAGCTGTAAAAACAGGAGCTACAAACATTTACAGTTTTAAGCTTTAGGAACGGGTTATGGGTGACATTTTCTGTTCTACTACATAGAACACTATCTTTGAAGTTGTATCGGCGCAGTCTGAAGCGAGGTGCGGAATGTATGTGTTAGGTGAAATTGTACACTCGGCTTCCGGCTGCACTAACCTTGAACGAAGACACGGTGTGCTGATAAGCAACTTGTAACTCATAGAACGTCTTATTGCTAGATTATAAGCGTATTAAGGTTGTAAAATATTCTGTTCTGTAAAACTGAAATAGTCCTCCTCTGTGGTGTAGTAGTTAGTGTGATTAGCTCCTACCCCCGGAGGCCCGAGTTCGATTCCCTGCTCTGCCACGGAATGTGTAGCATTTAGCCTATGTAAGTTCCTAACGTAAAATATCATGTTTGTACGGAGAGGTTAAAACACAGTGCCAGCATATAGCCTACTCCTATCGAAAGAGCCTGCACGGCGCCGGCATGTGGGCTTCTCCTGATGAAGGAGCCTGTACAAGGTTTAACACCCGCCATCAACAGCCCTTACTTAATACTAGCTTTTTTTTGCACACCCTCGAAACTACCTAAGAATGTAAAATACTACCGTAGGGAGAGGGTAAAACTCGGTGCCAGCACATAGCCTACTCCTACCGAAGAAGCCTGCACACAGCTTAACGCCTCCATCCGACAAATGAATCACCCTCAACACTCTTGTACTCACAATCAGTTTCGGGGAAGCCTGCACAAGGTTTAACACCCCCATCAACAGCCCTTACTTAATGCTGGCTTTTTGCACGCCCTCAGCCTGCACACAGCTTATCACCTCCATCCGACAGATGAATCACTATCAAGATCTTGTACTCACAATCATTTTCGAAGGAGTCTGTACAAGGTTTAACGTCCCCATCAACAGCCCTTACTTTATGCTGGCTCTTTGCACGCCCTCAAAACTACCTGAGAATGTAATATGCAACAGTAGGATCACCCCCATCCGACAAATGAATCACCATCAACACGGGTTTTACAGCTAGATGCACTTCTTAGATTTTAAATCGCTGTATCACGAACTATTGTTTTACAGCCGGATGCCCTTCCTGACGCAAAACTAAGATTTTAAATCGCAAGAATTTGTTTTAAGACTAGTTGCCCTTCCTGATGCAAAACTGGCAGTATCTAACCTCTTACATCATACACTATTGTTTTCGACCGGTTGCCCTTCCTGACGTCAAAGAACTCGGATTAAGAATCTGTTTTACAACTTTTAACACGAGAATCGGTGTTTTACAGCTAGATGCACTTCTTAGATTTTAAAACGCTGTATCGTGAACTATTGTTTTACAGCCGGATACCCTTCCTGACGCAAAACTAAGATTTTAAATCGCAAGAATTTGTTTTAAGACTAGTTGCCCTTCCTGACGCAAAACTAGCAGTATCTAGCCTCTTACATCATACACTATTGTTTTCGACCGGTTGCCCTTCCTGACGTCAAAGAACTCGGATTAAGAATCTGTTTTACAACTTCTAACACGAGAATCGGGGTTTTACAGCTAGATGCTCTTCTTAGATTTTAAATCGCTGTATCGTGAACTATTGTTTTACAACCGGATGCCCTTCCTGACGCAAAACTAAGATTTTAAATCGCAAGAATTTGTTTTTAAGACTAGTCGCCCTTCCTGACGCAAAACTGGCAGTATCTAGCCTCTTACATCATACACTATTGTTTTCGACCGGTTGCCCTTCCTGACGTCAAAGAACTTGGATTAAGAATCTGTTTTACAACTTCTAACACGAGAATCGGGGTTTTACAGCTAGATGCACTTCTTAGATTTTAAATCGCTGTATCACGAACTATTGTTTTACAGCCGGATGCCCTTCCTGACGCAAAACTAAGATTTTAAATCGCAAGAATTTGTTTTAAGACTAGTTGCCCTTCCTGACGCAAAACTAGCAGTATCTAACCTCTTACATCATACACTATTGTTTCCGACCGGTTGCCCTTCCTGACGTCAAAGAACTCGGATTAAGAATCTGTTTTACAACTTCTAACACGAGAATCGGGGTTTTACAGCTAGATGCTCTTCTAAGATTTTAAATCACTGTATCACGAACTGTTGTTTTACAGCCGGATGCCCTTCCTGACGCAAAACTAAGATTTTAAATCGCAAGAATTTGTTTTAAGACTAGTTGCCCTTCCTGCCTCAAAAGTGGCAGTATCTAGCCTCTTACATCATACACTATTGTTTTTGACCGGTTGCCCTTCCTGACGTCAAAGAACTCGGATTAAGAATCTGTTTTACAACTTCTAACACGAGAATCGGGGATTTACAGCTAGATGCTCCTCTTAGATTTTAAATCGCTGTATCATGAACTATTGTTTTACAGCCGGATGCCCTTCCTGACGCAAAACAAAGATTTTAAATCAGAAGAATTTGTTTTAAGACTAGTTGCCCTTCCTGACGCAAAACTAGCAGTATCTAGCCTCTTACATCATACACTATTGTTTTCGACCGGTTGCCCTTCCTGACGTCAAAGAACTGGGATTAAGAATGTTTTACAACAAGTTGCTCTTTCTAACATGAAAATCGGGGATTTAGAGCTAGATGCTCGCCGGATGCCCTTCCTGACGGCATAAGTTGCTAGGATTTGAATCGCGGTATCCATCATTGTGTCTGACTTGCAAGCTCACGCGTATTTTTTATATTTTTTTGCTGAGATATCATGCTACTTCCGTTCGCCAGTTATAGCGGAAACTCGCAGTACTGCGTCTATTTCGTCTTACAACTTGGAGGAGACAACATGTGTACATATAATTTATGATCTTTCACCCCCAATATTTTTTAAAAAAAACATGTAAGAATGTAGTATCTCGCAACATTCTTATCCGTGTGTGTATCAGTGTTCTAGTCGTGTTGCAATTACTAAGCGAGTGACCCGAGCGAGTTGGCTACGCAGTGTGCTTTCTTGATTTTTGTATGACATATATCAGTGTATTTGCAATTACTAAGCGTCTTAGCAGTGCGATGAACGAGTTAGCTACGCGGTATAGATTTTTTATTTTCGTACTAAGCAAATCATTTGAAGTGTTGCCGAGTTAGCTATGCGATATGTGCACAGTGTGTTTTTGATTTTCATACTAGGCAAGTGATAGGCGAGATAGCTATGCGATATGTGCACAGTGCGTGTTTTACACTAAGTAAATCATTGAAGTTGTACTTTTGCTCTGAACACATCAAACAATTTTCTTACAGTGTTCGATTCTAGTCTTCCTATGCTTCAATCTAATTTTCTTAGAACAAAGGTATCCCCTAACATGTTATATCGGATCACATGTTAAGGTTAACGACATCGAGTGCAGTGTTCGATTCTAGTCTTGTTATGTTTCAATCTAATTTTCTTAGAACAAAGGTATCCCCTAACATGTTGTACAGTGTTCGGTTCTACTTGTTTAGTGATCTGAACACATCAATCAATGTTCTGATCACATGTTGTATCGAGTGCAGTGTTCGATTCTAGTCTTGTTATGTTTCAATCTGATCTTCTTAGAACAAAGGTATCCCCTAACATGTTGTACAGTGTTCGGTTCTACTTGTTTAGTGATCTGAACACATCAATCAATGTTCTGATCACATGTTGTATCGAGTGCAGTGTTCGATTCTAGTCTTGTTATGTTTCAATCTGATCTTCTTAGAAGAAAGGTATCCCCTAACATGTTGTACAGTGTTCGGTTCTACTTGTTTGGTGATCTGAACACATCGATGAATGTTCTGATCACATGTTAAGGTTAACGACATCGAGTGCAGTGTTCGATTCTAGTCTTGTTATGTTTCAATCTAATTTTCTTAGAACAAAGGTATCCCCTAACATGTTGTACAGTGTTCGGTTCTACTTGTTTAGTGATCTGAACACATCAATCAATGTTCTGTTCACATGTTTTATCGAGTGCAGTGTTCAATTCTAGTCTTGTTATGTTTCAATCTGATCTTCTTAGAACAAAGGTATCCCCTAACATGTTGTACAGCGTTCGATTCTACTTATGTAGTGTTCTGAACACACCAAACAATGTTTTAATCACATGTTGAAGTTAACGACATCGAGTACAGTGTTCGATTCTAGTCTTGATCACTTATTTTGTGTTCTGAACACATCAATAAATGTTCTGGCTGTCTCATAAGGAGCTATGTATAACCGCCATCTTGCGTCCGCCATCTTGCGCAAGCATCCTTAGGGAGTCTCTAGCCATCTTGTGCAAGGATCTTTAAGCCGCCTCATAAGAGCAACCACCATCTTGCGCAAGCATCCCTAGGGTGTCTCATAAGGAGCCTTGTATAACCGCCATCTTGCGCAAGCATCCCAAGGGAGTCTCATAAGAAACTATGTATAGCGATCATCTCGCATAAGCACCTTTAAGGAGTCATGTATAGCCACCATCTTGTGCAATTAGCGTCGAGAGATGGCTGCTGTAGAATTTTTCTTTTTAATTATCCGCCACCATTTTTCAACTAAAGAGTGTAGCACTGAGGTTTGCGATGTAAGATGGCGGATGACAGCTGACAAAAAGCGCGTGAGTTTGTTTACTAAACACGAGCACGTGGAATTTGACGCCACCACAGTTCAACTTAAGATGGCAACACGGTGCTCTCTTGATTAAAGATGGCGGATGACAGCTAACAGAACTTTTCAAATTACCCGCTACTACAGAGAGCAGCACGGTGCTCTGTGGATTAAAGATGGCGGATGACAGCTGACGAAATTACCCGCAGCACAGTGCTCTATTGATTAAAGAAGGCGGACGACAGCTGTCAAAAAAGCACGTGGCTTTTTTTACTAAACAAGAGCACGTGGAATTTGCCGCCACCACATTTCAAAGGTATCTAGCTAAAGAGTACAGCACTGAGGTTTGTGATGCAAGATGGCGGATGACAGCTGTCAAAAAGCACGTGGAATTTGTCACCACCACATAGAGGGCAGCACGGTGCTCTCTGGCGGTTGACAGCTGTCAGAAAAGCACATGGGTTTGTTTCCAAACACGAGCACGTAGAATTTACCACCACCATATAGAGGGCAGCACGGTGCTCTCTAGATTAAAGATGGCGGATGATAGCTGCACGTGGCTTTGTTTCCAAACAGGAGCATAAAGAATTTTTCAAATTGCCGCCACTACATTTCAAACTAAAGAGTGCAGCACTGAGGTTTGCGATGCAAGATGGCGGATGACAGCTGTGACGTACCACATTTCAAAGGTAAGTAGCTAAAGAGGGCAGCACGGTGCTCTCTGGATTAAAGATGGTGGTTGACAGCTGCACGTGGCTTTGTTTCCAAACAAGAGCACGTGGAATTTGCCGCCACTACATTTCAAGCTAAAGAGTGCAGCACTGAGGTTTGCGATGCAAGATGGCGGATGACAGCTGTGACGTACCACATTTCAAAGGTAAGTAGCTAAAGAGAGCAGCACGGTGCTCTCTGGATTAAAGATGGCGGATGACAGCTGCACGTGGCTTTGTTTCCAAACAAGAGCACGTGGAATTTTCCGCCACCACATTTCAAACTAAGGAGTGCAGCAGTGAGGTTTGTGATGCAAGATGGCGGATGACAGCTGTGACGTACCACATTTCAAAGGTAAGTAGTTAAAGAGGGCAGCACTGTGCTCTATGGATTAAAGATGGAGGATGACAGCTGCACATGGATTTGTTTATCTCACGCTAGTGAGGTTAAGTTGGTAGCACTTAGGTTTAGGCCCGCCAAGATGGCAGCACTGCCGATGACAGGTGACGAATTTGCGGCTACTACGATAAAGAGGGCAGCACAGTGCTCTGTGGTTTAAAGATGGGGGATGACAGCTGTCAAATGAGCACGTGGCTGTCAAAAAGCACGTGGCTTTGTTTACCACACGCTAGTTAGGTTAAGTTGGTACCACTAAGGTTTAGGCCCGTCAAGATGGCAGTACTGAGGTTAGCGATGCGTTGTTGTCTGTCAAAAAGCATGTGGCTGTCAAAAAACACGTGGCTTTGTTTACCTCGCGCTAGTTAGTTTAAGTTGGCACTACTGAGGTTTAGGCCCGTCAAGATGGCAGTACTGAGGTTAGCGATGCGTTGTTGTCTGTCAAAAAGCACGTGGCTGTCAAAAAACACGTGGCTTTGTTTACCTCACGCTAGTTAGGTTAAGTTGGCACTACTGAGGTTTAGGCCCGTCAAGATGGCAGCAGTGAGGTTAGCGATGCGTTGTTGTCGATGACTGCTGTCAAAAAGCACGTGGCTTTGTTTACAAATTCAAATCTCGCGCCAAAATTCAAATCTCCCTCCAAAATTCAAATCTCCCGCCAAAATTCAAATTTCCCGCCAGAATTCAAATTTCCCGCGGGAGGAGGCGGCCGAACCATCCAATTATACTACTTGCGTGGATATTAACCTGTAGTCTTGTACCTTAATCAATTAAATATGTTAACTGGACAAATATTTGTATTGCCAAAATTTCCGTATTCTGCAATCCTTATTTCATGGTGTTTGAATTTTTTTCCGCTAGCGTATGTTACTTGTTGTCAGTTTAAAGTAAGTTACTCGTGATATTTCCTTTCAATTACATCAGTTGTGATATAGACATTAGTCTTCTATATCAATATTATGACTATGTTTAATCCCACATTTTACTGGAATTAAACCGAATTACAGGAAGTAGTTCATTGATAGTTCGCTTCACTTGAGTGCTGTGTAATTCGCTGTGCTTTGTAATATCCAAACTTTTGCAAAATGATGATGGATTGTCAACAGACGAAGCAAATATTTTTATCTCAAGGTAATGTTTAAAAAGTTACGAGTAATATAGTAGTTCACAAAGTTAAGCCAATGGCCGTAGCCGTGTTGAAACACCGGATCCCGTGAGATCTCCGAGGTTAGGCAACATTGGGCGTGGTCGGGAGTTGGATGGGTTGCCACGCGCTGTTGGGGGGGGGGGGTAAAGGAATGGAGGAGTGGAAAGGAACTGGCCACCCTACCGCACGTAAAACTTCGGCTCAGGAACACCTCTGCGGAGGTTTGGACCTGCCTTCGGGCAGAATAACCCTTTCCTTCACAAAGTTAAGACCGTCGGATTAATATTTGACCACCGAGCTCGATAGCTGCAGTCGCTTAAGTGCGGCCAGTATCCAGTAATCGGGAGATCGTGGGTTCGAGCCCCACTGTCGGCAGCTCTGAAGATGGTTTTCCGTGGTTTCCCATTTTCACACCAGGCAAATGCCGGGGCTGTACCTTAATTAAGGCCACGGCCGCTTCCTTCCACTTCCTAGGCCTTTCCTATCCCATCGTCGCAACAAGACGTATCTCTGTCGGCGCGACGTAAAACAAATAGCAAAAAAAAAATTTGACTGAAGTATTAAATTAAAACCTTTTTTTTTTTCAAGTTGCTTTACGTCTCACCGACACAGACAGGTCTTACGGCGACGATGGGATGGGAAAGGGCTAGGAATGGGAAGGAAGCGGCCGTGGCTTTAATTAAGGTACTGTCCCAACATTTGCCTGGTGTGAAAATGGAAGACCACGGAAAACCATCTTCAGGGCTGTAGACAGTGGGGTTCGAACCCACTATCCCCCGATTACTGGATATTGGCCGCGCTTAAGCGACTGCAGCTATCGAGCTCGGCGGATCAAAAACTAGAAGTAAGGCAATGTTTTGTCCATCTTCTTTGAGTCTAATAGTTTTCACACCCTGTAAAACAATCCAACAAAGTAGCACAATTAGCGAAAATATAATTGCACATAACATACGCATTAATATTTCATTCAGAAAAAAGTAATGATAACGGGGAAAAATCAACACAATAGAGGTTTATATTCTGATGGCGTGTGTAAAGCCTGAAATTAACATGTAGACTGAGCGATAGATTCTTTACAATAGTCAGGGTCGCTCTTAAGACTTCTTGAGACAGCAGGACAGAAGAGAAGTGATCAGTAACGATCTACTCCCAATAAAGAGTGAAAAAATTGAAGGCTTTCAATAACTCTGCTTTCACCGCAAACACAACGGTTTAAATAATCTTATAGCACATCTCACATTCGAAAAGTTAGAGAATATCATTCTAACATTCGATCGCTTGAACACAATGGGATATATAAACACAATGAAAGCATGAAAGACCAACAAAATAATTGGCAGTTCCATTCCTCGTCGACCTCCTTACCGGATCTTTAGCTTTTAAATAGCTTTCCGCTCTTTCTTTGATGAATATCGCGAACTTTCTTATTTCATTTTGGCACCAAAATAAACATGAGAATACTCTGCGTTTGTTATTTAAAACGTTACATTATAAATCACATATTTTAAATTTATTATCACATCATAAGTGTAATGGTTCCCTGAAAATGTGTCACATGAAAGGAGTGCCAAGTTCTGCATGGTTTTACCAAGGATACCCTTCAAAACACTTCGTCCACTTAACTCGTTATAAAATCGAGGAGCTCCTGGAAGAGTGTGTATATAAATTCCTCCTAAATGTCTCTTTTGGAGCTATTCAGTTGACATTCTTTCACTGCAGCACAAGCGACATAATATTTCTGGATGGCGTTTTGGTAACAATGGATATACACTCATCCCTGAAGCCTCTCTTCATTATTTCAAGACTCTTACGGTCAATTTACGCAATCCAAAGGTGCTCATATTTACAGTATTATAACACTTATCTTCAATTTTATAACACTAATACATGATGTAACTCACAAATTTTATTCGTTCGACAAACTTCCTTCATCCCTGCAAATTGCTTACCTTGTCATAACCGTGTGTTCACATACAACAGTCATAGTTATAAGAGTTCTTCACATAAGAAAGATTGGCAAGAAAGTTGAAGATGTTGTATTAACCTTCCGGAAGGTGAAAATATGAGTATATCAAATGCTTTTGCACGTGCATGAATTTCGTACACTGCGTTGTTACAGTATGTCATATAAGTTGCCGTCATTAAACACATACTAAATGAAAAACAATTGGGAAACATTCATGAATATCACATACTGAGGAATAAACCACAAGAAACATCCAGCTCCTTACTGTGCAGGGAAGTGAAACGTGCACCAATGAAATGGATGTGTTTGTTGGATTGTATTAGTAATGTTTATATGGATCTCTGTCGACCTGGACGAAATATGAATAGTGCCTTTGGTCTAGTTGTTCTATTTGTGGTGATTGGAGTTATCAGCTATGATAATATGTGCTATGTTTTATCTATCCACAAATTTTTCAGGTAATTACTTGGAGATGAAGTTTGTTTATCTATGCGATTTGTTCTTGAGAAGCATTTCTACAATAATCCAGCTAGTTCTATTGGTAGAGAATTCGCAAGGAGCACTAGATTAAACTTCAGATACCGAAGTTCTGGCTCATAAACTGTTACTACTTCAGCCTCGAGATGAGAGACTGGAACTGTTCGTTCTTAAACATTCATGAATATCACATACTGAGGAATAAACCACAAGAAACATCCAGCTCCTTACTGTGCAGGGAAGTGAAACGTGCACCAATGAAAAGGATGTGTTTGTTGAATTGTATTAGTAATGTTCATATGGATCACTGTCGACCTGGACGAAATATGAATAGTGCCTTTGGTCTAGTTGTTCTATTTGTGGTGATTAGAGTTATCAACTATGATAATATGTGCTATGTTTTATCTATCCACGAATTTTTCAGGTAACTACTTGGAGATGAAGTTTGTTTATCTATGCGATTTGTTCTTGAGAAGCATTTCTACAATAATCCAGCTAGTTCTATTGGTAGAGAATTCGCAAGGAGCACTAGATGAAACTTCAGATACCGAAGTTCTGGCTCATAAACTGTTACTACTTCAGCCTCGAGATGAAAGACTGAAACTGTTCGTTCTTAATCTACGTAATATGAAATTCGAACTCAGTGCGAGTGGCTATTTCCTCATTGATCGTTCTCCGCAGGTTACTATATTTGGAGTGACACTGACATGTTTGATTATCCTACTGCAGTTTATTGTGTCTGGCAACTAAATGTACTTTTTCCTCGGACTTGCTTCAAATTTGCTGTCACTCCACAGCCCGCTTAAAAGATAGCATTATGGTGCCATTAATATTTTATTATTGGAATACATATGGGAAAACTGGCCTGTGTTTCCGAAACATAAAGGATGTATGAGAACTATACCGACAAAATAATCACGAATATTCTATGTATTATGCTAAGAAAGATGGTGCAATCGGGTTGGCGGAGATCACACTGTAATATTAAGACACACTTTTCAGTCAAAGAATGACCAGATCGTTTCTCATCTTGTCTGTTGTTCACAGTAAAGTTCTTTATTATTTAACATGCTCGAAGATGCAATACTGCCGCCCAACGATTGTGTATTCCTTCACTCACAACATCGTAAATGAAATGAAATACTGAACGAAGGAACCAATACGCTCGACGGTTTGATTGCAGTAGATCTTCAATATGCCCCCTCCTACTTCGATGAACAGGTCACAACTGTGTAGTAGTGAACTTTGGACCCTGCTCAGAATGTGTGGTGTGTCATGAACGACATGGAAAGCTACCTGTACAAGTTCATCATCTCTTTCTACTGGGTTAGCATAGCGGTCAATTTGTTCATAACAAACTGTACATTGCATACTGGGGTTGGGAAGCGACTACGCGAAACGAATGAGAAAATTGTACATTCGCACGGTGCATTAACCCTGTCTCCCAGTTCCTCACTTTCCTCCTCTGACGCACATCTTCAGGCAGTGACTCGCTCTCTGGCATAGCAAATAAGGCAAGTTTGTCAATTTGAATCGAGCGCCCAGAAGTAACAAACTGACCTCTCTTTCCCGAAATCCAAAATTTTTCCCGCCAATCCGAATGCACCATCGTCCTTCGCATAACATGGAAAGCATCCTTTTTTTACGGTACTGTGGTCATAACAACCCGGAGAATGTTAATAGGGCTCTGACTGAGCGAGAGGTAAAGCGATCTCTGTTGTATTACACTTCTTCAGTATATTGAAGTGAACCTCCTTGACGTGATAGCTGTTCGAGTGGGTATCTGTTTCTGTTTGCTTAATCTATTTACGTTCCTTGCCAACCAAGAGCATTTGAAATAAGATAGACTCAAAGGCGGTGCTAGTGTACTGTCTTCGAAGTGAAGCGGAGTCAGTTCTATATAGTTTGTACTTGGTTACTGCGAAATGAAAAGAAATGCGAGAGCGTGACTGTGTGCCGGAAAACACACTCGAATGTGCGTAACTTTAATCTAATTAAATGCTGAAACTTTCGTAATTTTGTTTCTTACATTATTCGTTCTAAGTGAGGACATCACACTCCAACACTTAAGGGGATCTGGACATCAAAAATGGCCCAACTTTACCAAACATGAGTACAGGGACCTTCCCAGAATCAGAAAATGTTTATATTGATATCTTGTTCTGAAGTCCATTTAAAAATTGTTTTTTTTTAATTTTCACCATCTCTCCACGCCCCCTTTTCAATGTGTCAAATTCTGAACAGTATATTTCTTCGCTGTAATTGAGATATTTCTTATTTCTATTTACTCTTAGACCCATGCTGGGCGCGTGGACACTTTGAACCTGTCTCGGGTGTTGATTTTTATTTATTCTCGCACTCTGTGAAACTTATTTACATTTTGTGTACTTTTGGCTTCATGTTGCTAAGTTATAATATTCATCTCTATTGTTTGGTTAAAATGCCGCGTGTAATGAAATTTCATTGAAAGCGGAAATCCCATGGTAATCATGTTCATCGAGGGTCGCTTCAAGAAAGTGTAAGATTATAAATAAAATTGTAGGGGGTCCGCTGTTTAATGTCATTTATTTCGTAATGTTTTGATATATTTATCAGTTTTAGTTCAGCTCAAGATCATATCAGTAGGTTAAACGTTTTCGTATCTGTTTGTTTGTTTGTTTGTTCCAACATCATGTGTAAATGGCTGAATAGATCTCGACCAAACATCGTATTTAGAGGGATCGTTTCATGCAATACTGTGTGAGCAAAGTCTACCTTAAGTTGTTTCCGTGAACTGAAAATTTTCAAATTTCTTGATGTAAGGAGTGCAAAATTTATTGTTGGTCAGTGATATTTAAAACAGTAATTACAGATACACTGTGCAATAAGTGTATCTAATTTAATGTTAATCAAAGTAATACTAGAAAAAGGTTCACAAATCTTCACCTATTTTAGTAAGCTGTCACGTCCGGGTCTCCTAAGTATACGCCAAAACACAGTAAAGCATTCTTATCTCGGAAATTATTAGACTAACGAAGAAAGTGCATATAAAGTTTTTACAGAGAAATCGGATTTAAGGTACACTTGTTATGGGCCATTCTTCAATAGGACTACACGTTTAGGTAGCGTATTCCATTTTAAGGGTAACAAAATATACGACTTCCTCTGACTTGCTTCACATTCTCCCTCGCTACCGAGCCCTCTTAAAAGATAGCGTCATAATAAGTATCAACTCTAACTTGAGCTCCATCAGTGACATAGTTTTTACGTGAAAATACTCTGAGTGGCAAACGTACAAACTTTCAGATTTATCATTGCTGCCATTTTTTCCTGCAGATCACGGTTCTCTCATTATCTGTTTGATATTTGAGGGCGTTAAATAGCCAATGTTATACTGAATTATATTATCTGAAAAACTGTGAAATAATTCTCAAAATAGGCCCAGTAGTTACTCAGATTACACCTTTATAGAATTAACTCACAGTCTCTCTATATACTGTATATATTAGTACACATATAGATTATTAGAGCACCGAGCTCGATAGCTGCAGTCGCTTAAGTGCGGCCAGTATCCAGTAATCGGGAGATAGTGGGTTCGAACCCCACTGTCGGCAGGCCTGAAGATGGTTTTCCGTGGTTTCCCATTTTCACACCAGGCAAATGCTGGGGCTGTACCTTAATTAATGCCACAGCCGCTTCCTTCCCAATCCTAGGCCTTTCCTATCCCATTGTCGCCACAAGACCTTTCTGTGTCGGTGCGACGTAAAGAAGAAAAAAAGGATTATTAGAGCTACGAAGGATCTTCTATGTATTAAAAGAGTTTACTGAAAACAGCTTTGGCAAATCCGTCCGTCTGTTCAACTCCATCTAATTTGCTACATTTATGTCTCTACGTTCAGCCAACTTTGAGTAATCATAGAATCAAATCCTGAAATGATCACTCCAATAATTTCAGGCGAAGGCTTTCGCTAACTTAGCAGGTTGCCAAGCGACTGACCCTTTCATTAATATTCTGATACATGATTTTTATCCTTGGTAATGGCATTGCATGCAGCCATGTTTGATTACGACCTGTCAAGTCAGAGACTACACACTTCCTCTAATCACGAAAGAATAGGGATGTATCACGCAAAACTTGTCCGCTAGTGGTAATACCCGGTATGCGCTTTCCGCTGCTCGATTGTTTTTCATGAGACTTATATGGAGTATTCCTAGATGTATGATGATAGAACTGAAACTTTTGCTTTAAATGCATTAAAATCGAGTTACCATATTCTGCTAATGTTTCAAACAAGACGGGAGATGGTATAGGAGCAATGATGATCGCGGATTTGGAAGCAGAATTGAAGAAAAGGGGCGAAAAATATCCGGAAAAATGCAAGAGTTGATTGAAAGTTACCAGTAAGGAATAAATGCAGCCACTCCTTCTTTTAGCGTTTTTGTTAAGATTGAATTCTTAAAGTACAAATAGCATGTTTAAAACATTCCTAATACGGTATTTTTTATTTTCTTTGCCGGTTATAGGCGTACATAAGGCACGACATTGGTATGACAGCAGTGCCTGGGGCTACATCCAGTACAACTGAACTTCATTTCCGTGTAGCGCACGAGTTTCAGGATCTTGTTTCGGACCATAAGACAAATACCGGTATAAAAATTACAAATTTGGAATTAATGAGTTATTTCCTGTTCAGGAAGTCTGAAATTGATGGTGCTCCAGTGTAAAATTATAGGTCACTGTGTGATTCAGGGTACCGTACCGCACACGGTGTTATGGCTGTTTTCCTACTTCTATATCTTCTTGCTCTCTGAGTTATTTCGAAGGTATCTGTGCCACACCATGCAAATATCGAAGGTACAGCGTTCTCTTTAAGTCTTCGTCTTTCGCCTAAAATTATTGAAATAGGTCATATTAACTTTTCAGAATGTACTACCTTATTATAAAATTATTTCTTAATTAGTACTAATTGGCTTACTTACCAGTTTCAGTAATGACATAATCTTCAACTGTAAAATGTTTCAGCAGACTTTGATATTAGGAGTCATATTTTTATTAGTAGGTGCTGCCTACGAATCGCATGCAACCACTTTTTACGGAAAGCATCTTGCTTAGGAAATTGATGGTATGAATTCGGTCGACCTTGATTTTCGGGTATTGGGACACAGCAATAGTCAGGCACCACAATTTTCTGGTCGTCTTTGTTGTCGTAACGATATATTAAATCTTTAACTTCAGCATTTAACGAGGTAACTTCCATTAAAAACACATACAAACAAATGACGATCGACAAGCGCATATCGGGTACTACACGTGAGACATCTATCTGTAGTGTTTCAGTACATCACTATAATGTTCCCTGCTAGACACTCTATGATTCTCTAACCTTCCCCAGCTTCCAAATATATTCAACAGATGGCAGAGCGTTCCTATTAACGTATATGCTACTAAGAGAAACGAGTCTACGTACAAACCTACCCCATCATGACGCACGCCTTAGACATTACCTAGGAAGACCTATCGAAGGATAACCTAGATAAACTAAAAATAGTGAAAGCCATGTGTCTTAAAAAAGTTCTCTGCCTGGCTAAAAACGCTCCTTCAAGACTAACCTATGAGCTCACAAGACAATAGTTCTATATAGGAAAAGTACGCCCTCCAATACCATTATTTAATAGGACTGTACGTTTAGGCAGGATGTAAACTTTTAAGGTTCCCAGGCGTTCATTTACCTGCGACTTGCTTCACGTTTTAATTATTTGCAGAGCCCCCTTATGATACACTGTAATAGTAAGAAGCCGTTGTTTTCAGAGGGTTGCACTTGTATGTTTGCCAAACTTGAACATGGCCCGTCTAGTAGATTATTGTGAAAGAAACCAACAGAAAGAGATCGACGATAAATCATGTGCACAGTAATTGTTTCTCGAAAACTATTAGAGATACGTAGAAAATTTATATTAAACGTGTGATTAGTTGTTCAATAGGACTATCCGTTTGAGCAGCGTATTCAAGTTTTAGGGCACCAAACGTACGTTTCCCTCTGACTTGCTTCATAATTTATTTCGCTAAAGAGCCCTATTAAGCTATAGAGTGATGGTATGTAGCATATATGTTAATCAAAGACATCGTCTATAAGGTTGGCAAATTTGAGTTCAATCAATCATGTTGTATTTATGTGAAGGAAAAGCACTGAAAAAATACAGTGCCTGACAAAAAAATAGTTAATCACTCAGAAGGAGTGTTCCAATATTATCCTACTACGGTATACATGCAATCCATTGATGTGTGAGTAAATGATTAGATTAACAAGGATCTGTAATGCGTAGAACGCCCACAAGAGTGCATTCGTGATGGCACTGTCCTGTTGTTGATAAATTTTTACCAGTCGATTGCTGTGAGTCAGACAGTTAAGCAAGAATCGCAAAGAGATCTACGTACAAAACGAAGCAATCGTGATGCCTCTCAGGCGCGTTAGACAGCCTATCCATCAATTGACAGCATTTGACAGAGACCGCATTTTGGGACTGCATGAGGCTGGTTGGTCGTATCGTGCAATTGCCAGGCATGTGGGCCATTCAGATGTCACAGTGGTCCACTGTCGACCATGAAACACCACCCCGAGGGAGGACCGTGGTATTGTGCGCCAAGCATTGCGGGATCCCATAACTTCGGTACTCGCCATCCGGGAACATGCACTGGAGACTCTACAACATCCTGTGTGTTCCCGCTCAGTGACGCGACGACTCGCATCCCCCAGATTGGGGTTCTACCGCCCCATGCGTCGGTTGCCATTGACACCAGAACACCAATGCCCGCGTTTGGCGTGGTACCTGGCTCGGCTGGCATGGACGGATGACGATTGGCGTATTCAGTGAAGAGTCCCAATTTTTCATAACCTCGGATGACCATCGTGTGTGGATTTAGCTAGTTCGAGGGCAGAGAGCAGATCCTGCCTATACTGTAGAAAGACACACAGGCGTAATCCCTGGCATCATGGTGTGGGAAGCCATAGGTTATGCGTTCGTGTCATCTCTAACAGTGATTGGGCAGATTTCGACGGCACAGCGATACGTGACAGACATTCTGCGTCTGCGCGTCCTGACCCTTATGGCACAGCACCCTGGGGAAGTGTTCCAACAAGATAATGCACGTCCACACACAGCACGTGTGTCTATGGACTGCCTCCCGTGGCCAGCAAGATCTCCGGTCCTCTCCATCATTGAACACGTGTGGGACAACATTCGAAGTGGACTCCATCCCAGTACCAACCTGCGGTAAATGGAGGAACAGCTGCAACAAATATGGACGAACTTGCCTCAGGATAGGATCCAAAAGCTATTTGACACCATTCCGAACCGCACAAGGACATTGTATTATGGCCAGTGAGATGCGGGTGGAGGGTGGCGTTCGGTGCGAAACCCTACTGACCTGGCGCCAAGATTCCACTTGTAACTACCAACGGTGTTGTCTCATTTCATACCGTATTTTAATCAGTTCAGTAAAGGCACATGGACTTTCAACATATGTAGTTTGATTCGCCTTCAACCACTACTTATGGGTGCTTACGTTTTTTCTTGTCAGACAATTCATTAAAGATTTTTCTAGGAAGTCGACTTTCAAATTTACTTCGTGCGATCAATTGTTCAATCGGTCAATCCGTTTATGCAGCGTATTCAAATTTAAGGGCACCAAACGTACATCAAGAAGGACAAGCCCACGTGCATGGCATTCTTAGATCTAGAAAAGGCATTCGATAATGCTGATTGGACCAAGCTATTTATGATTCTGAAGATGATAGGGATCAGATACCGAGAACGAAGAATTATCTACAATCTGTATAAAAATCAGTCTGCAGTGATAAGAATCGAGGGCTTTGAAAAAGAAGCAGCAATCCAGAAAGGAGTGAGGAAAGGCTGCAGTTTGTCCCCTCTCCTTTTCAATGAAGAGATACTGAATCGAATTGGTGAGAGAGATCGATTTGGCTAAATTTGACGAGAAGAAGAGATAGAATGATAGGACACATATTAAGACACCCAGGACTTGTTCAGTTTGTTTTTGAAGGAAGTGTAGGTGGTAAGAACGGTAGGGGTAGACCAAGGTATGAATATGATAAGCAGATTAGAGCAGATGTAGGATGCAATAGTTACGTAGAAATGAAAAGTTTAGCACAGGATAGGGTGGCATGGAGAGCTGTATCAAACCAGTCTATGGACTGATGACTCAAACAACAACAACGTACATTTTCTTCTGACTTGCTTCATAATTTCTTTCGCTACAGAGCCCTGTTACACTATACAGTGATAGTATGTAGCCAATATGTTAATCAAAGGTATCGGCTATACGCTTGCCAAATTCGAGTTCAATGAATCACATTGTATTTACGTGAAGTAAAATCACTGACAAATATACAACCTGCCGCTATCCTTTCCTCCTCGCGGGGAACATTTCGATATTCTGGGATCATACATAATCTGTGATATCCGAATGATTTTACCTTTAAAATTCCGGGAATATATTTTTTAAAAGATGTGTATTCCATCATACTATACTTCAATGTGCCGATCAGAAAACGATATGTGTTTTATTGTCGTGAGACGTCTCCTGAATTGGGGATAAAATGACAAAATAAACCGGATAGGAGTGATTTATATCGGTTTCCTGCCGCAGATATTGGGCTCAAACTCAGACTCGGCCTCCAAATACCTATCTGGACGAGCTCGTTCATTTGTTTTTTAAAAATGCATTCGACTTTGTGGCCGAAAATAATGCAGATCAACAGACAATATTTTTGTAGTGTAACCTTACTCCTTTTCTTCTATTTTTTCAATCAAAATATATGTTAAAACACAACTGTATCTAACTTCCTCAAACCAGAGTGTCCAAGGGTCCAAGTGCCAACATGTAAAATCAGAGGAACAAGTGTTATTACATGGTAACGTTTAAAAACAAATTAGCATTCAAGTTTTACAAAGAAATTAGATACATATAAACATATTAGGCAAGAATATTTGAAAGCTAAATAATATTTCAGTACAAAATTCATGAATTAAAACTGGAAAATAAAAATGGATCAGTGTACCAACTTGTGAGTAACTAGTGCTTCAACGTTCGTTATCAAACATTTTATAGGGTATTTGTAATTTTGATACGCCCACAATTTCAGCACACAAGAAACCGCAAACCTTCATCGTGAGATTCTGTAATTACATTTCTTGAGTTCTTCTGGCAAATAAGCGGTCGTTTTCCTCAAGTATCCCTAATTGTCACTTGTAATGCGGTTTATGCACCCAAGTTGCTGTTTCTCCGTAGTTGCTAGATCTTGATATCGTCTTCCAGCTTTTGCAATGTTGCAGGTGATCCAGGTAGAAATATCATTAAATGACTTCCTTACAAGCAACTGAAGACGATTTTCGTTTTGATTTTATTCCAGGAAGTTTGAGAAATATAAATTTCCAGCAATCACAAAGGTATATGCAGATTTACATTTATCCTTGGAAATCAGTTTACACAATATTTACAACATAGGATGTTTTTGTCAGTTAATTTATAATTAAGGGTTCTAAGTATTTCGGTACAAGTACTTTTTGGCATTGTAGTATTATCAGCTGAAATCTTTACAGAGTTATCTGGGCACAGTGAAGGCAGCTGTATCTAGTAAATAAAATTGGAACATTTTTATTACACATATTTCTGTTTATACAAACAGCTCCATCTTTAGAATGTTATAATAGCTTCTTCATCCAACTTTTTGGCTACAAGCCTTTTATACATGCATTGGGCTTGTTACTTAGATCCTTTTTTTTATGAAAAACATGAACTTTTCAAATTTGGCACTTAGATCCTTTATAATGTATACTTTTCAATTGCGGCGGAAATCCGATAGAAATCACTGCTATTCGGTATATTATTTCATTTTATCCTCAATGGGAGAGAAGTCTCACGAAAATAAAACAGATGGGTCTTCGGATCAGCACACGGAAATATGCTGGAATTCATTTCAATTTGTTTAAATGTTCCCGAAATTCGTAATTTTGAAATTTATTCCACCATCTTCCGCTTGATATCACATTCAAATGTATTGATTAATTTTACAGATAGATAAAGGAATATTTACAACAGACATAAATGTATTATAATTAAATTGAACAATTGATTAAATAGTAAACGATGACCGACAAACAATTGAAGTGAAAATGTCACTCTTGACGTTAGGTTGCTATGGACACAGACAAAAACACTTCACTACTTTACTAATAATCTTGTAAAAGAAGTAGCACTGCACATACGTACAGTAGACTAATGGACACTGCGCCTTATTAAAGAATGTTCTCTAACTGTGACATACAGCTATTACATTCCTAATACAGGATAACGTTTCAGCGACTATGGATCTGCAGTCATCCCTCAAGCCTCTTATAATTATTTCAAAACTGTTTGGAATTGCGCCTTTCAGTTACGTCAAAGAGGAGTGTCTTGGTGCTAGTGTTACCAGACTACGAAGTTCGTGGTACAACATAATTTACTCTGTTATAATCCTGATATTTAGTTTAATAGCACTTATCTGTAGCGTAGCATACGGAAATCATAACTTAACATCTATACATATTTGTTACTTTGTCATCTTGTTGTCCACACACCTGGCAGTGATTGTCACAGTTCTTCTTCACTTAACAAAAAATGACAAGAAAATTGAAGAAATGTTTCATCTAATTGAAAATGTAGATAGACTCATGAAGTGTCAGAACGATCCTCTTCACAAGAAAATATATAATTTTACAACATTCGCCTGTGCTTTCATGTTTTTAATGCACAGTGTAGTATTGTGTGTTAATATACCAGCAGGTAGAAGAATATATACGTTAAGTTTCATTGTATATTCTTTTGTTTTATCCATTGCGTTATTACAATGTGTTACAAGTGTAGTTGTGATTAAGCACAGATTTTGCAAACTTAATAATGTGCTTTTCAGGATCCTTCGAAGATATCAGACACTGGGGAGAAAAACAAAAGAAATTAACAAGTTTTTTAATATTAGAAGAACTGAAATGTATGCCGATAGGAAGGAAGATAACTTCACCAATGTTGACACCAAACAGGAAGCCTTTAATATGCTAGATAGCGTAGGTACTGTGTATTTGGATCTCTGTAGAGCTGGACGACTTGTAAATAGTGCCTTCGGTATAATCTTACTATTCGTAGTACTGCAGTTATTAACTCGAATTATTTGTGAACTCTTTTATCTATCTGTTATATTATCCCGTAATTACTCGGAGATAAAGTTGACTCAAGTATGTAATTTGTTATTTAAAATTATTTATGCGATAATCCAGTTAGTTCTACTGGTAGAGAATTCTCAAGGAGCTCTAAATGAAACTTCAGATACCGAACTTCTGGCTCATCAACTGTTACTACAACAGCCTCGAGATGAAAGACTGAAAGAGTTCGCGTTTCATCTGTCAAATGTGAAATTCGAGATCAGTGCAAGTGGTTACTTCTCGATCGATCGTTCTCTACTGGTTACTATATTTGGTGTGATACTGACATATTTTATTATCCTACTGCAGTTTATACTGTCAGGCAACTAAGTTTTAACATCAGTGCACATTGCAAGGGCAATAATGTCTGTTTATTCAATGTTCAGTGGTCCATTAAATATTTATGTCAATCAAAGTGAATCATCGGGCACTCGCGTAGTATTTTCTGACGTATATCATAATTGGTGATCGTGAAATCTCCAGCCATTTTAATAAGTTACAGTTTAATGCATCTTTACCAAATCTTTCCCGTTACTACACGCTTAATAAGTCAGCAGTCCTCAAGGTAATTAAACATTCTTCACCACAAAGATTAATGTCTCAAGAACTGCTTGCACGTGAAAGAATCTCTCTTCATAAAAATATTTCAGCATGTAACTTCCTTTACCAAAAATAATGTATGAACGGGCATCCCAACAAAATGAAGAAATTATTGTTTTGTCTTTAAATTGTACTGTTTTCTCCCAAATTCCTTATCTGTTTCTGATTAAGAAGTTTAAACTAAATAAATTCACTTGTACCTTTGACTCTGCATGTATTCGTTTACACGATTATCGGTGTGATTTTGTAATTGTTTCTTCGTTTTGATATGTATTGTGCCCTAAAAGGAATTATGGATATAGGTGAGCATGAAATCCCGGGCCGATACTGGTCAGTATGGAACAATGAGTGGCTAGACTCACAAAGAGAAGGTTATAGTTAAATGAGAAATGAAAACATACAACAATATCTGTCTATTACAAAAGACTAAGTTTAGAAAGTAACATTACATCACAAATCCAGCGTGATACCGAATACAACTGATATCAGCCTGTAATAAGTTTATTGACAAATTTAGGCAAACATCCATCAAAAATAAAAATAAAACTAAGATATTTGAAACAGAATGACATCTCTTTCACATTGTGCTTTTCCCTCCTTTGTTGGCAAGTTACACTAATGATGAACCAAAATTCTGCAATGGCATACACATTAGTGATTAAGAATTTACCTTGCCCTTTTATTTCTACTGAACAGCAGAACGTAAACTTAATATTGAACTATGGCTTCACTTCCTCTTCGATTATAATTCACTTTATTAACATTCATAACCACTTAAATGTCCTTTATTGTTTGATTTAAATACCTTCAAACCATAAGTTTTAGTCCTCTATAGCAACCTTATGGAAATTAGGTCAAATATGCTTAAATTACAGATTTCACACTCCTCCAGGTAATTCATAAATATTTAAATGTTAATTAATCAGTCCAAAATAAACTTGTATTAATTTACATGTACTGACACCAAAGTACACCCATTTATAACTGTGCATATTAATTAAAAACGATTTCTGAATCAAAAGTTCACACTCATGATAAAGGTTGAAATATGGTTTGGTTATCGTTTGAACTTGAAAATATAATTTTTATCGACATCTCCATTTGAATCCAAAATACTCACACAACAAAACAACCATCCCTGTCATCATGTAAAGAAATGTTATGCTGGAATTGTGACATTTCATTACGACGTGATTTCACTTAAGGGAAAACAATAGTAGGATAAAAAACTCACATTAGTTCTCCCACGTGTTCATGGCGGTCTTCACGATTTGTACCTCCTTGCTGTCTATTTTGGAAATGAAATGGCGTATGGATTTTAGTGCCGGGAGTGTCCGAGGACATGTTCGGCTCGCCAGGTGCAGGTCTTTTGATTTGACACCCGTAGGCGACCTGCGCGTCGTGATGAGGATGGAATTTTAATTAAGATTACACACACACCCAGCCCCCGTGCCAGGGAAATTAAACCAATTTAGGTTAAAATTCCCGACGCTGCCGGAAATGGAATCCGCGACCCCTATGACCAAAGACCAGCACGCTAACCATTTAGCCATGGAACCAGACGTCTCTTTTGGAAGTACTTTAGGACATGTGTTACTCTTCATTCGTCCTCCAAGATTTAAGTTTCCATCTTGAGATTGAGAGGGTTGCTGGTTGATTGGTCGCCATCAAACTCCTATACATGGCGAATCCTGGTGAAAAGGTATGCGGACGTCGTTATGAAGTTTTGAAGGTCATTATATGATGCCTTATCCCTGATGAACTCGTGCCACGACGAAACGAACTTATAGATTTGCACTTCAGTTTTGCGAAACGATCACCTCGAACTTGTTGGATATCTAGCGCCATGAGTACCATAAGGTGATTGTAACATTGTACTTTAACACAAGATAACCTCTACATTGAAATAATTATGTATATCTGCTTTACACTTTACATTACAAACTATTCATCTTTAAACATACTCAAGTTCAACATGATGAAAAATGTAGCTTGACTATATGTAACAAAGGCTTTTCAGTCTGTCAAACACACAGCAAATACAATGTAAATTATAACACTATAAACATACCTGTAAAATACACACTAACATACAAAGAATGACATGTTTCGTTCTACAAGAACATCCTCAGATTCTATCAAATCACTTAAAAACAAGCTTATATATGTACAGTATTGTTTGCGTAGCGAAAACTTGTCAATGATAGAGAGTTTAGTGATAACATGAAACAGAAATGACAAAGTAAATATATATACAAATATTAATATAATTAAAACTTACCTACTTATCTAGACTGCCGATGTTAAGTCTGTTGTCACCAAACACTATTTCAGGTCTGTGGAAAGTGGAGAGGGGAGGGCTTGACTATATGTCGAAGATTGACGTGCACATGCCACACTTTGTAGAATGAATGGACATAAAAGGAAATGAAGTTTGACCACATGTCAAGGATTGACGTGCACATGTCACAGTTTGTAAAACACAAAAACATTGTATTGTTAACAAAATCACTGGATATTTTGTGTCACTTCGCTGCGTTTGGCAGTTCATTCCAAAATAACTCGCATCAAAGTTCCAAGATATCCTATCCAAATGTGCGTGAATTCTACTGTCAGTCTTCAGGATTACTGTTCAATTTAGCAAATGCTCCAACACATTTATACACTATAGCGCTTGCATGCCCGCATTACTGTGGGTAAGTGTTCAAACTCCAAGCGCCCAGTTCGACGGGGTAGAAACTACTATCTCATATGAACACATGTTTAAATCTTATCTAACTTCATTACGATAACCGTCTCGAGATTTAGAACAACTAGCAACGTGCATACACTTTGCTGTTATAAAGACGCTGTTCCAGAATGTAAAGAGAACAAAGTTCTTCGCTGTGTCCATATTATACCCCTCCATATTGTACAAAGACGTCGGGAGGAAAAGATGTACCACTTCCCAGTATTACCGTGTGGTCCAAAGAACATATCGTGAAGCCGACACATATGCAACCAGGAAGCATCGAGATAGATTCATACACGTAACCATTTCGGGTACAGTGTGCATGACTAATTATTGACTGATCTTATTTTGTTCGATTGTTCGCTTCCTCGGACATAGGCGGCAAGTGATGTTGAGGGAGACCAAGACGACGATATTTAGACTCTGTTTATAATGATTTAAAATTATGAGGTATAGAACTAAACCAGGCCACAAAGCTATATACAAATTGAAATTTGTGGAGGCGCTAAGTAAATTTATAATGAAAATCAATGAATGAGTGAATGAATGTTCTTTTACTTCTTTGGAAATGCGATTGTCTCATTGCTTTTTCTTTTTACGGGGAAATGCTTACCTGATTTACCTCATCTTACAACTAATTCCCACCACCATCATCAGTTATTTACTAGCATATCACTCTCATCATTAACGGCCCAATAGTCGGCGTTGTCTGTGACTTTCGTCTGTGCCTTTGCTGACGTGTAAGCTGTCATTGTCAAGCACAACTGAAGAAATAAGTTTTGGTAACAACTCTACGAATTAGTTTCCAAAGACATGCAGTTGCAAAGTACAGCAAGCTCCGCACACTCTGGTTTCCAGTTTGAGAATTACCAGGACCAAACAAGAACGAACCAAATAATGAACCGAACGACACTTTAGCAGCGGGTGCTCTGGAAAGCATGTTTTAATAAGTGAAATCATGATTTCCTGAAGAACCGTTTGTGTCACCTCAAAAATGCATTTTTGTTTTCAAAATTTGAACCTACCACTTTAGTGGCTGTTGCATACTATATTTTATTCCATAATTTGGATAAGATAATTATTTTAAATTAAATATTTTATTATCCTTAATACAGACACGTCGCAAATCAAATCATGCACGTTTGACTCGTGGAGTGGACTTGTTTTGTTGTATGAGGATTACTATGAAAGGAATTAGAGGAGCATACATGGAGCTAATTTGTAGTAACACAGTAAAATTAATGTTTATCTGAAGCAGTGAACGTTCCACTAAGCACCAGAGTCGTAAATATGGTCTTCCGTTTCTAGACGAATAAAGGTGATACGAAATTTATGATACATATGATATTTATATGTCGGAAAAGTATTTACGTAGGCAATAGTCAAGACGGTCATGGTGACAGAATGCTTGTGCTGGGAATGAAGGGAAGCCACATTTGATGTAGGTTGTTAAGTAAACACCTGAGCAATTGCTCTAAATGCAGATCAGAGGTGATTGTTTGATGACTGATGTCCTAAACTTTTTATATCTACATTCTCTTCCGCTCAACACAAGGCGAAGTGTTTACCAGCAAATTGGACACTTCACTATTTCAGTCCCAGTGGGATTAAAAGAGAAGTAACACTTCCCACTCATGACTGCCACTCACAACAACGCACGCGTATAAGGAATGATTTGTGAATGCAATCTGTCGTTTGGTTGCAAAGCAAAATCCAGTGGATTGCACAGAGACCAAGACGAACGACTGTTGTTGCAGACAATTTTTTAAACGAACTAATCGCTACGCAGAAAAAGTAACTAGGAATCTCTAAATAATTTAAAGAATATAAAAGGTGCTACTAGTAGGCCATACCTGGACATGATTAATTCTGAATATAAAGGATCAATTTCCCTTCGATTTTTCTCAGAGAGTATCTGCCAGTCAGTTTCTACATCTGAGACTCCTTTCATATTGAAAGGCAAGATCTGAACTGGGAGAAACATATTTATTTTGACACTACTTCAATAAAAATCAATAAATTCAACCCATTATGAAATATCCCGTAAAAGGAGGGGGGGGGGAGGGGCTGCGTTTCACCTGGAGGTTGACGGTGAGATAAAGTCCCCACTCTAGACAGCAAAGAAAAACAGTCGAAAGGATTCGTCGTCTAATCACACAGCGCCCCACATTCTCCAGGACCTCGGACCGAGGAGCGACCTCTTAGTAGGACAAAGCCTTTTGAATCTGTTTCGCCATAGTGTTTGGTTTGTTTCTTTATGAATTAAAATATTTTACTTACTGTGTGTTTCGGAAATATCAATTCGTATTGAAAACCAAACTCTCGACTCTGCTACTGATGATGATGCTTCTTGTTTAAAGGAGCCTAACATCTAGGTCATCGGCCCCTAATGGTACGAAATGAGACGAAATGGAATGACAAATTAAAAGTCCAAAATCCTCCACTGACCAGAATTAAAAACGCGAGGATGAAAAAGGAATGGATGGATATGAATTTAAAACAATCAGTGGATCCGACCCTCAATGTCTCGCATTCACAGAACCTGATGTGAAACAATAGCATCACTGACCAAGGGACTGCGTCTATAGCATAATACTGAATCGATGATGCTTTTAGTCTGAAGGGGTCCAAAATCCTAGTCATCGGCCTCTCATAATGGTACTTATCGCTAGGAAAGTAGAACGATGATATTTGTCTTGCTGCGGTACTAATCAAAAGTAGCGTAGACTCGCGGCATTCCACTCATTATGGTACTACTCACAGGTAATGAAATTCGCACATGGAATACAGACCTATGGCGATTCGCACATTGTGGCGCCATTTACAGGCAACGCAAACCTGTGGTAACCATCGCATACGTGTAGCCAGAACCATGGTGTCACTCACCCCTGGTGTCCCTCCTAAAGTGGTACTAATCACAGATACTGTAAAAGCCGTCGCGCTCTCGTTTGCTACTAATCACAACACTATTTGCTACCTAACAAAGTGGTACTACGCGCAAGTAAAAGCGACCCATGGTGTTCACCGCGTGGTGGTACTAATCATAAGTACTTTCACGGTTCTAATACAATGATCCCTTGGTCAGGCAGGGGATACCCTGTGTGTATTCTTCGCCTTCGTCCCCCACCCAAAGGGGGAACTCTCAACTCTATATCGCAAATAGTGACCATCTTGTACTTGACTTTTACTAGCGTTTACATCTGAGTCTGAAAAATTACTACCTGTCCATCACCACAAAGATGACAACAACATCATCCATAAACATGACAACGCAATGCAACACACAGACCTGCGCACTTATGAAGCAATCAACAAACTTGGGTGGAATTTTCTTCATCATTCACCCTGCATCCCAGATCTGGTACCATTTCACATTTATTTCTTTGGTCCCCTTAAACATGAAGACAATACGAAACTAATAGGGAGGGCATGAATGAAGTACGGACGTGCCTGACATTGAAACCATCTGAAAGACACCGCACCTCTATACAGCTTCTTACACCTCGGGAGAGGAAAGTCGTAGAATCGAACGTAGAATTTTGTATTGCTACTTGATTTACGTCGCAACGACACAGATAGGTCTTATGGCGACGGTGGGATAGGGAAGAGCTAGGAGTGGGAAGGAAGCGGCCATGGCCTTCACTAAGGTACAGCCCCAGCATTTGGCTTGTGTGAAAATGGAAAAACACGGAAAACCATCTTCAGGGCTGCCGACAGTGGGGTTCGAATCCACTATCTCCCGTATGTAAGCCCACAGCTGCGCGCCCCTAACCGTACGGCCAATTCGCCCAGTCGAACGGAGACTATGTCGAATGAAAGATACCTGATATTCCATGCTGCAAATAAACAAACTTCCAATGAGATAACAGAAATCCATTACTTATTCAATCAATTAGTAAAAGGATGGAGAAGAGTCGTGTTGAGATTCGATCGTTTAGACACAATGTGACATATTGACACATTAATCGTATAAATGACCTACAAAGTAACAATAATTATCCATTGTATTCCTCTCCAGTTCCGCTGTCACATCTTTAATTTTGTTTATAGTATTTTTCCGCTCTTCCTTTCACCAATAGAGGGAAGTTCCCTATTTCCTTCTAACAGCAAAAATGACGTTGGTAAATTACTTCAAAGGGGAACATTCGAATTTATATATGAAAACATTGTAGTAGAAGGCAAATCACATTTTTTATCACATTATGACTTAATTGGTCTCCTGCCGAAGTGTCAAAGGAAGGATGTCACTTTTGTCATGTTGTTACCAAGGATACGGCTGACATAACATTCCTTCCACTTAACTCGTAACAGAGGTCGCATAGTAACTGGAGGAATATGAACATAAATTCCTCCAAAATATCTGCTTTTGTGGTTATTCGGTTGGCATTCTTAGACTGCAACGTAAGTGATATTATCATTCTGGATAACGTTCTCGTAGCTATGGACCTGAAGTCATCCCTCAAGCCTCTCTTTATTATCTCAAGGGTGTTTGGAATGGCGCCTTTCCGTTATGTTAACATGGGCTGTGGAGGGCTACGTCGTTCCACTGGTGCTCATGTTTACTCCATTGTAATACTGATTTTCAGCTTAATAGCACTAACATATGAAGTAACAAACAGACTTACTATTTTAGACAGATATCCTTTATCCATACAAATATCTGACCTTGTCATAGTCTCTTGTTCACATACAACAGTGATGGTGACACTACTTATTCACCTAACAAAGATTGGCAAGAAAATTGAAGAAATTTTTATTTTAATTGAAAATATTGATGATATAATGAACTGCAAAAACGACCGCTTCCACAAGAATATTTACCGGTTTACAATACTCGCCTCTGTATTCATATTCTTGGTCCAGACACTATCATATAGCATATACATTTTTGTGAAGGTAAATGTAAGTTTATTAAGCACGTTTGCAAAAGCGTGCTTCACTTCCATTGTGTTGTTACAGTACGCTGTTTGTGTGTTCATCATTAAGCACAGATTTTGTGTATTCAATCAACAAATTTTGAGAATCCTTCATAGATACCACATACTGGTAAAGAAACCAAAAGGAAATCGCATGTTTCTTACCGTTCAGGGAACTGAAATGAACAGCAATATAAAGGATGAGTATTTTACCAATTTTTCTACTAAACAGGAAGCGTTTAATGTGTTGGACTACTTAAGTACTGTTTATTTGGATCTCTGTAGAGTTGGACGAGTTGTGAACAGCGCCTTTGGTATGATTCTACTGTTCGTGGTGATGGAGTTATTAAGTTCAATAATACGTGACTTGTTTTATTTGTCCGAGTTCTTTGCAGGCAACTACTTCAAGATGGACTTCATTAGAGTGTTTTCTTTGTTTCTGAGAATCGTTCCTGCAATAATCCAGCTGGTTCTACTAGTAGAGAATTCGCAAGGAGCACTAAATGAAGCTTCAGATACCGGTGTTCTGGCTCATCAACTGTTACTTCATCATCCTCGAGATGAAAGACTGAAAATGTTCGCTCTTCATCTATCGAATGTGACATTCGAACTCAGTGCGAGTGGCTTCTTCTTGATCGATCGTTCTCTTTTGGTTACAATGTTTGGAGTGACACTGACATATTTGATTATCCTACTCCAATTTATTGTGTCTGGCCACTGAATGCACAACATTGCTTCAGTGCACAATCCAAAGACAAGAATGGCTTCTTCTTCTTCTCCAATGTTCAGTCAATCTTGAACAGATAATGCAAGTTAGAGTGAACAAGTAGGCACATGTGATGAATTTTCTGGTGTAAATCATAACTAATGTTTCAAGATAGGAAAACAAATTTGTTACTTATTTTATCTGGCAATATTAGGACACTTCTTCTTGACTTATAACTAATCAGTCAACTCATAAGTAGAGATGGGAATTATAGGCACGAATAGGTTAGAATGCGAAGTATTTGAACAAGGTGCAAGTATCATCGAGCCGCTCAACAACTGCGTAAAATGAGTTGCACAAACTTTAGGGGTTCTGATAGTTCAGATCACTAATATTTATGCAATTCTAATTGCAGGATCGTCGTGCGGGTAGAAAACATTTGCGCCTTGTTCAAACACTTTGCATTTTAACCTATTCGTGCCTATAATTCCCATCTCTACTCATAAGTAGCAGGAAATCTGAAAATAACTCCTATCCTACTGTAGTACCTAACACATTTACAAAAATAATGTGGCGTTTTGTGTGTTTACCATTTATTCTTGCTTCTTCATACGGGGTTGGGGATGAGATGATATGAATTTATATGGTATGTTTCTACAGACGGTTGTCCTTTCTGATGCCAGCTTCGGTTGAGGAGCAAATAAAGTTGAAATGAAAAATAGTGAATGAAATTAGTTAAGGAATCAGCTGTGGCCTAAGAACCTTAACTGTCCACTCAACTACCTGTAAGTTAAAATGCGAACCACGGAAAAATCTTTATCAAGACAGCCGATGATTGGTTTCGAACCCGGGCGTTTCCCGAATGCATAGCCTGGTTCATGACGTACGGCGTGGTAAAGTATGAAGTGTATAGTCTTACTTGAATGGACAAATTGCCTTCTACGAACGATGATAGAGAAATACCTATTTAGACATTAATGGATATAAAAATAGTAATATACTAGGACCAGGGATGGAAGGCGAAGGTACAAAGCAAACCGTGAACTCTACCAACATCCTCACTGACGCCATCATAACAAGTCGGCTTGCTTTCTACGGACACCTGTATAGAATGGATTCCCACAGGCTGTCCTATATGATCTTCAAAGTGACCAGCAAGATCGCTGTAAATCCAGCAGGTAGAGAAGTATCGGTCAGAACGTAATATTGATAATGCCATCCAAATTAACAGGAGCAACTACCGTTCAGTTATCAAAACCAGAGACTTCCTAACATCCCTTACAGAAACTACCACAATGAGACAAGGAAATGATCCGAGCAATGTAAAATAGAGTTCAGCCGGAGAATGAAGGATTACTTGGCAAACAGGAAAGGTCAAGGTACCAAGAAGACAAAAGCAGCCAGAACTATCATTAAAAACACCACAAGCAGCAACCATCGAAAACAACAACAAAACAGCTAAAGCACAAGTAAAGTAGTCCTCAGGTGGCCCAAAAGAACTGGGCGCGTTTATTTATCCTCTACGGCTATGGAGCGAAGCTCTGCATTCCGGAGGCGAGTGGTTTCAAAACCCGTGAACATCGTATTCCGTGTTTTCACATTTTCATTTCCTGGAAAATGCTGGAGCTGTCCGTATTAATAAGCCACAGCCAATTATTCCACCTCCTTATCCAATGTCATTCACCAATATACATTTCACCTTCATTAGCTCCTCAGACTCATGTTGATATTCCTAATGGCATCCGGCTTTAAAACTATGACATATAACTTCATCTCACCATTCCCGACCCGTATCAGGAAACGGGATTGAGGGGTAGAATACTTTAAATCAGGGCCTCTCAGGGTGCATGCAGCTGGTGCATGCACTGTGCACGGTGCAAAAGACGACTACGCTTGGTTGATCAGAGTGAAGACCCCCACACCTCGATTTGGAGCAAAAGCGCTTTCTCTCTCTTTCCCCACGCCTGTCTCGCTCGCTCCGCCTGTCTCCCTCTTCCTGACTTGCTCCGTAGCGCTCCAAATCCGAGCCGAGTTGAACCGAGCTTAGCCGAGTAGCCCAGAGACGAAGCGTTGGTCCGAGCCGAGCCCAGTGGGACCGATTCACTGTTCACAGGAACTCAGCGCCTCAGTTTGCACGCGTGAGATTCTGGGCGTTTGAGAGGCCCTGCCTTAACTGTTGACTGGAGCGTGGTGAGTTGTTGTTGTATCTTTTACTCCCCAGAAGTATATCGTCGTCGCCGGGACAAAACCTCCTGTGTGATAATATTTTTGGAGATATACTGACCGCAGCACATACATTATGAAGAGCGAGATATGAAATGGAAATCCACAGTCTGTTTCCAGTCATTTGACCGGATCAGGAATGAATTGAATGAAGCCCCCTTCTAGCGGCGAGGAAGGGAATTGTGGTGCCGGCTGCCGTAGCCTGTCGCACTCCTCTGGGGCAATGATTAACGAAATGGTATTGGAGAGTGTTGTTGGAATGAATGGTGACAGGGAAAACCGGAGTATCCGAAGAAAACCTGTCCCGCCTCCGCTTTGTCCAGCACAAATCTCACATAGAGTGACCGGGATTTGAACCACATAACCCAGCGGAGAGAGGCCAGCGCGCAGTTTCCTGAGCCACGGAGGCTCTATGAAGAGCGAGAATGAGTTCACACAACATTGCACCTTAGATGACAGAACATTACCGGACAAAGTTCTAAGCTGAAATATTTCACACAGAAGGTTTTTTTCTGGCAGCGGCGATATTATGAAGTGAAAGAGCAGAAACGATATATACTGTAGGTCTAAGCCTTTATATCTTAACATAAATTAAAGCATTGCTAACAGTTAAATGAACTGGTAGAGCAGAGAGTGGATCTGTTAATATTATGTCTCCATTTAAATCAAGGAATTGGCAAACTGCAGGTACATTGAGTCGAAAGCTGTTGACTTCCCTTCGCAAGTAATCTCATCTATTTGCTATTTCTCGTTGTGGAGCAAAGGATATCCAGGGAAGTACTCCATTCGGTACTGTGACCATGAGTAGGTCACAGCTGACTGGACAGGTGTTGGTGTGTAGCTTGTGTTCGCTTGTCGGCGAGCTGGGGTGTGCGCGAGCTTGGCGAGGACGAGAATAAGTTTTTTTACGTGAAGAGGGCGGCCGGTCGACTAACAAAATAAAAAAAAAAATGAAGGTTGGCGAGAGAAAAAAGATGCTAGCGCGTGTCACTTGTAATTGCGAGGGACGATATGAATGAAATATTTATAATATCTTTGGTGGCGTGACATGCATAATTACGAAATGCTCATGGATTAAATTAAAATAAACTGGATAAATAATAGCACATTTAGAGGATATAAATTAAAAACTAAAATTTTTGAACTAATTTACACGACGTTTTGGCTAAATGGTGATAAAATTATATATTCATACGGTAGAAGAATTTAGTATCTAAATTGACTTCACTTCCGTGCATGTGTACCAGACACGATATTTAAGTCATGTGATAAGAGTACTCACTCTCACATACTGACGTGTTCCCGAACTATCGTCTTCAGTCGCTCAGAGCCCTTGACAACAAGATTTTCAACGTAGAACATCGTGAATACTGTCGTCAGGAACAGTGGTTTCACTCCTGTGCTCTACACTTCTGATAATTGTCTACAACGTAGAACAGTGTTGTGATCAGACGTCGAATGTGCAGATATTAATCCCTTAAGTACGTGTCATTTCCAAAATACAGTTACGTGTGTGTTTGGAGTTTATTCTAAAGCACTTTGCGTAAGTTTCAGCTTTCTCACGAGTGAACGTGGAAGACCTGAACGTGATCATTTCCAGAAGAGGACGGAACTTCGCATTATGGATTACCAGTGCTTTACCATGAAGTTCTAAACCATCGACCACCGTCGGCGGCGTCGGGATGCAGATTCTTTCATTCTAGCATGGCTGATTGAGAATCCAGGCTTCCACACGTGAAGATATCTCCTTAAGTTAAGTCGATTACGTCTCATTTATATCTGTTCTATGTAGCTTTGTTCTATTCTTTCTTTCTTCTTAGTAATTTATTGACACATTTTATGGTTGTATATTTTGCTCGGATATGTCGTGATTTCTTTAGTGATTCACAGGAGTTGGGATTTCATGTTTATTTTGAAATATCCCATCTTGTTTTTTCTTCAGAGGGTGCTTTTCTTCCATTTACAGTATAGTGGAACGAACGAGCTATTTGATTTCTGGATTCATGTCTCACGTCCTGGCAACTAGTCTTTCAAAATTACGAGTAGCTGTGAACTGGTTAAAGAAAGAAACTTTTATCATACACCTAAAGTAGGTATTCGTCGTCATTCGAGCTATCAGATCGGATTTGCCAAGCTCCATTTTGTAAAAAAAAATAAACAAAGAAGGTAAACCTGCTCACAGTTGAATGTACATCACTATATCAACATTATTTAATGTCAAGTGTAAATGGGTGGAATTTCAGGAAACGCGTAGGATCTACGATCTGGCAATGGTAACTTTATTTTCTTATTTTACCGTTCCGTATCATTGTAAAGTAAACTCGAGTTGTCACTTTCCTCAAAGTGGTGCAGATTTCTTTTCAGATATATCTCCATTAATAAGTTTTAAACAACGTATCAGCCCTACTGACAATCTTCAACATTTGACAGAATCGAGAAACAAACCTGGGACTCGGAGGACGGTACTAACTGTTACGCAATACAGAGGACTTCAAATGTGTTGTAAATTTTCCTTTTCTCTCCCCCCCCGCCCCCAGGTATTGTGTGCGTACACAAAACACGCGTTCAATCAGTCAGTGCTTGTATGATCGCTACATCTTGGAATGGAGTAAATTTATTGAATTCAGAAATCAGAAAATAACGAAATAATTCTAAATTCAGTTCATATTAGGAGGATATCTCGCCTTACATGGTTCACTGAGCACAACTAGTCATTTATCAAATCTATATACTCACACTTAAAAATTATGTAAATAATTTTCCGATATAATAATCTGCAACAAGAATGAATAGGAAGATAATTAACTTAATTTCTGAATTAATTATCTCATCACAATTCATTGTATTGCTTTATGGCACTAAATATATCTTTCACGTTTGAAGACACTATGTTGAATGGCATATCATTAATTAAGGAACAAAATTCCGAGATAGGTATGTCGAGGACAACGTTTAACAAAAACCAAACCAAGAAAGCATATGAACACTTTTCTGTAACACAGCATGTGTGTTTCACTTTCATCAATTATTCCCTTTCGTTAGTGTCTTACAAGTCTGATCATATCATTATAAATAATATACTAATCCTCGTGATTATGCCTAGTTATTACGGATGTACAGTAAGTTTGTTTGCCAAGATAATGTTCAGGCTATCTTCAAAACTACTAATCACAGGTGATTAAAGCTGAGATATTATGAAGTACGTTTCCAAAAGTCGGTCAGTATTTATGTTACGTTGACAATTTCTTATTAAAACTCATAGATATGTCTATGAACTTTATAAGTTCGCACATAAGCAGTTTTACTCGGAGACTCCATTGCAATTTAAATAAAACAATCCGAAATTTAGTGCCGAAGAAGCACAAGGTTAATTGCACATACAAAGTAACTTACGGAGGTCGAGTCGTAAGTCATGGCAACTATTTATTTTTTCTCGCGAACAGGAGACAACACGGAAGATATAAGACATGCATTTGGAAACGTATGCTATGCACTTGCGTATGATGCCACTAGATGGTGTATATAAACAACAGTGTGGGTCTAAGCATGCCCCCAAGTTCAGTGTGTGAGGGAGAGGGTCACAAATGGAAGTCAACAAGCAGGAGCAACGATCGCATATTAAAATTGCAGTTCTCCGCGGCAGAAATGCACGCCAATGCCATGCAGAGCTGCGGGAAGCATTACATTAGGTGTGTGACAATGATCTAATCCCCAAAGTCAAGAATCCATTACGTCGACAACGGTTTGCTAACAAAGAGGACAGAGGTGTCACACGTTAGCGATACACATGCAGCAAATGGTATTCAGCGCCTGCTCCACCGCTGGCAACGCACAGTGGAAACCTTGGGTGATTATTTCGAAGGTCTGTAACCAGTGGAGACCTGTCCTTTGTACGTAGTCTTGTGTATTTGCTGTCTATACCATAATGAAACAATGTTTACCAATGGCCTGTGTTCTGTCACTTTCCTACGAGAATCTCCTGAAGTCAGAATTTGTCTTCAGACACTATACATAAGTACATGTCCTATATTTCCAAATGTATATATCTTAGATTTTCCGTGTTGTCTCCTGTTCGCGAGAAATAAACATAGTGACTTATGAATCGACCTTCGTATATAATAATATTTCATTCCAAATGCGGGGAAAAAATCACACAATTAAGATTTACATTCTTCCGACGTATTTAAAGCATGAAATCAGGAATGAATCGGGGCGATATATTCCTTACAATAACCAAGGTTACCCTCGAGAAATCTTGTGATATCAGAGGCAGGACATGACGGACCAATCAAGGTCTAGTCCCAACACAGAGTTCAAAGTTGAACGCTACCATTAACTCTGCTTACACCTCATACACAAGGAACATAGTGTCCTACAGCGAGCTGTGTCTGACACGCTTAGTATATACTCAGGAGAGTATGATGGTAATTATTCCTAAACAAGAAAAATCAATCTAAACACTTTAAATAATCTTATCGCACATCTGGCATTCAAAATGTTGGAAAATGTCATTCCAACATTTGATCGCTTCAACACAATGGGACACACGGCACATTGATCGTATAAAGGTATAACAAAATAATTGGCAATTCTACCTCTCCTCGCCTTCGCTACCACCATTTTAATTTTGTAAATAGTCTTCCGCTCATTCTTTGATGTAGACCGCGAACAATATTATTTCTTCCTGACACAAAAATGAACGTGAGAAAATCCTGTGCTTGTCATTTCAAAAGAGTACAGTATCAATTTATCGTCACCTCAAAAGTTTATTGGTTCCCTGAAAATGTGTCAAACGAAAAGACAGTCACGCTTCACATGGTGTTACCAAGGATACAGATGACAACATTACGTCTACTTAACTCATTATAAAAGATCGCAGCTCCTGGAAGGTGTGCGAAGAATCCCCTACCTTGTGATTTTTCAGTTGGTATTCTTACACTGCAGCATAAGTGGCATAGTAATACTCGATAGCTTTCAGATAGCAATGGATCTACAGTCATCCCCCAAGGCTCTCTTCATTATTTCAAGACTCTTCGGAATTCCACCCTTCACTTACGTCAGGAAGGGCAGTATGGATGTTACTCTCACGTTACACCGTTCCAAAGGTGCTCATATTTACAGCATTATAATACTGATTTTCACACTGATAACACTGATTCATGACGTAATTTACAGATTTCATTCGTTCGACAGATTTCCTTCATCCATGCAAATTGCTTACCTTGTCATAACCGCGTGTTCACATACAACAGTGATAGTGATTGTTACGGAGTTATCCGTGGAAGTCAGAGGTGAAAGAAGGTGCGGGTTGGAATGGGTCTAACTACAAGTTCGAAAGATGAATTAAAATTTCAAAAAAGGTTATATTTTCAACAAATAACATTTAACAATTTCCACTAGGTGAAATAACAACGAAAGGCAAGTACAAAATAATTTTTACCCGTTCAGAGGTTATTTACAAGGTTCTGGGCTTCGAGCTCCACAATCACAATCCTGAGCTATCAGCTCACAACTATATATTTTAGAAAAGGGCAGAAATTCCCTTAATACAATGGAGCACTTGCTCCCAGCAATCAAAATGTCACGCCTCCCCGAGGCACCTTTCAAAATACTAGAAAGAGCTGACAGCTCTCAATCTTTCAAGCCTATCACAAGGCTACAACAAACTTTCCCATCAACCGCCTCTCAAGGCACATTTACAAATAAACAGGGGTATCTTGTACCCAACCTACTAGGGCCTGAATAGAAAAATCAAAAGTTAATTTAAATGGCCCAAAACACTAAATGAATGGAGGCGAATACTTGCACTCCTACACTAAAGCTGTTAAAACCTATGTGGTGCTAGGCCGATAATACAGGGGGTTATCCCAATCTATGGAGGTGACTAGTCTGAGAAAATTTTAATACATTAAGGAAGAGAAGAAAAGGTCATGAAAACGTAGTCACCTCAATTTCAAAATGAAGGGGAGCTCGAGACGGTAAAGCACTCTCTATCCCCGCTTTACAGTTAAAGAGATTTGTAGCTTTTACATAGACAGAAGAGGAATTTACATTTTAAAGTGGGAGGTTACATATTAAAGGTTTCGAACCTTCCCCGAGAGTTAAACTGCTGAGCTAGCAAGAGATAAAGATGTTAAGAGGCCATTACCTTGATGAAGAATGGCTGCCAGAAGAACGGGGCGCTTCCCGCCCCCTGCTACATATCCACACACTAAACTAGATGTTACTGAAGTGGCCCTGAGACAAGAAAGTCAGCAGTTTTTATACCCTCGTGCAAAATTCGAGACCTTTCAAGAATGAGTATACACACCCACAGACGTTTATTGGTTACACTACACAGTTACAGACCAGGTTGGGGAAGAAAGCACCGATTGGCCGAAAATTAATTAAAGAAATTCGGGATTGGCTAATTTCAAAACTGGCGGAAAGAAAGGATTAATATTGCCAACCCTCCATTGACAGAACGAAATTTAGTAAAGATCAAACTTATGAATACAACATTTCTTCCATAAAGGACAGTCCTTTACACCAGAGTGTATTACCATAGTTTTTGGTAGAGACATCTGTTAGAGAATGTCTACACTTCTTGATCCATGAAAAACAAAAGCAAAGCAAAAACACTGATTGACATCTTCTGATAAACCGTAGAATTAGTTCAGTTGTTAAAGTTCAGAGCTTCTCCTGTAGAGGCGTTTTAATTGGCGCAAGATTTGAACTTGCGTCGTAGAAGTGTACTGCCCGGTACAGACCTCCCCCTCCCCAAAAGTCCTTCCAAGGAGTGACACAGAACAAAACAAAAAAAATTCCAAAGCAAAGTCCAAGTTTGTTGCTGATTAGTTGAAGAATTTAGAAGAGAAAAATACAATTTATCGGTAGTCGGAGGTCATTTAAGTTGTTTGATATAGATGGGTGCGACAAGATTAAGTCCAGTTTAGAATTTCTTTGTAGTTGTAGAATTGCGAAACCAAAACATTAATTCATGGAAGTAATATTTTTCTAAGTCCACCAAAGGTTGATTGAAACAAAAAATTATTAATTGCAGAAATAGAGTGTCCATGTAGCTGAAGAAGTAGATTGGCTGCCGATTAATTTTGACGGCAAGATCTGCCGCCGCTGCCTGTGTCCAGTGGAGGCCGCTCGGACCCCTCAAGTACCCTGAGATACCTCTCTCCCGCTACTATGAGATGGGTAGTCGTGGTGAAGCACGCCGCAGATGCGACGATTGTTTACAGTCCTCGACCAGTTTGCGGGTGGTGCGCCGCACATCAGCCTTGGCCGGCAGGAGGGCTCCGGCTCGCCGTACATTGGTTGACCTCACTGGAGTGGAGTGGGCCCGTACCCCACCTCAATGGCGGTACGGCGCCGCACGGCTGCGGGGGCACTGAAACAGTAAGATCTCGGCGGCAGAATTTGTGCTGGACATTAATGTTTTTAGGGTACTGTCTTGGTGGTGAGGTAGAGGGGCCAGCGGCGTGGAAATTTTATTTTAATTTTATGGTTATTGCCACTGGTGTGGTTTAGCAGGAGACGGGAGCGTGGTAATGGCCGAACGGAGAGGACAGCAGAGTACCCTCGGAGGGGTTTTTACAATATTTATACTAAGCAGATAAATAAAAAACAACCAAATGTAAAAATATAAGGGGCAGAAGGCCTAGGCTTTAGAGAAAAATATAACCTTTGGGATTCTTACAAGATGTAAAGATTCAATGAGCAAGAAATTTACACAGGTTTCACCTGAGACAGGTGAACCCTAAATATCCTCTCGGTGGCTGGATTGCTCACTAACAATGTGAACCGCGTCAGAAAATCCAAGACGGTGCACGGCCCATGAAATCTGGGGGCAAGCTTGCCCCGCGGGAACAAAATTCTTGACCATAACTTGGTCTCCTACTTTTAAATTGGTGGGCCTCCGTCCACGATCATATCTTTCCCTAACCTTTTCATCAGAACTTTTTAGATTGGCCTTAGCCTTCTTCCAAAGATCTTTAATATTATCTGGATCTATTGTCTCAGGTAGAATATCACTAAGAGACCAAAGGTTAGAGAGCGGCGTGTTGGGTGGAAACTTAAAAATCAAAGAAGCTGGAGTGAATTTATGAGATTCGTGAACCGCCGAGTTCAAAGCGATGTAGGGATGTATCCCATCTGGAGTGATCGTCGTGATGATAGGCAATAAGAGCCGACCTCAGATTACGATTGACCCGTTCAGCTAGAGATGGTTGAGGATGGTAAGCAGAAGTAGTCACATGAGAGATGGACAGATCAAAACAGAATTTACGAAAGAGATTGGATGTGAAAGCTTTAGCATTATCTGAAACAATATATTGACACGGACCAAAAGAAGCGAAGATGGAGTTTAAACAAGAAATGTGGACCGAGCGGTCGCCAGCTTAGTCGGAAATAACCATGAGAACCTAGTGAAGCCATCTACACACACAAGGATGAACTTGTTGGCATTCCCCTTTGACTGGGGGAGGGTCCTACGTAGTCCATGTAAAGACGTTCCATGGGGCGCGACGCTTGATGAGAAGACAAGAGCCCTTGCTTAGTGGACATGGTGGGTTTACTAAGCCAACAAGTTTTACAAGCTTTTACTAAGTCACGGATTTCGCCGTCCATACCTTTCCAGATGAACATTTCTCGGATCTTTTCTCGAGTTTTGACGATGCCTAAATGCCCCCCTAATGGGGTCTCATGATAGTACTTGAAGATCATGGGCATGAGAATAGCTGGAACCACAACTTTCATCCTCTTATCATGCCCCGACGGGCAAGTCCAATACATAAGGTACTACATGTTCCCTAGAAGAAAGGGTTTCCATGATCGGAGCCAGCGTCGGATCTTCACGCTGATATTTTTCAATATCCCTAAAGAGCATGGGAGCATCAGTTAGAATGGCATTAACCTCAGGTAGTATGGACTCGGGAAATGAAGAACTATCAACCTGTTCAGGTGTCTCTACATCATTATAGAACATACGGCTTAGTCCATCTGCCACAATATTTTCAGTTCCTCTTATATGCCTAACATCAAATTGGAAGGCAGAAATTCTGATGGCCCAGCGGGCTATGCGACCTGTACGACGCCGCCTACCTAAGACCCACCTTAAGGCTTGGTTATCTGTCTCCAAGTCGAATTTGACATGTTCCAGATAAAGGCGGAACTTTTCTAGAGCAAACAAAACTGCTAAACCCTCAAGTTCATAGATGGAATACTTGGATTCTTGGGCCGATAATGTCCTAGAGGCTTAGGCGATGGGTCGCCTCCCTAGTTCGGTCTCTTGAAGAAGGACCGCAGCCACTGCCGACGACGACGCGTCGGTTTGGACGATGAATTTCTTACAGAAATCAGACATAGAGAGGACAGGGGTATTACAAAGGGCTAATTTGAGGTCTTCGAAGGCGTCTTGTTGAGAAGGCCCCCACTCAAATTTGACGCCTTTCCTTCGAAGTAAGTTCAAGTGTGCCGCTCTATTAGCAAAGTTGGGAATAAATTTCCTGAAGAAGTTCACCATGCCTATAAACCTGGCGATACCTTTCATGTCCTTGGGAGGTTTGAAATCACGGATGGCCTGTGTTCTAGAATGATCGACTGCGACACCATCGGGCGACACAATATGCACTAGGAATGACATGGAAGGTTTAGCGAACGCAACCTTGGACAACTTCACCGTTAACCGTGCCTTACGAAGGCGACTCAGGACCTCTTTCAGATGATCTAGATGTTCTTCAAAGGTCTCAGAAAATACGACGACATCATCCAGATACTGATACAAGTACTCAAATTTGATGTCGGAGAAGACCCTATCCAGGAGTCTCGTAAGCACAGCTGCTCCCGTGGGGAGCCCGAAAGGCACGAGGTTGTATTCATACAAGTTCCAATCAGTGGCAAATGCTGTAAGATATTTAGATTCTTCCGCCAGAGGGATCTGGTTATAAGCCTGATTGAGGTCTAAGATGGTGAAGTATTTAGCCTTTCGAAACCATGAAAAACAAGAGTGAAGGTCTGGGAGGGGTACAGATTGTAACACCACGTTCCGATTGAGACTCTATAATCAATCACAGGACTGAAGCCACCTTGGGGTTTCGGGACAAGAAAGATAGGCGAAGAGTATGCTGACTTAGAGGGTCGAATAATACCATCCTTCAACATCTGATCTATGATTTCCTTCAAAGCCTTAATTTTTGGTGGAGATAGCCTGTACGGTTGAAAACGGACTGGAGTCGAATCCGTAACCTCAATCTTGTATTCGATAAGGTCAGTTACCCCAAGAGTATCAGAAAAAACTTCTGGAAACGACTGACACAACTTGCGAATACTATCAGCCTGCTCCTCAGGTAGAAGTCTAAGGTCTAACAACATCTCATCCTGGGTAGGCGAAACAGATGAACATGATACAGAACTACATTTTAATAAAGGGATATTGAATTTACTAGCTAATTTGAAAGTGCACGACTTGCTCTGAAGGTCTAGCACTAGACAAGTGTGGGACATAAAGTCCGCTCCCAATATAATGGGGCAAGGCAAGTGCTTAGCCACCAACAGTATTATTTTCCAAGTGAATTTCAAAACGCGGATTTTGGCACACAGATGACCTAAAACTTTTAATGGAGAGGAGTTTACCGAAACGCATTGAACCAAAGACGAACAATAATCAGGAAGTTTACAAACAGATTTCAATTTGGAGTACCACTCGGCCGAAATAATGGAACACACACTGCCAGAATCTAAAAGAGCAGTTACGGGCTCATTATTTAATTCAATTTTGAGAAATGGGACAGGTGCGGGGGTATCCGCTGCAATCCTAAGACATTCTTTGGGACATTCAAATGGTAATGTAGAACAGTTCTGACTTTTCCCTGAATTTTCGTCGGATTTAACCTGGGCTGAGCCTTGAAAGGATGAATCTGCCGACTCAGCCGAAGTCAATAGTCACTTTTGATTCTTGGCGAGAGTTGCACGAGAAGTTCAGCAGGAGGGGGTGCTGTTAGCATTAGGGCAGTTCTTGGCAATATGGGATAAAGCGCCGCATTTAAAACATCCTTGAGATGACCCTGCTCCATTGGATATCCCATTGGATTTCATCAAGGGGCACTTGTTCCGAAGATGGTCAGATGACCCACAAGCATAACATTTGCGGGGTGTTACTGTTCGGCGAGGTGGAGGCCGAAAATTACTAGAGGATGGAGGGGGTTCTTTCACGACACGTAAGGTGTCGGCGTATCTAACTCCTTCCGCTGAAACAACCATAGCTTCCAACTCGGCAAAAGTTTGCGGACGCGACGCAAAGCACAAATATGACCTGTAAGATGGTGAAATTCCTTCTACAATGGCCTGTACAATTTGATCTTCAGGGAAATGTAGAGCAAATACCCTAGTGTAGAACTTAATATCTTGGATGAAGTCTGCCAAGTTTTCATCCAACCGCTGTACTCTATAATATTACTTTTGTATTACAGATGACCTTGCCCTAGCCGGAATGAAGTTAGCTAAAAGATGGGCGTGGAAGTCTTCTATAGATGATTGTTCAGCAATGGCTCTTACTATTTTGTCAGATAGAACACCAATTGAATAGGGAATAGCGTGCTGGGCCCATAACCCAGACGTCCGTGGATCGAAACCACGCTCTGCTACCACTTGTTACGGAGTTATCCGTGGAAGTCAGAGGTGAAAGAAGGTGCGGGCTGGAATGGGTCTAACTACAAGTTCGAAAGATGAATTAAAATTTCAAAAAAGGTTATATTTTCAACAAATAACATTTAACAATTTCCACTAGGTGAAATAACAACGAAAGGCAAGTACAAAATAATTTTTACCCGTTCAGGGGTTATTTACAAGGTTCTGGGCTTCGAGCTCCACAATCACAATCCTGAGCTATCAGCTCACAACTATATATTTTAGAAAAGGGCAGAAATTCCCTCAATACAATGGAGCACTTGCTCCCAGCAATCAAAATGTCACGCCTCCCCGAGGCACCTTTCAAAATACCAGAAAGAGCTGACCGCTCTCAACCTTTCAAGCCTATCACAAGGCTACTACAAACTTTCCCATCAACCACCTCTCAAGGCACATTTACAAATAAACTGGGGTATCTTGTACCCAACCTACTAGGGCCTGAATAGAAAAATCAAAAGTTAATTTAAATGGCCCAAAACACTAAATGAATGGAGGCGAATACTTGCACTCCTACACTAAAGCTGTTAAAACCTATGTGGTGCTAGGCCGATAATACAGGGGTTATCCCAATCTATGGAGGTGACTAGTCTGAGAAAATTTCAATACATTAAGGAAGAGAAGAAAAGGTCATGGAAACGTAGTCACCTCAATTTCAAAATGAAGGGGAGCTCGAGAGGGTAAAGCACTATCTATCCCCGCTTTACAGTTAAAGAGATTTGTAGCTTTTACATAGACAGAAGAGGAATTTACATTTTAAAGTGGGAGGTTACATATTAAAGGTTTCGAACCTTCCCCGAGAGTTAAACTGCTGAGCTAGCAAGAGATAAAGATGTTAAGAGGCCATTACCTTGATGGAGAACGGCTGCCAGAAGAACGGGGCGCTTCCCGCCCCCTGCTACATATCCACACACTAAGCTAGATGTTACTGAAGTTGCCCTGAGACAAGAAAGTCAGCAGTTTTTATACCCTCGTGCAAAATTCGAGACCTTTCAAGAATGAGTATACACACCCACAGACGTTTATTGGTTACAGTAGACAGTTACAGACCAGGTTGGGGAAGAAAGCACCGATTGGCCGAAAATTAATTAAAGAAATTCGGGATTGGATAATTTCAAAACTGGCGGAAAGAAAGGATTAATATTGCCAACCCTCCATTGACAGAACGAAATTTAGTAAAGATCAAACTTATGAATACAACATTTCTTCCATAAAGGATATTCCTTTTCACCAGAGTGTATTACCATAGTTTTTGGTAGAGACATCTGTTAGAGAATGTCCACACTTCTTGATCCATGAAAAACAAAAGCAAATCAAAAACACTCATTGACATCTTCTGATAAACCGTAGAAATAATTCAGTTGTTAATGTTCAGAGCTTCTCCTGTAGAGGCGTTTTAATTGGCGCAAGATTTGAACTTGCGTCGTAGAAGTGTACCGCCTGGTACAGTGATAATAGTTCTTCACTTAACAGTGATTGGCAAGGAAGTTGGAGAAATTATAATTTTGATTGAAAATCACCTCATGAATTTTCATAATAATCGATTTCACAATAAAATCTACCGACTTACAATACTCGCCGCTGGATTGGTATTCTTGGTGCAGACAGTAGAATATTTTATCTACCTTCCAGCAAGAGGAGATATCAGTCTATTGAATGAGTCGGCATGTGCATATATTTCAAGAATTGCATTGTTACAATATGTCACATATGTCCTCGTTATTAAGCACAGAATTTTTCTGTTAAATGAAGAAATTGTAAGCATCCTTCCTAGACATCAGATACTGGCAAGGAAACCACAAGACCCTCTCCAAATCCTTACACTCCAGAGAAGTGGAAATTGCATCAATAGAAAGGATAGTTGTATTACCAATTTTTCTACCAAACAAAAAGCACTTCGTTTGTTGGATAACATCAGTTCGGTTTATTTGGATCTCTGTGCTTGTGAACAGTGCTTTTGGTATAGCTGTACTCTTTGTGGTGATGGAGATATTAAGTACGACAGTATGTACTGTATTTTATGTATCAGCGATATTTTCAAGCAACTATTTGAAGTTGAACTTAATTAAATATGTGCTTTATTGCTGAGAACCATTACTGCGATAATTCAGCTAGTGCTACTGGTTAAGAATTCGCAACAAGCACTGAATGAAGCTTCAGGCACCGGCGTTCTGGCTCATCAGCTGTTACTACATCAGCCTCGAGATGAACGATTGAAAATGTTCGCTCTTCATCTATCGAATGTGAAATTCGAACTTAGTGCGAGTGGCTACTTCTTGATCAATCGTTCTTTATTGGTTGCTATATTTGGTGTGACACTGACATATTTGATTATCCTACTGCAATTTATTGTGTCTGGCAACTAAACTCACATCAGCGCACAATTCAAGGACATCCTATATCACGTACAATGTCTGACGTTCTCGCTGTTACTTGCCGCAGTGAAACAGAAAAGTTTACCAGTTCTAGTTATTGCAGTTCAATGGACAGGATTAAAACTTTGTTTAAAGTTAGACTGTCACAGATTAAATTAAACCTTGTGGAAGATAAAACTAATACTGACTAATTTTAAACTTACTTAGCTGTTTTGTTTTTAATAATTGATTTGTCACTCAATGATTAATTATTTTATTTCCGAATGTACATAATTTGGAATGGTATTATTTGTTACATTCTGACCTCGTCTCCACTGTTAAGGAAATAATTATTCTACTTCTACAATTGCTTTAGAGCATAGATTTTCAAGCTAATTCTGTTCTTAACGACGAAAACGTGGTAATAACTGAGGACTTCCTTATACACATGTGAACACGGAAAATTTTTCATACGATATTATACACTGGATAATTTTTAATTCATATTTCGAGGACATATTTAAGCAGCGTTGAAGCGAATCTCAGGCATGCCCTTACCGTACCTAGAGAAGGGTTACGTCTCTTAACTAATTATATTAACACAATGAATTTCTCGGATTTTCCTATTGATCTTTATATACTCTGAAGTTCTTACGCACGTAGTTTGTGGATATACTTATAGATGCATGCAGGCACACGTTGTGACATATGTAGAGACAAATCAAGATATAGCAAAACTGTGTATGTTTCCGGAAACGTGATGGAATTTTTTCGCGAGAACAAAAGCGGATGTGTGTTTTGGGTAAGAATGAGTAAAGGAACACCTAATTCAAGGCGTTTCGAAGAATATAGACTTTTAGGTTCAAAAATTCTAAAACATTTTATTACTGGAGGTCGGTAATAAAAATAGAATTTTTCGACACGGTTATTTAAGGGGGCCGAAGGATGTAAGTAGGATGTGTTTTCGGAAAAAATGGCAAGTCGATCGAAGCGCCGAAAACTACGTTAAATCGCCATGAAACCGAGTATAGTTGGACATTAACTGAGACCATGTGCAAGAGATTGGAAGCATTTGAAATGTGGACGTACCGAAAGATGCTGAAAGTAACTTGGACGGCTAAAATAAGCAGTAGCCTATACAAGTTCTTGCATCGTATGAACGAAGAACCAAACAAAGATCATATGATGTGTAATGGTAAATACCACCTTCTACAAGTAATACTCCAAGGGAAATTTAATGGTAAACGTGGTCCGTGATGAAGTAGGACATTGTGGCTTGGCAAATTGAGCCAATGGTTTGCGATGACGAAGCTTACTCTATTCACAACAGCTGTTAACAGACAACAGATCGTGCTACTGATCACCATCGTTCTGTGAGGACAAGGCACATAAACAAGGAGAAGAAGAAGAAGAAGAAGGAAAACGTTCGATACGACGCTATGAACATTGATCTTGGACGAGCAGCTCGAATGTTATCAGCCACCAGGTTCGATACTCAAAATCCTATCCGAGATTTTAGGGCAATCAGCGAAACAACGAACTTAACAAACTTCACGAATGTTTCAGAAAAATTGAAGTAAATTCCAATACATTTCGATTATCCGAAATCATAAACGATATCTGCTTTATTTGCTTGAGACGTCTTCCAGTGGAGATCAAATTTTTAAAAAAGTATATGATTGATTTCTTTCGGTATTCTGCGTCGTATATGGAGGCGTACCTCCAGAAAGTTTGAATTCAGAACCTTAGACTCCGCCTCAATATACAGGTCTCAAGGAGTTCTCAGTTTCAAAACTGAATTCGGTTAAATCACCCGAAAACTGGTGTTGAACTAAAAGAAAATATTTCCGGAACAGGAATTTGTATTTTATCTTTTGCCAAAATATGTATTTAAACACAACAATATCTACGTTCGTAAACCAATTTTCAGCCAATTTATACATGATGACTCTGTTTACGGGCAAAATATGGGATAATGACAACAGAATTAATATGAATGATTATTAAACTGTAAAAGTGATCGACAATTAAGAAGTAAAATTGTCGCCCTTGATGAGTTGTTGCGATGGATACAGACGAACTAACATTTCATGAATTTATTAATAAGCTTATAATGGAAGTAGCGCTGTCCCTATATAAACAAACTAAACACTGCATCTTCTTAATTCAAGAGTGTTCTCCAGCTGAGACATACATATATTTCGAGTGACTATGGATCTGCAATCATTCCTCAAGCCTCTTATAATTATTATTACAAAAGTGTTTGGTATTGCGTCTTTCAGTTACATCAAAGAGGACTGTTTTTGTACTAGTGTTTCCGCACTACGTTGTTCATGGTGCAACAGAATTCACTCTGTTTTAATCCTGATTCTTAGTTTAATAACGCTTATCTGTAATGTAATAGACACAGTTCATAACCTAAATAGATTACCAATTTCCATACACATTTGTTACTTTACCATCTTATTGTCCACACACCTAGCAGTGATTGTCGGAATTATCCTTCAATTAAAAAAAATGAAAAGTAAATTGGAGAAATTTTGATTCTAATTGAAAATGTACATGAACTGTCACAACGATCCCCTTCACAAGAAAATCTACAATTTTACAATAGTCGGCTCTGTTTTCATGTTTTTGAGACACACTGCAGTATGTTGCAGCAGGTCGAAGAACATATTGGTTACGTTCAGTTGTATGTTCATGTGATTTATCCATTGTGTTGTTGCAGTGTGCTATTCGTGTTGTAGTAAATAATCTCAGATTTTGCAAACTTCATCATGAACTTTTGAGAATAACAACAAAACAAATTAGCATGTTTCTTAAAGTTAAGAAAACTGAAATTCTTGCTGATAAGGTGGAAGTTTGCTCCACTACTTTTGATACCAATCAAAGATAATATTCTGGATAGCGTAAGTACTGCGTGCTTGGATCTCTATAGAGCTGCATGACTTTGCTATTATCATACTACTGGCAGTGCTACAGTTATTAAGTCGCATTTTATGTACACTTGTACCTATCCACGATATTATTCCGCAACTACTCGGAGGTAAACTTGACCGAAGTATGGGGATTGTTGATTGTAATTATTTCTGCGATAATTCAGCTCGTTCTACTGGTAGAATGTTTCTAAGGAGCAATAAATGAAACTTTAGTTACCGGTGTTCTGGCTCATCAACTGTTACTACATCAGCTTCGAGAAGAAAGACTAAAAATTATTTTGTCTAGCAACTAAGTTCACATCAATGCACAATCCAAGGAAAATTATGTCTCCTAATTCAAAGTCTAAACGGTCTGACACCGAGGTTAGCCGGTTCGACTCCCATTGGTCGAAAAAATTTTCACCATCAGAATGTTGGCCATTAGGGTACGGGAGGTGGTAGTATATAATTTCTAATCACTAGATTCCGTGCGAAAAGCCTGGATTAAATTCCAAACCTGTACGCAGTGGTCATATGGAGTGAGGGCATATGACGCTGTTGATGGTGATTCCTCTGTCGGATGGAGACGTTAAGCCTCTAGCAGACCCCTTGGGTGTATTTGACACGAGTATGCTACGTGCCAGCACCTGGTTTCACCCTCTCCCTTCCCATACTCATTCATTTCATCTCATTAACTCCTATGATGAGGTTGACGTCAGGAAGGGCACCCGGACATAAAAACCCACCACGACAGATTCATCTCACCTCACCTCGTACCCGACCCCGTAGAGAAACGGGGCAAAGGTTGGACAAACAAACAAACAAACAAACAAACAAACAAACAAACAAACAATCCAAGTTCAGTCGTTTTTTAAATAATTATGTCAGAGTGGATCATCGGACGCCAACGGAGTATTTTCTGACGTATATACTTATTGATGATCATGAGATTTTTAACCATGTCACCATGTTATGGCTCAGTACACCTTAACTAATTCTCTCCTGTTATTACTCGCAGAATAAACTAGTCATTCTCAATGTTGCAGAATCGCTTTGCTAATTAATCATTCTTCATAATGGAGCTCAATATCTCTAGGAATTTTTGCACATGAAAGAATGTCTTTCCATCACTAAATTGTGGCACAGTAACATCTAATTTCAACAATAATATAAGAAGCTTTGTTATAGAAAAATCATCCAGAAAGTTTTCATTTGTCTGTATATTGTGCCATTTTCTCTCGTATTTCTCCTGTATCCTTGTTTAAGTGAAATAAACTAAATACCATCAATTGTATCTTTGACTCTTCAAAGTATTCGTTTATACGATTATCCGTGTGTTTACTCAATTGTTTATACGTTTGTGATAAGTGTGTTAGACCAATTATTTGACTGATTTTATGTTGCTCGATAGTTCCTTACTCGGACATTGAGGATAAGGGATGTATAGGGAGATCAAACACAATGGTTAGACTAACACTGTAATGATTTATAAATAAGAGGTATGGAACTAAATGATCTACATGTAACAAGCTTTAACAACTTCATTTCAAGTAATACTAATCCCGTATTGACTTTAATCAAATAGTGAATACTTAAGATAAATATTATAACCAAGTGGTCCGCCTATTCAATACAATATATAATTGATTATATTTAGTACATGTTTCGACCCCCAAGGGACATCATCAGCTATAATAAATTAACATTAATATATCAGAATATTAAAATTGGAAAGACACATTAAAATCTTGATGTATAGTACGACATTTAAAATAACATCTTAGAAATTTTGTTAAAACTGTAAGTCATATGATCGATAAAAATAGTTGAATTGCCCATTATTTAACTAAAGGATGTTCGAAAGCTAGTTACAGTTTTATTTTTACAATTTCTTTACTTCGCAATGACACAAGTCGGTATTTAGGCTGTTGTATACTGCATTTTATTCCTTAATTTGGATTATTTACTTATTTTAAACTAGCTGTAATACCGGATAGTTTTCTAATGTTTACGTTCAAAGTTAGTTTTAGGCTACTTGATAATTATGTGTAAAGTCAATTTTTGTACAATTCCTTATTGAGACGTTGATTAATATTTTGCGATCCATTATGTCGTTTAAAATTTATTTATATGTGTTCGATTTCAAGTTCTAGTTTATTTCATTCTCGAGTAAAACTTTGTCCATGTGGAGGCTCGAATTGACTGGGAAGTATTGGATCCTTTCAAAAAAATTAATAAGTGACAATTTTATATCGCAATTTTATATTACCCGTCGCGTTATAGATGTGATGTACATTATTCCAACTGCCATTAAGTCTGTCAACAATCAGCCTTGCGACCCCAAATCTGTCGATTCAACACTAATCTCGGTCATTTAAACTATTCATTTTCCCCACATCTCAGCTCCCATTCCAATGGAGGCAAGGCGTGGATTTCAGCGACGCAAAAACAATGGATTTGACGTTTATATCGGTTATTTTCCATTATTTTACTCGATTTTGCAATGCATCTTTTTCTTTCTAAGTAGGTACACATATAAAAAGCGGACACAATACGACCACGTGAAAATCGTGGATTTTCCAGCTTTAATCCACACACCTGATGCGATTGACATTGTGCCTTGTTGATGGTCTTTGCGAATGCAAGGCGAAAGGGGATCTGCAGTCTTTAAAAACGAAATGGCATGTCTATGGGAATGATGGGAATAGGCGGCTCACAATCGCTTTTTCTTTAGCTCCCCGCTGGTAGATCTACCAATTGCACCCATTTTTTTCTTTTGCCATCACTAACATGGAAACTAGTAAGAAAATGTGCACTCTGCTTTATTCAGGCCGTTATCTAGGACACAGAGTCTGCCCATACTGTCAGTCATCTTTAAGACTGGCAATATTGTCGATTATATATATATATGTATTCTAACGGAATATAACACAGTTTACAATCAACATACACATAAATTATGTACATTTTAATAGTTACTAGCAGTTTCCCGCTGGCTCCGCCCGCAATGTACTAAGTATGGTGTTGCTGGTTACTATCTTCACGGATGTATTTGCAAAGTTTAGAGTTATTGAAATAAAGCACATGATCTGCTGTGGTAATAGAATGCAATATTATGTCAACAAAACACTTGAAAATACATCACAAAAAGAAATTGAATTAAACGTTCTTTGTACAACACTGCGCGCCGAACTGTTAAATAGTCCTTCAAGGATCATCGTCACGGAGACAAATGTACTCATAACTTTTCTCAGAATCTACCAATTTAAGTAGTTATTACCTCAAAGGAAAGTGCTTGATCCATTGAGTGTTTTTGGACCAAAACGAACTGCGTACCTTAATTAAAACGAAATATATGATTGCTTCAATGAGAAAAAATATTGAAATGAGACGTCAAATTAAATGTGCACTCATAACTTTCCTCAGAATGAACCGATTTGAATAGTTAAGAGCTGTAATGAAAGAGCTTGATCCACAGAGTGTTCTTAGGCCAAAACGAACTCCGTACCTTAATTAGCACCAAATATATGCATGCTTAAAAGAGACAAAAATTGAAAAAATCAAATAATTGGATGCCGTTATGCATCAGTAGACTAAGCGCCATTTGACGAAAATTGAGATTTTAGCCCCATCTTGTAGAGGAAGACTTGAACTATTTATAAAAATTCCCCACTGATTTACAAGAGGCCGTTAGTTGTTAGTAAACAGAAAACCTAAGCGACAAAGCGGGAATCAGTAAAAATGTAAATTGCATCAGTAGACTATGCGATGTTCCTGTTTGCATCATTAGACCAAGCGCCACATTCCTCACATTGCGCGCGGATGACAGAGAGGGAGCCCGCGGTTTCGATAGTGCTGACATTTTTACGTGGTGATACACTGAGTGGTTTATCAAGTGACGAAGTTCAGCGATGTATCGACTACTTCCAAAAGTAAGGAGAAGGACAATGCTATTAATGCAGCTTGCTAAGAAGGTTGCGTCTGAAAATCATTCTCTAGAATTTGATGGTGAATCTCAGGAAGTAAATCTAAATAAGTCAAGACAGGGACGACCACGGGAAAGTAGAGTTCCCTTTCACCAGGCATTAATACCTCTGTGGCCAAAAGGGGAAAACCTATCTCTGAAGCCAAACTAAGATACTTTTGTTTTCTGATGCACCTAATACCTGCAGATGCCAAACAATTTTACCAGAATCTTCAAGCAGATTCCGACATCGTGGATGACGTACATGGATTTAATGGAGATCCTGATTTCAGGTTTGAATGAACTGAGTGCAACAATCTTATTACCTGTCCAGTGATTTGTGTGTATTTATGGGAGAAAATATCTGGAATCACATTTTCTGTCTCAAGCACAACAAAACTTACCCACAGGCTTAAAAGTATCACGTCAATACTGTAGGCCTACTCTCAGAATATAATAGGCCAATCGTGAAGGAAAATCCATTCAAAAATTGTACAGACTACAATGGCTCATTTCTTACCAATGTATTTGACTCAGATAAGTTGAAATTCCTCAAATCAGTACGTCGTTATACCAACGACTTTAAAGAATAGCTTCCCATCTAGAATTTCTCCATCTAAAACTTGAATAATGTACCGGAGTTGTGGCGCGGCTCGCAGTGGATCAAGCACTTAGCGGGCCTTTCCAGACAGTAGGAGTTTCAGGTTTTAATCATGGCTGCCGCCACGTCATGTTTTTTGAGGTTTTACTCTGCAGATACTCAACAGCAAGGGGTTATCGGTGTAGCATCGTGATGCATTATTCGTACTTGAGAAAAACCTTAAATTGCATCAGTAGACCAAGCGCCATTTCTTCAAGAAAATCTATGCAGTGCGAGTATAAAAATGTTGAAATTTGGTGAGAAGGTACAATCTATTATCCTACAACACCAGTAATACCATACTTAGCAAAATTATGTTCGCTAGAATTTACACATAGAACCAAATTTAAACGCGACTATCTCGCAACCAACTTTTGGCGCTTGCTCTAGTGATGCATAACGGCATCCAATTTGAGGAAGGCGGAAGTTAAGTGATTTATGGAACCTCATGACAAATCTGTGCATAAATACCTATCAGTTAAAAAAGTGAAGGAAATCGACCAGATAGAATGGTCGGTCTGACTGACTTTAGTTTTCATAGTTTTTTAAATATATATAGATTAATTATTTCTCCGCTTGTAGATCTACCAATTGCACCAATGTTGTTTCTTTTTCAATCACCACCATGGAACACACGAAGATGATGTGTACTCTATTTTCTATTCACGGCGTTACGTAGGTCCCAGAGCCTGTGCACACTGTCAGAAATCTTCATCTGCACAGTCAAAGCACCTCTTAGAAAGAAACATGCCTTATAAAACATGGCAGCGTCTTCCCATCCTCATATATACAGCATGTCTTACCGTACTATTCTGATACATAAATTACACATTAATATTAGTGTTAATCTGAAGTAGTGAACAGTCCACTAAGCTACCAGAGCCACAAATATGGTCTCCATTTGTAGAAAGATAAATGTAATAAGAAACTTATGATAGAATATAGATTAACATAGACAATACACAAGATGGTCATGGTGACAGATTACCTGCGCTAGCAGTGGGGAGATGCCACTTAAGTTGTAGCTGGGTACGGAAGCACACAACTGCACCTGCCCTAAATGCTGATCAACGGTGATTGATTGATGTTTGACGTCCTAAATTTGAAATATCTATCTTCATTCCTGTTCAGCGCAAGTTGAAGTGTTTACCAGCAAAATTGGACATTATATTTATTTAGAAAATGCACTACATCAATAACAATTGGAGTAAAACAGCAGTAACACTTCGCACTCCTGACTGCTACTCACAAGGATTGCAAGGTAACTGCGAAGCAGTTTCTCTGAACTAAGATTTACGACACTAACAGTGCAGAAGCTAGTTCATGAGATATGAATGGTGAATGTAATCTGTTGTTTGGTTGCAGAGCAAAGTCCACTGTACTGCACAGAAACCAAGACGTACTGTTCATGATACACAGAACTTTAAACGAACCAATCGCTACTCGTAAAGAATAACTAGAAAACTATAATTAATTTAACCCTTAATAAGGCAGAACTCAATAAAACACTTTCTCTTCTAACTAACTTTAATTACAGCCCCTTTAAGTGCTAAATAATACAATTTAACAGAAAAAAGACAATCCAGGGCTAAGGAGGTCAATAATAAGATGGGAATTTACTTCCCACCGCCTGGTGTCTTCCATTCAGAAGTGGGAACATATTTCCCAAGGCCCACCTACGGACACAATTTCAGTTCAGTTCGTTCACATTTTATTTAGCAGAAATATTTCGGACACCTATGTGAGCTATGGGAAGCATATTCCCACATACCATGTGAAAGAAATTTATATCTCAGAACTCTTCAGTTGGTAAAAGGAAGTAAATAATCTCAGAACAAATGAGAAAAATGCACAATAAACAAAGAAAATTCATGTAAATAGTATATAGACTTATAAAATGTTGATTTCTTACTATATTTTCACTTCATAAATCTTGTTCACAACAGGCGTTGCGCTGGCACAATATCGCTATTCAGATGTTTTCCAAAGAAGCTAAAGGTTCCAAGGAGATCAGAATAATTCCACAAAGTGTAGCACACATCACTACATAGGAAATAAACTCCCAGCGCCCAGAAATGTCAAAAAACCGAGATGGGAAAATAATTCCCACCACCTTATAAATGGTTAAAGAATATAAAAAATACTTCGAATAGGCCATAACCAGAAACTGAACGATTCTCAATATGAAAGACCAATTTCCCCTCGATTTATCTCAGTTTCTGAAAATCAGTTTCTACATCTGAAACTCCAATCATACTGAATAGCCCGACTTGAAGTGAGCAAGATTGTATTCATTTTGATATTCCTTAAATAGAATTCAATAAATTCAACCCAGGATGACAACGGGGTGCAGGGGTAGCGTGCCAGCCTCGTACCACGAGGATGACCGTGTGATAGGGACGTTCTAGAAAGCAAAGAATGTCGAACCAATCACATGACGCCTAGCAAACTCCAAGACTTAGGGCGGAGCAAAGGTCGCTTGGTAGGCCAAAGCCCTTCGAGGTTGTTGCGCCATTGAGTTTGATTTGGATATTTATGAATTAAAATGTTATGTGTTACTTGAGCGAAAGAATTTCTCCTATGTGTTTCGAGAAATATCAATTCGTAAGCAAAAGCTAACTCTCGACTCTATAAAGTAAATTGTGTTATTTTATCGAATGAAGGGAATGAGTCATGGGAGTTCTAAAACTTTTGTTTTATTTAAAAAGTAGTGGATTGTCATCTTCTGCCTTTCCTGAGCTGTTTAAGTTATGTGCGTTGATTTCAACTATCCCAGTGCCAGTGCCGAACGTTCATTTTCGGCACTTCGAAGAATCCACACCTACTGCAGAAACATACAGGGACAAGAGAGACTCTTGAACTTGTATCTTCTGCCGATTGAGAAGAGGTTACTAAAATTGAAGTCATCAAAGAATGAAGAAGAATTGCACAGTCTTGTCATAGAAGAATTCGTCAAGAAGGAGAGGCGGATGGAATTGACATTCAAATAGCACAAGATAATCTGAGTTATATTTATTTTACTGTATATATATTCTTAGCTTATGATATGTGCTTTCCTTACTGTAAAAGTCACGCGCCGCTACTGGATCAACGTGTACTTGACAGTTACTAGAGTTTACATCCAGAGTCCGAAAAATTACTGCCTGTTCGTCATCACAAAGATGCTAAATAGATCCTCTTTAAACGTGAAAATGCAAGGCCGTACACAGGCCTTCGCCTACATCCCGGATCTGGTGCAATTTCGCATTTATTTATTTATTTATTTGGTCCTCTTAAACGTGTACTCCGTCGTAGACGATACGTCACCTATAAGGGGGGCATAGGTGAGGTAAATTATACGTGGCTGGAAAGGAAACTTATTGAATGAGACTGCAGCAGTGTACAGGTTCTTACATGTCGGAAGAGGAAAGTCAAAGATTCGAACTGAGACTGTGTGGAATGAAAGGTATGCTAATTAATTGAGGAATAATATGGTACATTTCGTGCTACAAATAAACAAACCTCTAATAAGAAAACAAGGTCTTCATTACTAATTCAATCAATTAGTAAAAGGTTGCAGAAGAGCCATATATTATTAGATCGTTTAGATACAATGAGACATCGATGCATTGACCGTATAGATGACCTAGCACGTAGCAATTGCCCCTTCAGATCCACTGTCACGTCTTAAATTGTGCCAATTGTAGCTTAATCCTTTTTCTTTCCTGACTGGAGGGAACGATTGTGTTTACTCGTAAAGCCAAAATGGCCTTAATCGGAATTAATATTTCCAAATGTTACAATCTAGGTCATTTTAAATTATTTATCATCTTATAAAGCAATTGATCACCTGCCGATGTGTAGAACATTTATTATGTTTCTACCAAGAATACCGGAGACATGACATTCCTTCTACTTGAAAAGTAACAGGGGTCCCACAGTACACGTAGAAATACAAACGCAAATTCCTCCTAAATATCTACTTTGTGGTTATTCAGTAAACATTCGTGGACTGCAATATTTGTGAAACATGAATTCTGGACTTCTTCTCACTAGCTCAAGCCTCTCTTCGTTATTTCGAGGTCGTTAGGAATTGCACCCTTCAGGGTAAGGACTCCACGGAGTTTACTCTCAGGCTACTTCGTTCCAATGGTCTTCATGTTTACTCCGGTATAATATTGACTTTCAGTTTGTTAACACTAATATGTGCCTTAGATTACATAATTTATTCTTTTTACGGTCTTCCTTCGTCAATGCAAATTTCTTATCTTGTCATAATTTTTTGCTATCACACAACCGTGATGGTGACAGTAGTTCTTCACATGACCAAGACTGGCAAGAAATTTGAAGAGATTCTGATTTTGATTGAAAATATTGATCATATCATAAAGTGTCAAAATGGTCCTATCCACAAGAATATCCCTCGGTTTACAATATTCTACTCTGGATTCAATTTCTTGATCTATACAATAATATTTTTGTAAATACCTTACTGCAACTGGAAATATCAGTCTATTATTTATGAGGTATCAAGAGCACGTATTTCATGCATTGCGCTGTTACTGTATGGCATATGTGTTGCCATTTAAACAGATTTTGTATACTAAATGAAGAAATTTCAATAAAACTTTATAGCATTCATTATGTTGGATAACTTGAGTGCTGTTTATTTACATCTCTGTCGAGCAGGACGACATGTGAATAGCTCTTTTGATATTGTTGTTCTATTCTTGGTGATGGAGATATGAAGTGCAATGATATGTGACATATTTTATATATCCACGATGTTTTCAGCTAGTACATGATGATCAATTTTATCAAAATATGTGCCTTGCTGCTACGCAGCTTTTCTGAGATTGTCCGCCTATTTCTAGTGGTACAGAGTTCCCAAGGAGCACTGAATACCGAGGTTCTGGCTCATCATATATTCGTCTTTCGTAATTGAGACAATTTTTGTCTGGATATGTTCTTTCAACACTTTCGTTGCCCGTCATGCTGAGTACTTCGTAACCCCGGCGTCTTGTCCAAGTCGTCTTAGGGATTTGGCAGGTGTATGTTCTAATCTTCCTGCTGTTTACAGTAGAAGTCCGATAGTCCGGCACGATCGGGACCGGCCCGGTGCCGGATTACCGAAAATGCCGGACTATCGGGCGGTACCTATTACTACGATATAGGTTAAGGCGTACAGTGAAAACAGCTCTAACACCACGTTTTGCAGTAAAATCTTGATCAGCAGAATCATTAGTTTAATAACACACTCCTCTTTTCAATCGTGTTTTTCTTATTGCCATTCCATAATAATGCTGAAGTTCATCGATATTTTTATCTCTAAGTCTTCCTTTACCATTTAGTCTTTCCATCTACAACTTCTCTTTTCCTTCGGTCCGCTTCAATATGGTTGGCTTTCCAGTACTCAGTATAGCACACAGCCTTCCAGACCGAATATTTCCAGAGATAGAGATATTTAAGTAAGTCAGTGCATAGCAACTGGATTGTATCAGATACATTTGCACTATTTACTTTGAAATAATAAAAAATACACTTCCAATGGTTTCGACAAATGCATCAAATTGTTTAGGAAGGATCATTATTAAGAGATAATAATATTAAAAATCCTGGAATGGTGCCGGACCATCGGGCGTTCCGGACTATTGGATGCCAGACTAATGGAATTCTACTGTAATTTATCTTTTCCACTTTGAGTACACGTTTTTAACACTTCGCTTCTTATCGAGTAAACAACCAGTTCTTCGCAATTTGTTTACGAGTTCCCACAAGGTCTCTCTACGTGGAGGAGGTAAATTTGGAAATTTTATTACAAGTCGCCTAACGACTTCCATGCAAGACTCTGTTTTCACATATTTATCGTTCACACTGTACATACCCTTTCCTCTACCGTGTTCACATGTGGAGGCGTTATGAGAATAATACTCCGAAGTAACACTTCACAACTCGAGAACAGCTGGAACGGCAGATCAACACTTAAAACACATTCTAAGCACGGACTTGAACTGCGAAGTGCGGCCATTCCTGTGCTGTCGCTGCACTGTGTAACGGGAAGTGATGAGTCAACAGGAGGCAGATAAGCTGGGCGCTCCTGCCGGGCAACCATGAGAGAAACGTACTGTATATCCCCAATCCACGTACGTGTTCAACCGCACACGACCCTCCTGGAAGTCCTAAATATGTGGCATTATAGAGAATTGAACCAGGGCCTTCGGGAACGGCGATGTTCGTTACGCTGCAGAAGCGTACATGAAATGTGACCATATATTTATGTTTAACTTCCCAACCTCTTGTTTACATACATAGAACAAAACGTTCGATCACTCAATGCCTGTCGGAAGTCTGTACTTCCTGATTTACCTCCTCTGAAGAGCCAAATGGTGGTAATTAATAACACGTAAAGTTGTACAGCCATACACAAATGGCGTAGCATCCTAAAGCGTGTTTCGTCTGACACGCCTGGAATTAAAAAACAGAGTTATACGTCCATTATTGTCCACCGAAAAAGGGGGGGGGGAGTTCTGCACACTGAAAGTAGTCATACTATGCACCTGATGGTCCAACCTTACGAAATAGAGGGTCCTGAGAAGGACCTATTTGGGTTCTTTTTCTCCTTAATCTTTGACCGAGAGGTCGTTTAAGAGAGTTCGGTCTCATCGTGATTATTGTAGCTCGCTTAGCACCACCCGGGGGGACACGTGCAGAGTAATGAAGAGGTAAATTCTGCGGACGTGAGCAACAGTGGACCCCTGGGGTACCGATGCATCAGTCCTTAGATTCACAGCTCTGGCTCTTTCGTACTCAGTTGCAGAATACTGCTGTTCTGCATGGTTAAACAGCGCTCACACTACAATAATTGACACGCAGCTCAATCAAGCAATGCGGCTCATCAGAGGGTGTGTTCGATCTACTAATACGCACTGCTTTCGGTTGTAAGTAACATTCTACCCCCACCTCTAAGAAGGTCTCAGTCATTGCTGAGAACATGGAAGAAAATTTAAAACAACCCACTGTTACCAATACATTCAGATTGTCCAGTATTATTACCGCAGCGATTAAACTCCAGACAACCATCGTGGCGAACAACAATCAATCTACAAGACAATCACTTCAAAATACTAGATGCATGGAACAATCAGTGGCAGAGCCAAAACTCCTTGACACATCATTACTTAATTAAAACTCCTTGGGAGCAGCCCGCAGGGTTTCATTCATCTCGACGACGGTGGTGTGTACTGAATAGGATAAGGACTGGCCAGGGAAGATGCGGAGCAATACTGTACAAGTGGGGATGGAAGTCCTCTCCTTATTGCAACTACGGTGAAAAACAGCAAACCATGGATCACATAGTGCTCGAATGTCCCCTCAGAGCGTTTAGAGGCTCAATGAAATATCTCCACAAGCTAACACAAGGAGCCGTTGAGTCGTTTAACCACCATCTGGACATAGTATTGTGAATTATTTTATGAACTGGAGAGTGTGTGTATATATGTGTATTCTTGTACATATTTTGTAGATAACTGATATTTCTCCTTTCATCATACGATAAATAAATACATAAATAATGCTCGTGATATTCGAAATCTTGGAGAATGGCCGTTCCAATATTTGCTGGCTTACGCAATGTGCGGTTTATCGACACATTGATCGTATAAAAGACCTATAAAGTAATTTGCTAATTGCGTCTTTCTTTGACTCCACTACAACGTCTCTAATTTGGTAAGTAGTAGCTCTCCGTTATTTCTTTGATGAACAGCACCAACTGTCACATTACATATTGACACCATGCCACCAACTGTCACATTACATATTGACACCATGCCATTAACCTACAAGAGTGAAAATTCATAATACACAACTTTACAGTCAATATCATATGTTTAAAATTAATCATCACCTCATAAGTTAATTGATTCCCTTACGAAGTGACAAGGAGACGTGGTGTTACCAAGGATACAGGTGGCACAACATTTTCTTCCACTAGGCCGCGCAGCTCCTGGACGAATATCAGCTCAAGTTCCTCCTCCTATATATCTACTTTGTGTTTATTCGGCTGACATTCTTGAACTGCAGAAGAAGTGAAATAACAATTCTCGTTTGCTTTTCACTAGCCATGGATCTGAGGTCATCGCTAAAGCCTCTCTTCATTATTTCAAGAGTGTTGGGAATTGCACCTTTTAGTTATGTCAGCCAGGGCGGTATGGATTCTACTCTCAAGCTGCGCCGATCTACTGGTGCTCATCTTTACTCCATTGTAATACTGATTTCAATTATCTTAACCATAATATATGAGGTAACGTACAGCTTTCATGCATTTGACAAACTTCCTTCATCTATGCAAATTGCTTACCTTGTCATAAGATCGTGTTCATACACAACTGCAATAGTGATAATAGTTCTTCACATAATAAAAATTGGCAAGAATGTTGAAGAAATTTTGATTTTGATTGAAAGTATAGATTGTCTCATGAAATGTCAGAATTATGGTTTTCACAAGAAAATCTACCAGTTTACAATAATCACCTCCGGAATCATGTTCTTGGTGTTGGCAATGGAATATATTATCTACATTCCGTCAAGTGGACAAGTAAGTCTGCTAAATGCTTTTGCACTTGACTGTATTTCTTCCATTGCCATGTTACAGTATATCATAAGCGTTGTTGTCATTAAGAACAGGTTTTGTATAATAAATCGAGAGCTTTTGAGGAACATTCATAAATATCAGATACTGAAGAAGAAACCGCGAGAAACTCTCCACTTTCTTACTGAACAGGAAACTGAAGTGTACATCAATAAAAGGGATGTGTGTTTTACGACGATTTCTAACAAACGAAGAACGTTTAGTTTGTTGGATAACGTCAGTACGGTTTATTTGGATCTCTGTCGAGCTGGACGACTTGTGAACAGTGCCTTTGGTATAGTTGTACTGGTCGTAATGACGGAGTTATTAGGTTCGGTCGCATGTGCTATATTTTATTTATCCGCGAATTTTTCAGGCAAATACATGAGGATGGACTTTTTTCAAATATGCGCAGTGTTGCTGAGAACTATTTATGCGATAATTCTTCTAATTCTACTGGTAGAGAATTCTCAAAGAGCACTAAATGAAGCTTCAGATACAGGAGTTCTGGGTTATCAACTCTTACTGCATCAGCCTCGAGATGAAAGACTGAAACTGTTCGCTTTTTATCTATCGAATGTGAAATTTGAACTCAGTGCAAGTGACTGTTTCTTGATCGATCGTTCTCTATTGGTTACTACATTTGGCGTGACACTGACATATGTAATTATCCTACTGCAATTTATTATGTCCGGGAACTGAATTCACATCAGTGCACACTTCGAGGAAAATAACAGTTCTTAATTCCAAGTTAAGTCGTTCTTTGCATAATTTCGTCAGATCGAATCATCGGACACTCCCTGAGTATTTTCTGACGTATATCATAACTGATATTCAGCCATTTAACTGAGTTATGGCTGAGTGCATCTTGACCAAATCTTTCCCGTTTTTACACGCTGAATAACTTAGCCGCTCTCAAGGTAGCAGAATAGCTTGCTAATTAAACATTCTTCACCGCAAAGGTAACTGTATCCAGGATTGCTTGCACGTAAAAGAATCTCTCTTCACAAAAATATTTAGGTACTGTAGCTTCCTTTATTAACAATAATGTATGAATTGGCATCATCATAAAATGAAGAATTTATTGTTTTGCCTGTAAATTGTGTTGTTCTCTCATATTCCTTATTTATCACTGATTAGAAAAATATAAAAACACTTTTAATTTTGACTCTACATGCATCCATTTACGCGATTATCAGTATGTTTGTGTGGTCGTTCATTCTCTTCATCGTAATTTCCCCTTATTCACCTCCTGCCGGGTCGGGGTATTTATGGCGCTTCTCCATCTTCCTCTTTCCTTCCACCATTCCTCTTCCACTATCTCTTCCCAGTCTATATTTTAGTCTTCTTATGCCGCTCCGCACTGATTCAATCCACCTTGTTTTATATATTCCTCTTGCTCCCTTGCCCTCGGCCTGCAGCATCTGTCTTGGAATTTTATTCTCCTCCACCCTCTTTACATATCCAAACCACCTTAGTTTATTCTTTTCAACTCTCTTGTTTAGCTTTCCTATACCAACTTCCTTCCTAACATTTTCATTTCTCACTCTGTCTTTCGTTGTATTTCCTATCATACATAGGAATTTCATCTCACTGGCTGAATTCTACTCTCTTCCTGCTAGTCAAAGTCCAAGTCTCAGCTGCATAAGTCAGTATGGGTACATAGGTAGAACATTTTGTACATTATCTTTTTACTTTTCCTTGGTACTTCTCTGCTCCAAACAAGTTTTCTTACACTTTGGAAGAATGCATTACTCTGCTGTACCCTCCTGCTAATATCCATATCCACCTTAGCATTTTGCATTAATTGGCTTTCTAGGTATTTAAAGCTGTCCACAATTTCCAGACTCTGACTTCCTATTTTCACAGTGCCCTCTCCTTGCCTTTCCCCTCTCGACATCACCATAGTCTTGCTTTTCTCTACTGATTTTCATGCCATACTGTAACCGCTCAAAACTATCCTAACAGGCATGTTATGAGGCCAACAAGTCCGATACGCCGTTTTCCGCGTCATTCTACCACATATTTGGTCGTAATAAGCATTTTACGCCCGGTCCGGGATACGAGTGGCGTTGCGCTAGTTCAAAGGGTGAATCTCTAATTACGCGTACAGAGGGAGAAAGCTCTCAGTACAGCGAAACCTTGAATTTACGCCCTCTATCCAGCGAGCGAGACAGACATAGCATGCCACGCTCAAAGAACGCCTTGGTGAAGAGGCGGAGTTTGTCTTACAGGGTTTTAACTTGAGAACTGGAGATTCTCAGCGATTTCTCTGTATATTCATGGACGCCAACTCAATTTTCGCGCGTCAAGGATAATAATGAGAATAAAATTTTTGGTACAAGCTTTAGAAATTTACGAGTAAGGACTCATTGGAATGAGCATAATTTACACTATTTAATGTTGTCAGAAGATGTACTATTTAATGAACGTATTGGTAATGACGCACATTAGACTGATGCACTTAATAGGAACCAGATGTTGGGCGCACGTATCCTGACGGAAATGAGGGAGTCCCCAGCTTATACAGACTCGCTCGCAAATCTCCAAGAGAAAGTTTTAAGATTACCAGTGATTCAGTGAGGTGATTTCTTTTTTGCTAGGGGCTTTACGTCGCACCGACACAGATAGGTCTTATGGCGACGATGGGATAGGAAAGGTCTAGGAGTTGGAAGGAATCGGCCGTGGCTTTAATTAAGGTACAGCCCCAGAATTTGCCTGGTGTGAAAATGGGAAACCACGGAAAACCATCTTCAGGGCAGCCGATAGTGGGATTCGAACCTACTATCTCCCGGATGCAAGCTCACAGCCGCACGCCTCTACGCGCATGGCCAACTCGCCCGGTGTGAGGTGATTTATATGCAAATATATCAGTAAAAAGAAGAATTCAAGATCTACAAAATGGACATTCGTACGACTCTAAAGGATCATTACTAATGGAGCTATTTGTTACCTGGGGTCGGAGCTTACCCTCTCCCCAGCCAACGACCCGGATTTACTATAAAAGAAATGCAGACGAGCCCTTAGTATCCGTTCTTTAATCATTCGTAGCTGAGACTTCGCCATTCAATGTGAACAAGTGTTGCCCATTCATTGCTATTCAGTGCCACTCAAGAATATCATATGTTGTTCAGTGTTTAAATAATTGTGTTAGACAGAGATTTATTTCATGTCAGACCGATATACGCTACAGCATGGTTTCCAGTTTAATAACGTATGTACATCTGGTATAAGGTAATGTTTGACGAATCCTCTCTTTGCATACTGGACTAGGAGATCGTCATGAGTTAGCTCTTTATGTCGAGAAGAACAGCTTGCTTAATCCTCTCTCTAAAATGGTGTCGGGAAGGGATCATGTCGAGAAGGGCTGCTTGCTTAATCCTCTCTCCATAATGATGTCGGGAAGGTAATATGTCGAGAAGGGCAGCTTGCTTTAAAACTATGTCCAGGAAGGCTCGTGTCGAGAAGGGCAGTTTGCATAAAAACTATGTCGGAAAAGGTCTTGTCGAGAAGGTCAGCTTTCATAAAAACTATGTCGGGAAGGGTCTTATCAAGAAGGGCAGCTTACATGAAAAGTATGTCGGGGAAGGGGCGTGTCGAGAAGGGCAGCTTGCATGAAAACTATGTCCTCTAACATGATGGTATGTCGAGCAGGGCAGCTCGGGTAGGTCCACAACCACAACGAGAAGGGCAGCTTGCATGGGAACCATAACGGGGAAAGGTCTTGTCGAGAAGGGTAGCTTACCATAAACTATAGTCCTTAGGCCCCCAAGATAGTGTCATGTCGAGAAGGGCAGCTCCACTGTAGTTAGGCTCCCTGGCTTTAGGATCGTTCAAAGAAAATTTCGCGGCGTGGCTAAGGCCAGTTAAGATCATTTAAATTCCGCTCTCCTTATAGAGTTAACATGGTAGCAGTGAGGTTTGGCGCTCTCAAGATGGTAGCACTGAGGTTAGTCACGTTGAAAACAAGTCCACGTGCCTAAAGGACCTGGCAGCTGTCAAAAAGCACGTGGATTTTAAATTCCACGTCCCCTGCGTTTTTAAGATGGCAGCAGTAAGGCTTGGGTCTGTTAAAATGGCAGTACTGAGCTTAGGCGCGTTCACTTGTTTAAAATCCACGTGGTTACGACCTGTCAAGATGGCAGATATCAAAAGCACATGGATTTTAAATTCCGTACGCTTTACATGGTTAATATGGCAGCAGTGAGGTTAGATTCTCTTAAGATGGCAGCACTGAGGTTAGCCATGTTCACTTGTTTAAAATCAATGTGGTTAGGACCTGTCATCTTGACGGCTGTCAAAAGCACGTGGATTTTAAATTGAGCGCCACGACGTGCATAATGTGGCAACAATGAGGTTAGGGTCTGTTAACACGGCAGCACTGAGGTTAGCGATGTTCTGTTGTCCAAGAAAGTGAGGTTAGATCCATCAATATGACAGTTGTCACCTTGACAGCAGTCAAAAAGCACGTGGCCAAGCACGTGGCTTCGTTTACAAACGTGGTCGTGACGTCATGGAGTCAATAACCATGGCCGGGGTCAATGACCTCGGGTGCTATGGTTTGGAATCACTATTGCTCTTACTACTGGCTACAGAGTGATCAGAATCCGAAATCGAAAGAATGAGATTTGGTGGGATCGTTTTCCGCTGGATTTATCTGATACAGTTTGTGAACATGAACTTGTACCCCGGAAACTCGCTTCAGGTTAAATTGCGGCACTTGAACAGGGCAAAAATATAATCATTTTGATATTACTTAAACAAAAGTCAATAAATTTAACCCAGTACGAAATGCGTCTCCAGCGCGGTGTAGGTATGGCGAGCATTTCTTTTACGACGAGACGGACGGTGAGATGGCAACCCCGCTCTAGTTAGCAAAGAATAACGGCAAAAGGATTCGCGCTGCCCATAACACGACACCTCGAAAACTCCATGACTTCGGACCGAGCCAGGATCGCTAGATAGGCGAAAACCCTTCGTGTGAGTTGCACCATAATGTTTTGTTTAATCTGGAGGGAACGTGTTTGTTCTACGTGTTTCGAGACATATCAATTCATAAGCAAAACGAAACTCTCGACTCTATAAAGTAAATATTGATCAATGTGTTCTTGACAGTTACTAGAGTTTACAACCAGTGCCTGAAACTTACTGCCTGTTCGTCACCACAAAGATGACAGAACCATCGTCTTTAAACAAGACAACGCAATACCACACAGCCCTGAACTGGCACTTTCTCACCTTTATTTGTTTCGTGCCTTTCAGAGAAGGTATGACAGCAATAAGAATCTCATATGTGAAGACTGGACTGGCAATCAAGGAAACCAGCTGAGTAAAACCGCAGCAGCATACAGGCCCTACATCTCGGAAAAGGAAATTCATAGATTCGATCCGAGACTGTGTCGAATGAAAGGCACCTGCAGTTAATTAATTGTAGAGTAATGTATTATATTCCAAGCTGCAAATAAGCAAACCTCCATTAAGAAACAAGACCTTCATTACTTTTTCAACCAATTAGTAAAATATTGGAGAAGAGCCGTTAACATTCGATCATTTAGACACAATGTGACAGATCGACGTATTGACCACACACACAACCTACAAGATAGAATTGTCCGTTTTTATTATCTTCAGTTCCGCTCTCACTAATTTAATCTTGTTAATAGTAATTGTTTCGCTCTTTCTTTTCATGAATTTCCTTCTAATGCCAAAAATTAACGTAAAATCATTTGAAATAGGAATATTGAGAAATAATATTTGACAAACATAGTATAAGTCAATGAATTCATCAGTTTATAACTTAAATAACATTTGTTATGTTGTTACCAAGGATACGGGTGAAATAACTTTCCTTCCAGTTAAACAGCAATAGAGCTCGCACAGTGCCTCGGGGTATACGAACTCATTTTCTCCCTAAATATCTGTTTTGTGGTTATTCTGTTGGTATTCTTGGACTGCAACGTAAGAGATCTAATCATTTTGGATAACATTTTCATAGCTGCGGATCTACAGGCATCCCTCAAGCCTCTGTTTATTATCACAAGGTGTTTGGAATTGCACCCTTCAGGCTGCGTCTTTTCACTGGTGCTCATGTTTACTCCGTTATAATACTGATTTTCAATTTAATCGCTATAACATATGAAATAACAATCAGAATTCATCATTTCTTCAGATATCCTTTATCCATGCTTACCTTGTCATAACCTCGTGCTCACATACTAAGTGATGCCGGCAATAGTTCTTTACATAACAAAGATTCACACAAACATTAAAGAAATTTTGAATCTATTTGAAAATATTTATCATATAATGAAGGGTCACATGACCATTTTCAAAATAATATCTACCGGTTTATGATTCTGGGCTCTGTATTCATATTCTTTGTCCCTTCAGTTATGTTAGCAGGAAGATGCGAATGGTTATTTGGCGTGGCATGGGCTCCACAAGACACTGGAATTGTTGGGAGCCATAGTGATTTATAATCACTGCACAACCTCCCACCGTCCAGGAAGTCATGTCGAATCAGGCCCAAGGCATGCACAATGCGACTGAGGTCTAAATTTTTCGAAGCATCTTCACATCCGTGACCCATTCAGCCACTGTCAGGGAGCGATGTTCCTGAGCATTGTTTTGCTGTAAGTGCAGGTTACCTGCAGGATGCAGGACGCCAACAAATGGGTGATCATGTTATGCCATCAAGTTCGTGCATCTCTCGCCTGTGAGGGACGTTGCCAGATGTACCGAGGCTCCCATTTCATCTCCCATCCGAGGAAACCACCACCACTGGCTTTGACTGTATGTACACTTCTGTCAAGAGGGACCCATTTCCTCACGTGGTTGACGGCACACACGTACCCGACCATCGGCGTGTTCACTCATCACCAGAAGAATTCTGGGTGGAAAGGAAAGCAGGTAACGTTTGGACGTATATTTTGACCAAACCTGAGGATTGGGTAGAGACGAGGGTGGACGTCATATGCGTACGTCTCCTAGGAGGTATGCATTTGTGCTCTTACTACCCCCTAACCTCCCTTGCCCTTCCTTTCTTCTTTGTTCACCAAACCACTCTGTGCGTTTTGCATTCCGGATATACTTACTTTTCCTAAATTAGGAAATCAATTAATTAACTGTAAATTCATTGTGAAGAAATGTGTACATTGTAATCCCGTGCCAGTACGTATGTAATTTAAGTAGCTGATCAACGCTGATAGTAACGCTATGGGAACGGCTTTCACATCCCCTTACGTCTCTGATGGTCATAAGAATTTCATGCAGATAATTTTTACTGTTCTTGTCGATGATATCTTAGGACATTAATAATGATAATAAATAATAATAATAATACATCCTTTGGGAAATAAACTCAGTAGTTATTTAAAATTCAACCACGTAATAAAGGTGTAAACAATGGTCGTTATAGGAAGGAATATGTTTATATTATACGGCAGTTCGTGTGAAGGAATGAAAGGAAAGAAAGGAAAATACTGCTCTACTTAGCACGTTTTCACCTCTAAATCACTTCTGAACATCTAATATATTTGCGGCAATAAAACAACAGCACACAGAACCTCTACCCATTTGAATATCTCAAGCAATTTAGTGTTTCCGAACTGATGTACCTCGCAGTTGCTTACAGTCTTAGAAATGTTTCAGTATTCGGTGACTGTTTTTAAGTTTCAGTGCTTTATACTCTACCGACTTACTGCCATCTCTTTTCTCAGTTTGTGCGTGAGGGGAGAGCGGTATTATTATTATTATTATTATTATTATTATTATTATTATTATTATTATTATTATTATTATTATTATTATTATTATTATTAAAATTGTACATGTACAATTTAGGTGTGGTAGATGGAGAAAGGGCAAGCCCCACATACACGGAAGTGCCTCCATCCCCACACGTATGTATACATAAACTCTATTGAATATTTACATATTTGTAGGCAATTTTAAATTTACATATATACACTCCCAGCACTGTACTATTAGAATAATAATAATTATCTTGATTTATTCTATTCATATCAGAGTAAGAAGATCCAGCCATTTATACCCCTGTATACATACTGATTCACAACCACTCGCACACCACACGCATAAACATTCACTCACATTCAACTGTACTTGCACCCATTTTTCTTACAATTCCAATTTATACAAGTTATATACATCACATATGGATTTCTATTTACATAAGCATTTTCTATACTGCGCGGAGGAATTGAGGAAGAGGAAGCAGTTTTACCTCATATGATAGAAGATTCTGGGTACGAGCAGACCTTGCGTAAAAGCCATTAAAATATGAGGTTGTTCTGGCGAAGGGAGTAACTCCTTGGCCTCTCTTAACAGAGCGATAATTAAGCTGCAGGCGGTGGAAAGGGGAGAGGTGTGTCTTGTCTGACAGGGATTTCTTAAGGAAGGCTACGTCTATTTGTGTGCATAAGGAGTTCACTGACGGCAATGACCTGGCTGTGCTTAAAGGAATGTGTTAGTTAATTAAACGTTCTGCTCGTCGCTGGACACCCTCTAGTTTCCTCACATTTTTCGTTGTAGTTGAATGCCAGAAAGGAAGGCCATATAGTAGTATTGGCGGCACCAGGGAAATATGAACCGTTCGTAGGGATTTACTTCTTCCTCCCGAGAGACATCTACGGACAAAACCTAGCGCTATGTATGCCTTACACTTCACTTTCTCCACGTGCTTACTCCATTTCAGATTGTCCGTAGTTGGATTCCACATAGAGTAGGTTGGTTCTGGAGTGGTTGTCTAGCTCTGCTTAGTCTTATATATTAACACTTCTTAATATTTATATGCATTTTATTTACCTCACACCAGAGAGCTATACTATCCAGATCCGATTGAAAATGTACAATATCATCATTGTTTTTCATGGCTCTGTAAATGACAGTGTCATCGCCATACTGCGCCATGGTCGAATTTACACAATCCGGTAAGTCTAGAGCATAAATCGTGTACAGGAGGGTTCCTGTCACACTGCCCCGAATTACTCCAGAAGTAATGGTGGTTTGATCTGATTTGGCTCCATCGTACACAATACACTGCGTTCGAACTACCAAAAATGTCCTCAGCCATGTCAGCAGTTCATCCTGAGTGCCGTAGTTTTAACATAAGTCTTTGATGTGACACCTGGTCAAAAGCTTTGCTCCAGTCCAGAGTCACACAGTCTATTTGTGAGATATCAGTCTGCTCCAAAGAGAACTGCCAGTCATCAATGACTTTTGTTAAAAGTGTTGTGCAGGATTTTCCCGGAAAGAAGCCGTGCTGGTTTGAGTTCAACAGGTTTCTCTCCTTGAGGAAATCCAACTTACAGTTAACAACTAGACGTTTCATACATTTACAGACCCCTGATGTTATCGAAACTGGGCAGTAATGATCTACGTTTTCCTTATTTCCATCTTTGAAAACAGGGACTACGTTGGCTTCTTTCCAGTCCACAGGCACAGACTCGGTATTCATGGCATAGTTGAAGAGAGTGCAGCCAAGGCGGCTGCACAAATCTTGAGAATTCTTGCTGGCACTCGGACCGGCACGCTCTTGTTTTAAAAAGGCTCTCCTTGACTTCATTTGTTGAGAAATACAGGTTGGTTAGAGGAAGAGAGGGGTAGATGTTGTCCTTGAATAGAGCATGTTCTCTTCCTCAGTAGGGGCGGAGAATTTATTTTTAATTTCCTGTTGAAAGGTGTCTACAATTTCTTGTGGTGTGGAGACTGCCGTCCCGTTATGTTTAAAGACAGATGGAGCTCTGTTGCAACCATCACTTCTGAGGAAATCCCAAAGTTCCTTGGAAGTCGGTGTTGAGACTGTAAATATAAGAAGGGCAGGAATCTCTGATGTTTAGCCTTGTTCCTAGCCAGCCTGTATTACACCCACTCACAATAGGTTGGGTTTCTTTTCTATTTCTGGTACAGGCGGTCCCTTCTTCAAATCTCTCGCACTATCTCCTTGAAAATCCATGGGGATTTTCGTCTGCTGGTTATACTTACTATTGGTGTGGTTTCTGCTACGCACAGGAAGAACATTTTCTTCCAGTATTGTCATATCTTGTTTATGTCAGTACTGCCGGTGAAATGTGAGGTGGTTGGATAGTAAAGTGGATGGATCGTTCCACTTTGTTCGGGAAAAATTATAAGCTGTTCTGTTATGGAGTTTGGAGGATGGTTTTATGTGTGTCAGTATTGCAAGAATTGCCTGATATTCACAAAATTCAGGAATAATATTAAGGGATTGGACGGATCGTGGTATGTTACTTAGGAAAAGATCAAGGGTTGAGCGTGTTGTTTGGGTAATGCGTGCGGCTTCGAATATTAATCGATGAAGGAATAAATCATAGAAAGCGAAAAGGAATCAATTGGCGATGGGGTCACTACGAACAGATGCAGCATTTCTGGACCACGTAATTTTTAGGTTGAAATCACCGACAATATAAATGGCATCGTAATTTTATTTTACATGTTCCACACGCTCTAGAGAGAGGATTAGTTCATAATTCATTTCCGATGACGACTTAGGGGTGCGATAAATTGATCCAGTAAGGAATTTGTGTTTGTTGCATGTCACTTCCACCCACAGTACTTCGGCTGCTGTCTCCAGGTGATGAACTCGAGTTAGATGCCACTCTGGCTGGGCTGCAATTAGAACTCTCCCTGCAGAGCTGTGGGATCGGTCCTTACGGAACACTATCAGCGAGTCACATTTCTCAGTCATCAATTTTGCTGAATAATCACGTCTTATTGACACATACGATGGTCGGGTCAAGGCTTTCAAGCGATGCGTGGATATTTTTTAACCGTACATTTAGAATTATTTACTAAGACACTTGGCGTATCACTGGTAAGACTCGGATCCAACCGACCGTATGAAGAGTGCATAAACAAGACATAACTCTGCAACGAATGGAAGCTTGAAATAACAAAATAAGACTCCATCCTCTTTCAACCGAATTGGGTGTATATGCGTAACACCTACCACATTCTATACATAATCCGTGATGATATTTTACTGGAGCAAAAGAATTTATCCTGTGTATTTCGAATCCTATCAATTTGTAAGGTAAAACAACCTTTCAACTCTATAACGTAAATAGCGGTTATTGTGCACTTGACAGTTACTAGAGTTTACATCTGGAATCGAAAAATATGAACGGACAGCTTCACCACAAATATGACAAAAACAACGTAAGGCCTGATCACCCGCGAAGTCATCAACAAACTTGGAACGACTGCTCTTCATCATTCACCCCACAGACCGGATCTGGCGCAAACTGAAGCCCAACTTGTAGGATTCGAGCAAGATATAGCAGATATACTGGATTCAGGAGGCCAATTGGACTGTATCGCGATTAACCTGTCTAAGGCATTTGATAGGGTAGATCATGGGAGACTACTGGCAAAAACGAGTGCAATTGGACTTGACAAAAGAATGACTGATGGGTGGCTCTGTTTCTAGAAAATAGAACTCAGAGAATTAGAGTAGGCGAAGCTTTTATCTGTACCTGTAATAATTAAGAGGGGAATTCCTCAAAGCAGTTTTATTGGACCTTCAAGTTTTCTTATATGTATCAATGATATGTGTAAAGAAGTGGAATCAGAGATAAGGCTTTTTGAAGATGATGTTATTCTGTACAGGGTAATAAAAAAGTTACAAGATTGTGAGCAACTGCAAATATATATATATTTGCTATTTGCTTTACGTCGCACCGACACAGATATATCTTATGGCGACGACGGGATAGGAAAGGCCTAGGAAGTGGAAGGAAGCGGCCGTGGCCTTAATTAAGGTACAGCCCCGGCATTTGCCTGGTGTGAACATGGGAAACCACGGAAAACCATCTTCAGGGCTGCCGACAGTGGGGCTCGTACCCACTAACTGCAAAATGACCTCGATAATGTTATGAGATGGACAGTAGGCAATACTATGATGATAAACGGGGATAAAAGTCAGGTTCTGAGTTTCACAAATAGGAAAAGTCCTCTAAGTTTTAATTACTGCATTGATGGGGTGAAAGTTCTCTTTGGGGATCATTGTAAATACCTAGGTATTAATATAAGGAAAGATATTCATTGGGGTAATCACATAAATATGATTGTAAATAAAGGTTTCAGATCTCTGAACATGGTTATGAGGGTATTTAGGGGTTGTAGTAAGGATGTAAAGGAGAGGGCATATTTGTCTCTGGTGAGACCCCAACTAGAGTATGGTTCCAGTGTATGGGACCCTCACCAGAATTACTTGATTCAGGAACTGGAAATATAAAAAAAGACAGCTCGATTTGTTCTGGGTGATTTCCGACAAAAGAGTAGCGTTACAAAACTGTTGCAAAGTATGGGCTGGGAAGACTTGGGAGAAAGGAGACGAGCTGTTCGACTAAGTGGTATGTTCCGAGCTGTCAGTGGAGAGATGGCGTGGAATGACATCAGCAGACGAATAAGTTTGAGTGGTGTCTTTAAAAGTAGGAAAGATCACAATATGAAGATAAAGTTGGAATTCAAGAGGACAAATTGGGGCAAATATTAGTTTATAGGAAGGGGAGTTAGGGATTGGAATAACTTACCAAGGGAGATGTTCAATAAATTTCCAATTTCTTTGCAATCATTTAAGAAAAGACTAGGAAAACAACAGATAGGGAATCTGCCACCTGGGCGACTGCCCTAAATGCAGATCAGTAGTGATTGATTGATTGATTGATTGATTGATTGATTGATTGATTGATTGATTGATTCATTGATTGATTGATTGATTGATTGATTGATTGATTGATTGATTGATTGATTGATTGATTGATTGATTGATTGATTGATTGATTGATTGATTGATTGATTGAACTCACATTTATTTGTTTGGTCCCCTTAAAAGTGTACTCCACGGGAGACGGTATGACACCAATAAAGATGGCATATGTGAAGTCCGGACGTGGCTGATAAGTAAAACGGCTTAATGAAATCGCAGATGTTCTTAGAGGTTCTTACCTCTCGGAAGAGCAAGTCATAAATTCGAACTGAGACTGTGTTGAATCAAAGGTAACTGTAGCTAATTAATTGGGAAGTACTGTGGTATATTCTACGCCTGAAATCAACAAATTTCCTATAAGAAAACAAGACCTTCATTACGTATTCAATCAATTCGTAAAATTTTGTGCAAGAACCGTGTTAATATTTGACGTTTAGGCACGATCAGACCGACGCTTTGACCGTATAAATGACCTACAAAGTAATAATTTACAATTTGTTGTTTTCCTCGCCTTCACTCTCGCGTCTTTAATTTTGTCAGTTGTGGGAGTGGACAATTTGCGCGCCTGCTGCCTTCCTTGGATGTGGTAGCCGTTAATCTGGCGCCCTCTCCGGAATCGAACTATGATACCCGTTACCTGTTACATCCATGGTAGGCGCAGAACCTACCATCGACAGTTGATAAGATAGCTTTATCGCCCTTTCTTTCCTCAATAGAGGAAACTATTTTATTTCCGTTTAGTGCCAAAATATACGTAATTTACTTTCAAATAGAAAAAGTCAGAATTAATATTTCAAAACGTTATAGTCAGTTTAAATTATTCATCACCTTATGAATTAATTTATCGCCTGCCGAAGTGTCGAACGAAAGCAGTGTCACATTTATCATGTTCTTACCAAGGGAGACATAATATTCCAAACACTTAAATCGTAATAGAGGTCGCGCACGTCTGGAGGAATATGATCAAAAATTGCTCCTAAATACCTACTTTTATTATTACTTTTATTATTGACCTGATAATTCCGTATAATGTTTTGATAGCTATGGATCTACAGTCATCTTGTTATTTCAAGGCTGTTCGGAACTGTTCCCTTCAGTTATATCAGGAAGGACTGCAAGGAACTTAATCTCAGACCACGTCGTTCCACTGGTGCTCATATTTACCCCATTATAATACAGACTTTCAATTTGTTATCACTAATATGTGACGTAATTTACAGTTTTCAGTCGTTCGACACATTTCCTACATCCATACAAATTGCACCCCTTGCCATAATCTCTTGTTGACATACAACTGTGATGGTGATAATACTTCTTCATATAACGAAATCTGGCAAGAAAATTAAAGAAATTTTGATTTTGATTGAAAAAGTAAATCATGTTATGAAGTGTCAAAATGATCTTGTTCACGAGAAAATCTACCGATTTGCAATACTCGCCTCTGTATTCATGTTCTTGGTCTTGGCAGTTGTATATTGTATATAAATTCCGGCTAGTGGAAATGTCAGTCTATTGACTCCTTTTGCACGAGCATGTCATCACAGTTTGCCATGGGTGTTGTCGTCATAAAGCACATATATTGTGTACTAAATCAAGAAATTTTGATAATTCATCACTGATATCATATATTGGGAGAGAAACCATAATAGATTATTCAGTTTCTTACCGTGCAAGGAACTGAAAAGTATACGAATAAAAAGTATGTAGATTCTACCAAGTTTACTACCAAACAAAAACATGTCGTTTCTTGGATAATATTGAAGCTGTTTATTTGGATCTCTGTCTAGTTGGAGGAATTGTGAATAATGCCTTTGGCATAGTTGTACTGTTGATGCTGATGGAATTATTCCATCGATAAAATGGGATATGTTTTATATATAAATGATATTTTCAGACAAATACTTGAAAGTGAACTTTATTAAGATATGCACTTCGTTTCTAATAAGCATTTTTTTGCGGTGATCCAGCTAGCTCTAGTTGTAGATAGTTCCCAATGAGGACCGAATGTAGCTTGAGATACAAAAGATACATCAACTGTTACAACATCAGACTCAAGGTGAATGGTTTAAACTGTTTGCACTTCATCTATCGACGTGAAATTTGAAATCAGTGCCAAAGCCTACTTCTTGATCGATCATTATTTATTGGTTGCTATATTTGGACTGGCATTGACATATTTCATTATCCTACAGCAGTTTATTGAGTCTAGCCACTGTTTTCCCCATCAGTACTAAATTGCTGCCTTCTTCGATGGTTTATCGCACTTGAACAAATTATGTTACTCAGAGGGAAGTAATGGGTACTTGCGAAGGTTTTGTGAATTAAATCGTAATTAATGTTTATGGATAGGTAGATAGATTGGTTCATAGATATACAGTAGATTAATTTATCTAACCAAGTTACGGATATTAGTACCTGTCTTATATTTAACCAGTGAATGCATAAGTAACGTAAAATCTATAATTAACTCGTGCCCTATTCACCATCCTAACTCAGAAATTTACAGCATAATATACGAAAGAAACAGACAGCAACAGTATCCAAGTTAGTCAAACTAAATTGAGAATATCTGTCGATTTTCACTTCACTTTTACATATTGACCCTTTTCACGAGTAGATTAATTGATAACTACAACAGAACAAATATGCCAGATAATTAAATTCAACACTTGATCAAGTAGCAAACGGGGAAGGACACGCAAATTGATAGGTTAAGACTGTCACACTTGACGTGATGTTGCTATGGACACAAACGAAAAAACATTTCATTGATTTATTAGCAATCTTCTAATGGATGTACCGCTGCCCTTATGTAGACAATTAAACACTGTCCCTTATCCATTAAAGAATATTTTCCAACTGAGGCATACAACGTTTACAGTCATCATTCTCGACAACGTTTCAGTGACTATGGATCTGCGGTCATCCCTCAAGCCTCTTCTTATTATTTCAAAACTGTTTGGAATTGCGCCCTTCAGTTTCATAAAAGAGGATTGTGTTTATGCTAGTGTTCCCAGATTACGCTGTTTGTGGTGTGACAGAATGTATTCTGTTACTATCCTGATTATTAGTTTAATGACACTTATCTATAGTGTAGTAGACAGATTGCACAACATAAATAGATTGCCAACATCTATACATGTTTATTACTTTGCCATTTTGTTGACCACACAACTAGCATTAATTGTCACGATTGTTCTCCACTTAACCAAAAGTGAGAAGAAAATTGAAGAAATATTTATTCTAATTGAAAAGGTGGATAATCTCATGAAGTGCCACAACGATCCTGTTCACAAGAAAGTCTACAATTTTACAATATTCGGCTGTGCTCTCATGTTTTCAATGCACTCTGCAGTATTTTGTGTTCACGTTGCAACAGAAGGGAGAATGTATACGTTAAGCTCAGTTGTATATTCTTGTGTTTTATCCATTGTGTTGTTGCAGTGTGTTACATGTGTTGTCGTGATTAAGCACAGATTTTGCCAATTTAATCATGAACTTTCCAGGATCCTTCAAAGATGTCAAACAATGGGTAGCAAAAGAAAAGAAATTAACATATTTCTTAATGTTAGGAGAACTGAAATGTATGCCGATAGGAAGGAAGATTACTTGACCAATGTTGATACCAAACAGGAAGCCTTTAATGTGCTGGACAGCGTAAGCACTGTGTATTTGGATCTCTGTAGAGCTGGACGACTTGTAAATAGTGCCTTCGGTATAATCTTATTATTCGTAGTGCTGCAGTTATTGACTCATATCATTTGTGACCTCTTTTATCTGTCCATGGCATTGTCCCGTAACTACTTGGAGATAAACTTGACTCGAGTATGTAAATTGTCCCTTAAGATAGTTTTTGCTATGATCCAGCTAGTTCTACTGGCAGAGAGTTCCCAAGGAGCACTAAATGAAGCTTCAGATACCGAAGTTCTGGCTCACCAACTGTTACTACATCAGCCTCGAGATGAAAGACTGAAACAGTTCGCTTTTCATCTGTCAAATGTCAAATTCGAAATCAGTGCAAGTGGCTACTTCTCGATCGATCGTCCTCTGTTGGTCACAATATTTGGTGTGATATTGACCTATTTGATAATACTCCTGCAATTTATTGCGTCCGGCAACTAAATTCGCATCAGTGCACAATTCAAGGACGATAATGGATCCTTATTCAAATGATCAGTCGACCATTAAATAAGAATGTCATTGGGAGTGAATCATCGGGCACTCATCGAGTATTTTTGGACTATATCATACCGTAGTCGATATTCATGTGATGTTTAGGCTTTTCAGTTAGTTACCGCTCAGTGCACCTTAACCAATTCTTTCGTGTTATTACTCGCTGAATAATTTAGTCGTTCTCAAGGGAACTATTTGAAGATTCTTTACCACAAAGATAAATGTCTCTAGAGTTGCTTTCACGTGAAAGAATCTCTCTTCATAACAAACTTCCGAGTAGGTATCTTCCTTTCTTAACGGTATTGTATAAAGTGGTATCACAATAGAATTAAGATATTATTCCTTTGTCCATAAATTGTACTATTTTCTCACAGATACTGCATCCATTATTTGATTAAGAAAAATAAACTAAATAAAATCAGTTATATTTTTGACTCTGTATGTCTTTCACGATTATCGGTGTATATGTCTGATTGTTCATACGCTTTTCATGTATATGTTAGGCTAATAATTATTTGAATGATTTTATTTGTTCGATTGTTTGTTTTCTCGAACACGGAGGGTAGGGGATGTAGAAGGAGACCAAGACGTTGACGGTTTGACACAATTAGTAATGATTTAAGGATAAGATGTATGAAACTAAACAGGCTCATATTGCTATAGATCATTCCATATTAAGAAAACAGTTCTGTTTTATGGACGAACAAGAAGCGAGCACACCCCACCATGGACACCAATTATTCTTCGTGATTAAGGATAATTACAATGTACTTTATATTGTATTATGAAAGAATTTTTGCTTGCTAGTGGAGTATTAAAATAACTGCTGAAGATCTTCTTTTTCATAAATACATTCGCAGGGAAGAAGAACAATGGCGAGTACAATTTTCGTATACATATATAAATGATATGAGTAAAGAAGTGGATTAAGAGGTAAAGCTTTTTGCAGATGATGTTATTCTCTATAGAGTAATAAATAAGTTAAAAGGTTGTGAGCAACTGCAAAGTGATCTTGATAATGTTGTGAGATGGACAGTAGGCAACGGTATGTTGATAAACGGGGTTAAAAGTCAGGTTGTGAGTTTCACAAATAGGAAAAGTCCTCTCAGTTTTAATTACTGCGTTGATCAGGTGAAAGTTCCTTTTGGGTATCATTGTAAGTATCTAGGTGTTAATATAAGGAAAGATCTTCATTGGGGTAATCACATAAATGGGACTGTAAATGAAGGGTACAGATCTCTGCACATGGCTATGAGGGTGTTTAGGGGTTGTAGTGAAGATTTAAAGGAGAAGGCATATAAGTCTCTGGTAAGACCCCAACTAGAGTATGGTTCCAATGTATGGGACCCTCACCAGGATTACCTGATTCAAGAACCGGAAAAAATCCAAAGAAAAGCAGCTCGATTTGTTCTGGGTGATTTTCTACAAAAGAGTAGCGTTACAAAAATGTTGCAAAGTTTGGACTGGAAAGAATTGGGAGAAAGAAGACGAGCTGCTCGACTAAGTGGTATGTTCCGAGCTGTCAGCGGAGAGATGGCGTGGAATAACGGTAATAGACGAATAAGTTTGAGTGGCGTCTCTAAAAGTAGGAAATATCAGAAAATGAAGATAAAGTTGGAATTCAAGAGAACAAATTGGGGCAAATATTCATTTTTAGGAAGGGGAGTTAAGGATTGGAATAACTTACCAAGAGAGATGTTAAATTAATTTCTAATTTCTTTGAAAACATTTAAGAAAAGGCTAGGAAAACAATAGATAGGGAATCTGCCACCTGGACGAATGTCCTAAATGCAGATCAGTATTGATTTATTGATTGACTGATCGCTTTGTTACATTCCTTCATTTTCCTCCTGTGCCGTTCTAGAACATGAAACGCGTAATCCGTTACTATGTGAATCATGGCAGCTTCTTATGGTTGTGGAGAAGTCGTTTATATTTGTGATGCGCATGATTTTAAACTCTATATCAGTCTGTACTTGGTCTTGTGTCGAGTGAGGTTTATGTGTTTAATTAACCCCCGGGTGCGATTTCTTTCTTTAACATTAATACAGCGATTTAGTTCCTTCTCCCTTTTATCTTGAACTCAGGTAGCCTACCGAATTTCACGAGTTGACATGCCATCGTTTTCCCGTTATGCTACTGAGCACACCCGTTCGATATTGCAACCCTGTTGTCATAAGAGCAATACTGTTTTCATAACATGGAAATGTCTTCTTCTTTTCGTACCATATCCCCATTGGATGTCGGCTGTCATCATGGCGATCTCTTCCTTGTGCTCAGCAACTGGGAAAAGATTGGGGGTACTGAGTCCATAACATTCTCGTAGATTTAGTAGCCAAGATATTCTACTTCTTCCCTTACTTCTCCTTCCTTCAATTTTACCTTGTAAGATAAGCTGAAGGAGTCTATATTTATCATTTCAAATGTAATGGCTAGAGCCCAGAATTTATGCATTAATAGGTTTGAATGCAAACTTACTGGAGTGAGAAACAAGTATAGTCTACCTTCACAACGATTATGCTATGAGGTTTGCATAAACATTAGGGGTATGGCCCATCAGAACCCCTATAATTTTTGTTACTCTTTCTACATTATGGAAGAGCGGGTGGCCAACATTTCCTACTAACCAAATTAGTTGCAATCTAACCTATTACCGCATGAAAATCCGGGCTTCAGTAATGGCCAAAGTAATCAAGTTTCTTCTTTTTGATGTTGTGCATTGACCTCTGGGTCATTGTTCAGAAGTTGGAGTAATTCAGTGTTACGTGTTCTGTAAACGCATGATATTTTGAGCAGGCGTCGGGAGCACCACATCTCAAAAGATCAAAGTATTTTGGTGGTGTTCTCTGTTAAGGTCCAAGTCTCGGCACCATAAAATAAGACATAATATACTTTGTACATAACACGGAAGTAAAAGGAGACGGAGATTGATCTTAAACTCACTGTTAGAGGGAAGTTTATTCATTCTCTTGAATGCAGTCCTTGCCTGTTCAACCCGGGACCTAATCTCTCCATCATTATTCCGGGTGTCAAGTTAACAGGTTGAACGACATATTTGCTTATGACCATAACTTTGGCACTCTTCGTGTTTAAACAAATCGAGTATTGTGGTGTCTTCACTAAATTCACAGATACTTGCAAACTGAATGCTGAAAGGCGTACACAGTCTGTAATGAAGATTAATGAATGACTGATTCAATGTTCGTTTACGTTTTCGCAAAGGTGTTTGTTATATAGTTTACTTTCATACGAGAAGATGGTTACCTAATTATACCTCACCTTACATCAAATTCCTACCACCATTTTTATTTTATTTCTTTATTTTTTTTACTTATTTGTTTATTTATTTATCAGCAGATCATAACCGGCATTAACGGACCAATAGTCGGCGTAGTCTCTGATTTCAATTGATGCCGTTCGCGGATGTATGGGCTGTCATTTTTACGCAGTGCTCATGAAATTAGTTAAGATGACAACACCATGGATTAGTTTTCAAATAATTCTAGTTGCGAAGTAAAGCAACCTCCGCACACTCTGGTGTCCATTTTGAGAATTACCAGGACCAAACAAGAATCGCCCAGATATTGATCGGAATGGCGCTTGGGCAGCAGGTGCTCTTTAAGGAATTTTTATTAATCTAAAGCATTATTTCCAGAAAAACCATTTTCGTTACAATGAAAGGCACATCACCTTTTCGTTTTTTTTTTTTGAAAAATGTGAGTCTGTCAAGTTAGCGGTTGTTGGAAAGAATATTTTATTACATACTTTGGATAATTTATATTAAATTAAATATTATACTTAATACAGGCACGTCTCAATTCAAATAATCCATGTTGACTCACGCAGTGGACTTGTTTTGTTTTGTTTTATAATTATATTAATAAGGAGCACTCGAATGAGTATTAAGTTTGTTGTGTTAATTTACATCTTGCTGTATTCTGTTAGAGGTTTTAGTCTATTTTTGTACCTTAGCAGATAGTAGTGGTCGCACTTTTCCTTACACAGTGTACAAACACAGTCATCTGGATTTTTTTGTACGGATGCCTATAAAATATATGGAGTTTTGTGGTAATAAGGCATTAAAATTAAAATTGTAATACAAACCTCAACATACATGCGATATTTACCTGTCGGAAATAGATTAAAATAGATAATACTCAGGATTGTCAGTTGTGCTGGGAATACAGAGACGCCACTTTTGGTGTAAGTGGGTACGGAACTACACTAATGCACCACCCGGGCAACTGCCCTAAATGTAGATCAGAGGTGTTTGATTAATGACTAACATCCTAAATTATTAATTTATAGCTTCTATCCTGCTGGGCACTAAATTCATAGTGAAACACACTACTTCAATCGCAGTTGAACTGAAATAGCAGGATCACAATGCACTCCTGACTACTACTGACAAGGATCTCGAGTCAACTGTGAACCAATTTCTCTGGACAAAGCTCTACGATACCATTAGAGCATAAACTAACAAAATGCGTTTGCATAAGAAATGAATCGTCGTTAGGTTGGCTGAACTGCACAGAAACCAAGGTGTGTGGATACTCGTGCAGAGAGGTCTTCACGAACCAATCGCTACTCAGAAATAACAACTGGAAATTTCTAATTAATTTAAATATACCGGTATAAATATTTCTACAACTAGACCAGAATCCGAAACTGAATGATGCTTCATTTAAGAATAATTTTCCCCTAGAATTACCTGAAACAGTTTCTTAAAGGTCATTTTCTACATCTGAAACTCCATTCATGTAGAATAGCGAGACTTTGGAATGAGCAAAAATATATTAATTTTGATATTACTAAAATAAAAATCAATAAATTCAAATGCCGGCAGTGAGGTGTAGTCGTAACTTCCCAGCCTCTTACCAGAAGGCTGACGGTGTGATAGCGGCCCCAAACTAGACAGCAAAGAAAAACAGCCGAAAGGATTCGTCGAGCCAGTAACACGAAGCCTCGTAATCTCTAAGACATCGGGTTGAGCAGCGGTTGCTTGGTAGGCTAAGCCATTCGAGGCTGTTGCACCATGGTGTTAGGCTTTCTATGATTTAAACTATAAGTATTTCTCCTATGAGTTTCGGAGCATTATCAATTCGTAAGTAAAACGACACTTTTAACTGAATAACGCAAATAATTTTCAGTTATAATCAACTATTTTGTGGAAGAAGTTTCGCTTCAAAACGCAACACTAAAAGGTTTTTATTCACTACATGGATATTTCACACATGGACCTTTTTTCTGCTTAGACCGTAAGAGAGCTCGTTTATATCGACAATAAGCATCTTGTGTGAGTGTCTGTACTACATTACAGGCATGTAGAGGTTCAATTAAGTATTCTTCGCAAAGAAAATGTGCTTGCGTTCTTATAGCAATGTGTTATGGTACTGACCTAATGTACATAGATCACGAACACCAATTGCCTTCTGTGACGTCATGTGTAACGAGGGGCTTTACTGTGACCAAGACGAAACTCTATTCAAAGACAGTGGAAACTCGTGTAAGAATTTTGCCACCTTCGGTGCAAGGGCGCCCATGCCGGGGGGAAAGGGGGGAGCGCGGCACCCCTCTAGTTCTCAGGTAAAGGAAAAATCTAATGTAGTCTGGTGTTTTTCTTTCAAGAAAATGATTTAGAATTTGGTTTTACTAGAAGTGGTAGTACCGCCCCCACCAACAGGCAGGGAATACCGCGGGTGTTAGTCTACGGCGGAATACAAGTCACCATTCATCTTCCAAAATATTAAAAATACTACATATCCCCAGGTTTAACCCTCTCTTACAAACTGTCATTTGGGAGCCCATGCTTCAGTGACATTACCGTCTGTAAAGGGCTTTGCTGTCGCCTAGACGAAATGCCAGTCAAAGACAGTGGAAAGTCGTTAAAACACGGCGCATTTGTACCTATTGTGTATAGAATGCACAGTTCTGGCACACGGTATTAAGGTGAGGAAGAGGATGACGAAAACTTAGTGTAGTCAGATGACGAACAGTGGTTGCCTGGTTTCCAAAGTGTCGATTTTCTCTCCATGCTAATTCGAGAGAGAGGGGGGAAGTGAAGGTGGATCAAAAGTATGGTACGACAATAAGGAAGTTTATCATGTGTAATTCTTAAGGCTTATTTACATAAACCCAGCAACAAAACGTTATAAAGAACAAATTTAAACTAATTAAAATGTACAAATTACGAAGTTAATTCTGTTGAACATACTCTTCAATAAATTTAATATTCTTTCGAACTATTTTCAATTTTCGTACGTAAAGCATAAAGAAAATTAATAGAGCAAATGGAATACTGGCTGAACCGAAGGAAGGTTGAAAATATAAAGCCATGCTGGTAATCAGAACAAAGTAGCATACTTGGCTACGAGCCAAACACACACAGCACGCACAGAAATCACTAGCAGTTACACCATTTACAAGCCCAATCATTGCCACAAGCACAAAGATTTCATTCAACATACACTCAAGTCTTACTCTCCGATGCTCGCAGATCAGCAGTCCTGCGGTCGAAAGGAACCCCTGACTAGGCATGTGAATTTTCTGACAAATAAAGTTAAAATGAGAGTGAATCACTGGGCGCAGACTGTGTTTGAGAAGAGTAGCGGGAAGGAACAGAAGGGGAACAACCAGTACGGACACAGAAAAGTAATAATAGTACAGAGTAATTAGTCATATTATCAAGCAGGCGTTTTTTACAAGTGTCCATTGAGCGTCTTTTGTGTTGCAGATAATATTTCCGAGTTTATGTCTTGTTATGCGAGTTTTGAGATAATATTCATCCGTGATAAAACGTATTTCGAATTGAAAGCTATATGATTGACACGTGAGTGCTAAAACTGTAAGACATGAACTCCCTTCACAGTTCATGGGTACAATAAATGCACGTGAACAGTTTGTGAATCAGTTTAGGTTTGTGTAGTTTTTGGTTTGTTGGGTGTATTAATGTAAATAAATAATGATATAGAAGAAATAATAATTATTAATCTTAATCATCAACTCTTTAAGACTAGGCCTCGTTATGTTAACCATAGTTCCAGTTACCATCTTAGACATTCACCTCCCCATTGGTTCTCCTGTTTGGTATTCATCATCACGTGCCAGACAGGTGGATGTGGTCCTCAACGAGACATGCAAGCTAGTGACTGGCTGCTTAAAGTCTATTCCAGTTGACAAACTCTATCATCTTGCACGGATTTCTCCACTATGTATTCGAAGAAAAGTAGCTGCAGACAAGGAGAGGATTAGAGTGCAACTTCAAAGTACTCATCGCCTGCATGACCATACACATCCAGCCCAGAGAATGAAATCGAGAAAAAATTTCCTACGAACGTCAGGATTCTGCTGCCGGCACATTTCCTATCCTCGCCGCAATATGGGGCTTCATTCATTCCATTCCTGAACCGGTCAAATGACTGGAAACAGGCTGTGGATTGTCTATACATAAGACGTAACTACGGTAGCTGTCGTAATGCGCATGACAGTATCACAATATGGCCGCTAAGTTAGGGTATGTTTTATGAATCGAAAGTCACTTACAGCACGGTGCAACTTGATGTGAACAGTAGACGTCGCGCAGAAGCGAGTTACGTATCAATAGACTGCCATGAAATTTAAAAGATTACCAATTATTTTGTGATTCAGAATGACGAATTTTGGCACACTCTACAATGGGGAGCTATCAATATTAATGGGGCTTATGGAAGAAAGAAGGTAGAACTTGCTGAGTCAGCAAAGAGGATGCATCTGGATGTGCTAGGAGTAAGTGATATTCGGGTAAGGGGAGATAAGGAGGAAGAGATAGGGGATTATAAAGTGTACTTGACGGGTGTTAGAAAGGGAAGGGCAGAGTCTGGGGTAGGGCTCTTTATCAGGAATACCATTGCACGCAACATAGTTTCTGTTAGGCACGTAAGTGAGCGAATGATGTGGATAGATTTGTCAGTGGGAGGAATTAGGACAAGAATTGTGTCCGTGTATTCACCATGTGAGGGTGCAGATGAGGATGAAGTTGACAAGTTTTATGAAGCATTGAGTGACATCGTGGTCAGGGTCAACAGCAAGGATAGAATAGTGCTAATGGGCGATTTCAATGCGAGAGTTGGGAATAGAACTGAAGGATACGAAAGGGTGATTGGTAAATGTGGGGAAGATATGGAAGCTAATGGGAATGGGAAGCGTTTGCTGGACTTCTGTGCTAGTATGGGTTTAGCTGTTACAAATACATTCTTCAAGCATAAGGCTATCCACCGCTACACATGGGAGGCTAGGGGTACCAGATCCATAATAGACTATATCTTAACAGACTTTGAATTCAGGAAATCTTTTAGGAATGTACGAGTTTTTCGGGGATTTTTCGATGATACAGACCATTATCTGATCTGTAGTGAACTAAGTATCTCTAGGCCTAAGGTAGAGAAAGTGAAATCTGTCTGCAAACGAATAAGGGTAGAAAATCTCCAGGATGAGGAAATTAGACTGAAATACATGGATATGATTAGTGAGAAGTTTCGAACAGTAGACAGTAAGCAGGTTCAGGATATAGAAAGTGAATGGGTGGCATACAGGGATGCTGTAGTAGAAACAGCAAGGGAATGCCTAGGAACAACTGTGTGTAAAGATGGGAAAAGGCGAACATCTTGGTGGAATGATGAAGTGAGAGCAGCCTGTAAACGTAAAAAGAAGGCTTATCAGAAATGGCTCCAAACAAGGGCCGAGGCAGACAGGGATTTGTACGTAGATGAAAGAAACAGAGCGAAACAAATAGTTGTTGAATCCAAAAAGAAGTCATGGGAAGATTTTGGTAATAACCTGGAAAGGCTAGGTCAAGCAGCAGGGAAACCTTTCTGGACAGTAATAAAGAATCTTAGGAAGGGAGGGAAAAAGGAAATGAACAGTGTTTTGAGTAATTCAGGTGAACTCATAACAGATCCCAGGGAATCACTGGAGAGGTGGAGGGAATATTTTGAACATCTTCTCAATGTAAAAGGAAATCATCATGGTGGTGTTGCAAGCAGTCAAGCTCATGGGGAGGAGGAAAATGATGTTGGTGAAATTATGCTTGAGGAAGTGGAAAGGATAGTAAATAAACTCCATTGTCATAAGGCAGCGGGAATAGATGAAATTAGACCTGAAATGGTGAAGTATAGTGGGAAGGCAGGGATGAAATGGCTTCATAGAGTAGTAAAATTAGCGTGGAGTGTTGGTAAGGTACCTTCAGATTGGACAAAAGCAGTAATTGCACCTATCTATAAGCAAGGGAACAGGAAGGATTGCAACAACTATCGAGGTATCTCATTGATTAGTATACCAGGCAAAGTATTCACAGGCATCTTCGAAGGGAGGGTGCGATCAGTCGTTGAGAGGAAGTTGGATGAAAACCAGTGTGGTTTCAGACCACAGAGAGGCTGTCAGGATCAGATTTTCAGTATGCGCCAGGTAATTGAAAAATGCTACGAGAAGAATAGGCAGTTGTGTTTATGTTTCGTAGATCTAGAGAAAGCATATGACAGGGTACCGAGGGAAAAGATGTTTGCTATACTGGGGGACTATGGAATTAAAGGTAGATTATTAAAATCAATCAAAGGCATTTATGTTGACAATTGGGCTTCAGTGAGAATTGATGGTAGAATGAGTTCTTGGTTCAGGGTACTTACAGGAGTTAGACAAGGCTGTAATCTTTCACCTTTGCTGTTTGTAGTTTACATGGATCATATGCTGAAAGGTATAAAATGGCAGGGAGGGATTCAGTTAGGTGGAAATGTAGTAAGCAGCCTGGCCTATGCTGACGACTTGGTCTTAATGGCAGGCTGTGCCGAAAGCCTGCAGTCTAACATCTTGGAACTTGAAAATAGGTGCAATGAGTATGGTATGAAAATTAGCCTCTCGAAGACTAAATTGATGTCAGTAGGTAAGAAATCCAACAGAATTGAATGTCAGATTGGTGATACAAAGCTAGAACAGGTCGATAATTTCAAGTATTTAGGTTGTGTGTTCTCCCAGGATGGTAATATAGTAAGTGAGATTGAATCAAGGTGTAGTAAAGCTAATGCAGTGAGCTCGCAGTTGCGATCAGCAGTATTCTGTAAGAAGGAAGTCAGCTCCCAGACAAAACTATCTTTACATCGGTCTGTTTTCAGACCAACTTTGCTTTACGGGAGCGAAAGCTGGGTGGACTCAGGATATCTTATTCATAAGTTAGAAGTAACAGACATGAAAGTAGCAAGAATGATTGCTGGTACAAACAGGTGGGAACAATGGCAGGAGGGTACTCGGAATGAGGAGATAAAGGCTAATTTAGGAATGAACTCGATGGATGAAGCTGTACGCATAAACCGGCTTCGGTGGTGGGGTCATGTGAGGCGAATGGAGGAGGATAGGTTACCTAGGAGAATAATGGACTCTGTTATGGAGGGTAAGAGAAGTAGAGGGAGACCAAGACGACGATGGTTAGACTTTATTTCTAACGATTTAAAGATAAGAGGTATAGAACTAAATGAGGCCACAACACTAGTTGCAAATCGAGGATTGTGGCGACGTTTAGTAAATTCTCAGAGGCTTGCAGACTGAACGCTGAAAGGCATAACAGTCTATAATGATAATGTATGTATGTATGTATGTACAAAATTGTTCAAATATACTGCTAGCAAGTGGGTAAAGGTCCATATTACTTTTGAAGAAACTGGAGTTTATAAAGGATGGAATAAAATCAAAAGGTGGAGAATGCATTGAGCTCGCAGTAGCGATGAACAGCAGCCTATTCTGGAAGAAGTAAGTCATCTTCTAGACGAAATTATCTTTACACCGGTCTGTTTTCAGACCATCTTCGCTGAGTCGATGCGGGATATCTTATTCATACGTTAGAGTAGTAGGCATGGAAGTAACGAGAATGATCGCTGGTACAAACAAGTGGGAACAATGGCAGGAGGGCGTTCAAATGAGATAAAGGCTCAGTTAGGAGCAAACTCGACTGATGAAGCTTTACGAATAAACCGGCTTTGGTGCTGGGGTCGTGAGAGGCGAATGGAGCAGGATAGGTTACCTAGTAGAATAATGGGCATTGTTATGGCGGGTACGAGAAATAGGGGGAGACCAAGGCGACGGTTAGACTCATTTTCTAACAACTCAATGATATGAGGTTTAGACCTAAACAAGGCTGCAGAATTAGTTGTAAACAGAGAATTGTGGTGGCGGTTAGTATATTCACAGAGGCTTGTAGACTAATCGCTGAAATGCATAAAACTCTATAATGAAGATAACTTGATTATTATTATTATTCATTTCGTCAATTTTTTGCAGGAAACTATTCCCCTATTATGGTAGATAAATAAGCAATGTATCCATGTGTTTTGTATATTATGATGTGTTTTATATACTATGTGTGTTTGCAATGGTTAAATAAGGTATGAGTTAGTTTCATATTTCATGTTACTAATACATTCACTGGGTAAATGTTAAGATAGGTGCAAGTGTCTACTTTGCTAGATAACATTATTTATCTATATGTGTCTATATATCTACACTTCTACCTAACTATATATCTAGCTATCCATAAACATTAATTACTATTTACATCAGAAAATACATCGCAGTTTTCTATTGCATCCCCTTGAATGAAATAATTTGTTCAAGAGTGTTATAGGATTGAAGAATACAGTCTTGTCCATGTATTCTCTAATTAAGTAGTGATGTGAATTCAGTAGCCAGGCACAATAAATTGGACTAGAATAATCAAATATGTCACTGTCACTCCAAATATAGTGACCAATAGAGAGCAATCGATCAAGAAGTATCCACTCGCACTGAGTTCGAATTTCACATTCGATAGATGAAGAACGAACATTTTTAGTCCTCATCTCGAGGATGATTTAGTAACAGTTGATGAGCCAGAACACCGGTATCTGAAGCTTCATTTAATGCTCCTTGGGAACTCTCTACGAGTAGAACTAGCTGGATCATTGCATAAAAGATTTGGAGAACCAAAGCGAATAATACAATAAAGTTCAAGTATTTGCCTGATAAAATATATCACATATTACCGTTCGTAATAACTCCACCAGCACAAACACTACAACAATACCAAAGTAACAACACCAAAGAAACCGAAGTAATAGATGGAATTAGTGGTCATGAAGCTGTTTTTGTCCTAGTTAAAAATAAATGTGACAGAAAGGAAGGTCTTAAAAGTAGGACTATTAGGCAGTACTATATGACTGATAAAGCAGGCATGAGGCAGTTTCTAAAAAGTAACTATGATCGGTGGAAATCGGTAAATAAAAATGTAAACAGACTCTGGGATGAGTTTAAAGCAATTGTTGAGGAATGTGAAAACAGGTTTGTACCTTTAAAAGTGGCAAGGAATGGTAAATACCCACCTTATTATAATAAAGAAATGAAGAGACTAAGAAGGAGGTGCAGACTGGAAAGAAATAGAGTTAGAAATGGCTGTGGAAGTAAGGAGAAATAGGAGGAACTTACTACGAAATTGAATCTAGCAAAGAAGGCAGCTAAGTATAACATGATGGCAAGCATAATTGGAAGTCGTACAAATATTAGTGAAAAATGGAAGGACATTTATAGGCATTTTAAGGCAGAAACAGGTTCCAAGAAGGACATTCCAGGAATCCTTAATGAACAAGGGGAGTGTGTATGTGAGAATCTTCAAAAGTCAGAAGTATTCAGTCAGCAGTATGTAAAGATTGTTGGTTACAAGGATAATGTCCAGATAGAGGAGGATACTAATGCTAAAGAAGTATTAATATTTGGATATGATAACAATGACATTTTCAATAAGATGCAAAAGTTGAAAACTAGAAAAGCGGCTGGAATTGAAAAGATTTCTGGGAATACACTAAAGACAATGGGTTGGGATATAGTACCATATTTGAAGTACTTATTTGATTATTGGTTGATTGAAGGAGCTATACTAAATGAATGGAGACTTGCTATTGTAACCCCTACGTATAAAGGAAAGGGTGATAGACATAAAGCTGAAAATTACAGGCCAGCAAGTTTGACATGTGTTGCATGTAATCTTTGAGACGGCATTCTTTCTGATTATATTAGACATGTTTGCGAAATTAATACTGGTTCGATAGAAGACAGTTCGGTTTTAGGAAAGGTTATTCCACTGAAGCTCAACTTGTAGGATTCCAGCGAGATACAGCAGATATTTTGGATTCAGGAGGTCAAATGGACTGTATCGCGATTTACCTGTCTAAAGTATTTGATAGGGGGGATCATGGGAGACTACTGGCAAAAATGAGTGCAATTGGACTAGACAAAAGGGTGACTGAATTGGTTGCTGTATTTCTAGAAAATAGTTCTCAGAAAATTAGAGTGGATGAAGCCTTATCTGACCCTGTAATAATTAAGAGGGGAATTCCTCAAGGGAGTAATTCTGAACCTTTATGTTTTCTTACATATATAAATGATATGAGTAAACAAGTAGAATCAGAGGTAATAGAGGTATAGAGTAATAAATATGTTACAAGATTGTGAGCAACTGCAACGTGACCTCGATAATGTTGTGAGATGGACAGCAGGCAATGGTGTGTTGATAAACGGGGTTAAAAGTCAGTTGTTTCTCAAATAGGAAAAGTCCTCTCAGTTTTAATTAGTGCGTTGATGGGGTGAAAGTTCCTTTCGGGGATCATTGTAAGTATCTAGGTGTTAATATAAGGAAAGATCTTCATTGGGTTGATCACATAAATGGGATTGTAAATAAAGGGTACCGACCTTTGCACATGGTTATGAGGGTTTTAGGGGTTGTAGTAAGTATGTAAAGGAGAGGGCATATTTGTGTCTGGTGAGACCCCAACCAGAGTATGGTTCCAGTTTATGGGACCATCACCAGGATTACCTGATTCAAGAACTTGAAAAAATCCAAAGAAAAGCACCTTATTTGTTCTGGGTGATTTCCGACAAAAGAGTAGCGTTACAAAAATGTTGCAAAGTTTGGGCTGGAAAGAATTGGGAGAAAGAAGACGAGCTGCTCGACTAAGTGTTATGTTCCGAGCTGTCAGCGGAGAGATGGCGTGGAATGACATTAGTAGACGAATAAGTTTGAGTGGCGTCTTTATAAATAGGAAAGATCACAATATGAAGATAAAGTTGGAATCCATGAGGGCAAATTGGAGCAAATATTCATTTATAGAAAGGGGAGTTATGGATTGGAATAACTTACCAAGGGATTATGACAAGGTAAGCAATTTTCATGGATAAAGGATATCTCTCGAATGAATGAAATCTGCAAGTAAACTCAGAAATTACTGATATCAGATTTAAAATCAGTATTATAACGGATTAAAAAAAGTACACCAGTGGATCGGTGTAGCTTGAGACAAACCTCCATATAGCCCTTCCTCACACAACTGAAGGGTGCAATTCCGAACAGTCTTGAAATAATGAAGAGAGGCTTGAGTGATGACGGTAGATCCATAGCAGCCGAAAACTATCCACACTTATTATGCCACTGACTGAAAGTTCAACAAATGCAAAACAGATGTTTATCAGGAAATTTTGTACAATTCCTCCAGCTGCTGTATGACCTCTATTATGAGTTACTGCAAGTGCAAGGAATGTTATTTCACCTGTATCCTTGGTAACGCCATGTCAAAAGTAACATTCATTTCGTTGACACTTCCTGAGGAAATCAAGTATCTTAAGAGGTGCTGATCAATTTAAAATATATTGTTTGGAGTGGAAGGTTATGAATTATGAATTCACTTGTTCGGAAGTTAATGACGTTCATTTTTTATCGAAATGAAATAAGATTATTCACTGCATTCATCAAAGAAATTGCGAAGGTATACCATTTACAAAATTAAAAACGCGGTGGATCAGTCTAGCAAAGACAGGAATGGGCAAATACTTCTTAGTTTTTTAATGCGTCAATCTGTCGCATTGTGTTGAAATGATGAAATATTCGGATGGGCATTTTTCAACATTTCAGAGTTAATGTTTTCTTTTCTGGCTAAGAATATTAGCCATGGTATTCTTCTCAGTTTAATCCAATCTGGATTTAACGGTGTGCTATCTTATAACTAAGACGCTTCTAATATCCTTGCCTCACACTACTCATTATAATAGAGAGAGCATGATGTGTTTTTGAAACTGGTTATTCTCATATCAAGAGACTCCGGTGCAAAGGGTCGATACCAAAAATCTTCCCGGTTCCAGAATCCATTCACGGACATGTCTTCCGACAAGTAATCTTGGAAAGGTGCGTCAGGTGAAAATGATTTTAGAAATGTTTTGAGGGATTATCTGAGTTTCCTGCCAAATCATTTAGCCCTGAATGCATCAATACGATGAGGCACGGACTCCACAAGATACCAGAAGTATCGGAAAGCCATACTGATCCATGAACGATGTTCAGTCTCCCATAACGCACGGAGATTGTTTAGAGCAAGGCCCAGTGTGTGCACATCCCTCTCGAGTGAATCCCCAGATGCATTCAATAGAACTGAGTGCCGGTAACCTTTTGGGCCAGACAAGGATCCTTCTGACCGTGGATTGTACATCCCAGATCGGGAGCGATGCATCTGCTGGTACGAGGCACTCACAGAGCGCTGGAGATTAACAAATCGATGGATGTTATCGAAGGACGTTGGTGGATTTAGCGGGTGTTCCAGTTCATTACATGGGACCATCCCCGTGCTATTTCATTCGCAGATATTATCTCAGCATCGTCTAGCCAAACCCAACTATCACTATTTAAATTGCTCATCTGAGTGGGATAGTACAAAAAAATTCAAATAGTTAAAATTAACATTGAAGAGAATTGGTTTTCCGAAACTAAAACCTATCATCAGTAAACTGATTAATAGCGTTAATTTAATTTTTTAAATGGCCTAAATTTGTACTTTTGAATAAAATAAATTTGGTGACCTGTTCATATCAAATTGCAATGAAAGAAACAAATTGAAAACTGGCGGGCGATCATTATTCTTTTTAAATTAAGGTTGTAATCTTTCATTCTGTAGTGACTGATGTCCAACAAGATGGCTACCGTTTGGATGTATGAGAGTGTAATGTAAACATTTGTTACTCCATCATGAAAAAATGATATGTTAGAGAAGAAAACCACGTATCCCTTTGCAAAAACCAAATGATCAAAAATATGCCTGCCGGTCAAGCACACCCATCAAAGGCTGGTAATTTCATATGCAACCAACCATAAAACGTAGCCTGAACGGTTGCTAGGTAACATTGTCTGACCATCCTTCCATACTTTACATCACTGCCTAGACGGTTACTATGGTTACATTTCCGTCACACATTTTGTCGCGTTAAGTAAAAGAAATGTAGTTATGACACCCAGTCAGAAGACACATTTATGTCAACATTAACTTAACTAGAAATTAGAGTACAACTGTCCATTCCAGTTAATTTGTTTTAGTTATTGGAAAGAAATAAAATGTTGTAATTATTAAAAAGATATATTCAAATAGGCAGATGCAAGAAGTTTACATGCAGTTAATTAGATTAGTAAGCGTTTAAAAGTATACTGGTTCTTAATTAGGCATATATAGGGAAGTTAAATTGTGCATCCATCAATTAAGAGTTACATTATCTGAATATTTATTATATGTTGTCAAACTGAAAAATATTATCTGCATTGTTTTCTAAGTTCCAGGAACCTCATTTACGAACTTCTCCCTGGATTGACATGGGACTGGATTGCAGAATGATGGCCATGACTGAGTGAATACGCAAGAGTTTTGAGGACATTGAAAGTAATATGTAATCCTTACATGAGGTCAGGAAAGGACTCCAAATGATGTCACATGAGTGGAATCTCTATTAATTCTCTTTGGATTATAGTATTATACTACTATTGGAATGTAGTAATTTCCTTGTGCTAGCTTAGATAGTAATTTAAGACAGTGAATAAGAAGTATAAGAATACAACCTGAGGAAAAAACATTAACGAATAATAAGTGAGAACGTGAAAGATCGATTTCCTTAAAAACATGCTCACATTCGAAATACAATGATGTCCATATTTATCAGCTAGGTTGTAATTTAATTAAAGTATATGATACTGATATGTGATTACCTAATGGTGTTTAGCTAAATGAATTATTAGGGGACTCTTTCATTAAGGATGTATAATTGAAATTAGGAATCAGTATTATTAGAATAATGTCTCAAAGAATGCCTTAAGGAACATTGCCCTGTAGTCGACATGATAAGTAATGCTTGTTTAGTCCAGTTTAAGACTTAAGTTGATCGCAGTAGGATTATTTTAGTGGATATTTAAGATTAGAGAAGTAATATGGATATCGTGAGGTGTATTCGTAATGATTTAATGAAATTAGATAATGTAATAAATTAATAATATTGGGTAGAGGTGAATAAGGTCTTAGTATTGAGGTACACGATTAGAGAATTGAGCGTATATTATTATTTCGTATATTATAATCACGCTGTGGAATACGACAGGAACTTTTTATTAGAAACTTAAGACGTTCAGGAGATATATGTAATGGCAATATTTGAATTTTATCTCAAGTGATGAATCTTTAAATGGCAAGTGACCCTGCTGCATTTGGAACCAGAAACAAATATGCTGTAAGTTACAGCGGGAAAGAATTTAATGTGATGTGCCGGTGTATAATTCACTGTAACTGCAGAAAATCTCACAGACTTTAAAAGTAGGTGTCACAGAGGCCTAATCATGGCACCTTAGCTATCTTCAATCTTTATCAAAGATCATATAACGAACTACACATTGTAAAACTAACATTTATGGTAACAGCTTATAATTTTATATGTTAACATAACCAACAGAGCATTCGAACGCAATCGAACAACATAAACATCGGTTTTGATTCCATAAGCAACTGGTTTTCGAGGAATGGACCCCTAAAACCGGACAAATCCTAGACCGAAGCAATGACCCAGAAAATACTCATTACCTGAAACAAGACTTCGAAACTAACCTGGGAATAAAACTTAGCCAGCACATCTCTTGTTAGACCAGACATTATCCGTATATAGACAAGCCTTTCTCCACCTACACTTATTACCGAGCTAGCTCGCCGTAGGATATGGTCATTCAGCTGTGAGCTTGCATTCGGGAGAGAGTAGGTTTGAATTCCACTTTCCATGGTTTTTCGTTTCCAACCAGGCAAATATTTTGGCTGTACCTTAATTAAGGGCACGGGCGCTGCCTTTCCAATCTTCCAATCCCAGGTCATTACTCTCCTTGTCACCGAAAACCTTGGATGTGTTAGTGCAACGATAACCAGAAGCAAAACGATCCATACCTTAGACAATTTCAAGTGTACTTTGTAATTTAAATAGCTGAAAACAGGGTTTCCCAAGAGGGGACCAAAGGACGAGCACGTCCGCACTCTAAGATGGTCAGATGATCAAAGACACAAATGCTACCTCCCTCCCACCGAAGAAACGGGGTAAGATAGAAAAACAGGAAATTGTGCAATCACCAAAGAGAACCAATTAGAATGCAGAATTCACATTCGAATTTCACAAACACTACTGAAATTGTTCACTGAAGCTATTTTATGCATTCAGTAGCAAGACACAATAAATTGGAGTAGGATAATCAAATATGACAGTGTTACTTCAAACATAGTAACCAAAAGAGAACGATCGATCAAGAAGTAGCCACTCGCACTGAGTTCGAATTTCATTTTCGATAGATGAAGAGCGAACTCTTTCAGTCTTTCATCTCGAAGCTGATATAGTAACAGTTGATGAGACAGAACACCGGTATGTGAAGCTCCATTTAGTGCTTCCTGGGAACTCTCTACCAGTATAACTAGCTTGATTACTGCAGGAATGATTCTCAGAAACAAAGAAAACACTCCAATAAAGTTGATATAGTTGCCTGCAAATATCTCGAGCGTATAAAACAACTCACGAATAATTGAACTTAATAACTCCATCACCACGAACAGTAAACTATACCAAAAGGCGCTATTCACAACTCGTCCAACTCTACAGAAATCCAAATAAACAGTACGTAAGTTGTCCAACACATTAAAAGCTTGCTGTTTGGTAGTAAAATTGGCAAAATAATCATTTGTATCGATGTTCAGCGTTCAGTCTGCAAGCTTCTGTGAATTTACGACAATTCTCCACAGTCCTCAATTTGTATCTAGCTTTGTGAGATAGCTTACTTCAATACCTCTTATCATTAGAAAGTGAATACAACCATCGTTCATTGGTCTCCCTAACATCCCCTATACTCCATGTCCGAGTAAAGAACAATAGAAGAAAATAAAATCTACCAAATAATCAAATAATCAACATATAAAAAACGTTTAAAAATTAATTAATCATTCAGATATTCGTGTAAACGAATACTTGAAGAGCTAGAGATACTATAGATGTTATTTATTTTACTTCCCCTAAACAAGAATACATGAGAAGTACGAGTGAAAATGACACAATTTACACATAACAGAACAATTTCTGGTTGATGTTTGAAACGAAGCTTAATAATTTTTGCTGAGAATAGAAGCTATTCTGCCTAAATTTTGTGATGAAAAGAGATATTTTCACAAGTAAGCAATTATAGATACCGTACATAGATCTGCATGGTGGAGAATGATTAACTAGCAAGCGATTCTGCTACGACTACGTTTTTCAGTGAGTAAATACAGAAAAGAATTAGTAAAGGTGCACTGAACTATAACATGCTTAAATGGTTAAAAACTATTCATCATCAATAAAGATATACGTCAGATAATACTCTGTGCATGTTCGATGATTCACTCTAACTGACATAATTATTTACAGGACGACTTAACTTGAAATAAGGAGACTTTGTTTTCCTCGGATTGTGCACTGATGTGAATTTAGTTGCCAGACACAAAACATTGCTGTAGGATAACCAAATACGTCATTGTCACTCCAAATATTGCGTCGAATCAAAAAGTAGCCGCTCGCACTGATCTCGAATTTCACATTTGATAGGTGAAAAATGAACTGTTCCAGTCTTTCATCTCGAGGCTGATATAGTGACACTTGATGATCCAGAAATTCTGTACCTGAAGCTTCATTTAGTGGTCTTTGAGAATACTCTACCAGTATAACAAGCCAAATTTTAGCAGAAATAGCTACAAGCATCACTCCCCTCACTTCAGTGAAGCTTACCGCAGAGTGGAACGGTATAATATCGTGGACAGGAAACAGAGTTCACAAATAATGCGAGTTAACAACTGTAGCACTTCGAATAGTAAGGTCATACCAAAGACACTATTTACAAGTCATCCATTTCTACAGAGATCGAAATACACAGTACTTACGCTATCCAGCACATGAAGGGCTTTTTGTTTGGTAGCAAAATTCGTGAAGCAAACGTCCTTCTTATAAGCAACCATTTCAGTTCTCTTAACATTAAGAAACTTGTTAATTTATTTTGTTTTTCTCTTCCGTGTCTGACATCTTCGAAGGATTCTCATAAATTCAAGATTAAGTTTGCAAAATCTGTGCTTAGTGTCGTAAACACATATAGAACACTTAGAAACACAATGGAGTAAACACATGAACATACAATTGAACTTAACGTATATATTTTCGACCTGTTGCAACATGAACACAACATACTCCAATGTGCATCAGAAACATGAATACAAAGCCGAATATTGTGAAATTCTAGATTTTCTTCTGAAGAGTATCGTTGTGATACCTCATGTGGTTACCAACTTTTTCAGTTATAATTAATATTTCTTTAGTTTCCTTATCATTTTTTGTTAAGTGAAGATAAATTGCGACAATCACTTCTAGATGTGTGGACAACAAGATGGCAAAGTAACAAATGTGTATGCATGTTGGCAATGGATTGAAGTTATGAACTGTGTCCAGTACTCTACAGATAAATGTTATTAAAACTAAAAATCAGGATGATAACAGATTAAATTCTGTCACACCTCTAAAGGCGTAGTCTTTGATATGTAACAGCTTTATTGGATGTAACTGAAAGGTGTAATTCCAAACAGTTTTGAAGTGATAAGAAGAGGCTTGAGGGATGACTGCAGATCCATAGTGACTGAAATGTTATCCAGAATTATGCCTTTAATAGCTATGTTTTTCAGTTCCACAACGTCATTGAATGAAGAAAGCACATCGTTTAATTTTCTGCATAGCAACAGCGCTATTAAAAGACTGTAAATAAATTATTGAAATGTTACTTCGCAACATTACGTTCAGTTTGCCGGTCTTCGTTTACTAGTTGGTCAATTATTCAATGTAATAACCATATATTAGTTCTGTTTTAATTATGACTTAATCTACTTGTAAACGGAGTCGTTATGTACAAGTCAGATGAAAATTATAAGATCTTTTCAATTTGGTTTGACGAACCTAGATACTGTTTTGTTTTAATACATCTTTTGGATAAAAAATGAATAGAAGAAGAGGATGAAAATTTCACCACCTTGCGGGCAGTTAACCGGTTTTATATTTTACTTTTTAACAAGACAAGTAGACAAGTAATATTTTGATGGGTGACTACATTTCTAGAAATTAGAAATTCTAGGATTAGTGTAGGTGAAGTGTTATCTGATCCTGTGATTATTTAGCGGCGATTTCGCAGGGCAGTATTGTTGGACATTTGTGCTTGATTATTCATATAAATAATAAGAGTAAAGAACTGTAATCGTAGGAAAGGTTATTTGTTGATATATTTTATAGTATAGTGCAGTAAATGTATCACAGGTTTGTGAGCGACGGCAGGTGGGCCTAGACAGTGTTCTGAGATGAATATCTGACAGTGCTATGATAGTAAATAGAAAGAGAAGTTAAGTTGTAAGTTTCACCAGTAGGAAAAGTCCGTTCAGTCTTAATTACTGTGTTCATTGCATGATAGTACCTCATGAGGAACACTATAAGTACCTAGGTGTTAATATAAGGAATGATCTTCAAGGGGATAATCATATTCACAAGGGTGTTAAGAAAGGTTACAGATGTCTTCACATGGTTATGAGGGTAATGAGGGATTGCGTGTTAGTCTCTGGTAAAAACCAATTAGAGAAAGGTTCTAGTGTATGCGACCTACACCAGGACTACTTGATATGAGAACTAGAATAAATGCAAAGGAAAGCAGCACAATTTGTTCTGGGTGATTTTCGAGAAAGGAGTAACCAAAATATTGCAAATTTTGGGCAGGAAAGACTTGGGAGTAAGGAGACGAGATGCTCGACTAAGTGATATGTTTCGAGAAGCCAATGGAGAGATGGCATGGAATGACATACGTAGTATTAAGCTCGAGTGGAGCATATAAAGTAGGAAGGATCATAATATGAAGACAAAGTTGGAATTCGAGACGACTTATTGCGGTAAATATTCACTTATAGGATGATGAGTAAGGGATTGGAATAAATTATCAATGGAAGTGATTGATACGTGTCGATGTTCTTTGTAAACTCTTAAGAAAAAGCTTCGTAAGCAAAAGATATGGAATCTGCCACCTGGGCGACAAACCTCAATGCAGATTGATTGATTGATTGATTGATTGATTGATTGATTGATTGATTGATTGATTGATTGATTGATTGATTGATTGATTGATTGATTGATTGATTGATTGATTGATTGATTGATTGATTGATTGATTGATTGATTGATTGATTGATTGATTGATTGATTGATTGATTGATTGATTGATTGATTGATTGATTGATTGATTGATTGATTGATTGATTGATTGATTGATTGATTGATTGATTGATTGATTGATTGATTGATTGATTGATTGATTGATTGATTGATTGATTGATTGATTGATTGATTGATTGATTGATTGATTGATTGATTGATTGATTGATTGATTGATTGATTGATTGATTGATTGATTGATTGATTGATTGATTGATTGATTGATTGATTGATTGATTGATTGATTGATTGATTGATTGATTGATTGATTGATTGATTGATTGATTGATTGATTGATTGATTGATTGATTGATTGATTGATTGATTGATTGATTGATTGATTGATTGATTGATTGATTGATTGATTGATTGATTGATTGATTGATTGATTGATTGATTGATTGATTGATTGATTGATTGATTGATTGATTGATTGATTGATTGATTGATTGATTGATTGATTGATTGATTGATTGATTGATTGATTGATTGATTGATTGATTGATTGATTGATTGATTGATTGATTGATTGATTGATTGATTGATTGATTGATTGATTGATTGATTGATTGATTGATTGATTGATTGATTGATTGATTGATTGATTGATTGATTGATTGATTGATTGATTGATTGATTGATTGATTGATTGATTGATTGATTGATTGATTGATTGATTGATTGATTGATTGATTGATTGATTGATTGATTGATTGATTGATTGATTGATTGATTGATTGATTGATTGATTGATTGATTGATTGATTGATTGATTGATTGATTGATTGATTGATTGATTGATTGATTGATTGATTGATTGATTGATTGATTGATTGATTGATTGATTGATTGAAGATCAACGGACCTACTTAGACTTAAAATCAATGTATCTTTTGTTTTGTTTTTTTTTGCTGTTAAAACACAATAACATTTAAATTGGAAAGGAAAAACTGAATAGGCATTATCATTCATTACAACGATCATTAAGCTATTTACTGATAACAAACTTGAAGTAGAAATAGTACCTCCAATGCAATTACGAATCTTTCACAACAGATCATTGAAAACAGTGCAAAAATGAATTAATTAAAGTTTGAAATATTTTCCTGAATTTTAATAACATTGGATCGGTGACGTTGACGTAGAAACTAGTATCAGCATTGAATTAGTTGTGAACTTCAATACACGGATATTATCTCGAATTTTTGAAGGGCGGAATAAAGTCCAATAGACAATCCATGCCGTACGATGTCGGCGTGTAAAAGATCTCTGGTGACACATGTGGTGTTTACCCGACAAAATTCATTAAATCTCAGCCATAGACGCCCAAGAGAGTTTCGGTTTACTCGGTCTGCCATCTAGTGGACCTATAGTAAAACGGAACGTCAAAATTGACGAGCAGACAGCCAGATGGCGTCAAATTGAAATGACTGCACACGGTAGCTGAGCCCATACGATTATTATTATTATTTATCTAAAGAAGAAAGAAAATGAATGACGCAGTCCAAGAAAGTGATTAATATTATCGGATGTATAATACGAGTAGCTCGAATGATCAATAATTCTTCCAAACACCAGATATTGCCTGAAAATAATCTAAATTATCCTAAGTGGACAAATAAAACGCCCGACTTTCAAGATGGCGCACTCCATACGTTGTTGCTATGCGATGAACACAAGTCAAGAAACAAACCAACAGTGAGGTAATAATCTAAGTAAAAGAAACACATTTATGCGTTAATAATGGATCCTAAACGATCAAAATTATTAACAAGCGTTGACAAGTGCGGCCACCCCAGTTGGTATTACTATTATTATTATTATTATTATTATTATTATTATTATTATTATTATTATTATTATTATTATTATTATTATTATTATTATTGTGCCCCATGACCGCTACGGTAGCTGTGAAGGCCCTACAGGAACCCTGAAAAGTGACGGTTAACGGTGCTCTGGTGAAGACCTCAACGGCAGCAACGGAGAAGGAGTCCTTTGGTACGGCGAAGCTGGCGGAGGAGACAGCCCTTCTTCTTGGGGATAAATAAAGAAGAAACCACTGCCTTGTGGTAACGAGGGATCTTTAAAGGCTAAGGGAGATAACCCCTACAGAAAAATCCTGCGGTCTAGCGCAGACAGGAGGCAGCCCTTCCACTGGACTTAGGGTGCTGTGGGCTAATAACCTGAATTGAACTTATTACAGAAACCAGGTGAAATTTATATCGGCCGGACAGGACACAAGCTGGAGAAATTTCGTCGAGGCCCTATGTTCCACCTGGAATTTAAGGCAATAAGTATGTATGTATTATTATTATTATTATTATTATTATTATTATTATTTTCAAGCACGTATTACTCTATTACACACACTATTAACAAAGCATTTTCTCCATTCATTAATATATTACCGGTATATAGTACTATAAATTAGATATTTTACCACGCCCTATGGCTATGAACGATGCTATGCATTCGGTAGACGCGTGGGTAAGAACCAAACTGTCAGCTGAGTTTTTCTGTGGTTTCCCATTTTCACTTGTAGGCAGTTACCGGAAAATTTGAATCCATAAGTCTCAGCCGATTCCTTACATAATTTCATTAACCATCTATCATTTCATCTTCATTAACCTTCCCAATGGAGGATGGCGCGATGACCTGTTGAAACAAGCCTTAAAAATTTATCTGACCGGTAGACAAACAACACTATACATTAGATATTTTAAATATACTACAGTACGGTAGGTGTTAGATTCAGATTTTCGGCTACTTATGATTTGACAGGTTAGTTAAACACAAGAACAAGTGCCCTAATACTGTCAGACAAAATTACTCATATATCTGTTTATTTATCTATAAACAATAATTATGATCTACACCAGAAAATACATAACATGTGCCTATTTATCTATTCTAATTAACATGATGTGATAATGGATTACTGAACATTGAAGAATAAGCCATTCTTGCCTTTGAGTTGTACACTAAAGTGCCGATATGAACTTAGTAGCCAGACACAATGAATTGCAGTAGGATAATAAAATATGTCAGCGCCACTCCAAATATAGTAACCAATAGAGAACGATCGATTGAGAAGTAGCCACTCGCACTGAGTTCGAATTTCACATTCGTTAGATGAATAGCGAACTCTTTCAGTCTCTCATCTCGAGGCTGATGTAGTAACAGTTGATGAGCCAGAACTCCGGTATCTGAAGCTTCATTTAGTGCACCATGGGAATTCTCAACCAATAGAACTAGCTGGACAACCGTAAAAATGATTCTCAACAACAAAGTGCATAAGTCAATAACTCTCATCCTCAAGTATTTGCCTGAAAAATTCGTGGATAGGTAAAACATAGTACATATTATCATACTTGATAACTCCATCACCACGAAGAGTACAACTATACCAAAGGCACTATTCACAAGTCGCCCAGCTCTACAGAGATCCAAATAAACAGTACTGATGTTATCCAACAAACTAAATGCTTCCTGTTTGGTAGAGAACTTGGTAACACGGATATCCCATTTATTGTTGCACTTTTCAGAAAATTGGAGAGTTTCTTGTGTTTTCTTCCTCAGTATCTGATATCTAAAAATGCTTCTCCAAATTTCTCGATTTAGTGTACAAAATCTGTGCTTAATGATGACAACACATATGACATATTGTAACAATGCAATGGGAGAAATGCATGCACGTGCAGAGGCTGGTAATGACCTGATAATTCCACTTAGCGGAAGGCGGGTACAATTTACTATTGCCGAGACCAAGATCACGATACCACAGGCGAGTATTGTAAACCGATAGATTTTCTTGTGAAAAGCATCATTCCGGCACTTCATTATGTGATCTATATTTTCAATTAGAATAAAAATGTCTTCAATTTTTTTGCCAATATTTATTAAATGAAGGAGTATTATCACACTCACGGTTGTGAAAGAACTCGAGATTATGACAAGGTAAGCAATTTGCATCGATGTAGTAAATCTGTCAAGTCGTGATAATTGGGAAGTTATTTCGTATATTAGTGTTATCAGATTCAAAATCAGTATTATAACGGAGTAAATATGAGCACTGATAGAACGGTGTAGTTTGAGAGTAACCTCCATACCGCCTTTCCTGGCATAACTGAAGGGTGCAATTCCGAATAGTCTTGAAATGATGAAGAGAGGCTTGAGGGATGATTGTAGATCCATAGATGCCGAAACGTTATCCAGGAATGTTACGTCACTTGTGCTGGCCCAAGAATATCACCCGAATAACCAGTAAGCAGATATTTAGTAGGAACTTGTGTGCTTATTCCTTCCTCCAGGAGCTGCGCGACCTTTATTACGCGTTGAGAGGAAGGAATGTTATGCCACCTGTATCCTTGGTAACATCACGTCGAGAGCGACATTTCTTTCCTTGACACTTCGTCAGCGAATCACTTAACTTATGAGGAGAGGATCAATATTAAATAATTAATTTCGACTCTTAAAGTTATGAATAATGAATTTTCAAGTTCGGAAATTAATGACGGTCATTTTTGGTATCAGTAGAAAATAATATTGGACTGTTAACATTATTCATCAAACAAACAACGGAAGGCTTCTACTTACAAAATTAAGGACGCGACAGCGGAGTCGAAGAAAATGGCAATTGGCAAATTACTTTATAGGACTTTTATACGATCGATGTTTCTGTCCGTCGCGCCATGAACAGTGTAGTACGGAAACACTAACACCAAAACAGTCCCTTTCCATGTAACTGAAGGGCGCAATTATAATCAGTTTTGAAATAATAATAATAATAATAATAATAATAATAATAATAATAATAATAATAATAATAATAATAATAATAATAGGCTTGAGGGATGACTGTAGATCCATAGTCACTAAAAATGTATCCAGAATTATGACTCTGATAACTGTACGCCTTAGTGGTTGAACAGAAATTAATGAATCAGGTGCAGTATTTAATTTGTCTAAATAGCCCTACTTCCAGTACAAGATTGTTAGTAAAATGTTGAAATATCATTTGGTCCGTGTCCATAGCATCATCACGTCAAGGAAGATATTTTTCACTTCTTAATTGCTTGTCAGTCATTTTTTACTACTTGATTAATTTTACAATGGAATAACCATACAGATTAGTTCTGTTGTATCTATGTCTTATTCTACTCGTAAACAGAGTCATTATGTCATTATGGCCAAATCAAATTTGAGATAAAGAGATAAATTCCATTTCCGGAACATTTTGCTTTAGTTATATAACACTTTTATGGTGACTTAACATAATTCCATTTTTAAGCCAATAAACGAACTTACCCATCTAAAATATGACTGGCATTAGGCATAGTGGCCTTGCCATTGTAATGGAAACTCACCAACTCCGTGTGACTGTCATTAAGAAAAGGGGCCTTTCATTATAATAGTAACAGCACAGCTCAATTTCAACTGGCAGTAGGGAACGCACCTGTTATTATAATAAAAACTCAACTGTAACCTGTTTGGATATGGGAAAAGGCGCCTACCATTGTAACGAAAACTCCCCAACTGTTTGTGACCGCGCAGTAGGTAATGGGACCTCCCATTACAATGAAAACTTACCTCTTCGATTGTGAATGGCAGTAGGTAAGTGAGGCTGCCGTTATCATCACAACTCTGCAATAAATAAATAAATAAATAAATAAATAAATAAATAAATAAATAAATAAACTGGAAGCAAATTATGGGAAACTCTCTGTTTCTGGATAACGCTACGAGACATGCAATTAAAAAATCTTATTCACAGCATGAACAGTAATTTACTCCACTATCCGTATACAATTCAGAATACCACAGCGAAGCACGGGTACATTTGCTAGTTGAGGTATAAAGTGTTAAAAATTTACATTGATTTATTGTCTGTTCTAATATATTAATTCTGAATGTTCCTTTTTGAAAGGAATTTACGTCAATTTTGGCATTCGAATTAAATTCATGAAAGAAAGAGCGAAAAAAATTACTATTAACAAGATTAAATTAGCGACAACGGAACTAAAGAACACAAAAGAGCAATTATTTCTTTCTAGGTCTGTTATAGGTCAATGTGCTGTCACATTGCGTCTAAACGATGGCTCTTCTCCAACATTTTTCTAATTGATCGAATAAATAATGAAGGTCTTGTTTCCTTAACGGATGTTTGTTTATTTGCAGCATGAAATATACCGCATTACTCTGCAATTAATCAGCTAAATGTACCTTTCATTCTGCACAGACTCAGGTCGAATCTATGACATTTCTTTTCAGAGATGTAGGAACCTCTATGCTGCTGCGGTATCATTTAGCTGGTTTACTTGTTCCCCACGTCCAGTTTTCACCCATAGGTCTCTTACTGGTGTCGTATCATCTCCCACAGAGTACACGTTTAAAGGGACCAAAGAAATAAATGTGAGATTGTGCCAGCTCCGGGCTGTAGGGTTAATGATGAAGTAACGTCCTTCCAAGTGTGTTGATTGCTTCATTGGTGTGCAGCCCTGTGTATGTGGCCTTGCGTTGTCATGTTTAAAGATGGTGTTGTTGCCATCTTGGTGGCGGCGAACAGGCAGTAATTTTTCAGACTCTGGATGAGAACTCTAGTAACCGTCAAGTACACGTTGATCGCAATTTACGTTACAGAGTCGAGAGTTTCGTTTCACTCATGAATCTATATATCTCGAAACACATAGAAGAAATACTTTCGCTCCAGTAGCATATAATATTTGTATTCATAAAAGGTCAAAGCAAACATTCTGGTGCAACAAACGCGAAGTGAGTTTGGACTATCTTGTAAGCGCTGCTCGGCCCGAAGTCCTGGAGTTTTCGAGGCGTCGTGTGATTGGCGCGGCCAATACTCTCGGCCGTTATTTTTGCTGACTTGCTGACTAGAGAAGGGCCACCATCTCACAGTCAACCTCTTCGTAAGAAAAATCCCTAGACCCCACAGGAGGCATATTTCATATTGAGTTCAATTTTTTAACTTTTGTTTATGTAATATTGCTCAGTTCAAGTTAAGCAATTCAACCTGAAGCGAGTTTCCGATGTAGAAATTCATGTTCACAAACTGTCTCAGATAAATCCATCGGAAACAGATCATACCAAATCAGAATCTTTCAATTTCGGGTTCTGATCTAGCTGTAGCCATTTTTATATTCATAAAATTAATTAGAGTTTTCAAGTTGTTCTTTCTTATTAGCGATTCGTTTATAAGCTCACTGAAACACCATCCACACAAATTGGTTTAGGACTAATCCAGAATAGTGAGAGTGGTCCTTAGCTACTTTGTACCGAAACGACAGATCGTATTATCCACTCAATTCTGCACTGCTGGTGTCGTAAAGAATTGTACAGAGGAACTGGTTCGCAGTAGACTGGCACTTATTAAAACACGGGCTCAAGAGCGCCTGCTTCCCAAGCGCTGCACGACTCAGTACTTGGCATGTTTTCTTTGGACGTGGTAATTCATAGACTGGACACCAGATTGTGCGCAGGTTGCTCTACCCTGTAACCTAAAGTCTTCAGAAAGTAACTAGTAGGAATGTTAGCTAATCTCTTTTCGTTAGCACTGCTTAAAAATAACAGCCCACATATCAGCGAAGGGCACGATTTGAAGTCAGAGAGCTCACTAACTATTGGCCAATTTAATGGCGGGTATTATCAGCTAATAAATAATGAATCACATTGGTCATAGTCCAAGAGTCATTATTTGAGCCTGAGATATCAAGTACATTTGAGACCACCGTAGAAGTATCTTGGAGGTCCTTGTATTCTAATTTATTGTCTGGGAGCGGTGGAGTGTGTGCAGTGCTCGTGGGAATGGAGCAGCTAAATAATTAGGAAATATCTGTAATCTCATAAGACAAATTTATTACCCCAAGCCAAGCGCGTTAATTTAGAAGCAGGACGCTAAACACTCGACAAAGGTAGCGTGCCAACTAAGATTTGGAGCGAAAGGGAAATTAATTTATATCTTAGAGCACAGAAGATATGCATTTAATCTGAGAAGAATATTGCAACCTCCATAAATTGAGCAAAATTTTGATATGCGACTTGAGTATAAGTGCATATGCGAGAATAGTACTTAGCGCGCTTCCTGCAAGGAGTCCGCCGGAGGGAGAATCTCGCGGGGAAATCATATGCGTGGGCACGTGAGACGTGTTATAAATATGCAGCGGTAGAGCGCTGGAGCTCACTCTTTTACTGTCTTGCTAGTACGACGGCGTGATACGACTCCAGGAGGACATCGTGAATCAGATCTGAGCTGCGAGCTGTTAACATCCAGTACTATCTACTTGGGAATAGAAGTAAGTAAATAATCTGCATAATCAAGCTGAATTTTTCAGGCTACATGTGTTTACCTGCCTAGTATGATAATGTACTGCCTATGACTCCACTGTCTCGCTTGTAGTTTCAAATAACTTTGAGGGCCAAGTATTAGGAACGAGGTTCGTAATCTTATTATAGCTCAGATGATTTCTGGCAGTTTGGAAAAACATCTCTGTGATTGAAAGACTGAATCTCGGCACCATATTGGTGTAGTTGACTTAGCTCTAAAGGGAGCTTTAAAACTTGTGAAAGGGGCGTGAGTGGAGACTGACATTGTAGCAGAACTCTCGGTAACTTATGTTTCTTTACAGTTTCCCTTCACGGATACAACGTGAGAAACGTCGCAGAGAACGAGAGAGAAGAACAGCAAGCTGTAGCAACGGAGCAGCTGTCAAGACAATCGAGCATCGACGCGGGGACCCCAGGAAGGCGAAGCTCACCACAATACCGGAAGAGACACCGGACCACCTTCACGGAAGCTGTCAAAGAATCATTCACCAGCCAGCATGAATCCAGTAATCCACATAACTTTGCAGCTGACAGTGTCATCTGTCAACATGAGCTAAGCTTCAGGGTTCCATAGAGAGCTGCCTCACAATGACATCGGTACTCCCAGGTCAGACAGATCCAATTAATTATAAGCATGGGCTAGATTAAAATTTGAATTCAAGGTGGCGTCAGCCACGACAGTTACTCTCCAATGTAAATAAAGATTTGTATAGGATAGGTATGCACAGACCTCGAATTCAGGGCTGTAGAATAAGTAGTAAATTTTATATTTTCCCCATGTATATAGTTTGTTTCTTTTCGTGGCACCTTTTACGCCTTGGTTACGTTAACTAGGTCTTTTAGCCAGACACGGGAGTTACAGAAGCAGAGAATTTTTTATTTCATTGGTTATTGTACGAAAGTTTTCCAAACTGGAGACTGATTCCTTGATTTGCACAGGTTAGCATGGCTGGAGGTGTTAGACATCGTGCTAGTGCATCAGGTGCACTGAATAGATAGCTAATCGCACAGATGTACGTTATGTGACTGAGTGCTGTTGAGTAATGTATAATTATTGTACTGCCAGGGAACTGAACCCAGGTGTCATGATGGTGAAGCCCTGTAGAGGCAATATATGAGAGAATAAGATTTGTGTCTAAGCCCTATGAAGGCAGATATGATGTGATGGTGTAATTTCGGCACTAAAAGGTTAGATGTATGTGAGAGTAGACGGAAACTTGATGTACGGAGTAGGAACCTACGGTAGTTGAACAGCTGTGCGCATCAGAAGGGTGGCACGGCGAATACTCCACCATGTGATTTGTGTAAGGCAAGGCAGTTGAGTTTGACGTCACTAGCAAGGAGATATTAGCTCGCTGTCTGAGTGTTTATTTTGGTTTCAAGTGGTCTTAGGGGGAGGCTTTGACTATGGCTGCCTGTTAGGACCGCAGTTCGTTTGTTTGGTTTTTTATTCTGTCTTCTTAATCTCGCCACATGTTCATTTTGCCACGTATTAATGGAGCGGTGATATCTATGGTTTTATTGATAAGTGTGTGTACCTTAGTTATGTTGGACTGTGAGCTTTCATCCAGTCCAGGCCTTGTACAGTAAAGCTTTGATTATGGGGGAGTAAGGATTCGAGGTCCTGTGATGCAACGTTTTTACGCATGGGAGATTACTTTTGATTTTTCTCTTTTTGCCCAGGTAGTTCTCTTATCTTCCTATCTCGACTTATTCTGTTGTTCCACCCTTGTTCCAGCTCGGCAGACCGATGATTTTGTGACATTTAAGTCCCCGGCGATATCATATTGGGAATATATCAGATGTTCAAACTCGTTGTATATTCTTTTGGATTTAAATTTTTTGTAATAAATTCGTCATGTTATTTTATGAACGCAGCTTGGTTTCTCGTATTTTTCATTTTTTAATTTAGATTATTCTTAGCTGCTATGTCACATATCCCGTTGTTTTATCGTAATTTCGCCCGATGTTTTCCCCAATACCCCTGAGATGTGCGTGACTGAGTTGCTGTGTTGCAGTTTGTGGATATGTATTACAGGTAAGACTATGTGCACAAGCTCACGCCTGTGAGAGTTTTGTTCACTGCAGTGCTCTTGGTTCGAGACCGGTGTTTGCCTGGCCGGAACCACAGGGCCCTGTAGGGCACAATAAATAAACAAATACTGTATGTAAATGTAGATGGTGGTGTGAATTAGATGTAAGGTGAGGTATAATCAGGTAAACTTCCCCTCGTAAGAAACAATGAAACAAGCACATTCGCAAAGGCGTAAACGAACCTTCTTTCACACATTCATAGATTTTCATTATAGACTTTTGTGCCTTTCAGTATTTAATCTGCAAGTCTCTGCGAATTTACTAAACGCCTCCAGATGCCCGATTTGTATCTACCGTTGTGGCCCCGTTTAGTTCCATACCATGTCATTAAACACATAAAAATATTTCCAGTCTGTTAAACACACAAAATTTCAATACAAATTATAACACTATAAACACACCAGTAAAAGATACACATCATTACACAAAGAATGACGTGTTTCGTTCTACAAGAACATCCTCAGATTCTATCAAATCACTTACATCATGTCCAGCTCCACGACTGAATGGTTAGCATGCTGGCCTTTTATCACATGGGTCCCGGGTTCGATTTTCGGCAGGGTCTGGAATTTTAACCATAATTGGTTAATTTCGCTGGAAAGGGAGCTGAGTGTATATGTCGTCTTCATCATCATTTCATCCTGATTACGACACGGAGGTCGCCTATGGATGTCAAATTCAAAGACCTGCATCTGGCGAGCCGAACTGTCCTCGGACACTCCCGGCACTAAAAGCCATACGCAGTTTCATTACTTAAATCATGCGTAAATAATACAGTGTTGTTTACGTTGCGTAAACGTGTGAATGATAGAGTGTTAGGTGATCATATGAACAAGTATTGTCCGGCTTCATGGCTAAATGGTTAGCGTGCTGGCCTTTGGTCACAGGAGTCCCGGATTCGATTCCTGGCAGGGTCGGGAATTGTAACCTTAATTGGTTAATTTCACTCACATGGGGGCTGGGTGTATGTTTCGTCTCCATAATAATAATCCTCATCACGACGCGCAGATCGCCAACGGGTGTCAAATCAAAAGAACTCCATCTGTCGAGCCGAACTTGTTCTCGGACCCTCCCGGTACTAAAAGCCATACGCCATTTCGTGTCATTTCGTGAACAGCTATTTACAAATGATGCTTTCATAACTACTCAACCTACACCGTATAAACTTAATGAAAAACAACATTCTGTACTTAGCTGGATTGTCGAAGCTTAGTTTGTTGTCACCAAACACTACTTCATGATTGATCGTTGTCTATAAGTCCTATTTGACTAAGTCGACACTGAAAAATATGGCTTCCTTCTTAACAAATCATGTCATTAAATCATTAGAAAGTGAGTCTCACCATCTTTGTCTTCGTCTCCCTCCTCCGTGTACGAGGAAACAAACAGTGGAACAAAATAAAATCAATCAATAATTAGCCTTACATACCAAAAGCGTATGAACGATCACACAAACATACCGATAATCGAGTAAATGGACACCTCTAGAGCCAAATATACAACAAATCTTATAAGTTTATTCTTCTTAATCAGTTATAGGTAAGGAAGATGAAAGAAATCAACACAATTCACAGACAAAAGAATAATTTCTTCATTTTATTGTGAAGCCCATTCATACATTAATTTTGAATAAGGAAGCTACTGTGCTGAAATATTTTGGTGTAACGAGATTCTTTCACGTGCAAGCAATCCTGGAGACATTTATCCTTGTGGTGAAGAATGTTTAATTAGCAAGTTACCCTGCTACCTTGAGAACGGCTAAGTTATTAAGCGTGTGAAAACGGGAAACTTTTGGTAAAGGTGCACTGAGTAGTAACTCATTGAAATGGCTGAATACTTCAGATAAGTGTCCGATGATTCGCTCTAACTGACATAATTATTCGAGGAACGACTGAACCTGGAATTAGGAGCCGTTAGTTTCCTCGGATAGTACACTGATGTAAATTCAGTTTCCAGACACAATAAATTGCAGTAGGATAATCAAATATGTCAGTGTCACTCCAAATATAGTAACCAATAGGGAACGATCGATCAAGAAGTAGCCACTCGCACTGAGTTCAAATTTCACATTCGACAGATAAAAAGCGAACAGCTTCAGTCTTTCATCTCGAGGCTGATGGAGTAAAAGTTGATAACCCAAAGCACCAGTACGTGAAGCTTCATTTTGTGCTCCTTGAGAATTCTCTACCAGTAGAACTAACTGGATTATCGCATAAATGGTTCTCAGCAATAAAGCGCATAATTGAAGAATATTCATCTTTATGTATTTGCCTGAAAAATTCGTGCATAGATAAAATATAGCACATATAACCATACTTAATAACTCCATCATTACGACCAGTACAACTATACCGAAGGCACTGTTCACAAGTCGTCCAGCTCGACAGAGATCCAAATAAACCTTACTGATGATATCCAACAAACTAAACGTTTTTCGTTTGTTACAGGTCTTCGTAAAACACACGTCCCTTTTAGTGATGTACACTTCAGTCCGTTGTTCAGTAAGAAAGTGGAGAGTTTCCTGCGGTTTCTTCCTCAGTATCTGATATTTGTGAATGTTTCTCAAAAGTTCTTGATTTATTACACCAAATCTGTACTTAATAACGATAACGCATATGACATACTGTAACATCGCAATGCAAGAAACACAGTTACGTGCAAAAGAATTTAGTAGACTTAAATTTCCTCTTTTCGGAATGAGCATAATATAATCTATTGCCAACACCAAGAACATGATTCCGGAGGCGATTATTGTAAACTGGTAGATTTTCTTGTAAAAATTATAATTCGGACATTTCATGAGATGATCTAAATTTTCAATCAAAACCAATATTTCTTCAATTTTTTTACCAATCTTTGTTATGTGAAGAACTATTGTCACTATCATAGTTGTGTATGAACACGAGGTTATAACAAGGTAAGCAATTTGCATTGATGAAGGAAGTGTGACAAATGGATGAAAGCTGTACGTTACCTCATATATTAGTGTTAGGAAATTCAAAATCAGTATTATAATCGAATAAATATGAGCACCAGTAGAACGATGAAGCTTGAGAGTAGCCTCCATACCGCCCTTCCTGACATAACTAAAGGGTGCAATTCCCAACACTCTTGAAATAATGAAGAGAGGCTTGAGGGATGACCTTAGATCCATGGCTATTGAAAGGCAATCGAGAATTATTATTTCACTTATTCTGCATTCCAAGAAAATCAGCCGAAAAACCACAAAGTAGGTATTTATTAGGAGGAACTTGTGCTCTTATACTTCCAGGAGCTTTGTGGCCACTAATACGAGTTAGGTGGAGGAAATGTTATGTCACCTGTATCCTTGGTAACAGCATGTCGAGGGCGATATTTCTTTCCTTGACACTTTGTGACGAAATCAATTGACTTATGAGGTGGTGATCAATTTTAAACATATAATTTCGACTGTAAAGTTATGAATTATGAATTTTTATGCTCGGAAGTTAATGACGTTCATTTTGGCGTGAATAGGTAATACGACTGTTGGTGTTGTTCATCACAGAAATAACGGAAAACTACTATTTACAGAATTAAAGACGTTGTAGCGGAGTGGAAGAAAGACGCAATTATCAAATTACTTTATAGGTATTTTATACGATGAATGTTTCGATCTGCTGCACACTATATAAACCAGCAAATACTGGAACGGCCATTCTCCAAGATTTTGAATATCACGTGCGCAATAAGACTACTTTCAGCGTACAGAATAACGTTTTTCGCGGAGGACAATAATGGACAATTTACTCTCGTTTGTTTATTCCAGGCGTGTCTGACGCAGCGCGCTTAGGGACACTACGCCACTTGTGTATGGCTGTACAATTTTACGTGTTATCACTTCCCGCCCTTTGGCTTTTCAGAACATGTAAAACAGCGAGTCCAGAGTTCCGACAGGCATTGAGTGATGGAACGTTGTGTACACAAGTGGCGAGGAAGTTAAACATAAATATAACATCACATGTTATGTACGCCTCTGCAGTGTAAGGGCCAGGGCCGTTGTCGAAGGCAGTAGTTCAATTCCTGATAACGTCACATGTTTAGGAATTTCAGGATGATCCTATGCGGTTGAACACGTACATGGATTTGGGATACACAGTGCGTTTCTCTCATCGGTTGGCCGGCAGACGTGCCCAGCTTATTTGCATCACGTTAACTCAGCACTTCCCGTTACAAACCGAAGATACAGCATTGGAATACCCGCGTTTCGCATTTCAGGTCCGTGCTTGGAACGTGTATTAAGCGTTGATCTGTCGCTCCGAATCTTCTCGAATTGTGAACTATTACTTCGGGGTAAAAATCACAAATGTCTCCACACGTGTACACGGCAGAGGAAAGGGTAGTTATGTACGATAATTATGTTAAAACAGAGCCTTTCTGGGAAGTCGTTAGGCGATTTATATTGAAATTTCCGCATATATGCCTTCCACGTAGAGAGGGAACTCGTGAACAAATTGAGAGGAGCTGGTTCTTTACTTGACAAGAAGCGAAGTGTTATAAAAGGTTTAATTAACGAGGAAAATATAAATTAAAGAGCACAAAGATTAGAACATATACCTACAAATTCCCTAAGACGACTTCCACAAGAAGCTGAGGTTTCCAAGTACTCAGCATGGCGTGCAATGAAAATGTTGAGAGAAGGTAACCGGAGAGAAATGGCATCAATTACGGAAGACGAACATGTGATGAGCCAGAACCCCGGTATATGAAGTTTCATTTAGTGCTCCTTGGGAACTCTCTACCAGTAGAAATAGTTTGACAATCGCAGGAAAGCTCCTCAACAGCAAAGCAAATATTTTGATAAAATCTATCTCTATGTACTTGCCTGAAAATATTGCGGATATGTAAAATATGTCACACATTATTGTACTTAAAAACTCCATCACCGAGAATAGGACAAAAATACTAACAGCGCTATTCACAAATCGACCAGCTCGAAAGAGATGTAAATCCAACATACTGTCCCCGCCAAAATTTGGTCATAATTAGATTATTTGCTACAGGCCCGCATTGAAAATTTTATTACTTGCCAAGAGCTGAATTTTGTCATTCAGCGAGCCGTGTTAGTGTGTCAGGCTGATTTTACCGGTTCAGAAGGAGCAAGTATTGATCTATTCTTCGATCGAGTGAAGGGGGAGATCACGTGACGGACAGGTTCTCCGAGGCTACAGCGCGCGCGCCTGACCAGCAAGCCAGCTTAATCTACAAATTTCTGGAATAGTCGTAGCCAGTTAAAAGAGACACTGGTGAGCCAATGGTCATGTTGTAAAACGACGCACCCCAGAGCCAAAGGTATAAAACTCCGTGCGCGTATTAAATGTTTCTCTTACTCTTACTTATTCTGCTCTGCGCTGCTCTGATCTGCTGATGTTACGTACTTGCTGTTCGCCGAATCACGTGGAACTTAATTAAATCCTACGGACGATAATCTTCTCCGCTACTCGTGACTGTAGTAATTCAAAGTAGAACTTCACCGAGTGGTACTGAAAATTTGGAGGATTCAAGTTAAGTTTATTTCTCCACGCGATTAGTGAACATTTCGACTTGTGTGCGCACATTTTAATGCCTGTTGTGTTAGTTACAGCTTAATTCTAAGTGCACGTGGCGAAGACCCAGCTCAACGGATCGTCGAGAGCCTCAAATTGGATCTTGTTTCTTCAAGAATCACCATAATTTCAACGAGGGACGTCAACTGCTGTGTCTCCGTGAGCTGCTGAATATATAAGGCGATTCTGGCATGGAGAAGGTGAACGAAAGGGAATTGCCGGAATGAATTGGACCTCAGCCAGGAGTCGAATACCAGCTAACATTTGAGTACCCATTTATTGTATAATATCTTTCTCATCTATGTAATGACTAGGCGATCTTTCTTCCCTAGATTGTAGTCTATTAGTATTTGCTGGTAGACGAGTTACCCGTGTGACTGAAATTTTTGAACTCTATTAGAGTAGTTTCTGTAGTTAATCTATTGAATGGTTTCTCAAGTGCAGGATTTTTGTGTGTAAACATCATTGACCCCGCGTTAAACATTACCGAATTTACATGTGATATTTGAAATATTGTGGTATGGAATAGTACCGAAATGTTGAGAAGTAGTGGCGAATTGAGTGTCATCCATGCTTTACATACAATTCTTTAGGATCGTGTCATCCATTTTTATGACAATTTCAAGAGGAGTGATATACTTAATAATAATAATAATAATAATAATAATAATAATAATAATAATAATAATAATAATAATAATAATAATTTTCAAGTATGAGACCGGGTAAAAAGGGTAATTTAATGGTCGTGATCCATAAACTGAGTCATATATTCTCGAATATGATATTTGATGTGCTCTGTTAAATAATTGCGCCTGGAATATTCGTGATCCTGAGGGATAAAATTCGAATAATTTGTTGCTCGTGTCTTTGGAACAGAGTGAGTTATAATAAATGTTGAGCACGTGTTAAATGCATTTCATGAGTATAGGGAGTAATAATAAATTGATTGAGGCTCACGGACTCTCTATTTGCGACTTGATAACCCACGTGATGGTGTTGATTATTTAATTCTATACGAATCTTCGAATAATTTCCTGGAATTTAGATGGATCGTCTTCGTTCTTAAATTATTGTTTCAATGAAAGTGATAACTCCAATTCGATCACTGGTCACTAAATAAGATGATTATGCTAATGGACATAAGTTCATCTACTTGATCGTACTGACCCGCCCATGTTTAAAATAATGGAATAACTAATTATTATTAATTCGTATGCAAATAATGTACATAAAATTCGTGTTACCCTTGTGTGAATGAGATGAGTGAATGATATAGTTAGAAATATTTTGCAAGTGTTCAGTTTTCATTGTGCTCTAATCTGGTCATGCGTTCACCGCAATGACTTAGATTATTCCAGCGTTGGTTTACCACAGTGTTCAGTTGATTGATGTGTACTTTACGGAAAAATATGTTGAGATTAGTTCCAAGTAACACTAGATTTAAATTTTTTAAGATGATTTAGTCGAAAGATTATTTAGTTAAAAATCAGCAAAGGAATTTCATTTATAAGTGATTTATTAATGGATGTTCAATTGGTTTACACGTGATTTATAATTAATTTTCAATCGATTTCTAATTGATTATCAAAGAGTTTAAATGCTGTGCAGATAGAAATTTAATGTGTACAGACGACATAGTTAACTTGTAAGCCAAGGAGGTAACAAATAATAATAATAATAATAATAATAATAATAATAATAATAATAATAATAATAATAATAATAATAATAATAATTTATTTATTTACTTAGCAAGTGAGTCAAGATTAAATTGGGAATTTATCAAATGGAATACGTCTATTATGTCACCACGATCGTGTAATTATCAGAGACAAATGTTAGCAAACAATTCATTGTCAATTAGTGATAATAATAATTAATTGTGACTTTGAAGTAGACTCATATTCAATAGTAGGATTTCAACTGATTTCATAAGTGAGTGTACCTACCTTGAAAGTAATGTAACTGATCATTAGTTAAAAATGGCCACGTGGTAAATATTTAATGGATAAGTGGAATTTTCAAATTCAACTTTGCTTCTTAATAATAAATGAGATAACTGCCAGCTGATATTTTAAATAATAATGTGAGTTATAGGAGGCTCAGTCCATATTTTAATTTTAAAGGCAGTAAAGGCCTGATTCAGCTATTATTTTCAGAGCCTAACCGTTGTCTGCATCGACGAAGATTATTTTGATTTATGTAAATTCACTACTAGAAGACATTGCACAATGAAATTGTAACAAATTTAAAATACAGCAAGAATATTTTTTGTTTCAAAAAGTGTTTATGTGAATAAATGTCAGAAATGTTGTTTTGAAGTTATTCATTTTGCTTGGTGGTCAATCCTATTCCCTTAAATGCCTTTAGAAAATCGGAAAGCCATAACCGAACGTTCCCCCGGGATCTCTCGCTCAGTGGCTGTGTTTAGGCAGGTAATAAAGGGGGCAATACTAATGCTCTTTGTTTTGTGCAGTAACCTGTAATGTACTTTTCAGTTCCCTGAACTGTAAGAAACCGGAGATTATCTTTTGTTTTTACGGAAGATCTGATAACTATAAAGATTTCTAAAATTTCCTTCATTTAGTATACAAACTCTGTGATTAATGACAACACACATGACATACTGTAACAGCGCAATGTATGAAATACATGCTCGTGCAAGCGCATTTATTAGACTGATATGTCCCGTTCCTATAAGGTAGATACAAAATATTACAGTCTGGATCAAGAACTTGTATCCAATTGAGAGTATTGTAAATTGATAGGCATTCTTGCGGAAAGGGTCATTTTGACATTTCACGAAATTATCAATATTTTCAATCAAAATCAAAATCTCTCAAAATTTCTTGCCAATCTTGGTCATGCGAAGAACTACTGTCGCAATCACGGTTGTGTAAGAGCACAAGATTATGACAAGATAAGCAATTTGCATTGAAGAAGGAAGTCTGTAAAAAGATTGAATTTTGTACGCTACGTCACATATTAGTGTTAACAAATTGAAAGTCTGTATTACACCGGATTAAGTATGAGGACCATTGGAAAGTCGTAGCCTATGAGTAAACTCCGTGATATTAGCTGTCGGGTGAAAATCCGAACAACCTCGAAATAACGAAGAGAGGCTTGAGGGATGATTACAAATCCATAGCTAGTGAAAAGCAGTCCAGAATTAATATCTCACAAATATTGCAGTCCACGAATGTTCACGTAATAATTACAAAGATGGTATTTAAGAGGAATTTGTGTTCGTATCCCTACGTGTACTGCGTGACCCCTATTATTATTTAAGGTGAAATAATGTTATGCCTCCCACATCCTTGGTAACAACATAACAAATGTTCGACACATCGGCAGGTGATCAATTAATTCATAAGGTGATAAATAATTTAAACTGACCTAGAATATAACGTTCGGAAATATCAATTCTGATTAAGGCAATTTTGACTTTAGGAAATACAATAATTTACTCCATTCAGGAAAGAAAGAGCGATAAATCTATTATTGACAAAATTGGGACGTGACAGCAGAGATTTAGGAAAACACAAAGGGCAATTGCTACGTGCTAGGTCATTTATACGGTCAATACGTCGCTCTGTCACAGTGTGTCTAAACCAGGGCCTCTCAGAATGCATGCACCTGGTGCATGCACTGTGCACAGTGCAAAAGACGACTTCGCTTGGTTGACCAGAGTGCAGACCCCCACTCCTCTATTTGGAGCAATAGCGCTGTCTCTCTCTTTCCCCACGACTGTCTCGCTCACTCCGCATGTCTCCCTCTTCCCCACTTGCTCCGTTGCTCTCCAAATCCGAGCCGAGTTAAGCCGAGCTTAGCTGAGTAGCCCAAAGACGAAACGTTGGTCAGAGCCGAACCGAGTGGGACCGATACTCTGTGCACAGGAACTCTGTGCCTCAATTTGCACGCGTGAGATTTTGGTCATTTGAGAGGCCCTGGTCTAAACGATCAAATGTTAACACAGTTCTTTTCCAACCTTTTACTAATTGATTAAATAAGTAATGAAGACCTTGTTTCCTTATTAGAGCTTTGTTTATTTCCAGAATGGAATGTACCATATTACACCTCAATTAATTAGCTACAGATATCTTTCATTCGACACAGTTTCAGTTCGAATCTTTGACTTTCCTGTTACGAGATGTTAGAACATGTACTGTACACTGCTGCGGTATCATTCAACATGTATATATCTCACCTATGCCCTCCTTATAGGTGCGTAACGCCTCCAACGGAGTGCACGTTTAAGAGGACCATACAAATAAATGCGAAATTTTCCAGATCCGAGATGTAGTTTGAAGGCCTGTTGAAGGCTGTTCACTACTTCAGATTAATACCAATTTAAATGTGTATTATCTGAATCATGATAATCCGTTAAGAACGCTGAATATATCAGGATGGGAACACGCTGTCAAGTTTCATAAGGCACGTTTCTTGTTAAGAGTACTTTTGACCGTGCAAATAAAGGTTTCTGACAGCATGGGCAGGCACTGTGACATGTGAATAGAAAGTAGAGTGAACATCTTCTTCGCGGGTTCCATGCTAGTGATAGCAAAATGAACAAAACGGGTGCAACTGGTAGACCTACAAGCGGAGAAATAACTCAAAACTATTAAAATGTACGTAATTTATTTGTATGTTGATTGTAAACTTTTCTGTTACATTAGAAAATTTACATAATTGACAACGTTGCCCATCTTAAAGATGGCTGACAGTATGGGCAGACTCTGTGTCATACGCAACGGCCTGAACAGAAAGTAGAGTGCACATTTTCTTCCTAGTTTCCACGTTAGTGATGGCAAAAGAAACAAAATGGTGCAATTGGTAGATCTGTTAGCGGAGAACTAAAGAAAAATCGGTCACGAGACACATATTCTAATCATTTCCATCGACATGCCATTTCACTTCGAAAGACTGCATTTCCCCTTTCGCCTTGCACAACGTCAATCGCATCAAGTGCATGGATAAAATCGCGAAACTCCACCCTTTGCACGTGGTCATTTACTGTATACTTTGCACGCTCGCGAGTGGAACAGCCGAAAAATATTATGTTTATTTTGCAGAAGACGAAAATAACAAAAGTAATATACTCCGCACGGCCTTACTTCTAAATTGAAGTTTCGCAAAACAAATCAGCATCGCCTTCCCTCTGTTGCCAGCGCGCTACGCCTGCGAGAACAGCTGATGCAATATGACCGCGCTAAACAGCCCTTTTAAATTGTAATACAGTACTCAGAAAAACGAATGAATATGGATTGAAAACAAATTCACGAGAATTACACTTTCTAACAATACCTGGCACTAAAAGAGAATATATTATCAACAATAAAAGAGAATGAGGAAATAACACATCACTAACGGCTAATGGCTGGCACAGAAAGGAGGTTATGGCCTACAAAGGGAACACTCCACTGATCTGAGAGTCACTAGAACCCTCCAAAAATATGAAAAACACACTAAATATTGAAGGAAAATACAAAAGATCGCGAACCGTACCGAATAGCATACACGCTGAGCGAGATAGGTTAACCACGTGGCGAATGTAAATATTAGAGTTGTCAACTAGGTTTCGAGATCGTGCTCTGCCGATATAAATCGATATGAATGGCAGCTTGGGATTGGTTGGATGTCTATGCTTCAGCGTATAACCACCAGACAGAGCCAAAATCTGCTGAAACGTCAATTTGGAAGTAGAGCCGTACGGAGTATAGTATTTTCCAAAGCACTTGAATAAACTTTTTCAAATTTAATATAATTTAATGAACAATATATCATTATCCTTCATTTATTTTGTACATAAGAATGTGTCCACTTTCTATATGTGTACCTACTTATAAAGACAAAGAGGCATTGCAAAATCGAGTAAAATAATGGAAAATAACATATATAAATGTCAAATCCATTGTTTTGTGTGCTGAGATGATTTGTGGCACTCTGGATATCGTTTAAATCCACGTTTAGCCATCATTGAAATGGGAGCTGAGATTAGGTGAAAATAAATAGTTTAAATGACCAAGCTTAGTGTTGAATCGACAAATTTTTCGTTCTAAAAAGTTATTGTTGTCCATCTTAATGATAGTTGGAGTCGTGTACACCATATCTAGAGCGCGACGGGTAAAGAGATAAAATTGTCACTTATTATTATTTTGAAAGGATCAAATACTTCCCAGTCAATTCGGGTCTCCATATGGACAAAGTTTTTCTCGAAAAAGAAGCAAAGTAAAACTTTAAAACGAACAAATATAAATAACTTTAAAACGACATAGTAGATTGCAAAATATCAATCACCGTCTCAATAAGGAATTCTACAAAAATTCACTTCATACATGATTAACAACTAGCCTACTACAAACCTTGAAGGTAAACATTGAAAAATTATCCGAGCAATGGTGGGCATTACAATTAGTTTAAAATAAATAACCCAAATTAAGGAATAAAATATAGTACGCTATGCAGCAATCACTAAAGTGATAGATTAAAATTTTTCAAAAGAAGATGTTGTGCCTTTTTGAAAGAACACACATGTCTTATCAGAAAATTATTCCTTCACTTATTAAAATGCGCCTTTCGGAGCACCCGCTGCCCAAGTGCCGTTTGACTCAGTATTTGGCCTGTTCCTGTTTGGTCCTGATATTTCACAAACAGGACACCAGATCGTGAGTAGGTTGTTGTACCTTTAAACCAAACATCTTTGGAAATTGGCTCATAGAAATGTTAGCTAACCTCATTTCGTTAGCACTACTTAAAATGATAACCTGCACTTCAGCGAATGGCAGTAAATGAATTTAGAGAGAATGACGGCTGTTTGCACGTTAAGGAGGGATATATTCTGCTAGTAAATATTGTGGTCGGAATTGGTGGTATGGTGAGGTGCAATTTGATGACCGTTCACTCATATAAAAACAAACAATTCTAGGAAGTAAACGAACCTTCATTTATTCATCATTCATTCTTCTTTATTATAGACTGTTATGCCTTTCAGCGTTCAGTCTGCAATCCTCTGTCAAGTTAAGAAAATCCTCCACAGTCCTCAATTTGTAACTAGATTACCGAGCGAGTTGGTCGTGCGGTTAGGGGGCGCAGATGTGAGCTTGCAACCGGGGGATAATGAGTTCAAATCCCACTCTCAGATGCCCTGACAATTATTTTCGGTGTTTTTCCATTTTCACACCATGCACGTACTAGGGATGTAGCTTCATTAAGCCCTCGGCCACTTCCTCTCCACTCCTAGCGTTGTCTTATCCAATGGTCGCCATAATACCGACCTGTTTCGGTGCGAAGTAAACGGACTTATAAACATAAAACTATAACTAGCTTTATAACATCGTTTAGTTCCATACCTCTTATACATAAATCATTAGAAATTTAGTCTAACCATTGTGTTTGGTTTCCCTATACATCCCTTACCCTCCATGTCTGCGTAAAGAACTACCAAACAAAATAATATCAATCAAATAATTACTCAAATACACATATCGGAAAGGTGTAAACAGTTGACTAAACACACGGATAATGCTGTAAACGAATACTTGAAGAGTCAGATATACAACTGACGATATTTAGTTTATTTCACTTAAACAAGGATACATCAGAAATACGAGAGAAAGTGGCACAATTAACGGACAAATGAAAACTTTATGGATGAATTTTGTAACAATACATCATACATTATTGTTGACAAAAGAAACAACCATGGTAATATTTAACGATGAACAGAGATTCTTTCACGTGCAAGAAATCCTAGAGACACTGATCTCCATGGTGAAGAATGATTAAATAGCAAGCGATTTTGCTATGTTGAGAACGATTAGGTTATTCAGCGAGTAATAACAGAAAAGAACTAGTTTAAGTGCAATGAGCTATCATATGTTAAAATGATTATAAATCTCATGAAAATAAAATATGATATACGTTAGAAAATACTCCATGAATGTTCGATTATTCACTCTGATACAATTATTCAAAGAACTACTGAACTTGGAATTAGGAGATATTAGTTTCCTTGGATTGTGCATTGGAGTGAATTTAATTGCCAGACACAATAAATTGCAGCAGGACAGTCAAATCCCTCATTGTCACTCCAAATATTGTGTCCAATAGAGGATGATACATCAAAAAGTAGCTGCTCGCACTGATATAGAATTTCACATTTCACCGATGAAAAGTGAACTGTTTCACTCTTTGATCTCGAGGCTGCTGTAGTAACAGCTAATGAGAAAGAACTTCGGTAACTGAAGCTTCATTGAGTGCTGCTTGGGAACACTCAACCAGTAGAACGAGCTCAATTATCGCAGAAATAATTTCAAATAACAATCCCCATAATTCAGTCAAGTTTTCTCCGAGGAGTAACGGAATAATTTCGTGGATAGATACAAGAGTTCACAAACAATGCGAGTTAATAACTGCAGCACTACGAATAGTAAGATAATACCAAATGCACTGCTTACAAGTCATCCAGCTCTACAGAGATTCAAGTACATAGTACTTACGCTATCCAGAACATTAAAGGCTTTTTGTTTGTTAGCAAAATTGGTACATTTTCTTCTTATCAGCAACACTTTCAGTTCTCATAACATTAAGGAACTTGTTAAATTCTTTTATTTTTTCCGCAATGACTGACATCTAAGAAAGATTCTCAAAAGTTCATGATAAAGTCTGAAAAACCTGTGATTAATCACTTTGACACTTGTAGCAAACTGTAACAACACAATGGATAAAACACATGAACATATAACTGAACTTAACGTATATATTTTCGACATGTTGCGACATGAACCAACATACTGCAGTGTGCATCAAAAACATGAAAACAGACCCAAATATTATGAAATTGTAGATTTTCTTTGGAAGAGGACCTTATGAGGTTATATAATTTTTGGAATAATATTTCTTCAATTTCCTTGTCAGTTCTTGTTATGTGAACAACGGTGCTAATCAATGCTAGGTGTGTAGACACCAAGATGACAAAGTAACAAAGGTGTGTAGATTTTTGGCAATCTATTTAAGTTATGAACTCTGGCTAGTACATTTCAGATAGGCGTTATTAAACTAAGAATCTGGATTATAAAAGAGAAAACACTGTCGCACCACGAACAGTGTAGTCTGGGAACACTAACACAAAAACAGTCCTCTTTGATGTTACCTTAAAGTGCAATCCAAAACAGCTTTGAAAAATGAATAAGAAGTTTGAGAGATGATTGCACATCCAGAATCTAGAATTATTATTGTAATAACTGTATGTTTTCGCTGGATAACTTCTTTGAATGAAGAAAGCACAGCGTTTAATTTGTCTGCATAGTGACAACCCTATTTCCATTACAATACTGTTAGTAAAATCAATGAAATGTTATTTCGTCTGTGTCCATAGCAACACCATGTCAAGGGTGACATTTTCACTTCTTAATTGTCTTCCTCATTTACTAGTCGATCAATTATTCAATGTAATAACCAAACATATTAGTTCCACTATAATCATCCCTCATTCTACTCGTAAACAGAGTCATTATGTACAAGTGAGCTGAAAATGGAAAGACTTTCTCCATTTGGTTGGACGAACGCAGATATTGCTTTGCTTGAATACATACTTTGGCTAAAAATGAAAAAAAAACATCTTCTGGAATTATTTTTAGTTTATCTCCACTTTTCGGGAGACTTAGCCGAATTCAATCTTTTAAGCTGAACTTGGTCCTGTTTGAGAACTCTTTGTGACCGGTGTATTGAGGCTGAGTCTAAGGTTGTGACTTCACTCTTTTACTGAGATATGCCTCTTTATATGCGACAGAATACCGACAGAAATCTATAATATATCCGGTTTTTAATTTTATCTCCATTGAAGACATCTCAAGAAAATGAACCTAATGTCGTCTTCGGATTCGGCACATCGAAATGTAGCCTATTGGAATTCACATTATTTTTTCATGATATTACTGAAATTTCTTGCTTTGTTGATTGCCTTAAAACACTGGTATTATATTCGAGCCTAAGGCTTGACGGATCATAACATTCGAACTGCTGAACAGAAATAAAAGTTCATAGCGTTGTATCGAAGATTATACATTATTATTATTATTATTATTATTATTATTATTATTATTATTATTATCATTGTTATTATTATTATTATCTTCGGCTTCTGTTTCTGCTTCATGTGGCATGTCTTCAGTACCATGATCGATTGTTTGTTAATAGCTGTTGTGAACAGAGTAAGCTTCGTCACCCCAAACCAATGGCTAAATATGCAGAGCCATGGTGTCCTAATTCGCCCCGCATCACGTTTACCATTAATTTTTCTATGGAGTATTACATGTAGAAGGTGGAATTTACTGTTCCGCATCATATGACCAAAACTATTCAAGCTTCCTTCTCCGGTTCTTTGTTCATACGATGCAAAACTTGTATATTGGTTATTTTAGCCGTCCAAGGTAACTTCAGCATTCTTCGCTACGTCAATATTTCAAACACTTACAATGTCTTGCTTATGGTCTCAGTTAGTGTCCGTAGAGAAGGGTGCTGCAAATGTAGTACCGGAGTAGCCCTGACCGTAGTGAATTGAAAGGTCACGGCCGGTCAAATATTTTCTGAGTTTATGAGAAGAAGTTATGGTCTGCTAAATTCTGCATCGGATCCCATAAACAAGGTTACAGTCATTATTAATTTGACATACCAGGAATATATTCTTTTGGACGATGTAAAATACTCGGAAAATTGTTAACGATTAACAGGCAGAAAAGGTACTGAAAACTGTTGAGACGATTACTCGGTTTCCTGCCAACTTAACGTTTCTCTTGGCACGTTGATCGACTTGTCAATTCTCCTGAAAACGCATGCATTTGATCTCCTCTAGCCCACCGGAAATAACCGCGGTGAAAAATTCTATTTCTATTACCGACCTCCAATACTACTACGTCTTAGGTTTTTAACAGGAAAATCAGAAGATTTCGAAACGGCTCAAATTCGCTACTCCCTTAACCATCACTGTCCAAAATACAGATCCAAGGATGCTTTGAGGATCCCCGATCTAAGTCTCTTTGACACATCTGGTATGCGCTCGAGAGGTATATGCATTCTGTAGACTGCAACAACCAGTTTTCATAGATTCTGGAAGGCTGTGCAACGATTGTGGATCAGTATTTCTCCCCAATGCTTCCAGTTGCAAGGCACTAGAGTCATTGCCATTTAAATTGCCACCATCATCAAGCACACTCAGCGTTTTCAACGGTGCAATTTCCAGTTCTCGTCTAAGTGTGCCTGTGGACCCATCGCATGCAATGCCATACATATACAAGAGTCTGACGGCTGGTTATCCGTTGAGATAGCACAACAAGCCTGCTACGCAGGACAATGCAGTGACGGTGCCCTAGTGAAAGTATGTACCACCACTTGTGGTGTATTTTCACCAATACATTTATACCAAACATTTATACAAATGATCAGCCCAGACCTCATGCAAACAAAAGTTTCATATATGCTAACGACCTTGCTTAAACGGTACAGAAAAGCGATGTCGACGAAGCAGAACAGATGCTTGCAGGAGCTCTAGAAACCGTTACTGACTACTACAAGAAGAACCACCTGAACCAAAACCCACAAAAGACTCAGGTCAGTGCTTTCCGTCTTCGAAACAGACAGGCAGGAAGAAAACTGAATGTGACTTGGGAAGGCACCGAATTCGAGCACTGTTTTACATTCAAATACCTTGTAATTACCTTACACAGGTCCCTCGCCTACCGACGGCATTGCCTAGACAGCAAACACAAGGTGTCACCCCGTAACAACATCATTCAGATACTTGTTGGTAATAATTGGGGTGCTGAACCTCATGTGGTCAGTACTTCTGCCATGGCAATTTTATTCTCCGCCAGTGAACATGCCTGCCCAGTATGGTATAAATCCGCCCATGCAAAGCAAGTAGATGTGGCCCTTAATGAAACTGCGAGAATAATTACTGGATGTCTGAAACCAACTCCAGTTGACAAACTGTATTGTATGGGAAGAATTGCTCCTCCTGATATACGCGGGGAAGTAGCCGCAAATGCTGAAAGGAAAAAAGTTGAAGAAAATGAGCTACATCCACTACACAGACACACTCCACCAAATTTAAAGTTAAAAACGTAATTGATCCGTATTGAACTGAGAATCACAATGCTAAAAAGAGATATGTTCCACCTATTCAATACAATGATAAACTGTTGCACGAATTAATGTCACAAAATGTTTAATTTGGTTTGGGACCGGTTTCCACACATATCTATGTCATCATCAGCTGATCATTAATTACAGACCCAGCCCGCTATATAAATTAGCTCAATTTATTCAGAAATTTCTGTATAATAATTATAAGTTTTTATCGAAAAATCTATGAAAAGCACTATTGAGCTAATTGAACATACATACATACATACATACATTATCATTATAGACTGTTATGCCTTTCAGCGTTCAGTCTGCAAGCCTCTGAGAATTTACTAAACGTCGCCACAATCCTCGATTTGCAACTAGTGTTGTGGCCTCATTTAGTTCTATACCTCTTATCCTTAAATCGTTAGAAACAGAGTCTAACCATCGTCGTCTTCGTCTCCCTCTGCTTCTCTAACCCTCCATAACAGAGTCCATTATTCTCCTAGGTAACCTATCCTCCTCCATTCGCCTCACATGACCCCACCACCGAAGCCGGTTTATGCGTACAGTTTCATCCATCGAGTTCATTCCTAAATTAGCCTTTATCTCCTCATTCCGAGTTCACTCCTGTCATTGTTCCCACCTGTTTGTACCAGCAATCATTCTTGCTACTTTCATGTCTGTTACTTCTAACTTATGAATAAGATATCCTGAGTCCACCCAGCTTTCGCTCCCATAAAGCAAAGTTGGTCTGAAAACAGACCGATGTAAAGATAGTTTCGTCTGGGAGCTGACTTCCTTCTTACAGAATACTGCTGATCGCAACTGCGAGCTCACTGCATTAGCTTTACTACACCTTGATTCAATCTCACTTACTGTATTACCATCCTGGGAAAACACACAACCTAAATACTTGAAATTATAGACCTGTTCTAGCTTTGTATCACCAATCTGACATTCAATTCTGTTGGATTTCTTACCTACTGACATCAATTTAGTCTTCGAGAGGCTAATTTTCATACCATACTCATTGCACCTATTTTCAAGTTCCAAGATGTTAGACTGCAGGCTTTCGGCACAGTCTGCCATTAAGACCAAGTCGTCAGCATAGGCCAGGCTGCTTACTACATTTCCACCTAACTGAATCCCTCCCTGCCATTTTATACCTTTCAGCATATGATCCATGTAAACTATAAACAGCAAAGGTGAAAGATTACAGCCTTGTCTAACTCCTGTAAGTACCCTGAACCAAGAACTCATTCTACCATCAATTCTCACTGAAGCCCAATTGTCAACATAAATGCCTTTGATTGATTTTAATAATCTGCCTTTAATTCCATAGTCCCCCAGTATAGCGAACATCTTTTCCCTCGGTACCCTGTCATATGCTTTCTCTAGATCTACGAAACATAAACACAACTGCCTATTCCTCTCGTAGCATTTTTCAATTACCTGGAGCATACTGAAAATCTGATCCTGACAGCCCCTCTGTGGTCTGAAGCCACACTGGTTTTCATCCAACTTCCTCTCAACGACTGATCGCACCCTCCCTTCCAAGATGCCTGTGAATACTTTGCCTGGTATACTAATCAATGAGATACCTCGATAGTTGTTGCAATCCTTCCTGTTCCCTTGCTTATAGATAGGTGCAATTACTGCTTTTGTCCAATCTGAAGGTACCTTACCAACACTCCACGCTAATTTGACTACTCTATGAAGCCATTTCATCCCTGCCATCCCACTATACTTCACCATTTCAGGTCTAATTTCATCTATTCCTGCTGCCTTATGACAATACAGTTTATTTACTATCCTTTCCACTTCCTCAAGCATAATTTCACCAACATCATTTTCCTCCTCCCCATGAGCTTCACTGTTTGCAACACCACCATGATGATTTCTTTTTACATTGAGAAGATGTTCAAAATATTCCCTCCACCTCTCCAGTGATTCCCTGGGATCTGTTATGAGTTCACCTGAATTACTCAAAACACTGTTCATTTCCTTTTTCCCTCCCTTCCTAAGATTCTTTATTACTGTCCAGAAAGGTTTCCCTGCTGCTTGACCTAGCCTTTCCAGGTTATTACCAAAATCTTCCCATGACTTCTTTTTGGATTCAACAACTATTTGTTTCGCTCTGTTTCTTTCATCTACGTACAAATCCCTGTCTGCCTCGGCCCTTGTTTGGAGCCATTTCTGATAAGCCTTTTTTTTACGTTTACAGGCTGCTCTCACTTCATCATTCCACCAAGATGTTCGCCTTTTCCCATCTTTACACACAGTTGTTCCTAGGCATTCCCTTGCTGTTTCTACTACAGCATCCCTGTATGCCACCCATTCACTTTCTATATCCTGAACCTGCTTACTGTCTACTGTTCGAAACTTCTCACTAATCATATCCATGTACTTCAGTCTAATTTCCTCATCCTGGAGATTTTCTACCCTTATTCGTTTGCAGACAGATTTCACTTTCTCTACCTTAGGCCTAGAGATACTTAGTTCACTACAGATCAGATAATGGTCTGTATCATCGAAAAATCCCCGAAAAACTCGTACATTCCTAAAAGATTTCCTGAATTCAAAGTCTGTTAAGATATAGTCTATTATGGATCTGGTACCCCTAGCCTCCCATGTGTAGCGGTGGATAGCCTTATGCTTGAAGAATGTATTTGTAACAGCTAAACCCATACTAGCACAGAAGTCCAGCAAACGCTTCCCATTCCCATTAGCTTCCATATCTTCCCCACATTTACCAATCACCCTTTCGTATCCTTCAGTTCTATTCCCAACTCTCGCATTGAAATCGCCCATTAGCAATATTCTATCCTTGCTGTTGACCCTGACCACGATGTCACTCAATGCTTCATAAAACTTGTCAACTTCATCCTCATCTGCACCCTCACATGGTGAATACACGGACACAATTCTTGTCCTAATTCCTCCCACTGACAAATCTATCCACATCATTCGCTCACTTACGTGCCTAACAGAAACTATGTTGCGTGCAATGGTATTCCTGATAAAGAGCCCTACCCCAGACTCTGCCCTTCCCTTTCTAACACCCGTCAAGTACACTTTATAATCCCCTATCTCTTCCTCCTTATCTCCCCTTACCCGAATATCACTTACTCCTAGCACATCCAGATGCATCCTCTTTGCTGACTCAGCAAGTTCTACCTTCTTTCTTCCATAAGCCCCATTAATATTGATAGCTCCCCATCGAATTCCATTTCGTTCGCCAAGTTGTTTCCAAGGAGTCCCTCGCCTGTCAAATGGGAGTGGGACTCCATTACTCCCATAGGTCCGAGGCTTGCTTAAAGTGTTCTGAGCTCGGTAAATTCATGAAGCAGGATGCTGCCCTACTTACACATAGTCCAAGTGAGGATCTCGAGCTAATTGAAAACTGAACAAATTTTAAATTCAACCACACCATTCCTTACATTCTTTTGATATTGTCAACATGTACCCTAGCATTAATACCAAAAAATTATTTCCCATTATTGAAAGAAACTTGAGTACATACAGTCACCTGAGTAAATTGGAGATTCTTGATTTCATGACTGTCCTAAAATTGGTAGTCAATAACAATTTTTTCACATTTGACAATATAATATACCAACAACATGGCTTGGCAATGGGATCACCGGCATCGAGGATCTTGGCAGTGATATATTTAGATTTTTGGAACACACTTTTATCGATAACAACGATAATTTCAAGAATATACCTTTTGTGCAAGATATTGGTATTTCAAGATGATAGGATTATTAATGCATCTTCTGCTCTAAATAATCTCAACAAGATTGATCCTCATATTAAATTCACCCTTGAACCTGAATCCAACAGATCAATCAATTTTCTAGATATAACAGTTAGACTACCTTATTCTTTATCTTATATGATTTACAGGAAACCCACACAAACAGCTACTACCATAAGACAATACTCCTCACACCCACAATCACATAAGTGTGCCACTTACAACAGTCTGGTTAAACGGGCTTTCAAAGCACCTTTATCTAAAGATAATTTTAAAAAAGAACTTAATATCATCCGTTCCATCTGTAAATTTAATGGTTGCAGCAGAATTTTTATTGAGCGAATAATCAATACATTTAAACTCAGAACAAATGCAACGCTATTAAATGACAATCCTAAACCAGCAGCTTACTCTACCTTCACTTTCAATGAAGACGTCTACTGCATTGCCAATATTTCAAAAACCCTAATTCTAAAATTTCCTTTCGAACTAACAATAGAAACATGGAAGTGATTTATGACTCCAAATCGTTAAACAGAACTAATATATTTTCAAGATCTGGCGTATACCATTTTAAATGCAATACCTGTGATTCTCCTTACATTGGACAAACAGGACGCAGCTTCAAAATTAGATATTCAGAACACGTTAACGCGATAAAATACAATAAAATTTCAGCAATAGAGCAACACATGCAGGACGAGAAACTTCATTTCACTACGTTAGACCAAGATATTGAAATTATCAGTACCCTAAACAAAGGCCCCCTTCTTGATATCACTGAAAATTGCTTAATATACCTTGATCAATTTTTAATCCTAACCAAAACCTTAATGATTGTTCTGAAAAACCACACATCCTTTTTTGACTTCCTTATCTTAGTTTTCAAAAGCTTCAAGTTGACAAGTAGGCGATTGATCTTCCATGGTATACACAACACATTCTCGCGGTACTTGCCCCTACCACAACACCCCCTTGATCCACCTTAAACTACTCCCCTTACTCCTTAACCCCCTCCTATCCCCTACCTGTGCTGAAATTTCTGTCCTTCCTCTTATACTTCATGGCAAGCTAAACAAGGCGAGCTTCATCGTATTACTTATCTTCCCATTTTTTACAGCTTTTATTTTTTATTTCTAACATATTTTCTTTTTCTTTAGATCTCATAAATCCATGTCAATACTGATAAGTTCATATCCTACCATATACTCTAGGAGGTTTTATATGTATCACTATCCACCTTTATAAGTACCAAAAACAATATCATGTTATTCGTTACTTAGCAACAAGTTTATTACTTGCCTAGCAACAATTGTAAATTATGCTACATCCTTTTAAACCTCACGATCTGCATCAAGAGTGCTCAAGAACATCACACTGCTTATGATCTCTACAGAAATTATCTTCATGGAAAAGTGCTTCATGAACTTCGATTGTTCACTTCTTCAAGAAAGTGTCGTATGTGTTACAGTTATCCTTTAATGTGTTTTTGTTTGTTGATAATTATATACTTCTTGCCATATTTTTTCTATCGGCTGATGGTGACATAGATATGTGTCGAAACCGGTCCCAAACCAAATTAAACATGTTGTGACATTAATTTGTGCAACAGTTTATCATTGTATTGAATAGGTGGAAAATCTCCCTTTTTTACCATTGTGACACTCCACCAAAGCCCAGATTGAAATCTAGGAAGAGCTTCCTACAGTCAACATCTCCACTAAATACATCTGCAAAGATAGCCCAAAAAATTGTGGGCGGCCAGGGCAAGTAATCTTCAAACATGGACTAAACCAGCTGAATGCTTACCAACCGGACACAACTTGGACTGGATCACATGGAGATCACTGAACAGGTTAAGAACAAGTGTCGGAAAGTCTAAGGACAACTTAATGAAATGGGGATATTTGGATGTGTCACCACTATGTGTCATCTGGGTCAGTGCTCGTGTTGCCCTGGTTCTTCAAGTGAGGAGGATTTGCTCAAAGCACAAGTAAACGCAGTCGCAGTTGTTGGCTTCTGGGCAAAGACTATTTAATACAATTTTAGAATATATGAGTGAAAATTCCTTCTGTTTTCGAAACAGACTTTCAACGTATTATGTCATGTTACGTACATGTAGCACGTGTTGAAGAGATGTTAAGTACAGAACAAAAATGGCCAGCCGGACACCAGTGGGATCCGAACCCACAACCCACTGGTGTCCGGCTGGCCATTTTTGTTCTGTACTTAACATCTCGTCAACACGTGCTACATATACGTAACATGACCTAATACGTTGAAAGTCTGTTTCGATTACAATGCAGTCGTAAAAATTCAATATTAATTTACCTTCTGTTTTATTGTTACTAAATTGTAGTGTAAAAACCAAAACAGAAAAGTTCTATTGTATGTTTCTGACTCGAGTAAATAAATGAGTCTACACTTATATAAATATCTGACTTAGGATTGATATTAAAATGCAGTTCCTCTAAGATAACCAGGATTCCATTCAATCGTTTCAAAATTATAATTATGAAAAGTTTGGCAATTCAAAAATACTGCAGGATTTATTATTATTATTATTATTATTATTATTATTATTATTATTATTATTATTATTATTATCAACGTCATTATATCTATTAATATCTACAGAGGTATTACGCTAATCTTATATATACAAATAAATTTGTACCTTAATTTTCAAATTATGGGATATCACTCATTAGATATTTAAACTATATGTTATAGTGCATTAAGGTACTGGTTAGTATCAGCGTACCTGTTACTTGTGTATTCACTGGTTAAGTGTAAGAAGGGACAAGTGCTCATAACAGTGCAAGAACAATAGAACCACACACCACTTTATCTATCTGTCTATAAACATTAACTATGAATTACACCAGAAAATATATCACATGTGCCTATTGATTCACACTGACTGATATTATGTGTAACTGAAACTGAATGTTGAAAAAGAACACGGTGCAATTATAGTCTTTGGGCGATGCGTTGTACTGCTGATATGAATTTAGTAGCCAGACAAAATAAATTGAAGAAGGATAATCAAATACGTCAGTGTCACACCAAATATAGTAACCAACAGCGAACGATCGATCAAGAAGTAGCCACTCGCACTGAGTTCGAGTTTCACATTCGATAGATGAAGAGCGAACTCTTTCAGTCTTTCATCTCGGGGCTGATATAGTAACAGTTGATGAGCCAGAACACCGGTATCTGAAGCTTCATTTAGTGCTCCTTGCGAGTTCTCTACAAGTAGAACGAGCTGAATTACGGCAGAAATAATTTGAAGCAACAAAGCGCAAATTTTAATTAAGTGCATCTTCAAGTAATTGTTTGAAAATATCGCTGTTACGTAAAACACAGTACATATTATCGTACTTAATAACTCCATTACTACAAACAGTACAACTATACCAAATGCATTGTTCACGAGTCGTCCAGCTCGACAGAGATCCAAATAAAGCGTATTTATGTCATCCAACAAAGAATATCCTTGTTTGTTAAAGAACTTGCTAAGACAACTGTCCCTTCTATTGATCCACTTTCCAGTTCCCTGAAGTGTAGGGAATTGTAGAGGTTCTTGTGGTTTCCTTTGAAGTATCTGAGATATATGTAAGTTTCTCAAAATGTCTTCATTTAACAGATAAAATCTGTGCTTAATGACGACTACACATGTGACATATTGTAACAATGCAATACATTGAATACATGCACGTGTAAACGCATTCAACTGACTGATATTTCTACTTGCCTGAAGGTAGATACAGTATGATATTATCTGGACAAATAACATGAATCCAGCTGCGCGTTTTGTAAACTGGTAAACCTTCTTGTGAAAACGATCATTTTGATATTTCATGAGATGATCAATATTTTCAATCAATATCAAAATCTCTTCAATTTTCTTGCCAATCTTTGTTATGTGAAGAACTATTATCACTATCACTGTTGTATGTGAACACGCTGTTGTGATAATGTAAGCAATTCGCATGGATGAAGGAAGTCTATCGAACGAATGAAATCTGTAAATTACGTCATGTATTAATGTAATCAAATTGAAAATCAGTAATATTATACTGTATATATGAGCACCTTTGGAACGGTGTAGCTTTATTGTTATCTCCATACCGTCCTTCCTGAGATAATTGAAGGGTGCAATTCCAAACAGTCTTGAAATAAAGAACAGAGGCTTGAGGGATGACTGTAGATCCATTGCTACCGAAGAGCTATCTCGGATTATTACATCACCTATGCTGCAGTATAAGAATACCAACTAAATAATCACAAAGTAGATATTGAGAAGGATTACTGTACACACTCTTCCGGGAGCTGTGCTACCTTTATAACGAGTAGAGTGGATGTAATGTTGTCACCTGTATCCTTGGTAACACAATGTCAAGCGTGACTCTCCTTTCGGTTGACACATTTCCTGCGAACCAATTACCTAAGAGGTGATGATAAATTTATACCCTAATGTTTTGAAATATGATAAACAGTATTTTCTAATGTTCTTTTTGGTGTTAGTAACGAAATGATATTTTTCGAGGTATTCATCAAAGAGTGAGTGGAAGGCTATTTACAAATTAAAGACGAAGAATTGAAGTGGAAGGAAGGCGGAACAGGGCAATTGTTTTGTAGGTACTGTACTTTACACGATGAATGTGTTGATCTGTCACATTTGGTTCAAGCGTTCAAATGTTACGTTGACGTACTCCACCATTTTTTATGCTTGTTGCACAATGAAATTACGTTTCTTTAGATTAATATTTTGGCTAAATGTAATGGCCATCGTACTATCCTGGGTCTGTTTTATAAAAACTAAGTAATGATATTAGAACTCATAAAAATAATTATTCCTTATCCAAATTCTGTTTCTGAAACATTTACACAAGACGAATACAATTTCTTTACTCAAAATCTTTTTCATTAATCACTCACTCATTCACTCTCCTGGCGCTACAGCCCATGAAGGACCCTGGCCTCTTGAATTGCTTTCGCTCTCTCGGTCGAGAGCTCTTCTTCTCCAGCCCTTGGTCCCTATCAAGTCCAAATCTCTCGAGACGTTGTCCGGCCACCTTGTCCTTGGTCTTCCCAGTCTTCGTTGGCCGCCAGGATGTTGGTCAAGGATCATCTTCATTGCCCGGTCCTGGTCCATCCTTACGATGTGTCCGAGATACACAAGTCTGCTCTTTTTGGCCTCTGAGACAATCTTGAAGTCACCATACAGGTCGTAGACTTCTTCATTGGTCCTGTTGCACCACTCTCCTTCATCGTGAACCTCGCCGAAAATCTTCCTCAAGATCTTTCTCTCCCATACACATAGATATTTCTTGTCGTGCTCATTTAGTGGCCACGTCTCGCACACATGCAGCACAACTGGACGGATTATAACCCGGTACACGGTGAGTTTTAATCTTCTGGACAGTAACTTCTGGAAGGCGAAGAAACACCTGTTCCCAGCTGCCATCCTCGCAGACATTGTTGTCTTCAGTCATGAGGTTTCCCAGGTACTTAAACTGCATTACTCTCGTAGGTGTTTCCTGCAAATTCCAGTTCTCTCACGCCGTGAAATCTTGTTTTGTCTCGGGTGTTCACCATGCACTTGGTTTTGTCCTTGTTGATCTGTAAGCCCAGATGTTGTGATCCCTCGCTCATGTGCTCCAGAGCTTCCGTCACGTAGTTCACACTTCTCCCGAGCAGGACAACATCATCCGCGAAGGCCAGGTACTGGAGGGTTCTGTTGCAAATGGTACCCCCTGGCTTCATAGGTATTCGACGCATATCATGCTCCAGACAGATGTTAAATAGAGCGGTTGACAATGCGTCACCTTGCCTCAACCATCTCTGCACTTCGAACTCGCTAGAGAGCTGGCCCTGGATCTTAATTTTGGCTCTAGTACTTTTCACAGTCATCAGTACAAGGTTGGTTCTTTTCGTCGGCATCTGCATCTCTTCCAAAACCTGTCGCAGCCTTGACCTGTCCACACTGTCGTAAGCCTCCTTGTAATCAACGTAGAGCTGGTGAATGTTGACATTGTACTCATAACACATTTCAAGGATGAGCCGCAAGGTTAGTATGTTGTCTGTTGTTGATGTGTTGCGTCGGAACCCACACTGGTAGTTTCCCATCTGTCTCTCTGCAAAGGGCTCGAGTCTCCTAGCCAGCACGTTCGAAAAGATCTTGTAGGCCACACTAAGAAGAGAGATCGCTCGGTAGATGCTACACATTGTCTTGTCACCCTTCTTGTAGATGGGAAAGATTAGGGCCGAGCTCCAGTCCCTTGGTATCTCCTCACTTTCCCATATAGACCAGATCAGGACGTGCATGTTATATACAAGCTCTTCTCCCCCATACGTGAACAGCTCTGCTGGTAGGCCATCTTCTCCTGGTGCTCTGTTATTGCGCATGAGGTCAATCGCCCCCTTCACCTCATTCATCGTCACTTCGGGTACTGGCTCATGCTCATTGTCAGTAGGTGGGTGGTCAGCTGTAACCTGATCAGGCACACTTGCTTCTGCTTTCTCAGTGTTCAGGAGCTCTTCGAAGTGCTCCGCCCATCGTGACAAGATCTTCTCCTCCTCTCCAACCAAAAGATCCTTCTTGTCCTTGTAGTATGAGGTTCTGGGCTCAAACCCATTCTTGATTTCCCTTGTTCCCTGGGACATGGCGCGAACCTCCTTCTTATTATACAGCTCCTCGGTGGCTTTCTCTCGCTGTCTTTTCTTCCTCCAGAGCACGCTCTTTGCTTCTACTCTCGCCATATGGTAGTCTTCTTCTGTTGAATTTGTCGGTCTATGTAAGGTCTTGTCCCTTGCTTTGGTCCTCCTTTGGATGACCTCTTCGCGTTCCGTATCGAACCATTCAGGTCCTACGCTTGGTTCTTGGAACCCTACAGACTTTGTGACGTCGTCCTGTATTGTTCCCCACATATTTTCTACAGTGTTGCCTTCTTGTTTCTACCTATGGTCTGCAAGTTTGGCTCGGACCATCTCCCTGTACTCACCATTGATGGAGGCGTTATTCATCAAGTCTCCGACGTCGAACCTCCTCGCCTTCTGGACGTGAACTTCCCTCATGTTGGCTATGCGTTGTCTGTATTTCTTGACAACCAGATAGTGATCCGTGTCGATGTCCGCACCTCTCCTCGTCCTCACATCCATAACATCAGATCCATGCCTCCGGTCGATGAGGACGTGGTCGATTTTGTTCTGTGTCTTGCCGTCAGGGGACTTTCATGTTACCGTATGGATCCTCTTCCACGGAAGGTAAATGCTGTTAATGCTCATCTGACGGTCGATGGTAAAGTCCACTAGTCTGAGGCCGTTGTCTTTGCTTTCTGGGTGTGCGCTCTCTTGTCCAATCGCTGATCTGAACACCTCCTCCCTCCCCACCTCAGCATTCATGTCACCAATAATGATCTTGACGTCATGACGCGGAGCAGCAGAGTACTATCGGTCAAGGAGAGCATAGAAGGCGTACTTTTCTTCCTCAGGGGCATCTTCATTCGGTGCATGTGCGCTGTACACTGTCGCATTGAACAGGGAGAACTTCAGTCTCAATGAGCACACTCTCTCATTCGCGGCATTGAACTCCAGCACTGCCGGCTTGAGACTCCTGGTAACCGCGAATCCCGTACCACTGAATAAGATGGTATAATCTCGTGTGTCCATGATGTCAGCGCCCTTCCATCGGACTTCCTGCAAGGCGGCCACAGAGATATTGTAAGTTTTCAGGACTTCCTTCAGATTGGTGAAAGTTCCTGCACTGAGGACACTCCGGACATTTCATGTGGCAAACACAACATCTCATTTTCCTTTCCTATGCGTGGACATCATCATTATATCCATCTGGCTTTTGCTATTATTTTTTCTCGTAACAAGGGATTTTTACATGACAAGGTCATTGGATCAGCGCATAACCTTCTGGGGGGCTGCCCCGTTTCAGCCTTCAGGATGGCTCTCTTTTCTGTCTGAGTGGCACCATAGCCTTTGGGAATCCCTCCCCTTTCCCACAAGGCAGTGGTTACTAATCCTATTTACCCCGGGAAAGTAGGGTTGCCTCTTCTGCCAGTTCCACCGTTGTAGGAACTATTCCTTCTGTCTTCAATGTCACTGAGGACTTCAACAAAGTTCACCAGAGTCCCGTTAGCCGTCACCTTTCAGGGTTCCTGCAGGGCCTTCACAGCTACCGTAGCGGTCCCGGGGCACACGAGGTCCCCGCTGTACTCCACCCCTGCAGGCCATCCCCTACTTCATGCCGTTCCCCGTCTCCCACCATGGGGAGTTGTTTAGCGTTTGATCCTAGCAGTAGGCTGTCGCTTGACTACAATCGGCTATGAATCCAAATATATTCGATAGGCTCATTTGATATTTTCATTGTTGTGACTTCCACACTGGTACATATAAGAATGATAAAAGAAGTGAAAATAATGTGAGGGAAGAAAATTTCCTTGCAGAAAGAGCTTAAGTTAAAGCATCAACTATTCGCAGCCTATTGCACACTTTATAACCTTCCTTGTTCGTTTTACTTGCTTATAAAATCGCTGTCGAGAGAAACTAACACATTCTTGATTTATTGGTTGTATAAGCCCAGATTTTAAGGGACAGGTGGAGTCTCCGATACGAACTGCATCCGGGGAAAAGTCGCCAACGACTAACAATCTTATTGTTCAAACACTTAGCCTTAGAACCATAAACATCGCTGATACCACCTGACCAATTTGCACAAACATAGTAGAATTCTAATTTTAGTTCACATACGAGCATTACGCTCAAGGAATATGTTCCATGTCGATCAACAAACGCTGGTCTATATGCACTTGGTGCGTCAGTTTCGAGCGTTCCATCAAGTACGCCACAAACCAAAGCAGTATCGACATGTTCAGCGAATGTCGCAAATACTTCATCAAAGTCAGCAGACCAACCCTGAAGAAGGGTATTATCTGCCGCAGCGACAACTCTGCAGACTGTCACTTTTGAAATATCATGCGTGTCAGAAACACGATGATACCGTGCACCACTTTAACCAGCAGAGTGCAATCTGAAGCTGCTGTTTTGAAGTTAATGCTTCGTTCCTTGCAGAGGGACATTCTAAGATATTACCAATCCTATCAAAAAATACAAAGTTCTATAACGTATCATTATATTCATACGTTTGTGACAAAGCAGTACGGGCTCTATTTGGAATGAAATTTATTGAACTCTAAATAACGCCACTGGCTCCTCATCAATATATGTATCAGAGTCGACCATTTCATTGGTCCTCATGATTGTATTCTAAAATATTAAAATACCACCAATAATATGGATTAGGAGCCAAAATACACTCATGGAAATAATACGAATAATATGCGTAACTTTTATTAGTCAAGTTGTCTGCGAATCAATCTATTTATCTATATAAATAAAATCGTAACGACCGTGTGTCCGCAGATTGAATATTTTGGCTAAATTTTCGTACAGTTATCCGTTTAACGTATAACAATAACCATCTGAATATTTGTTAGCTTTCGTAACTGTTTGTTGTTTTGTCGGTTTTATCGGTTTGTCTGTTTGTGTGAGTTCTTGTTACTTGAAAAGTACTGAATACATTTCTACCAAACTTCATATTTAGAATCTACTTGTGATTTGGTATGTTTTAAGGCCAATATTTTTTCGAAATACCTGAATAGCCTGCGTGTCTATAGGAAGGGCTAAGCAGTGAATTTACACTCTCACAAAATATACATGATCAACGTAAATGGAAATCAACCAGGCAGATTTACAGTCACATTCTTAATTAAACATATATTCCACTATTTTCTTCAAATCTAAATGAAACTCGGTTCACTCGTTTGAAATGACCTGGTTAGTTTCTGTGTATGTTTAAGGGACACTATGGTAATTTTACCTTAAATTATTGAAGTATTAATTTTTTTAATACGCCACTGTCCTTCGGTACACATTTCGAGTAAGTTATGGCACCAAATTTTAAATTTCAAGTATATTAATAATGTACATAAGTAGTGATATTTTAAGGTGAAGTAACTCTTTCCTGAATATTTTTGTTGATTTTTGTAATATTTTGCACTTGGTAATTTTTTTGTAATGTTTAGAAAAATATTTTAGTATATAAACTAATTCTTGTGCAACATATTAAAATTCTACTCCACTTCAAACTTTGTATGTATTAGGGTGACCTTGGCTATTGTAAGGAATCCAATGCTCAGTATACTTGTTGATTTTGTGATTTACTCACGCCAGTAGAATGTAAGCCTAAATCTTAATTGTGTAGAATTTTCCCCGTTACCTTCCTTTTGGGAATGAAGAATTACATAAGTTATATGCAATTAACCTAGCGCCTATTCTACTATTTCCTTGGATAGTTTTATTAAAACCAGTTGATTTTTTATTAATGTCTGTAATGAGTTAATAAGAAATTATCAACATAACATAAATTCTGACCGACTTTAGAAAACGTAATTTGTAATATCACAGATTTAAGCACCAGTGGTCAGTATTTTCGGAGATAGCGTAAAATTATCTTGGCTAACAAGCTGATTTACCTCCATAATAACCATGCATAATCACGAGCATTATAATCAGTCTTTAAGGCACTAACGAAAGGGAATAATTGAGGAAAGTGAAATACACATGCTGTGTTCATAAGTATCTAAAAAACTGCACCACATTGAGGAAAGTACGAACACGACTTTACTTTTACGTGATACGGAACGTTAAAAAAAGAAAATAAAGAAATATACCAATACCAGATAATTGATCCTACTCGTTTCCTCAAATTCCATCCAAATACACTTTATACACATCCCCGTCCATATTTTCATGTTCACACAGATATGAGCAGTGTGTTGTTTCCCTATATGTAGCTCAGCAAATCTATTCAGACAACTCGATGACCACGGCCACCTACTTAGGGTGCGGGATAATAATTGCGAAGTTCACACCTAATTTTGAAAGAGTAGTTACCAAGACGTTAGGTTTGAATCCATAAAGCAAATAGTTCGTTCGTTCTACTTTAATCTATATGTAACAAAAGCAACGTCTCATGAAAAACTAAGATCTGAATTTAGAAACAAACGTGAAATCCGTTCTCCTGTACGGCTGTTAATCGTGCAGGATCACTAAACAAATCACTCACCTACGCAAAGTGTCCTTAAATCACTATCAGTGGCATATAATCGGTATGTGAAGGAATGACGTGATCATAAACGAAAATCTGTGGAACGAAATCATCCAGAAACCCTTTGATATAGAAATATAGAAAATAATACAGGGATGGATATGACACACATGGAAACAGGACGAGCCATTTAAAAAGTCAGAATTAGAACAGAATCTAAGAGGAAAATGGAAGTGTGTAAGACATGGAAACACTTGTAGACGAACAATTGAACACTCCACTTCCAATACTGCCTACATCCTTAATAAACGGTTTTGTAAAAAATCACGGTAACTAATAACTTCTTTCTTTTTGGTGGCATTGGTCAATTTTTTCAGTTCTATAGCTGAATGGACAAACATTTGTTATTATTATAATTATGACAATCAAGGGTTGATATTTGTGAAGTTATTATTTTTCTTTATAAATATAGAAAGTTTAGGAGTTTTTTAATGACATAAGTGAGTATTGAAAATTCCTTTATAATTTGTATGAAAGTAATGTTATAATTATGTGCATCCCTGTAAGAATACATCATAAATCATAGAAATATAACTGTCTAGAGAAATTGGGAGATTGATCAGAAACCCGGTGAAGAAGCATATTTTTCTGACAGTCGAATTAATATAGAACTGTTTTTTCTTCAAGAAAAAATAAAACCCTTTATAAAATGTTTCTGCTGTTTACGTATGCACCCTAAACTTTGTCATAAACTCAATTTTTTCATGAGTCACTTGACATGCGACGATTAGGACTGATACACTCAGCGCACGCATAAGTAGCTGGATATTTGAAGCCAGTATTGAAGGATGTAACAAACATATTTCTAAAAAATTTCATATTTAACCGACAGAACCTTGCTTTTTCTACAATAAGTTCTACTGTTACTAGAAGATATTGCCCAGCAGACGTTTCTTTACCATAGTGCGAATGAACTAATTTTAGATCGGAAATGGAAGTAATTACTGACTCCTTATGCCTCTTCAAAACATTTCTTCGTTCTTCACCGCCTGTATTTTCTTTAGGGGTGATGCCCGTGTTTATGAATTTCCGACCCAGACTCTGTATTCTGAATCTTGAGATTTCATGTATATTCAGAAAGGCAGTACTTTTTACAAAATATAGTAACTGAATTTCCTGGCTGAATGCCTTCCTATAGGAATAATTTGAGATATGCTCTTCAATACGAATTTATCTTGGTCAATTTTTGAATAGATGGCCTGAAAGGATGCATGAAAATTTTGTATATCCTGCATTGTCAAAACACCACAACCATAAACAACCTGCCTTTAATTACATCCTGGAAGATTTGCGAGAAAAGCAGGTCTGTATCAGAAAATAAATAGCCGGGTTAAGTAACTCATACGGTTAAGCCACTGGCCTTCTGGACCTAACATGGCTGGTTCGATCCTTGTTCAGTGCGGTGGTGTTATTTGAAGGTGCTCAAATATATCAGCCTCTTGTCGGTAAATTTACTGGCATGTAAATGAACTCCTGCTGGACTAAATTCCGCCATCACAGGGTCACCGAAAACAGTAAACGTAGTTAGCGGGGCGTTAAGCCAATAATACTATTACAAATAAATACTGATATTATCTTGTTTTATTTATACCAACTATTCAATTACTCGAAATTATTTTAAAAATTAGGACTCGCACGCTCGGAATTAAATATTATAGGTACCTTTAACTCTTATATTTCTTTTCTTCCTCCATTTCACGGATCATTTTGATTATTTCGTCCTCTACCAGGAGGTGATAGCAATACAGCTCAAAATGTGTTAGTATTGGTGAAAACCTGAACTTAAATTGACATTGTAGGAAAAACTGAAGGAAGGATGGAGGGATTTCTGGAACCCAAACAACAAATAATAGTAATCTTGCTTATAAAATGAAGAAGTTCTGAAAATATTTAATGTAGGGAAAGAGATAGTTTTGGAGCAGTACACGTGGTGGAAGGAGAGAGTTTTGCAAAATTACATCAACACTAAAGCCAAGTTACACAGGGAAAGATGAAATAGGTAACAGATTTGTCAGAAGAGCTTGTTGAGAGATGCCTCACTTCTTTTAAAAAGTGGAAGGAAGCAGTTCTGGAAGTGGAGTCTTCAAATAAAAAGGAACTGTTTGGCATTGGAAACATGACCTGGCATGAAGATTTGGTACCGAATGAAGAAAGTTCCTGGATCCCCTTTCCGTCACTACGAGATATAGCAATATATTAGATGAGATTTCTTGCCAATGGAAGTGAACAGCTTTTGACTCAATGTACCTGCATTTTGCCAATTCTATGATTTAAATGGGGACGTAATACTAACAGATCAACCCATTAATTTAACTGTCAGCAATACCATTACTTCATGTTAAGATATATGTATCGTTTCTGTCCTTCGACTTCATAATATCATTCTAGAGAATATAGTGAAAAATGGAAGGGTATGTATAGGTATTTTAAGGCAGAAACACGTTCCAAGAAGGACATTCCAGGAATAATTAATGAACAAGGGGTGTGTGTATGTGAGGATCTTCAAAAGGCAGAAGTATTCAGTCAGCAGTATGTAAAGATTGTTGGTTACAAGGATAATGTCGAGATAGAGGAGGAGACTGAGGCCAAAGAAGTATTAAAATTTACATATGATAACAACGACTTTTACAATAATATACAAAAGTTGAAAACTAGAAATGCGGCTGGAATTGATCAGATTTCTGGGGATATACTAAAGACAATGGGTTGGGATATAGTACCATATCTGAAGTACTTATTTGATTATTGTTTGGCCGAAGGAGCTATACCAGATGAATGGAGAGTTGCTATAGTAGCCCCTGTGTATAAAGGAAAGGGTGATAGACATAAAGCTGAAAATTACAGGCCAGTAAGTTTGACATGCACTGTATGTAAGCTTTGGGAAGGCATTCTTTCTGATTATATTAGACATGTTTGTGAAATTAATAACTGGTTCGATAGAAGGCAAATCGGTTTTAGGAAAGGTTATTCCACTGAAGCTCAACTTGTAGGATTCCAGCAAGATATAGCAGATATCTTGGATTCTGGAGGTTAAATGGACTGTATCGCGATTGACCTGTCTAAAGCATTTGATAGGGTGGATCATGGGAGACTACTGGCAAAAATGAGTGCAATTGGACTAGACAAAATAGTGACTGAATGGGTTGCTATATTTCTAGAAAATAGATCTTAGAGAATTAGAGTAGGTGAAGCTTTATCTGACCCTGTAATAATTAAGCGGGGAATTCCTCAAGGCAGTATTATCGGACCTTTATGTTTTCTTATATATATAAATGATATGAGTAAAGGAGTGGTATCGGAGGTAAGGCATTTTGCGGATGATGTTATTCTGTATAGAGTGATAAATAAGTTACAAGATTGTGAGCGACTGCAACGTGACCTCGAAAATGTTGTGAGATGGACAGCAGGCAATGGTATGTTGATAAGGGGGGTTAAAAGTCAGTAAAAGTCCGTTGTGAGTTTCTCAAATAGGTAAAGTCCTCTCAGTTTTAATTACTGCGTTGATGGGGTGAAAGTTCCTTTTGGGGATCGTTGTAAGTATCTAGGTGTTAATATAAGGAAAGATCTTCATTGGGGTAATCACATAAGTGGGATTGTAAATAAAGGGTACAGATCTCTGCACATGGTTATGAGGGTGTTTAGGGGCTGTAGTAAGGATGTAAAGGAGAGTGCATATAAGTCTCTGGTAAGACCCCAACTAGAGTATGGTTCCAGTGTATGGGACCCTCACCAGGATTACCTGATTCAAGAACTGGAAAAAATCCAAAGAAAAGCAGCTCGATTTGTTCTGGGTAATTTCCGACAAAAGAGTAGCGTTACAAAAATGTTGCAAAGTTTGGGTTGGGAAGAATTGAGAGAAAGAAGAAGAGCTGCTCGACTAAGTGGTATGATCCGAGCTGTCAGTGGATAGATGGCGTGGAATGACATTAGTAGACGAATAAGTTTGAGTGGCGTTTATAAAAGTAGGAAATATCATAATATGAAGATAAAGTTGGAATTCAAGAGGACAAACTGGGGCAAATATTCATTTATAGGAAGGGGAGTTAGGGATTGGAATAACTTACCAAGGGAGATGTTCAATAAATTTCTAATTTCTTTGAAATCATTTAGGAAAAGGCTAGGAAAGCAACAGATAGGGAATCTGCCATGTGGGCGGCTGCCCTAAATGCAGATCAGGATTGATTGATTGATTGATTGATTGATTGATTGATTGGTTGATTGATTGATTGATTGATTGATTGATTGATTGATTGATTGATTGATTGATTGATTGATTGATTGATTGATTGATTGATTGATTGATTGATTGATTGATTGATTGATTGATTGATTGATTGATTGATTGATTGATTGATTGATTGATTGATTGATTGATTGATTGATTGATTGATTGATTGATTGATTGATTGATTGATTGATTGATTGATTGATTGATTGATTGATTGATTGATTGATTGATTGATTGATTGATTGATTGATTGATTGATTGATTGATTGATTGATTGATTGATTGATTGATTGATTGATTGATTGATTGATTGATTGATTGATTGATTGATTGATTGATTGATTGATTGATTGATTGATTGATTGATTGATTGATTGAAGTTACAATAAAAACTCTCTATGCCCCAGTCAACAGTTAACAGTGAAGATATTCTAAACCTGTGCTTTTATTTCAAAGTGTATTCCTAGCTAGTCAAGTTGTCTTTGTTCAGAACTGTGCTTCTAATATCACCTTCACATGATAGACTGTGACGTGAACTGTGATATTAAGTGCTATTTTATTGATTCACAATTAATAGAATCGTGCTAGTTCGACACTCACAATTTAAAATGTCAATTGAACTATCTCGTGTCAACACAATTTAATACATGACAAAAATCTTGACCGAGTGTTTCATCCTTATATCAACCTGAACGTGGTACATCGTGGGATATGGTACGTGGGCTGTGGTAGACACCACGAGATCGACGGAGTTCATCAATGCTGTTCGCTGAACTAAATTTCACCAGTTCCAGCTTGAAAATAATTCAGGTGATATGAGTTCCCTTAAATTCAAACTTTTGAACTGCAAAGACAGTGATTACTTTCAGCAAACTTTTGAAGTCATTTCAAGGTGTTAAATATCACTATCCAGTTACAAAGTCATAATAGACTTCACGAAATAATAACATTTTTAACTTTTTATTTTATTCAAGTGCCAATTCAAATAACGTTACAAAATTTTAAGTGATTATTCTATAAAATATTGCAGAAATTCCAAATATTAATACAAAAAAGATAATATTAGAATGACTTTAGATTTCAAGTGCTAATTATAAAAATGTTAGGTTCCAAGTGGTACTTCTAGAAAGACTTTACGTTTCATGTGATATTAAGTTTCAAAGGAATATCTGTAGAAAACTCTAGAAAATTTTGAAGCAACATTTATTTAATGAAGAAGAATGTTTCAGTTTTGAATTTCGTTTGCCACAAGCATTTGTTAGGATTCTTAACACTGCGTACAACATGCAATAATCACACAAAAGGGAATTACAATTGATTTGGTTTCACATGCGGAATAATAAGACGTATTTTATGCATCATATCAGTTGAAAAATTTTAATCTTAGAAAAATAACATTTATTATTTCGCACTGCGAACTCCTTTCTCTGTACTGGCTCCTAAGAACCGAACTCTCCCTAAGACTATTGTCGTGCTCCTTTTCCGGTGACTTTCCCTGGTACAATATATATACTGATCTCCGTTTCCGTATCAAAAAGCGGGAGTAGCTGGTAGACAAATCAAATGCTACTTTAGATAATTGAAATATATTAAATACTACAGTGCGATAGGTGTAACTTTCAGATTTCCTGCTACTTTCAATTTGACAGATCATGTACAAGGCAAGAACAAGTTCCTTAAAATGTCAGATAAAGTAAATTACATATCTGTTTGACTATCTACCTATAAATATATATTAATTATGATTTACACCTGAAAATTCATCATATGTGCCTATTTCCTCCCCCTGACTGATATTATGTGCTAAAAAATAACTGAAATTTGAAGAAAAAACCATTCTTGTCCTTGCGTTATGGCTGAAGCAATGTTGTGCATTTAGTAGCCAGACACAATAAACTGGAGTAGGATAATAAAATATGTCAGTGTAACTCCAAACATAGTAAGCAAAAGAGAACGATCGATCAAAAAGTATCCACTCGCACTGAGTTCGAACTTCACATTCGATAGATGAAGAGCGAACTCTTTCAGTCTTTCATCTCGAGGATGATGAAGTAACATTTGATGAGCCAGAACACCGGTATCTGAAGCTTCATTTAGTGCTCCTTGCGAATTCTCTACTAGTAGAACCAGCTGGATTATTGCAGGAACGATTCTCAGAAATAAATTAAATACTCTAATTAAGTCCATCTTGAAGTAGTTACCTGCAAATAACTCGGACAAATAGAACAAGTCACGTATTATTGAACTTAATAACACCATCACCACTAACAATACAATCATACCAAAGGCGCTATTCAAAACTCGTCCAACTCTACAGAGATCCAAATAAACAGTACTTAAGTACTCTAAAACATTAAACGCTTCTTGTTTGGTAGAAAATTTGGTAAAAGACTCATTCTTTCTAATGGTGTTCATCGCACTTCCCTGGACGGTAAAAAACAGGCGGTTTTCTTTTGGTTTCTCTACCAGTATCTGACATCTATGAACGTTTTTCAACATCTCTTGATTTAATACACTAAATCCGTGCTTAATTTTGACAACACAAATAGAGTACTGTAACAACACAACGGAAGAGAAACACACTTGTACAAACGTACTTAATACCCTTATATTTTCAAACACCAGAATGCAAATACTATATGATACTGTATGGACCAAGAATATGAATACGAAGGCAAGTATTGTAAACCGGTAGATATAATTGTGAAAACGGTCGTTTTTAAACTTAATGATATGATCTATATTTTCAATCAAAATCAAAATTTCTTCAATTTTCTTGCCAATCTTTGTTATGTGAAGTACTATGGTCACCACCACTGTTGCATGTAAACACGAGATTGTGACAAGGTGAGAAATTTGCATGGATAAAGGATATCTGCCAAAATTATGAAATGTTTTCCTTACTTCATATGTTAGTGCTATTAAATTGAAAATCAGTATTATAACGGAGTGAATATGAGCACCAGTGGAACGACGTAGCCTTCCACAGTCCCTGTTAATATAACTGAAGGGAACCATTCCAAACACTCTTGAGATAATAAAGAGAGGCTTGAGAGATGACTTTATATCCATAGCTACGGGAACGTTTTCCAGAATCATTATGTCACTTACGTTGCATTCCAGGAATGCCAACCGAATAACCAAAAAGCAGATATTTAGGAGGAATTTGTGTTCACATCTCTCCCGTTAATGTGCGACCTCCATTACGACTTAAGTGGAAGGAATGTTATGTCAGCCGTATCCTTAGTAACAATATGACAAATGTGACATATTGCGTTTGACACTTCCGCAAGAGACCAATTACGTTTATTTGACTTTGACTAAAATGATTTCATACATTAATTCGAATGTTCCCCTTTCAAGTAATACATGTCATTCTTGCAGTTAGTTGGAAATAACATGTTTCCCTCCATTTGTGAAAGAAAGAGCTAAAAACTATTATTAACAAAATTAAGGACGTGTCAGAGGAAATTAAGATGAATTGAAATGCATAATTATTGTTACTTCGTAAGTCATTTTCACGGATAATTTGTCAATCTGTCTCATTGTATCTAAATGATCTAATGATAACATGGCTCGTCTCCGACGTTTTACTAATTGATCGAATAAGTAATGAAGGCATTGTTTTCTTATAAGATGTGTTGCTTGCAGCATGGAATATACAACATTACTTCTCAATTAATTAGCTACAGGCACCTTTCATTCCATATTGTCTAAATTCGAGTCTACGACTTTTGCTCTTTCGCGATGAAAGACCCTGCAGCGGAATCACTCAGCTGGTTTTCTTGTTAGCCACGTCAACACCACACCTATGACCATACTGATGTATTGTATCCCACGTTTAAGGGGACCAAAGAAATCAATGTAAAATTTCGCCAGATCCGGGATGTGGGGTGGATGATGAAGAACAGTGTACCCAAGTTTGTTGATTGCTTCATAGGTGTGTAGGGTTATGTATAGTCTTGCGTTGTCATATTTAAAGAGGATGTTTTTTCATCCTTGTGGTGAAGAGTTTGGTTTTACTTACGAAATGATGTATTTCGAAACACATAGGAAAAATATTTTCATTTCAGGAACATATAATATTGAATACATAAAAAATACCAATGCGCAACAGCCTCCAAAGTGTTTGGCCTCCCAAGTGACTGCTGCGCGGCCTGAAGTTCTGAAAATTGGGACGCGTCGCGTGATTGGCTCGACGAATACTTTCGGACGTTATTCTTTGCGGGCTACAGTTGGTCCACTAACTCACCGTCAACCTCCTGGTAAGAGTCTGGCATGCTTTCCCTACTCCCTGTTCCTCAGATACCTCATACTGTGTAGAATTTTATGATTTTGATTAAAGGAATATCAAAATGAATGCATTCTTGCTTAGTTAAAGTATCGATTTTCAACAAAAATGTAATTTCAGATGCAGAAAACTCTCTCAGACAAATCGAGAGGAAATCGATCATTCCAATTCAGAATTATTCATTTTCTGCTTCTAGTTGATTTGTAGCAATGTTTTACAGATTTACAGATTTCTAGTTGTTTTTGAGTAGCAATTGGTTCGTTTAAATCTCCCTGCATACGTCTTGCTTTCTGTGTAGTCCAGTGGACTTTGCCTTGCAACAAAACGACGGATAGCATTCTCCATTCATTTTTTATGAGCTCGCATCTCGCTAGTCTCTGCATTGCTGGTAGTCCAGAGAAAATGGTTCGCAGTTGACGCGCAATCCTTGGTTCCGTACTATATTGGAACGCCCGCACTTTAGCGTTATCGGAGAGCATGGGTTGACGCCAGGGCGTGTACGGTCCATGCTAGGAACCACATAGAGAAGTGTATTTGAATAAGTTTTTTTAAATTTAAGTCTTTGTTTATTCAAGTTAGAAAAGAAGTGAAGGATGGGGTTGGAAAAGTCAAAACAGTGGTTGGAAGTGACGCCGTTTCTCGGCATCGGCGTTGGTGATAACTACCTCACCATGGATCTCTTCTCAGCACCAAGGAACCACGTTATCCCACGGCGGTAGACAGGTCTTAAAGGTCCGATTTGGATCGATATCGAATCCGAGAGTCTGACGCCTGATGATCGATTACGTGCAACGTGGAATTTTTGATTTAGCATTTAATTCCACTTCGGTCCGGTAAATGGAGTAAAGAAGTGTATAGGCGTCGCACAGAATGTCAATGAGATCTGGTACGGCACTTCTCTGCTGCGCTACACATTTTGCGAATTACTACCTTCACTGAATATTACCACTCAGCACAGTTCGTAGAATTTACAAGTTCCACAGTTCATAACAAAAGAAGATAGACACAGTTCAAAATAAATTGAACGAGTTTCGTTCGATTCACTTGTCGACATATCTGAAGTTAGTAGAATATCACCGTTTATAATGAAAAAAGTAGATTAACACAGTTCAAGATAAATGAAATGATTGTCGTTCGATACACTTTTCTAGTGCACCAAGCCTGTTTAGCGAACACAGTTCAAAATCCTCGAATCTATTCTGTCACTAAGGCACAGTCTCACGAAAATAAATTCTGTTGTTAAAGCACAGTTTTTACGAAATAAATTCTGTCACTAAAGTACAGACTAGAAAATCTAATTTCTGGTATTAATGCACAGTTTTTACGAAATAAATTCTGGCACTAAGGCACAGTCTCATGAAAAATTCTGTTATTAAAGCACAGTTCCTACGATATAAATTCTGTCACTAAGGCGCAGACTAGTAAGTCTAAATTCTGTTATTAATGCACAGTTTTAACGAAATAAATTATGTCACTAAGGCACAGTCTCGTGAAAATAAATTTTCTTATTACAGCATATCATGAAATTAATTAAGTCATTATGACACAGGCTTATAAACCTAAATTCTGTTATTGAGGCACGGTTTTCACGAAATAAATTAAGGCACAGTCTTATGAACATAAAAGGCATGATTATAACGTGATCAGCATACTTCAAAGAAAAGAAATTAAAACCTTCCAACAAATAAACTTATAATGATACAGTTCGTTGCGAAAGATTGACTTGAGTCGAATGGTCTCGTTTGTAACTGAACTATCACTTCCCTGAATATGTATAATAACACGACGATAAACTATTATGTGGTCCGCACAGTTATGCAAGTTGATAATATTTTTTTATTATTCGCTCGGTGAATTTGTCCCGTTCTCAAAAGTGTTGATTACTCGAACTGTTTAAATTTTAATACCCAAATCCATCAGCGGTTGGCGACTCAAAATATTATATCACTTCCTACCTCGCCCAAAAATAGAGTTCAAAGTTTCCACCTGTGACAATTAGAATTCTGTACGTCCACAGACGCGAACACTTGTACTTTCCGTAATCACAACCACCGTTGGCAGTCTGCCGAACAGAGTAACGATCTCTGACCGATATCTTCCACAGCTGGCCCGCACACCGTGTCAGATGGGAATACACACAGATACTGATTTAAGCTAACTCAACCAGGTCCTTTTATACCCGTAGTCCGGGCATCGTGGCTTCTGATTCGCCAATCTTCTATCTTCAATTTCTCGGTTATCCCACCGCCGATTTTAATGAAGTTTGGTATTCTACCCTCTGTTCTTATGGGCTATATGATGATGTAATTGAAATTTTTGTATCGCATTCGATTCGGGATATCATGAGATGGAAGGAATCGAATGTTCGATGGCTACGTGCTATGTCCTTGGCTGGCTTTCCATCAGCGAGTAGGTTGCGTGCATAGCTGTTACATACGTCATCTGCGCGCACATCGGTCTTTTCAAACCTCTCGTACAGCTGTTGTTACGAATTATGCTCGTATGCACCACAAAATTATACTTTCATAAAGAATGTCGCTGTAACATTCCCGTTTCAGTACTCACTACTCTGAAAGTGTGGTCTCTGCATTCACAGCTCAAGTAATCTGCCACCATGACCATTCTGAGTATTGCGTTCATTAATCTCCTTCCGACAGATAAATATCCCATCTATCATTAAGTTCGTATTGCCTTTAGTCATCCAGAATGGAGGACCATGTTTACTCTGGTAGCTTAGTAGACTGTTCACTGCTTCAGATGAGCATTAATTTTAATGTGCTATTACCACGTAACTCCATGTAGGCACCTCACAAACATTTCATAGTAATCCGTACAAAACAAGTCTACTGCGTGAGACAAGTTTGTATGATTTGATTTGGACGTGTCTGTATTAAGTATAATAAAATATTTAATTTAAAGTAAGTAAATTATCCAAATTTTGGAATAAAATATAATATGCATCATCCACTAAAGTGATAGATTAAAATTTTCCAAAAAAAAAATTATTTGCCTTTTGAGATACCGTAACACAAATGATCCTTCAGGAATTTATGCTTTTACTTATTAAAACAGGCGTTCCAGAGAACCCGATGCCCAAATGCCGTTCGGTTCAGTATTTGGCCTGTTTTTCTGGTCCTAGTGAATCACAGTCTGGACACCAGGGTGTGCGGAGGTTGCTGCCCCTACAAACTAAAAGTCTTTGGAATGCAATTAAGAGAAATGTTAGCTAACCTTATTTCGTTATGACTGTTTCAAAATGACAGCCTATACATCAGCAAAATCAGGGAGGTGATTATGAAGAATGTGATCTGCTAGTAAATAAATAAATAAGGAAATGAAAATGATGGAGGGAATTAGTTATAAAGTGAGGTATAATTAGGTATCCACACCCCGTACGGAATCGATCAATGAAACAAACACATTTGCAAAGGCGTACATGAATATTCATTCACTCCTTCATTGATCTTCATTATAGTCTCATGTTACTTTCAGCGTGCAGTCTGCAAGCTTCTGTGAATTTACTAAAATTCTCCACAGTCCTCAATTTGTATCTAGCTTTGTGACACCGCTTAGTTCCATAACTCTTACCTTTAAATCATTAGGAAGTTGATCAAACCATTGTCCTGTTGTTCTCCCTGTACATTCCTTACACTCCATGTACGTGTAAAGAACATTCGAACAAATTCAAATCAATCAAATAAGTTTAACACTCATATAAAAACGTATAATAAGTAAATAAACGGAAAATCATGTAAAGTAATACTTCAAGAGCCAAAGATACAATTGATATAATTGATTTTATTTCCCTTAAACAATGACACAGGAGAAATATGAGAAAATCTGGCACAATATACAGATAAAAAAACAATTTCTGTAAGATTTTTTAACGAAGCTTCGTATATTATTGTTGAGAATAGAAGCTACTCGTGCCAAAATTTTGTGATGAAAAGTGATTTTTTCACGAGAAAGCAACTCTAGAGATATTGATGTCCATGGTGAAGAATGATTAATTAGCAGGCGATCTGCTACGTTGAGGACGACTAAGTTATTCATCGCGTAAAAAAAGGAATGAATGAATTATGGTGCACTGGGCTGTAACATGGTTAAATGGCTAAAAACCTCATGATCATCAATAAAGATAATAAAGAGAATATTCTGCGCATGTCGAATGATTCTCTCTAACTGATATAATTTTTTAAGTAACGACTTAAATTGGAATAAGGAGAATTTATTTTCCTTGGATTGTGCACTGATGTGAATTTAGTTGCCAGACACAATAAATTACAGTAGGATAATCAAATACGTCAATGTCACTCCAAATATTGTTACCAAACGAGGACGATCGATTAAGAAGTAGACACTAACACTGAGTTCGAATTTAACAATCGTTAGATGAAGAGCGAATTCTTTCGGGCTTTCATCTCGATGCTGATGTGATAACAGTTGATGAGCCAGGACTTCGGTCTCTGAAGCTTCATTAGTGCTCCTTGAGAACTCTCTACCAGTAAAACGTGCTGAATTATCGCAGAAATAATTTCAATAAACAATCCCGATACTTCAGTCTAGTTCATGTCCGAGTAGTTAGGAAATAATATGGTGGATAGAACAAAAAGATTTCACAAATTATGAGAGTTGATAACTGTACACTGCGAATAGTAAATGCATAAAAAAGGCACTATTTACAAGTCATCCACTTCTACAAACATCCAAATGCACAGTATTTACGCTACCCAGCACATGAAGGGCGTTTTGTTTGGTAGCAAAATTCGTGAAGCAAACGTCCTTCTTATCAGCAACAATTTCAGTTCTCTTAACAATAACCTCCTCAGTCCCTGTGTAGCATATATGCTACATGAGTTCTTTATTTTTTTTCCCGGTCGGGCAATGGCTCTATCGCGCGGTTGCCGGGTGTAGCGTATAGTCTACTGCGTGTGCTTCGCGCTCATCACTTGTTTTTGTATATCGCACAAGTGTGTAGGTGGCAGTACTAGTGAGAATATACAAGTTTGTTGACATCAAGACATGGGGACGAGACGTGCAGGTATTTGTTATGTATTTGTATATTTAATTAATGTGAATGTTTTTAAGATAGCTTATAATAGGTCAATAAGTATTATGCTAGTGATCAGAACTCATTTGATATTGTATACTGCCGACAGCATGACGCTTTTGATGATGTAGCGTATACTCTACATCAGGCAATAACCTAGAAAATTTGTGCATACAGCAGAAAATTACTGTTCTTTTTTTAACTCGTTTTCTCGCTGCAGTTGTTAATATTAAACCATAGTTGCCTTCAATATTAAGTACGTACTTGAATATCATTATATACTACAGTATTTAAATGAATACTTGGTACGAAGAATGCGACAATTCATATTTTACCTTTCATTATTTTAGCCTTGAAGGAAACAGATATTGCGGATCTTATTGACACTATCAACCTTGATGTGTCAGATATTGAACTCGATGGAGATGATGATGATGATGATGATGATGATGATATTGATGAAGATGACTTGAGAATAAACGCTGCAACTCCACCTATCGATGAAAGCAGTTCTGAATCGGAAGAAGATGCATTGCTGAAACGCCGCAGGGTTCCCACAGCTATGCCACCACTTCAGTCCAGGAATTACCATGCTTTGCACCTACCAGAAATGATGAACACAACACAGAAATGTAGGTCAAGATGCAGGCTACCAGGTTGTAAGGGTTTCACTTTTGTACAGTGCACTCAGTGCAAAATAAATCTGTGTTTTGCAGAAAAAAAAGAAACTGTTTCTTGGCATTTCATAGAAAATAATACGAATATTATTGCACCATGTTTTTGTGTTTGTTTACAAAAAAAAGGGCAATACTTACATTTAATTTGTTGTAAATATGCTTTATAATTTGTGTCACAATTTGTATTGAACATGGTGAGAGAGAATAAAAGTGTGTGATGTTGTTATTTATTAATGTATTTTAAGTGTTTAGTGCACTTACAATCATAAAATACAATAAAAGAAAAAAATATGAATTGTAGGAAAGTCACTTCTCAGTCCCGATGTAGCATACACGCTACATGCCATAATGGCTTAACGAAACATACAAATTTTTTTGGTTAGCATTTTCAAGTTATTTTAGCCTCTTATAACACACTGAATGCAAAAACAGAAATTTCCATGACTAAAACTTGCTCGGGGACTGAGGAGGTTAAGAAACTTTTTGATTTTTTTAGTTTTACACCCCAATGTCTTACATCTTCGAAGGATTCTCAAAAGTTCAAGATTAAGTTTGCAAAATCTGTGCTTAATCACGTAAACACTTTTAATACACTGTAATATTGTAATAGACGAAACACATGAACATACAACTGAACTTAACGTATATATTATTCGAGATGCTGCAACATAAACACAAAATACTGCGGTGGGCGTCGAAAACATGAAAACAGAACCGAATTTTATGAAATTGTAGATTTTCTTGTGTTGAGGGTCGTTGTGACAGTACTTGAGATTATCTACATTATCAGTCTATCTGGCACACTACCAAACTCAACAGTAATTTAGAAGACAAAATACTGTGTGGTCGACATACTTTGTCCTTGTGGCATCCTCCGCATGGGGGAAGTTGTATTAATAAAAAATCAATATTTTTAAAATATTCTTGCCAGTGTGAAGAAGAATTGTGGCAATCACTCCTAGGCGTGTAAACAATATGATGGCAAAGTAAAAAAGTCTATAAATGTTGGCAATGAATTTAAGTTATGAAGTAGTACGCTACAGATAAACGTTATTAAACTAAGAACTAAGAAGAGATGACTGCAGATCCGTAGTCACTGGAAAATTATCCATGATTATTATTGTAATAACTGTATGTCTCATCTGGACAACATCCTTGAATGAAGAAAGCCTCCGTTTAATTTGTCTACATAGGGACAGCTCTAATTCCATTACAAGATTGTTAGTAAATTAATGAAATTATATTTCGTCTGTGTCCGTAGCAACATCACGTCCAGACTGACACTTTGACTTCTTAAATGTTTGTCAGTTCTCGTTTACTAGTCGATCAATTTATTCAATGTAATGACCATACATACTAGTTTTGTCATAATTATCCCCTAATCTACTCGTACACAACGTCAGTACAAGTCAGCTGAAAATTGAAAGATCTTTCTGTTTGGATTGACGAATGTAGGTATTGATGTGTTTAAATACGTACTTTGGCTAAAAATGAAAGAAAAAATATTATTTCGGAAATATAATCGTTTTCGACCGCATAGTTCTAGGTAGACTGGTGTATGGTACAGCCGCACTATATTTGCTGTCTACATTTAGCAATGGCTAGTGTGATCAGCAGCGACGAATACACAGGCATTGTTTTAATCTGGACAATCTGGTCGGAATGCTAGAAAAGCTCTAAACAGATGTATGCCTTCTACACACGTACTTCACTAAACAGTATTAGTTTTTGTTTCGTACAAGCAGCTCTTCCATCGAGTTGAATGCCAACACGGGTATAAATTAATAAGTTATCAGATTTCCTTTTCTGCATCTTTGGCGTGTCTACAAATAGTAGCGGCGATTAGTAGGTGGGGCGAGGCGGGGCCATCAGCCTCCCCCCAACTTTGTGGAGTAAACATTACATTTTAATTCCACTTTAGCCAGTTGGAACTAGGAACTATTTTTTAAAAAGCTGTTTGTACAAAACTTGTTATCTTATCTGCCAATTCCTTCGTTTATTTTCTTTAATTATTAACATAATTATTGGCGGAAATACGCACAAAATGCTGTTCGTCGCTGCTAACCAATTCGCACAGCACTAGGGCAAGCAGTGGAGACTTTGCAGGTGCTGTGAGGAAGAGTAGTAGAGGTACATATTTTTTTTTACCGAGGTCGTGGCCACTGAGTTATAATTCACCCACTTGCCACGCGCATTCATCAGTCTGGCAGTCTCTTTAGTGTATTCAAATACTAAATGATTTTTAATTGCATAATCATGCCGTACTTCTGTTTAATTATACCAGGCGAGGTGGTCGTGGGGTTACGGGCGCGCAGCTGTGAGCTTGCACTCGGGAGATAGTGGTTTCGAATCGCACTGTCGACAGCCCTGAAGATAGTTTTCCGTGGTTTCCTATTTTCATACCAGGCAAATGCTGAGGATGTACCTTAATTAAGGTAGCCCAAAACCTCATAGCACTACAGCCCTTGAAGGGCCTTGGCCTACCAAGCGACCGCCGCTCAACCTGAAGGCCTGCAGATTACGAGGTGTCATGTGGTCAGCACGACGAATCCTCTCGGCTGTTATTCTCGGTTTTCAAGACCGGGGCCGCTATCTCACCGTCAGATAGCTCTTCAATTCTAATCACGTAGGCTGAGTGGATCTCGAACCAGCCATCAGGTCCAGGTAAAAATACCTGACCTGGCCGGCAATCGAACCCTGGGCCTCAGGGTAAGACACACGCATAATACTCCTACACCACGGGGTTATTTGCCGTAGCGCTATACAATAAATGAATGATTTAGCATATAAGACAACAAGGCTTGTAAAATAGCTTTTTTAAATAATTCCTAGTTCCAGCTGGCTAAAGTGGAATAAAATGTAATATTTACTCCACAAAGTGGGGATGGGAGCTACTGTCCCTCCTTAATCCACTCCCTAACTGCCGCTATTGTTTGTAGACACGCCAAAGATGCAGTAAATGAAGTCTAATAACTTATTAATTTATATACGTGTAGACATTCAACTCGATAAAAGAGTTGATTGTATGGAACAAAAACAAATACTGTTCGGCGAAATATGTGTGTAGAAGGCGTACATCTGGTTGGAGTTTCTGTTGCACTCCGACCAGGTTGTCCAGCTTAAAATAATGTCCGTGTATTCACTGCTGTTGCTCACACTAGCCATTGCCGATATGCAGACAGCAAATATAGTGCGGCTGAAGCATACATCCCGCCTAGAAGTATGCGGTCGAAAACGATGTTTACTAATTCGAGGGGTGCATTAGACCGGGAGCGTTGAGTAACATGCTGCGAGCGACACTCCGTTTCTTATCTCTTCATATTCTGACGTAACCTGCCCGCTGGCAGTAGTTCCCCTGTGAAAATCAATTGGTAGGTATCCTATTCATCATATTTGCATGCGGGGCATTTATGAGTAGAAAGTACGGCGTTCGAAAGCCACCTGGTGTATATATAAGACTCTGACGGAAGGTGAGCCGTTGAGGTAGCACAACAAGCCTGCGCTGTAGCACAATCCAGTGACGGTGCACTAGTGGAAGTATGCACCTCCACTTGTGTAAATATCTGACTTAAGAGTTGATATTAAAAATCTAGTTCCCATAAGCTAAACAGGATTCCATTCAATCGTTTCAAAATGATCATTATTTAATGTTTGACAATTCAAAAATCCTGAAGGATATGTCCATACATTTTGGGGTGAGCATAACTTTTGATATTATTATTATTATTATTATTATTATTATTATTATTATTATTTCCATTAATAAACAACAGTCATCTTGCTTATGGACTTAAGAAGGGCTGAAAATATTTCACATATAGAAAGAGATAGCTTTAGAGCAGTACAAGGGGTGGAAGGAGAGAGTTTTGAAAAATAGCATCAACTTTGAAGCTAAGTTGTTCAGGGAATGATCAAGATTAGCCATGAAATGAGTAACTGATTTGTTAGAAGTGTTTCTTGAGAGATACCTCATGTTTTGTAAAACTTGGAAGGAAGCATTTTTGGAAGTGGAGTCTTCAAATATAAAGGAAGTGATTCGCATTGGAAAACATGGCATGAAGTAAAAGATTTGGTGCCGAATGGAGAACGTTTCTGGGTCCTCTTTCCTTCTCAACGAGAAATATCAATATATTAGACGAGATTACTTGGCAAGGGAAGTCAACAACTCTTGACTCACTGTACCTGCAGTTTCGCAATTCAGTGATTTATACGGGGACACAATATTCATAGATCCACCCGTAAATTTAACTGTCAGCAATACCATTACTTCATGTTAAGGTATATGCCTATATATATATATACATATATATACCAGGTGGCTCCCGGACGCCGTACTTTCTACTTATAAATGTCCCGCATGCATAAGTGATGTGTGGGGTGTCTACCACCTACTTTTAACAGGGGAACGACTGCCAGCGGGCAGGTTACGTCAGAATATGAAGAGATATGAAACAGAGTCACACTCGCAGCATGGTACTCAGCGTTCCCGGTCGAATGCACCCCTTGCATTAGTAAACATCGTTTTCGACCGCATACTTCTAGGCTGGTGTATGGTACAGCCGCACTATATTTACTGTCTGCTTATCGAAAATGGCTAGTGTGTTCAGCAGCGATGAATACACATACATTACTTTTAACTGGACTGCCAGGTCGGAATGCAACCGAAGCTCCAAACAGACATATGCCGTCTACACAAGTATTTCACCGAACAGTACCGTGTTTGTTTCATACAAGCAACTCTTTTATCGCGTGGAATGTCTATACGTGTATAAATTAACACGTTATTAAATATCCTTTTCTGCATCTTTGGCGTGTTACCAAACAGTTGCAGTGATTAGGGGGTGGGGCGAGAAGGGAACGTCGCCCCCGCCCCTCGCCACTTTGTGGAGTAAATATTACATATTCACTTTAGCCACCTGGAACTAGGATTTTTTTTTTTTTTTGCTAATTGCTATACGTCGCACCGGCACAGATATGACTTATGGCGACGATGGGATAGGAAAGGTCTAGGAGTTGGAAGGAAGCGGCCGTGGCCTTAATTAAGGTACAGCACCAGCATTTGCCTGGTGTGAAAATGGGAAACCACGGAAAACCGTCTTCAGGGCTGCCGGCAGTGGGATTCGAAACCACTATCACTCGGGTGCGAGCTCGCAGCTGCGCGGCCCTAACTCCACGGCTAGCTCAGCCGGTACAATTAAATAGAAGTATGGCATGATCATGCAATTAAAAGTTATTTAGTATTTTAATACACACTAAGGAACTAACAGACACTGAAGAGGCTGCCAGACTGACGAATGCGTGCGTCATACGGGAGAATTATAACTCAGTGTCCACGACCTTGGCAAAAACATTATACCCCTACTACCCTTCCCCACAGCACATGCAAAGTCTCCACTACTTGCCGTAGCGCTATACAAATCGGTTAGCCGCGACGAACGGCATTTGGTGCTTATTTCCGCCAAACATTATGTTAATAAAATTAAAGAAAAGAAAGGAAAGAATTAGCAGATAAGACACAAAGGCTTGTACAGATAACGTTTCTTTTAAAACTAATTGGCTGTGAGCTTTCATCCGGGAGATCGTGGGTTCGAAACCCACTGTGGGCAGCCCTGGTTTTCCGTGGTTTCCCATTGTCACACCACGCAAATGCTGGTGCTGTACCTTAATTAAGGCCACGACCGCTTCCTTCCAACTCCTAGACCTTTCCTATCCCATCGTCGCCATAAGTCATATCTGTGTCGGTGCGACGTAAAGCAATTAGCAAAAAAAAAAAATTCCTAGTTCCAGGTGGCTAAAGTGAAAATGTAATGTTTACTCCACAAAGTGGCGAGGGGCGGGGGCGACGTTCCCTTCTCGCCCCACCCCCTAATCGCCGCAACTGTTTGGTAACACGCCAAAGATGCAGAAAAGGAAATTTAATAACGTGTTAATTTATACACGTGTAGACATTCCACGGGATAAAAGAGTTGCTTGTATGAAACAAACACGGTACTGTTCGGTGAAATACTTGTGTAGACGGCATATGTCTATTTGGAGCTTCGGTTGCATTCCGACCTGGCAGTCCAGTTAAAAGTAATGTATGTGTATTCATTGCTGCTGAACACACTAACCATTTTCGATAAGCAGACAGTAAATATAGTGCGGCTGTACCATACACCAGCCTAGAAGTATGCGGTCGAAAAAGATGTTTACTAATGCAAGGGGTGCATTCGACCGGGAACGCTGAGTACCATGCTGCGAGTGTGACTCTGTTTCTTATCTCTTCATATTCTGACGTAACCTGCCCACTGGCAGTCGTTCCCCTATTAAAAGTAGGTGGTAGACACCCCACACATCACTTATGCATGCGGGACATTTATAAGTAGAAATGTACGGCGTCCGGGAGCCACCTGGTATATATATCGTTTCTGTTCTTTGACTTCATAATATCTTTCTAGAGAGTATAAGTTAAAATAAGAACTCTCTACGCTCCAGTCAACAGTTAAGGTATTCTACACCTCAATTATGTTTCCTGATACGGGATCAGAAATGGTGAGATGAAGCTAAATGACACAGTTTTAAAGCCGGATGCCCTTCGGCTTACCAACCTCAGTTTAAGGAGATAATGAAGGTGAAACGAATGATGATGAATGATACAGGATAAGGATATGGAGGAAATCGACTTTGTCCTATGAATACGAACTGTCCCGGTATTTGCCTGGAATTGAAAATGAGAAACAATGGAACTCTACACTCAACCAGGCCGAAGGGTGGGTTCGAACCCACGAGTCTACCGAATTCAGAGCTTCGCTCTATGAATGTAGGGCGTTAATTAATAAGTGCTCCCAGCCGCTCGATATTATTATTTATTTAATCAACTTGCACACTTTCGAGGTATTGATATTCAAGGAATTCTACAGATTTTAGAGAATCGAAACATAACAATCCTTAATTTACATTAGATTATTACGCAAAGTTTGAACCCATAAATTCCTAAACAATTCCAGTAGATGCCTTCTGCATGGTCTTGTAGATGCTGATGTTGTCATCCATAGTCCATGTTGCCATAGTCTTTGAATATTTTTCACCAGAGGTGTGTACTTGTTGATTTTCACAGTATATTTCCATGAAGTTTCCCGATGTTCGGGACAGCTATGCCAATCAGAGGAAATGTTTTTTTCTTTTCAACAACACTCTATCCGTTCTCTTGTGGGTAGTCCTCTTATCTGCGACAACTGTTCGGTCCCTGTAGATTTTGGTCACGTCCATTTGGAGTACCCTTTGAGGGCTGTACTTACAAAAGGGCAAGTTGTTGGTGCATAATCTTGACAACCGAGTCGTCGCATTCCTTATACCCCCATCCATAAAACTTGTGAGCATGATGGATAGTTCCTTGCGTTTGGCAGTTATATCGGCACGAGTCCCTCATGATGGTTCATCTTTCACCACGTTTTGAGGTATTTTCTGGTTGGAATGACTTGGTACTGTAAAGCCAACATCAAATCTTCTTTTTCGTGGAACATTTACTCTGCAATCAGCCAAAAGATCGATGCTTCCGAATCGACATTTTCTTGCCTAACTAAGTAGGGATCCTTCCCATGTTGTGGTTTTACTAGCCATGCGCCCAACGTTTGCAAATCAGTTCTTACTTTACGCTGTATGTCTTGATAGTTAAGAAGTAAAGGATAGTAGTATAATTGGATGGTTCGGCGGCCACCACCCCCACCGGCTCCCAGAGGCCTCCTCCACCACCACAGCCAGAGGCCTCCCAGAGGCCTCCTCCACCACCACCACAGCCAGAGGCCTCCCAGAGGTCTCCACCACCATCCGCGGGAAATTTGAATTTGTAAACAAAGCCACGTGCTTTTTGACAGCTATCATCGACAACAACGCATCGCTAACCTCAGTACTGCCATCTTGACGGGCCTAAAACTCAGTTGTACCAACTTAACCTAACTAGCGCGAGGTAAACAAAGCCACGTGTTTTTTGACAGCCACGTGCTTTTTCACAGACAACAACGCATCGCTAACCTCAGTACTGCCATCTTGACAGGCCTAAACCTCAGTAGTACCAACTTAAACTAACTAGCGTGAGATAAACAAATCCACGTGCTTTTTGACAGCTGTCATCCGCCATCTTTAAACTACAGAGCACCGTGCTGCCCTCTTCATCGCAGTAGCTGCAAATTCGTCACCTGTCATCGGCAGTGTTGCCATCTTGGCGGGCCTAAACCTTAGTGCTACCAACTTAACCTCACTAGCGCGAGATTAGAATCGGTAAACAAATCCACGTGCTTTTTTGACAGCTGTCATCCGCCATCTTTAATCTATAGAGCACAGTGGTGCTCTCTTTAGCTACTTACCTTTGAAATGTGGTGGCGGATAATTTGAAAAATGCTTTTTGACAGCAGCCATCTTTAATCTAGAGAGCACCGTGCTGCCCTCTTTAGCTAGATACCTTTGAAATGTGATGGCAGGCAATTCCACATGACAGCAGCCATCTATAATCAAGAGATCACCGTGCTGCCCTCTATGTGGTGGCGGCAATTTGAAAAATTCTACATGCTCTTGTTTGGAAACAAACTCACGCGCTTTTTTGACAGCCGTCATCCGCCATCTCTAATCAACAGAGCACAGTGCTGGCCTCTTTAGCTAGATACCTTTGAAATGTGGTGGCGGCAAATTCCACGTGCTCTTGTTTGGAAACAAAGCTATGTGCTTTTTTGACAGCTGACATCCGACATCTTTAATCACAGTGCTGCCCTCTTTAGCTACTTACCTTTGAAATGTGGTACGTCACAGCTGTCATCCGCAGTGCTGCCATCTTAACGGGCCTAAACCTTAGTGCTACAAACTTAACCTTACTAGCGCGAGATTTGAATCGGTAAACAAATCCACGTGCTTTTTTGACAGCTGTCATCCACCATCATAAATCCATAGAGCACAGTGGTGCCCTCTTTAGCTACTTACCTTTGAAATGAGGTGGCGGATAATTTGAAAAATGCTTTTTGATAGCAGCCATCTTTAATCCAGAGAGCACCGTGCTACCCTCCTTAGCTAGATACCTGTGGTGGCAGGCAATTCTACGTGACAGCAGCCATCTTTATTCAAGAGGGCACCGTGCTGCCCTCTTTGTGGCGGTGGCAAATTCCACGTGCTTTACAAACTCACGTGCTTGTTCTGACAGCTGTCATCCGCCATCTTGCATCATAAACCTCAGTGCTGCGCTCTTTAGCTAGTTACATTTGAAATGTGGTGACGGCAATTTGAAAAATTCTATGTGTTCTTGTTTGGAAACAAAGCCACGTGCTTTTTGACAGCTGTCATCCACCATCTTTAATCAATAGAGCACTGTGCTGCTATCATGCGGGCAATTTCGTCAGCTGTCATCCGCCATCTTTAATCTACAGAGCACCGTGCTGCCCTCTATGTAGTAGCGGGATATTTGAAAAGTTCTGTTAGCTGTCATCCGCCATCTTTAATCAAGAGAGCACCGTGCTGCCATCTTTAGCTAGATACCTTTGATATGTGGTGGCGGCAATGTGAAAAATTCTATGTGCTCTTGTTTAGTAAACAAAGCCACGTGCTTTTTTGACAGCTGTCATCCACCATCTTCAATCAATAGAAAACTGTGCTGCTATTATGCGGGCAATTTCGTCAGCTGTCATCCGCCATCTTTAATCTACAGAGCACCGTGCTGCTCTCTGTAGTAGCGGGCAATTTGAAAAGTTCTGTTAGCCCTCATCCGCCATCTTTGATCAAGAGAGCACCGTGCTGCCATCGTTAGCTAGATACCTTTGAAATGTGGTGGCGGCAAATTGAAAAATTCCACATGCTCTTGTTTAGTAAACAAACTCACGCGCTTTTTGTCAGCTGTCATCCGCCATCTTTAATCTATAGAGCTCAGTGCTACACTCTTTAGGTACATACCTTTGAAATATGGTGGCGGATAATTTAAAAAGAAAAATTCTACATCAGTCACCTCTCGGCGCTAATTGCACAAGATGGTGGATATACATGACTCCTTAAAGGTGCTTATGCAAGATGGCCGCTATACATAGGTTCTTATGAGATGCCCTTGGGATGCTTGCGCAAGATGGCGGTTATACAAGGCTCCTTATGAGACGCCCTAGAGATGCTTGCGCAAGATGGCGGTTGCTCTCATGAGGCGGCTTAAGGGTCCTTGCACAAGATGGCTAGAGATGCCCTAAGGATGCTTGCGCAAGATGGTGGACGCAAGATGGCGACTAAACACGACTCCTTATGAGACGCCTTAAGGGTGCTTGCGCAAGATGGCTGCTGCTCTTATGAAGAAAGCTAGCTTAGAGACTAACGTGTCGTGCTAGTTCGATTCATTAAATTTGGGGCTTAAATGCATAAAATTAAATATCTCGTAAACGATGCATCGTAGAGCAAAACGGACAAAATTTATTCTACCCAATACCTCGGTTCGCAGTATGGGGAACATGATATCATAAGAAAAACATAGTCTAATGATGAGATCAACGGTTCGGTTGTAACTTAGGCCCTTTGGCATTAGCTTTGTTTCAGCTTGTAACGAAGCAAGTCTTCGTAACATGATCAGGTCTAGCTATGGTAGAGAGTATAACGTACCGTGCAGGTTCGATTCATTACATTTGGGGCTTAAATGCAAAATGTTAAATATCTCGAAAACGGACAAAATTTTTCTACCTGATACCTAGGTTTGCAGTATCAGGAACATGATATCATAAGAAAAACATAGTCTAATGATGAGATCGACGGTTCGATTCCTACTTAGGCCCTTTGGCATTGGCAGCTATCTATTTCTACAAGATGGCGGCTACACATAGCTTCTTATGAGACAGCTTAAGAGCGTTTGCACAAGATGACTGCTGTTCTTATGAGACGCCCTAGGGGTTCTTGCGGGAGGTAGCAGCGACAAGATGATGACTATACACAGCTGCTTATGATACGGCCTAGAGGTGCTTACACAAGATGGTGGCTGCTCTGATGAAGAAAGCTAGCTTTGCATCGTGCAGGTATTTTTACAGCACTAAACCTCATACCTTTGAAATGTGGTGGCGGGTAATTTGAAAAATTCGACGTGCTTTTTCATAAGCTGTTAAGGCCTCCTCTTATGTCAAGGCATAGCCCTATCGAACAAGTTTAAACCTGCATCGGAATAGCTAGAGTAAGCACGTGCTGCAGTGATGACGTCATTAAGCATATTTAGACTTGCAAATCACAGAAGAAACGTAACAAGGCTGGAATCGAAAACTGCACTCTATGCCGTTAACTTTATCATGTGATCGGAACATTGATTGAAGTTTTTAGAACACTAAATAAGTAGAACCGAACACTGTACTCGACACAACATGTGTTTAGAACATGTCAGGGGATACCTTTGTTCTAAGAAGATTAGTTTACCGCACATTCCTTGTAGGGCTAACATGCTAAGGGGCTAATGGGCAAAAGGGCTAAAGGGCTAACGGGCTAAAGGAGCAACAACCTCATCGATCGCTATCAGCAAGAACGCTTGTACTTTGTTAAGTGTAGAAAATTAATCTTTATTTGTAAATGGTTTCATGTTCAGAACAAGGAATGGAACCTAGGGGTTACGTCTTACCTAATAAAATCCCCGAGGTGCGATGAGTTACGTTTTTCGAACTAGTGTTTGGAACACTGAACTTTTCAAGATGATAGCAGAGAGTTTAGCAATGTTCTGTTGTTGGATTATAAATTCAGCGCTACAACATGCATAAGGTCGCAGCCTTGAGGTTTTCTGCCGTAAAGATGACAAGAGTGAGGTTAACAATGTTCCCTTGTTGGATTTTAAATTCCGCGCTATAACATGCATAAGGTGTCAGCCTTGAGGTTTACCGCCGTAAAGATGGCAGCAGTGAGGTTAGCGACGCTCTATTGTCCTTCAATGTGAGGTTAGGGTTCGTCAAGAAGACAGCTGTCAAAAAAGCACGTGGCTATGTTTACCAAACAAGAGCACGTGGTCGTGACGTCACGGTCACGTAGTATGCTGCCTCAGCATGCAAAGTTCAATGTCTACACCTACGTAGTAAACATTCTGCTATGTTCACAAGATTTTTTTACACATAACTATTCTGTATGCTTTAAGTTCATGCACATAGGCTATGCTAAGATAGCAGCACAAACACATGCAAACTTTGTACGTTCTATTGGAATAAGTTTAGTACTGCGTGCATCATGGATACATGATGTGTACACGCATTTAAACATGGCTACACTTAATGCTGCTGCTTTGTTTACAAAATTTTTATACATTGCTATTCTTTATGCTTTAAGTTCGTGCACACACAAGCGATAGTCGTACGCTCTGGCAGGAGAAGTTTAGTACGATATTCGATACATACATTATCGATAGGTGATGTGTACACGCTTTGGAACATAGCTCTTCTTTGTGCTTTAAGTTCGTGCACATGGGTTAGGGATACACAAAAGCGATTGCTAGATGCTCTAGCGGAAGAAGTCTAGTACGATAGTCGATGCATGTAAAATGATAGGTTATGCTAAGATAGCAGTACACTTACACGATTTTAGCACAATCTAGTGGAAAAAGTTTAGTATGATAGTCGTTTCATGCAAAATCATTAGGTAATGTGTACACGCTTTGAAACAAGGCTATTCTTTGTACTTTAAGTTCATGCGTACAGGTTATGCTAAGATAGGAGCACAATCTAGCGCAAGACGTTTAGTACGATATTTGATGCATGCAAAATCGATAGGTGACGTGTACACGCTTTAAAACATGGTTATTCTTCGTACTTTAAGTTCATGCGTATAGGTTAGGCTAAGATAGCAGCACAGTCTAGCGTAAGAAGTTTAGTACGAGAGTCGATGAATGCAAAATCGATAGGTGATGTGTACACGCTTTGAAACATAGCTATTATTTGTACTTTAAGTTCATGCTTCTTAGTTATGCTAAGATAGCAGCACAATCTACCTGAAGCAGTTTTGTACGAGAGTCGATACATGCAAAATCGATAGTTGATGCGTACACGCTTTGAAACATGACTATTCATTGTACTTTAAGTTCATGGGTATAGGTTATGCTAAGATAGCAGCACAATCTAGCGGAAGAAATTTAGTACGATATTTGATGCATGCAAAATCAATAAGTAATGTGTACACACTTTGAAACATGGCTATTCTTCGTACTTTAAGTTCATGTGTATAAGTTATGCTAAGATAGCAGCACAATATAGCGTAAGAAGTTTAGTACGATATTTGTTGCATGCAAAATCGATAGGTGATGTGTACACACTTTGAAACATGGCTATTCTTTTTACTTTAAGGTCATGCGTATAGGTTATGCTAAGATAGCACCACAATCTAGCGGAAGGAGTTTAGTACGAGAGTCAATACATGCAAAATCGATAGGTAATGTGTACACGCTTTGAAACATGGCTATTCTTTGTACTTTTAAGTTCATGTGTGAAAGTTATGCTAAGATACCAGCACAATCTAGCGGAAGAAGTTCAGTACGAGATTCGATGAATGCAAAATCAATAAGTAATGTGTACACGCTTTGAAACATGGCTATTCTTTGTACTTTAAGTTCATGTGTATAAGTTATGCTAAGATAGCAGCACAACCTAGCGGAAGAAGTTTAGTACGATATTTGTTGCATGCAAAGTCGATAGGTAATGTGTACACGCTTTGAAACATGGCTATTCTTTGTACCTTAAGGTCATGCGTATAGGTTATGCTAAGATAGCAGCACAATCTAGCGGAAGAAGTTTAGTACGAGAGTCGATGCTTGCAAAACCGATAGGTAATGTGTACACGCTTTGAGACATAGCTATTCTTTGTACTTTAAGTTCATGCGTCTTAGTTATGCTAAGATAGCAGCACAATCTACCTGCAGAAGTTTAGTACGAGAGTCGATACATGCAAATTCGATAGTTGATGTGTACACGCTTTGAAACATGACTATTCATTGTACTTTAAGTTCATGGGTAGAGGTTATGCTAAGATAGCAGCACAATCTAGCGGAAGAAGTTCAGTACGAGATTCGTTTAATGCAAAATCAATAAGTAATGTGTACACGCTTTGAAACATGGCTATTCTTTGTACTTTAAGTTCATGTGTATAAGTTATGCTAAGATAGCAGCACAACTTAGCGGAAGAAGTTTAGTACGATATTTGTTGCATGCAAAATCGATAGGTAATGTGTACACGCTTTGAAACATGGCTATTCATTGTACTTTAATTTTATGGGTATAGGTTATGCTAAGATAGCAGCACGATCTAGCGGATGAAGTTTAGTTCGATGGTCGATGAATGGAAAATCGATAGGTGATGTGTACACGCTTTGAAACATGGCTATTCATTGTACTATAATTTTATGTGTATAGGTTATGCTAAGATAGCAGCATGATCTAGCGGATGAAGTTTAGTTCGATGGTCGATGCATGTAAAATCGATAGGTGATGTGTACACGCTTTGAAATATGGCAATTCATTCTGCTGCTCTGTTCCCAAGACTTTTAAGCATAGCTAATCCTAATGCTGCTCTTAACGACGTCAGGCTAAGGTTTGATTACGTGACCGTGACGTCACAACCACGTGCTATTGTTTGGTAAACATAGCCAAGTGCTTTTTTGACAGCTGTCTTCTTGACGAACCCTAACCTCACATTGAAGGACAATAGAGCGTCGCTAACCTCACTGCTGCCATCTTTACGACGGTAAACCTCAAGGATGCCACCTTATGCATGTTATAGCGCGGAATTTAAAATCCAACAACGAAACATTGTTAACCTCACTCTTGTCATCTTTACGGCAGAAAACATCAAGGCTGCGACCTTATGCATGTTGTAGCGCTGAATTTATAATCCAACAACAGAACATTGCTAAACTCCCTGCTATCATCTTGAAAAGTTCAGTGTTCCAAACACTAGTTCGAAAAACGTAACTCATCGCACCTCGGGGATTTTATTAGGTAAGACGTAACCCCTAGGTTCCATTCCTTGTTCTGAACATGAAACCATTTACAAATAAAGATTAATTTTCTACACTTAACAAAGTACAAGCGTTCTTGCTGATAGCGATCGATGAGGTTGTTGCTCCTTTAGCCCTTTAGCCCTTTAGCCCATTAGCCCTTTAGCTCTTTAGCCCTTTTACCCATTAGCCCCTTAGCATGTTAGCCCTACAAGGAATGTGCGGTAAACTAATCTTCTTAGAACAAAGGTATCCCCTGACATGTTCTAAACACACGTTGTGTCGAGTACAGTGTTCGGTTCTACTTATTTAGTGTTCTAAAAACTTCAATCAATGTTCCGATCACATGATAAAGTTAACGGCATAGAGTGCAGTTTTCGATTCCAGCCTTGTTACGTTTCTTCTGTGATTTGCAAGTCTAAACATGCTTAATGACGTCATCACTGCAGCACGTGCTTACTCTAGCTATTCCGATGCAGGTTTAAACTTGTTCGATAGGGCTATGCCTTGACATAAGAGGAGGCCTTAACAGCTTATGAAAAAGCACGTCGAATTTTTCAAATTACCCGCCACCACATTTCAAAGGTATGAGGTTTAGTGCTGTAAAAATACCTGCACGATGCAAAGCTAGCTTTCTTCATCAGAGCAGCCACCATCTTGTGTAAGCACATCTAGGCCGTGTCATAAGCAGCTGTGTATAGTCATCATCTTGTCGCTGCTACCTCCCGCAAGAACCCCTAGGGCGTCTCATAAGAGCAGCAGTCATCTTGTGCAAGCGCTCTTAAGCTGTCTCATAAGAAGCTATGTATAGCCGCCATCTTGTAGAAATAGATAGCTGCCAATGCCAAAGGGCCTAAGTAGGAATCGAACCGTCGATCTCATCATTAGACTATGTTTTTCTTATGCTATCATGTTCCTGATACTGCAAACCTAGGTATCAGGTAGAAAAATTTTGTCAGTTTTCGAGATATTTAACATTTTGCATTTAAGCCCCAAATGTAATGAATCGAACCTGCACGGTACGTTATACTCTCTACCATAGCTAGACCTGATCATGTTACGAAGACTTGCTTCATTACAAGCTGAAACAGAGCTAATGCCAGAGGGCCTAAGTTACAACCGAACCGTTGATCTCATCATTAGACTATGTTTTTCTTATGATATCATGTTCCCCATACTGCGAACCGAGGTATTGGGTAGAAAAAATTTGTCCGTTTTGCTCTACGATGCATCGTTTTCGAGATATTTAACATTATGCATTTAAGCCCCAAATTTAATGAATCGAACTAGCACGACACGTTAGCCTCTAAGCTAGCTTTCTTCATAAGAGCAGCAGCCATCTTGCGCAAGCACCCTTAAGGCGTCTCATAAGGAGTCGTGTATAGTCGCCATCTTGCGTCCGCCATCTTGCGCAAGCATCCTTAGGGCATCTCTAGCCATCTTGTGCAAGGACCCTTAAGCCGCCTCATAAGAGCAACCGCCATCTTGCGCAAGCATCTCTAGGGCGTCTCATAAGGAGCCTTGTATGACCGCCATCTTGCGCAAGCATCCCAAGGGCATCTCATAAGAACCTATGTATAGCGGCCATCTTGCATAAGCACCTTTAAGGAGTCATGTATAGCTACCATCTTGTGCAATTAGCGTCGAGAGATGGCTGATGTAGAATTTTTCTTTTTAAATTATCCGCCACCATATTTCAAAGGTATGTACCTAAGGAGTGTAGCACTGAGCTCTATAGATTAAAGATGGCGGATGACAGCTGACAAAAAGCGCGTGAGTTTGTTTACTAAACAAGAGCATGTGGAATTTTTCAATTTGCCGCCACCACATATCAAAGGTATCTAGCTAAAGATGGCAGCACGGTGCTCTCTTGATTAGAGATGGCGGATGACAGCTAACAGAATTTTTCAAATTGCCCGCTACTACATAGAGGGCAGCACGGTGTTCTGTAGATTAAAGAAGGTGGATGACAGCTGTCAAAAAGCACGTGGCTTTGTTTCCAAACAAGAGCACATAGAATTTTTCAAATTGCCGTCACCACATTTCAAAGGTAACCAGCTAAAAAGCGCAGCACTGAGGTTTATGATGCAAGATGGCGGATGACAGCTGTCAGAAAAAAGCACGTGAGTTTGTAAAGCACGTGGAATTTGCCACCGCCACAAAGAGGGCAGCACGGTGCCCTCTTGATTAAAGATGGCTGCTGTCACGTAGAATTGCCTGCCACCACAGGTATCTAGCTAAGGAGGGCAGCACGGTGCTCTCTGGATTAAAGATGGCTGCTATCAAAAAGCATTTTTCAAATTATCCGCCACCACATTTCAAATGTAAGTATCTAAAGAGGGCACCACTGTGCTCTATGGATTTAAGATGGTGGATGACAGCTGTCAGAAAAGCACGTGGATTTGTTTACCGATTCAAATCTCGTGCTAGTAAGGTTAAGTTGGTAGCACTAAGGTTTAGGCCCGTTAAGATGGCAGCACTGCGGATGACAGCTGTGACGTACCACATTTCAAAGGTAAGTAGCTAAAGAGGGCAGCACTGTGATTAAAGATGGCGGATGTCAGCTGTCAAAAAAGCACATAGCTTTGTTTCCAAACAAGAGCACGTGGAATTTGCCGCCACCACATTTCAAAGGTATCTAGCTAAAGAGGCCAGCACTGTGCTCTGTTGATTAAAGATGGCGGATGACGGCTGTCAAAAAAGCGCGTGAGTTTGTTTCCAAACAAGAGCATGTAGAATTTTTCAAATTGCCGCCACCACATAGAGGGCAGCACGGTGCTCTCTTGATTAAAGATGGCTGCTGTCATGTGGAATTGCCTGCCATCACATTTCAAAGGTATCTAGCTAAAGAGGGCAGCACGGTGCTCTCTAGATTAAAGATGGCTGCTGTCAAAAAGCATTTTTCAAATTATCCGCCACCACATTTCAAAGGTCAGTAGCTAAAGAGAGCACCACTGTGCTCTATAGATTAAAGATGGCGGATGACAGCTGTCAAAAAAGCACGTGGATTTGTTTATCTCACGCTAGTGAGGTTAAGTTTGTAGCACTAAGGTTTAGGCCGGCCAAGATGGCAGCACTGCCGATGACAGGTGACGAATTTGCAGCTACTGCGATAAAGAGGGCAGCACGGTGCTCTGTAGTTTAAAGATGGTGGATGACAGCTGTCAAAAAGCACGTGGATTTGTTTATCTCACGCTAGTTAGTTTAAGTTGGTACTACTGAGTTTTAGGCCCGTCAAGATGGCAGTACTGAGGTTAGCGATGCGTTGTTGTCTGTCAAAAAGCACGTGGCTGTCAAAAAACACGTGGATTTGTTTATCTCGCGCTAGTTACGTTAAGTTGGTACCACTGAGGTTTAGGCCCGTCAAGATGGCAGTACTGAGGTTAGCGATGCGTTGTTGTCGATGATAGCTGTCAAAAAGCACGTGGCTTTCTTTGCAAATTCAAATTTCCCGCGGGTGGTGGAGGAGACCTCTGGGAGGCCTCTGGCTGTGGTGGTGGTGGAGGAGGCCTCTGGGAGCCGGTGGGGGTGGTGGCCGCCGAACCATCCAATTATACTAAGGATTTTTGTCATCGACTTCCCATATCATCATTATTATCATTATGAATATTATGAATATGATTATTATATTAATAATTATTATATCCATTAGTTACGCATATGTATTCGTACTGTATTATCTTTTGTAGAAGGCATTTTGTACATTGATTTTATATTATGTAATACTATATACTTTACTGTTTACCAAAGTTTACGGCTACGAACAAAAGTATGCGTTTGGGAGACGCCTGGGTTTGTAGTTAACCGTCGGCTCTCCTGAGAATGAGAGAGTTTTGAAAAATTGCATCAATTTTGAAGCTAAGTTGCTTCTATGATTTCCATTTGAAATTCCAGGCAGTCTGTATTTGCTTCTCATCACAAACTGACATCACAAAAGGGCATCCAGCTGTAGAAGCATGCCATATATTTATATCATCATATCCGATTCCGAATCAAAAAACGGGAGTAAACTGGTAGAAATTCAAAATGGTACTTTAGGTAAGATAGAGTAAGATAGGTCCAATTTTCAGATTTCCTGCTACTTACGTATGGACAGATTAGGTATGAGATAAGAACATGTGCCCTAATACTACAAAATAAATTAAACAACATATTTGCTTATCTATCTATAAACATTAATTATGAATTAACCAGAAATTTCATCACATGTGTCTATTTGCTCCCTCTGACTGACATTATACTGTGTGTTAAAGAACAATTGATGTTTGAAGAATAAGCCATTCTTGTCCTTAGGTTGTGCACTGAAGCAATGTTGTGCATTCAGTGGCCAGACACAATAAATTGTAGTAGGATAATCAAATATGTCAGTGTCACTCCAAACATAGTAACCAAAAGAGAACGATCGATCAAGAAGTAGCCACTCGCACTGAGTTCGAATTTCACATTCGATAGATGAAGGGCGAACTGTATCAGCCTTTCATCCCGAGGATGATGCAGTAACAGTTGATGAGCCAGAACACCAGTATTTGAAGCTTCATTTAGTGCTCCTTGGGAACACTCTACTAGTAGAACTAGCTGGATTATTTCAGGAATGATTCTCAGAAACATACAAAACACTCTGATAAAGTTCATTTTGAAGTAGTTGCCTGAAAATATCTCGGACAAATAAAACAAGTCACGTATTATTGAACTTAATAACTCCATCACCACGAACAGTACGATCATACCAAAGACGCTGTTCACAATTCGTCCAACTCTACAGAGATCCAAATAAACAGTACTTAAGTTGTCCAAAACATCAAACTCTTCTTTGGTAGAATAATTGGTAAAGTAATCTTCCTTTCTATTGGTGTTCATTTCAGTTCCCTGGATGGTAAGAAACCGGCGGTATCTTTTCGGTTTCCTTACCACTATCTGATATCTATGAAGGCTTCTCAACATTTCTTGATTTAATACAAAAAATCTGTGCTTAATGATGAGCACACAAAAAGCGTACTGTAACAACACAATGGAAGTGAAGCACGCTTTTGCAAACGTACTTAATAAACTTACATCTTCCCTCACCAGAATGTAGATACTATATGATACTGTATGGACCAAGAATATGACTCCAGGGGCGAGTATTGTAAACCGGTAGATATTCTTGTGAAAACGGTCGTTTTTACACTTCATTGTATGATCTATATTTTCAATCAAATTAGAAATTTCTTCAATGGTCTTGCCAATCTTCGTTATGTGAAGAACTATTGTCACCATCACTGTTGTATGTGAACACGAAATTATGACAAGGTGAGAAATTTGCATGGATATAGGATATCTGCCGAAATTATGAAGTCTGTTCGTTAGTTCATACGTTAGTGCTATTAAATTGAAAATCAGTATTATAAAAGAGTAAACTTGAGCACCACTGGAACTACGTAGCCCTCCACAGTCCCTGTTAACATAACTGAAGGGAACCATTCCAAACACTCTTGAGATAATAAAGAGGGGTTTGAGAGATGACTTCAGATCCATAGCTACGAGAACGTTATACAGAATGATTATGTCACTTACGTTGCAGTCCAAGAATGCCAAGCAACCGAATAACCATAAAGCAGATATTTAGGAGGAATCTGTGTACATATTCCTCGAGTTACTGTCGGCCTCTATTACGGATTAAGCTGAAGGACTGTTATGTCAGCCATATCCTTTGTAACAACATGACAAATGTGACATCTTACGTTTGATATTTCGTCAGGGGACCCATTAAGTCATAAGGTGATAAAAAGTTAACTTGACTTTCACTACACTGCTTTCATATATTAATTCGAATGTTTCCCTTTGACGTAATTTGTGTCATTCTTGCCGTTAGAAGGAAATGATTTATATCCCTCCATTCATGAATGCAAGACAAAAAACTACTATTAACAAAATTAAAGACGTGTCAGAGGAAATTAAGATGTATACAAATGCATAATTAATTGTTATTTCGTAATTCATGTATACGGTTAAGGTGTCAATCAGTCACATTTTATCTAAATGATCAAATGATAACACGGCTCGTCTCCAACATTTGACTAATTGATTGAATATGCGTGTTTACTTGCAGCATAGAATTTGCCACATTACTTCTCAATTAATTAGCTACAGCCACCTTTCATCCAACATAGTCTCAGTTCGAATCTACGACTTTCCTCTTCCGAGATGTAAGACTCTGTAGCGGTATCACTCAGCTGGTTTTCTTGTTATGCAAGTCCACACCCGACCTATGATGTCTCCCACGCAGTACGCGTTTAAGAGAACCAAACAAATCGCCGGATACGGGATGTAGGGTGAATGATAAAGAACAGTGCACCTAAGTTTGTTGATTGCTTCATAGGTGTGCAGGATTATGTATAGTCTTGCGCTGTCATATTTAAAGAGGACGTTTTCTTCATATTTGTGGTGAAAAATTGGTTTTACTTACGAACTGATGTACTCCAAAACACACGGGAGAAATACTTTCACTCCAGTAACATGTAATTTTGAATTAATAAAAGAAAATGTACCAAGATCTTCACGCACCTTTGGAAGAAAAGTCATCAACCACCTGGATTCAAGAGATCAAAAAAGACAGGAAGAAAGTTTTAAGGATGGAAGAATTCCAAGGGAGGGAGGCAAAGAAAAGCGGCACAAAGTGGTCTGAAGAAAGAAAAAAATAAACATAGTGAAACAATGAAGTAATACTGGAAGGAAAGGAAGGAACAACAACAAAGGATGTAGAATTGAAATTGGAACGTGGGCTCTAGTACGCCCTAACGCAAGAAGAGGAAGAAGAAGACCAATGCGCAACAGCCTCCAAAGGTTCGACCAAAACTTTCATGCGTTATTCTTCGCTGTCTACAGTTGGGTCGCTATCTCACCGTCAACCTCCTGGTAAGAGGATGGCAAGCTTCCCCTACTCACCGTTGCTGAGATATCACATACTGGGTTGAATTATTTGATTTTGATTAAAGGAATATCAAAATGAATACATTCTCTCTTCTTATTATTATTATTCTTTTCTTCATGGGGTCTCTAAATATTAGTTCCTAATTAGCGTCGAACTCTAAGATCTTTTGCTACCATGTTTTTCCTTCATTCCCACCTAGATATACCTGCTCCCTTCACAAAGCTACAGGTTGTTCTCATTGGGTCTTCTTGAATTTTTTCTCTCTCTTCTCCTGGTAGTCCTAGAGTGGAGAGTCTGATTCTACCCAGCGCCTCACATTCGAAAAGTATGTGTTCAGCTGATTCCACTGCTTTATTGCATTTCCTACATATATTGTCTCTTATTACTCCAATTATATGTAGGTGTTTTCATTTTCAGATTGCGGTGTCCTATCAACAGTCCTCTCCCTGCTGTCATTTCTTGATGGATACAGTACTTTTGCATCCATCTCTTGGCAAAGGCCAGAGTAAAGTGTAGCTTCCACCCATGACCCAGTCAACATCCATGGCTGTGACAATATGGAAGTTGCTGGGGTATGGGTAGTGCTAAGTAATGACATTCAGAGCATGACTAGTGCATCTGAGTGTTATGAAAGGTGCTGCTGATAGGGTCAGTCGTGCTACAATAGTACTTTCTGACCCACTGAGGAAAGCAATGGCAAACTACCTCACTCCTCATCTTGCCTAGTACGCCTCATTTTGGTGCTGCCATTGGTTTTTGGGGTTTCCTTATAACCGCATAACCTTTGGTGGTGCTATTTGAGGATCCAACCAGCCTCTGGGCTGATGACCTAACAGACAGACAACAACAGTCCTAATACCCATCTCATATTTTTTCTGCCGAGTTTCAACAGTTCTTTAGTATGCTTCTTGTTTGGTCCTTTTATCAGTTGCTTTGCAAGCCTGCATCCTGAAGTATTATTCCTGTTCACATTCTCTCTTAGTTTAAGTTTCGATATTCAAAACGAATGGAATTTCAGATGCAGAAACTGTCTCACATAAATCGAGAGGAAATTGATCGTTCAAATTCATAATTATTAATTTTCTGGTTCTAGTCTGTTTGTAACCATGTTTTACATTTAATTATAGATATCTAGTTATACATTATGAGTAGCGATTGGTTCGTTTAAAGCTTTCTCCACCATCAACTGTACAGCTTTGTTTCTGTGCAGTCCAGTGGACTTTGCTTTGCAAACAAACGACGGATTGCATCCTCCACTTATTTCCTATGAGCTCGCATCTCGCTAGATTCTGCAGTGCTGATGTCCTGAAGCTTAATCCAGAGAAATTAGTTCACAGTTGATTAGCATTCCTTGGTTCCGTACCTATCTCCCTGCATTCCCAGCTCAAGTAATGCCACCATGACCAACTTGAGTACTGTCTACATTAATTTATTTCCGACAGAGAAATAACCCATCTATCATTAAGTTCGTATTGCCTTTAATTATCTTGAAACGGAGGACGAAGCTTACTCTGGTAGCTTTGTGCACTGTTCACTGCTTCAGATGAGCATTAATTTTAATGTGTAATTACTACGTATCCTTTCATAGTAATCCATACACAACAAAAGAAAACAAGTCTACTGCGTGAATCAAGGCTGTATGATTTGATTTTCGACGCGTCTGTATTAATTATAATAAAGTATTTAATTTAAAATAAGTAAATTATCGAAATTATGAAATGCAACATAGTATAGTGAGTGATAGATGCATATTTTACAAGTTATAAATCTCATTTTATAACCGTATTGGAGTTCAGAGTAATAAATTATTATATTTAAAAAACCACCTTTCCAATACACAAAATCCTTATAATTAGGATGAAACCATTTTAATTACAAATTGGACATGTTTCTCTCAATCTTAGTGAGCATCATCAACAATAGGTAACATAAATCATTGGTGGGTCAGGGCCCTGATTCTGTCGTATATCACAAAAGAATGTCTAATATACATTGATAAAAATATATGAATATAACACTTTTAAAATAATCAATAAGATTATTTGTGTCTATTAAAACAAAAATTGATCATTACAACTGCTTGAAATGTAAAAATGGAATGGATGGCTTAAATGTTAAAAATAATATATAGTAATTAGATGTTCTTAAAAATCGTTGTCCAATATATCTACGCTCGATTGTATTAGACTGTTTATGATAAAATCAGTTTTTCATATCAGGGTGAGCTCTTATTATAAACTATGTTGCTGTTGTTTAAGAATAAACATGATGATAAACGTTAAAAATCACATATGATGGTTGACAACCGAAGTTCACTGGTGATAAAACATCGTCTAGATCGGCGTAAATTAGCCTTTATGGGATTCCTTGCATTGTGTTTCAGTTATCATTTGTGCAGTAGTATGTTGACATTGTTCTCCTAACGGAGAATTACTGATCTAGTATGTGAAATTTAAAACGGATGTATCCCGTGTGTGAACTGGTCCCTTGGTTGTTTACTGAGGTTTGATGGTAACTGATGGTAATTATAAGGATTTTGTGTATTAGAAAGGTGGGTTTTTAAATATAATAATTTATTATTAGACGCATATTTTCCAAAAAATATATATGCCTTTTGACGTAACACAAAACGTTCTTCAGGAAATTATGCTTTCACTTATTAAAACAGGCGTTCCAGAGCCCCCGATGCCCAAGTACGTTCGGTTCAGTATTTGCGCTTTTTTTTCTGGTCCTATTAATTCATAGTCTGGAGACCAGAGTGTGCGGAGTTTGCTGCACGTAGAAATCAAAAGCCTTTGGATACTAATTAATAAAAAGGTTAGCTAACCTCATTTCGTTTTGACTGTTTGAAAATGACAGCCTACAAGTCAGCAAAGGGCACCGTCTGAACTCAGAGACGAGATTATGGGCAGTGTGATCTGCTAGTAAATAAATAATTAAATGAAGATGGTGGTGGGAATTAGTTATAAAATGAGGTATAATTAGGTATCTAATCCCCTTGTGCAGAAACAAACAATAAAACAAACACATCTGCAAAGGAGTAAGCGAATATTCATTCACTCCGTCATTGATCTTCATGTTTACCTTCAGCGTGCAGTCTGCAAGCTTCTGTGAATTTACGAAAATGCTCCACAGTATTCAATATGTACCTAGCTTTGTGACAAAGCTTGGTTCCTTACCACTTATCTTTAAATCATTATAAAATAGATGTAACCACCGTCCTCTTAGTCTACCTATACATCCCTTAAACTCTATGTCCTAACAAAGAAGAATCAAACAAAATAAAATCAATGAAATAATTAGTCTAACATAAATATCAAAAAACGTATACAAATAAGTAATCTTACAGATAATAGCGTAAAATAATACCTGATGGCCCAAAGATACTATGGATGTTATTTAGTTTATTTTCATTAATCAATGATACATGAGAAGTACGAGAAAGATGGCACAAATTACAGATAAAATAACAATTTCTTGATGAATTTTTAACGAAGCTTCATAATTTATTGCTAAGAATAGGCGCTACCGTGCCGAAATTTAGTGACAAAAAGAGATTCGTTCACGTACAAAGTTTCCTACAGACATTGATCTCCATGGTGAAGAATGATTGATTAGCTAGTGATTCTGCAACGTTAAGAAAGACTAAGTTATTGAACGAGTAATAGCAGGAAATAATTATTTAAGGTACACTGAGCTGTAAGATGCAGAAATTGTTAAAAGCCTCATGATCATCAATAATGATATACGTCAGAAAATACTCTGCGTGTGTCCGATGATTCACTCTAACATAATTATTTACAGATCGACTTAACTTGAAATGAGGAGGCTTTAGTTTCCTTGGATTGTGCACTAATGTGAATTTAGTGGCCAGACACACTAAATTGCAATTGGATAATTAAATACGTCAATGTCCCTCCAAATATTGTGACCAATAAAGGACGATCGATCAAAAAGTAGCCGCTCGCACTGATCTCGAATTTCATATTTGACAGATAAAAAGTGAACTATCTCAGTCTTTGTTCTTGAGGCTGATGTAGTAACAGTAAATGAGCCAGAATGCCAGTATCGAAAGCTTCATTTAGTGCACCTTGGGAACACTCTGTCAGTAGAACATCCTGAATTGTCGCAGAAATAATTACAACCAACAATCCTCATACTTCAGAGAAGTTTACTCCGGGGAGTTAGGGAATAATATCGCGGATAGATAAGTGTTCACAAATAATGCGAGTTAATAACTGCAGCACTACGCATAAGATCATAGCAGAGGCACTATATATAAGTCGTCCTTTCGCTATCCAACACATTAAAGGCAAAGCAAACTTCCTTCTTATCGGCAACAATTACAGTTATCATGACTTTATGAATCTTACTTGTTAATTTATTTTGTTTTTCCTCCCCAATGTCTGAAATCTTCGCAGGATTATTATTATTATTATTATTATTATTATTATTATTATTAATAATAATAATAATAATAATAATAATATTTGAAGAAAATCACGAAAACGCTTGTAACACACTGTAACAATGCAATGAACACCGGGCGAGTAGGCCGTGCGGTTAGGGGCGCGCGGCTGTGAGCTTGCATCTGGGAGATATTGGGTTCGAATCCCACTGTCGGCAGCCCGGAATATGATTTTCCGTGGTTTCCCGTTTTCACGCCAGGCAAATGCTGGGGGTGTACCTTAATTAAGGCCACGACCGCTTCCTTCCAACTCCTAAGCCTTTCCTATCCCATCGTCGCCATAAGACCTATCTTTGTCGGTGCGACGTAAAGCCACTAGCAAAAAAACACATAAACATACAACTGAACTTTACGTATATATTCTTCGACATGCTGCAACATAAACAAAACATACTGCAGTGTGCTTCAAAAACATGAAAACAGAGCCGAATATGATGAAATTGCAGATTTTCTTGTGAAGAGGATTGTTGTGACAGTTCATAGGATTATTAACAATAGAACTGCTGCAGGTTTTTTTGTCAAATGCTGCAGTTGTTTTCCTCAATATACACTATGACAATGAAATCATCCCTGTAAATTCATATTAATCCCAATAAATCCATATTATACACCAACAGAAAGCTGAAAGATTGATCAATATGAAGATGTCAGAAATAATTTTAAAAATTGTCACGATTTATAACTATCGAAATATAAAATTATAATTTTCTTTGAACAAAGGAAATTGTCGAAATATTTTGCTCTAAGAAAATAATTTGTGATATATAATTTATTCCTGAAACATGATATCCTGAAATACACAGATATGTTCTTATATTTTCCCCGCACAATTCTTCACTTTTCATTTCAAAATCTAAGTAAAACACATTTTTTTTTCTCGAAACTGATTTTGAGTTCTTTTCACGAATTTTGAACCTACAGCTTATTTTGGTTTTCTTAGGGCAGTTTCTATTTTTGTGTGTGTTGCGATCAAAGTATTTATAACAATAGACACAAATATCAACAGTTCACACTTATCCCTTCACTGGTTTCTTCAAATATTGACGTACTGCCAATAATAATATAACCTGCACCAATTTCAACATCATTCCGGTTATCGGAGTTTTCCATTACTTCCGAGGCACCTCGTACTTTGCTGTCACTTTCATTACTTTCAGGAATAATTTCCTCGTCGGAATTAACACAATAATCACTGTCACCATCAGTACTGTCGCTAAGATCTTCGGAAATCAAGCGCTCGATTTCAGAATAGTCAACAAAGTGGGCTGCCATCTTGATTCTAAGAACATATGAAAATACTTTCACTTGTACAGCTAAATGAACTTCTCCATACTGTTGCTTGTTTTTCAAAGACTTTCAAAAGCGAAAATACAAGTATCAGTATTTAACTGGTATCTATATTAGTGCCATCTGGCGTCCAGTTATAAATCTGTGGCAGAAGAAAGACACCGTCTGTCAGAAAGACGATCCGCAGTTCTAGGGTTAATTAGAATCAACATTTTTCAAAAATTCTTGTCATTTTTTGTTATGTGAAGAAGAATTGTGGCAATCACTGCTAGGTGTGTGGAAAACATGATGTCAAATAAACAAATGTGTATGGTTTCTGGCAATAGATTTAAGTTATGTATTCTGTCTAGTACACTACAGATAAGTGTTATTAAACTAAGTATCAGGATTATGACAGAGTAAATTCGGTTGCACTACGAACAGCGAAGTCTGGTATCACTAGCATCAAAATAGACCTCATTGATGTTACTGCAAGGTTCAATTCCAAACAGTTTTGATATTATAATAATAAGAAGAAGAAAATTGAGGGATGACTGCATATCCATAGTCACCGAAACGTTATCAAGAATAGAAACTGTAATAGCTGCGTGTTTCAGTTGGAGAAAATCCTTGAATGGACAATGCGCACGTTTAATTTGTGTATATAGGGACAGAGCTACTTCCATTACAAGATTGTTTGTAAGTTAATGACATTTTATTTCGTCTGTGTCCATAGCAAGATCATGTCAAAAACATATCAGATGTAAGGTTTTCCGGCGTTTGCTCTATTAACCAGCGTTTCGTCTTAGGTCTGACACTAGACTCATCAGAGTGGGATGTGCCAGAGCCTACCCACTGACGCTGGAGTGTATGCAGGTGAACTTATCAGGAGCTCTTATAAGAGTCACAGTCTGATAACTGCATACGGGAGATAAATCTCTACAATGGAATTATTGCCAGCATAGCAATTCCGAATGGAAAATTCTAAATTCCCATGGAGGGAATCTGAGGGACTCTGATGAGTGTAGTGTCAGACCTAAGACGAAACGCTGGTTAATGGAGCAAACGTCGGAAAATCCTTACATCTGATATGTTTTTGACATTTTTGACATGTTCTATTGGTGAAAAATATCTAATTGCCTTCATGGGAATTTAGAATTTTCCATTCGGAATTGCTAGGTGGGGAATATTTCCATTGTGGAGATTTATCTCCCGTATGCAGTTATCACACTGTGCCTCTTATAAGGGCTTCTGATAAGTTCACCTGCATTCACCCCAGCTTCAGTGGGTAGGGTCTGACACATCCCACTCTGATGAGTCTAGTGTCAGACCTAAGACGAAACGCTGGTTAATAGAGCAAACGCCCGGAAAAGTCTTACATCTGATATGTTTTTGACATTTTTGACATGCTCTATTGGTGAAAAATATCTAATTCCCTCCATGGGAATTTCGAATTTTCCATTAGCAACATCATGGCATAATTGGCATTTTTACTTCCAAACTGAAATGAAATGGCGTATGGCTTTTAGTGCCGGGAGTGTCCGAAGACAAGTTCGGCTCGCCAGATGCAGGTCTTTTGATTTGACACCCGTAGGCGAGCTACGCGTCGTGATGAGGACGAAATTATGATGAAGATGACATATACACCCAGCCCCCGTGTCAGCGAAATAAACCAATTATGGTTAAAATTCCCGACCCTGCCGGGAATCGAACCCGGGACCCCTGTGACCAAAGGGCCAGCACGCGAACCATTTATCTGTGGAGCCTGACACTGCTTGTCAGAGATAGTTAACCAGTTAATCAATTATTCAATGTAATATAGATACCTATCGATTCTATTGTAATTATCCCTTATTCTGCACGTCAACAGAGTTATCATGTAGAAGTGAGCAGAAAATTTAAAGAACTTCTCAATTTGGTTTCACGAACTTAGATACGGTTGTGTTTTAACCCGGTGAGTGCTACGCCCGCCTATAGATGGGCTGACGCGGCCGGTCCACCAGTGCTACGCCCGTCTATAGACGGTGAGCGAGATTTTTTTTTTTAGTTTCCCAGTTCACTTTCGAGTGCGAATTTGATCTCTGACATGTTCTGCCATCTGTTGGGCATTATGTAGAACTAACTGATTAGAGATTATAGCTTCGGGAAGTAACTTACAGAGCTTTTTTGTAGATGTCTGTGGAGTTGTTCATCTGTGATGTAAACAAACATGACGGAACAACAATTTAGTTGCTGTTGCAGCGATGTTATTTCGGATCACAGAATCTTTCAGTTATTAACCACAGCGGAAAGTGATGACGGAAATTATCGTTTTAAGGAATTATTAAGCGATTTTGAAAGTGAGAGTGTTAGAGAGAGTGCCAAAAATATTGCATGTGAGAGAGAAACAGAGCCTCCTTCTAAACGAAAGAAGAAAAACACTGTGAGTACAAAAGCTATTTTATCACTAATTGCGTGGTGGATGGATTACTTTTCTTCACCGGAGTTTCAGGTAACTGTGACAGGCTCTGAGGGCCAAGTAGTGTTTGATGACAACCCAAAAATCATTGATTTTTTTGAAACTTTTGTACTAGTGGAAATGCCGCAGATAGTTGAACAAATCGGCATCACAAACAACCAGTGGAAAACATTTAACTATCACCACATTCCAGGTTTGGAAGGTATTTTAAAATATCAACTTATATACTTCTAAGAAGTTACATGTATTAGTTGCCTACAGATTTCAGGAAATAAATTTTGGGCTCTTTACTTTGTATAAAGATAATGCACTTATGGGGACATAAGTGTAATTTTGTTTTCTCTCAAAATAATATTGAATATAAGTGTAGGATTTTCTATTTGCATGTAGATTAATAAACAACCAACCTTTATAAACATTTTAAGCTAATCTCCCCACTGATAAGTTAAAAATTGAGGCTTCTACAATTTTTTTTACATAAGAATGGAAAAACTCAGCACTGAGGTATCAGTCAACTGGTAACTCAGCACTTAAAAGGTTAATAGATATTTTGGCTAAAGTTAATGGAAAAGAGGACAATTCTGTTTCCGGAAGTATTTTTCTCTAGTACAATACCATTTTTTGCTGACTTAACCGAATTCAATTTATTCTTTAAGCTGAAATGGGCCCTGTTTCAGAACTCTTTGATACGGGTGTAATGGGTTTGAGTCTAAGGTTGTGAATTCACCCTTTCGGGAGGTACGCCTCAATATATGGGAGGTAATGCCAAAATAAAACCCTGCTATCCGGTTTTTTTATCTTATCTCCAACGGGATAACGTCTCATTAAAATAAGGCAGATGTCGTTTACCAATTCAGCACATTGAAATGTGTTGTAATTCACTCTTTTTTTCTGAAATATTTCTGAAATTCGTGTTTTTTTTCTGATTGTCCTAAAAAACTCTTATAAGATTTTCGAGTATCGCATCTGGTTGCTCATAACATTCGAACTGCTCATCCAAGATCAACGTCATAGCGTCTTGTCGAAGCATTTTCCTTCCTCTTTTCCTTCATATGCCACGTCCTTGCAGAACGTTGTTGATCTCTTGTGTGTTCACAGCTTTTCTGAACAGAGTAAGCTTCGTCACCCCAAACAAATGTCTAAATTTGCCAAGCTACAATATCCTCCTTCACCCCGGACCGCGTTTACTATTAATTTTCCCTTGGACTATTACTTGTAGAAGGTGGTATTTACCGTTCAACTTCATATGAACGAAACTATTATAGCTTCCTCCCCTGGTTCTTTGTTTATACGGTGCAAAAAATTCGATTTTGGCATTTCAGCTGTCCAAACTATCTTCATCCTCCTTTGATACGTCCCACATTTCAAACGCTGGTAATCTCTTGCACATGGTCTCGGTTACTGTCCGTGCCTCAACGCCGTATTTTAGGATGCTGAAGACGTATCACCGGAGGAGTCTTGCCCGTAGTGTAATGGACAGATCACGGCTTGTCAAACGAAATCTAAGTTTCTGAAAAGTAGTTCTGGCCTGCTCAATTGTGCACCAGTTCTCAAGAGCAAGCTCCCAGTAATCGTTTATATGAAGCAGCAGGAATGCATTCTTTGGGAAGATGTAGAATATACGGAAATTGGTTAACGGCTAACGGGCAAAAGAATAGTTGAAACCTGTTGAGATGGTTACTCGGTTTTATGCCCATTGAACGTTTATTTTGTAGATTTGATCGACTTTCCAAATTTTCAAAAATCACATGCAATTGACCTTCTTCGGCCCACCGGAAATGACTGTGGTGGAAAATGCTATTTCAATTACCGACATCCAATACTACTAAGTCTAAGGGTTTTTCAACAGAGAAATCAGAGTTTTTCGAAACAGATCAAATTCCCTGCTCCATTTCTCATCCCTGTCCAAAACACAGAACCAAAGATGCTTAGAGAATCATCTATCTCAATCTCTCCGACACACCTGATATGTGTTTGAGAGTTGTGAATGCTCTGGACACTGCAACAACCACTCTTCGTAAAATATGGGAAGCGTGCACCGATTATGGATGAGTATGGCTCACCAAAGCTTCCACTGCCAAGTCACGGTAGTCCATGCTATCCAAATCACCACCATCATCGCGCTCTTTACGCTTTTTCAACCGTGCAGTTACCACGTTTCCTCTAAGTGTGCCCGTGGGCTCACCGAATGCAAGTCTCTAACGACTAGTGAGCCGTTCGGATAGCACTATGAACCTCCTATGTGGAACAATGAAGTGACGATGCACTAGTAGAAGTATGTACCTCCATTTGTATAAAAATATGATTTAAGCACTGATATCAAGAAATTGATTCCCAAGAGCTAACCAGGGTTCCATTCTTTCGTTTCAAAATTATCATTATTAAAAGCTTGTTAATTCAAAAATATTGCAAAATATGTCTATACGTCTTGGGAGAGCATTGCTTTTGTTATTATTATTATTATTATTATTATTATTATTATTATTATTATTATTATTATTATTATTATTATTATTGCTGCCATTTCTTGATGGATACAGTACTTTTGTATCCATCTCTTGGCACAGGCCAGAGTAAAATGTAGCTTCCACCGAAGTCCCAGTCTCATCCATGGCTGTGACAATACGGAAGCTGCTGGGGTATGGGTGGTGCTGAGTAATGACATTCAGAGCACGACTAGTGCATCTGAGTGCTATGAAAGGTGTTGCTCATAGGGTCAGTCATGCTGCAATAGCACTTGCTGACCCAGTGAGGAAAGCAATGGCAAACTACCTCACTCCTCGTCTTGCCTAGTACGCCTCGTTTTGGTGCTGCCATTGGTTTTTGCAGTTTCCTTATAACCGCATAACCTTTGGTGGTGCTATTTGAGGATCCAATCAGCCTCTGGGATGATGACCTAACAGACATTATTATTATTATTATTATTAATGTCATCATTTCCATTAATACCTACTGAGGTATTACTCTCATTTTGTATATAAAAGGCAATCGGTCACTTAATTTTCAAAATTTGCAATACTACTCATTAGATACTTAAAATATATTTTACTGTATAGAGCATTAAAGTTATGGTTAGTGTCAGAGTACCTGTTACTTGTGTATTCACTGGTTGAGTGTTTTTTTCTTTTGCTATTTGTTTAACGTAGCACTAACACATCGAAGGTTTTCGGCGACGGAATGGTGGGAGACTGGGAAGCGAGCGGCCGTGGCCTTCATTAAGGTACAGCCTCAGCATTCGGCTGGTGTGAAGATGGGGAACCACGGAAAACCATCTTCAGGACTGCCCACTATCTTCCGAATGCAAGCTCACAGCTGCGCGACCCTAACCGCACTGCCACTTGCTCGGTCTGGATAAGTGTAATAAGGGACAAGTGTCCATAACATGGCCAGAAAAATAGAATCACACATCAGTGTATCTATCTGTCTATAAGCATTAATTATGATATACAGTAGAAAATACATCACATGTGCCTACTGATTCACTCTGACTGATACAATGTGTTTCTGAAACTGAATGTTGAAGAACAACAAGGTGCACTTCTAGCCTTTGGATGGTGCTCTGTAGCGCTGATCTGAATTTAATTGCCAGACACAATAAATTGCAGTAGGATAATCAGATATGTCAGTGTTACACCAAATATAGTAACCAAAAAAGAACGATCGATTAAGAAGTAGCCACTCGCACTGATTTCGAATTTCACATTCGATAGATGAAGAGCGAACTCTTTCAGTCTTTCATCTCGAGGCTGATGTAGTAACAGTTGATGAGCCAGAACACCGGTATCTGAAGCTTCATTTAGTGCTCCTTGCGAATTCTCTACAAGTAGCACTAGCTGAATCACGGCAGAAATAATTTGAAGCAAAAAAGCGCAAATTAAGTTCATCTTCAAGTAGTTGTTTGAAAATATCGCTGTTACGTAAAATACAGTACATATTATCGTACTTAATAAATCCATTACTACAAACAGTACAACTATACCAAATGCATTGTTCACAAGTCGTCCAGCTCGACAGAGATCCAAATAAACCGTACAGAACTTGGTAAAACAACTGTCCATTCCATTGTTCCAGTTACCTGTTACCTGAAATGTAAGGAATTGGAGAGGTTCTTGTGGTTTCCTTCCCTGTATCTGAGATCTGTGTAGGTTTCTCAAAATTTCTTCATTTAACAGACAAAATCTGTGTTTAATGACGACTACACATGTGACGTATTGTAACAACGCAGTGCATGAAATACATGCACGTGCAAACGCATTCAGTAGACTGATATCTCCACTTGCCGTAAGGTATATACAGTATACTACTATCTGGACAAATAACATGAATCCAGAGGCGAGTATTGTAAATTGGTAAACTTTCTTGTGAGAACGATCTTTTTGATATTTCATGTGATGATCAATATTTTCAATCAAAATCAGAATCTCTTGAATATTCTTTCCAATCTTTGTTATGTGAAGAACTACTATCATTATCACTGTTGTATGTGAACACACAGTTATGACAAGGTAAGCAATTTGCATGGATGAAGGAAGTCTTGCGAACGAATGAAATCTGTAAATTATGTCATGTATTAGTGTTATCAAGTTCAAAATCAGTATTATCACGCTGTAAACATGAGCACATTTGGAACGGTGTAGGTGGAGTGTATTCTCTATACTGCCCTTCCTGATATAATTGAAGGGTGCAATACCGAACAGTCTTGATATAATGAAGAGAGGCTTGAGGGATGACTGTAGATCCATTGCTGTCGAAACGCTATCGAGTATTATTATCTCACTTATGCTCCAATGTAAAAATACCAACTGAATAAGAAAAAATAGGTATTTAGAAATAGTTTGTTACACCTCTTCCAGGAGCTTCACTACCTTTATAACGACGTAATGTTGTCACCTGTATCCTTGGTAACACTATGTCAAGTCTGACTCTCCTTTCATTTGACACATCTTCAGGGAAGCAATAAACTTATGAGGTGATGATAAATTTATACTCTGATGTTTTTAAATGACAAACAAAGGATTTTCTCGCGCTCATTTTGTGTCAGAAAGAAATTAGATTGTTCGCGGTATTCATTAAAGAAAGAGCGGAAAGCTATTTACAAAATTAAAGACGCCTCGTTTAAGTCGAAGAGGGATGGAAAGGTCAATTATGTGTTGGTCTTTTATACGATCAATTTGCCGATCTGTCATATTGTGTTAGATGTTAGAACGACATTGTATAACGTTTTGAATACCAGGTTCTCGATAAGATTATTTAAAGTGTTTTTATTTATTTTTCTCGGCTAAGAATAATAGCCACCGTACTCTCCTGAGTATATACCAGGTGTGTCTGTCACGGCTCACTGTAGAAAGCTATACGAGTTATGTATGAGATGAAAGCAGTGTTAAGCAGGGAGCACATTGGATCCATCCCGCTCGGTTCAGTTCAATTCAGTTTCCCGCGTATCCGTTCGCATCAGTTTGTCTGCCGCACATACCTTCCGTCTCTTTCGGAAACTGTCAGTGAACACGGCTTGGAACAGCGCCTGCAGTAATGTCGAGCTCTTTGTCCGAAGACAGAGAAATCATAGACTGCGAAGAAGAAGAAGAGAGAAGAGAGAAAAGATAAGATTTTCGATACATGAAATACATTTAAAAAGGGAACACGTACTTGATGAGGACAACTTCTTTAAATATTTCAGAATATCAATCTCCAAGTTTTTTGAGTTGCTAAGCGCTCTACCCCTCCAAAAAAAAAAAAATTAATCAGAAAACTAATATCACCAGGTGAGCGACTGGCAGTAACATAAAGTAACTATTGATTTCCTTTCATATTTTATTTAACAATACTACATGGTAAAAGTATAAACCAGTGTACGGTTTGTCAATTCCGTCAGTAGAGTAGTTATTTTAGATTTAAATTCAATTTGTGGCAGAGGACTAAAAGATCTCACTGTTTATTCCACGGTTTCATAAAACTTTTTGTCGAGAATCCGCGGACTTTCTGTTCACTTTTGTAAATTTGCCAGTAAAAAAAGCAGTGTAATAGAGCAAACGTCTGAAAAGCCTTACATCTGATATGTTTTTGACATGCTCTATTGGTGAAAAATATCTAATTCCCTCCATGGGAATTTAGAAGTTTCCATTCGGAATTGCGAGGCGGGCAATAATTCCATTGTGAAGATTTATCTCCCGTATGGAGTTATCAGACTGTGCCTCATATATATGCTTCTGATAAGCTCACCTGCATACGCCAATACTACGTCACGCCCCACTATTTTTGCGGCTGGGTGGCCCTCTTCTCGTCGCTGTCTCAGCCGGCCCAAGAACAATCTAATTGGCAGACGCCTCGTTGGCTGTCGCCTTCCCCGACATGTATACCTGTCTCATCAAGGGCGTGGACACCCCCTACTCCCCAACTGCCGTCCGCGATGAAATTCGCAGTCATGGGACCTACATACATGCGATTCTCCGCCTCCAAGATGGCTTCTCCGGTCAACCTTCTCCGGATGTGGTGGCCTTCTTCCGATGCCCAGGACCACCGGCTGGCATCATAGCAAACGGTGTTTCTCTCGGTGGTGTCGACTATGAGGCGGTTCCTACTCCGGATCATCTTTTGCAACAAATGGCCTCCCTCCCTGATTTTCCTCTTGGCCCTCACTTCAACCCGCCACGCACACACCTTCCTACCTCCTGCACGACCGCTTCTACCGTCACTACTCCTACCACTACGGTACATACTTCCTCGACCTCCTTCACTCTTACTTCCGCGGCCAGTCACTCCTCCCCTCTCATGTTAGCGACCTCCACCACCTTAATCACCACCGCTCCCTGTCCCCAGACATCTTCTTCTACCTTCACAGATGCCGCCGACAAACCTCACTCGACCCGTGAAGATCAGACAGCTACCGCCTCATTGGCCCAACGTCCTCTTCTCTTGCCGAGTTGTGTCGTCAGAGGTGTTGACCCTGCCATTCCTGAAGACGATATTCTGCAAGATCTCCACACGGCGGGCATTCCTGTTTATCGTATCTACAACGATCGTGGTCCTACATTTATGGTGCGTCTCCACCTTCCCTGCGATGCGGATGTCCATCACTTGGTCTCCTCCGGCTTCGCCTTCGTCGTCGCCACCACCGTGTGGAACATTCTCACTCTCCGCCACGCTCGGCCCGCACCCCTTCTACTGAGTCTCCGCCTCGTCCACAAATTGCTCCTCCACCCACCCCCTTTCCGCAAACTGCCTATCCATCCGTTCACACACAATCGTTTCATCTTTCGCCGCTCCCAATATTAGATCTTTTACGTCTTCTCACCACTTCTATCACTAACATTTCCACCACCCTCTATTACCTGCTGTCCCAACACTATCATGTTTCTCCTTTCACTGCCTTTCCTCCGAACCCATACCCTCCCCCTGCTCAATATGTGTAAACTTTTTTTCATCTAATGTACTTTGTTCTCTTTTGATACTGCGCGCCCGAGATACACCAACTCCTCCCTCAATGAATGTGGCTCCAGTTGGGGTCTGCCCCGGCGTGTGCGGTGTGGGTCCGCCCCGTGGGCCCCTTTGCGATTCACGGTCCCCTGCGCCACAGCTACGATTTAATCCTAAACGTATATACTACACATACTCTCTCCACTGTGTATTTTGCTACATTTACACCACTCTCATGGCCTAAGAGCTGCTTCGTTCAGCTGATGGCCCGCCTCCCCTTCGGGGAGGAATGAAATGACTTCCTGATGATGATGATGATGATGATGATGCTCACCTGCATACATCCAGCGTCAGTGGGTAGGGTCTGACACATCCCACTCCGACGAGTCTAGTGTTAGACCTAAGACGAAACGCTGGTTAACCCTCCGTCGGGCGCACCTCTGAACGAAACAAAATCAGGCGCAGCCGGCCTGAGAGGCCACCCATATATTTTAACCCCTCCTCTCTACCTAATAGTTTGCTTAGGATCTAATACTTTGCTAGAATCTAAGGAAGGCAAATATACCAAACTAACGGGAAAGAAAATGTTTATTACATGAAATAAAGCTTAAACTAAAACATCAAAAATTGATCACTTATCACAAAAGAAATGTTAAAATTAGACTAATTAAACATTATAAAAGAAAAGAACTGAAATACAAAGGTGAAATACACTGTCTTCTGACGTGGGACCATCCTTCTTTGCCGCAGATGTGAACAGAAACCTACGATGAATCTTCAGAATCAGCAGCTGAATAACAGGTCTGGCACAGCGGTTTTACGTGGCTTAGACAGATCGGTTCATGACAATTATGACACTCGTAATTTGTCATCCTTCTGAATCCTGTTTCAGCCATGCATGTACCACACTTGCGTCTTTTGGGAGGTATGGAGGAAGACGTTTCACGTTCTTTTTGGGGCAAAAACCTTTTCAAGCGCAATTGCAGCTGAGTAGGCATTCCACTTGTGTTCAGACTTCGCCGGGCTAGATGTCCAATCACTAGTTGATGAGACAAAGTTTTGAGGAAGATTCTCCTTCTTAGTGCTTCCAGTCCATTTCCAATCGAAATCACTTGGGAATTTATGCCGGCTATGTTCAGACAGGCAAAGAAAATGACCATCGGCCAGCGTCTTGTGTTCCGGCTCACATTGAAAGTTGCAGACATTTGGTCAGCTGTGTCAACTCCACCTTTGGTTATATTGTAGAATGTAATCCCTTCTGGCTTCTTCTGCACTCCAGTAGATTGATCAATGGCATCAGTTTCACAAAGTGATGAAATGAGAATTACATTTTTCCCTTTCTTTGGTATGTATGAAATCAAAGTGTTACCATTGTTGAATCCGAACAAGCTGCTATATTGATCCCTCCCTCTGACATTGACGAAACTGGGCGGCAACTGCTTTTTATTTTTTCTTACTGTCCCAACATATGATAGCTTCTTCTCTTTCAAATCATTTACCAGATCAATGTCTGAAAACCAATTGTCACAGGTTATGTTACGCCCTGTCTCAAAAATAGGCTCAGCCAATCGTTTGACCACGTCACTTGGCTTATTGCTTACTTTATATGGCCCTTCAGGCTGTCTTCCTGCGTAAATTTCCATATTGTAGGTGTAGAACATTCTGGCATCAACAAGGGAAAATATCTTTATCCCATACTTGGTGGGTTTAGATCGTATGTATTGTCTGAAACCGCACTTTCCACGAAATCCTGGCAACATCTCATCGATTGTGACATTTTCTCCCGGAATGTAGTTCTTTTGACAGTTGTGAACAAAACAATCAAACAGTTCACGAACTGGGCAAAGTCGATCATATTCTTTTCGTTGTGAACGGCTGATACGATCGTCAAAACGAATACAACGTATGAGGAACTTGAACCGTTTTATACTCATCACGAGGCCAAATTTTTCAATCCCATCTCCTTCTGTTCCCCATAGTTCCTCCAGACTCTGACGGTTTGCTCTGTAAGCTCCAGCCAGGTACAATAGACCAATGAATGCCCTAATTTCTATGAGGTCTGTTTCTCTGGCATCTCTATCTCTGGCAAATTTGGCTTTGACTGAGTCAATATATTGGTTGGTATATTTGACAATCAATTCCAAAATATCGGTATTGAACAAACATTTCCAACATTGTAATATGGTTTTACAATTTCTTGCATCTCCTTTTACACCTGGAAGGTGTGTAATGATGTTGTGACGTTGTGCACGACGAACAGCAGCCGGAGATGGCTTTTTGGTCCACTTTGTCTGTTTGTCTCTTCCAAGAAAAAAGGCATCCGGTATGTTCTCTTCTCCTTCGTCTTCCTCACCACTAGTCCCTCCTTCCTGTTCAGTTTCTGAGTCCACTTCACGTTCTTCAACCTCGTCCTCAGAAGCAATGTCGCTTTCTTCACCCAAGTCCTCAACTAAAGCAGGATCATCACTATTATCCTCAAGGAGGATGCTTTGTATTTCCGCTACATCCTTGGGGTTGGAGACATCATACAATTTTTGGGCCATTTCAGCAGGAATTCTGAAACTAAAGATATAAATACTTAAATTAATTATCGATGTAACGTTATCAGGCGCACTCGGCCTGAGAGGCCAGGTTCAAAATAGCACTTATTTCTAAAGATATTGATGAATTTTCACACAGAACAAGCTTATTTCGAGTAAAATTAACCCTTGCAATAAAAATATTCTGAAAAAACTCACCTTCAAAATTATGACGTAATCGGGCGCAGTCGGCCTCACAAGCCGCGGAAGTTACAGGCGTGCCGCATGGAGACTGGCAGTCAACTGAGGTACGGTGTCTTATACACTGCCACGAGTCAGGAAACTATTCGTTGGGGCGGCCTGCTGGGGAGTGGGGTGGAGGGAGGGCATGCCAAAACGTGTTTTCCTGGCCTCTCAGGCCAGCTGCGCCCGACGGAGGGTTAATAGAGCAAAGGTCTGAAAAGCCTTACATCTGATATGTTTTTGACATGCTCTATTGGTGAAAAATATCTAATTCCCTCCATGAGAATTTAGAAGTTTCCATTCGGAATTGCGAGGCGGGCAATAATTCCATTGTGGAGATTTATCTCCCGTATGCAGTTATCAGACTGTGCCTCATATATAGGCTTCTGATAAGCTCACCTGCATCCCTCATACTCTGTTGTTGTCCACGATTTTTTCGGCTGGGTGGCGCTCATCTCGCATTCTCAGTCGGCCCAAGAATAATTCAACGGGCAGACGCCTCGTTGGCTGTCGCCTCCCCTCACCATGGCAGATTGCTCCTTGCTCACCAAGAACGTGGACACTGTTCATACTCCCGCTGATATTCGCCAGGAGCTTGTCAACCTGAGTACTCGGATTAACGTCGTCTTCCGCCTACAAGATGCATCTTCTGGACAACCTTCTCCGGATGTTGTGGCATTCTTAACAGATCCACTGGAAGCAGCGACTCTTCGCGCCTCTGGCCACGTCTATCTCTTCCATAAAGAACATAAAACACTTCCTCCTCCGGACCATATTTTGCACCAATTGGCCACTGACCCTCACTTTCCTATCAAAATCGTGTCCCCTTACGCTATTTCCCTCCCTGTCTCTCCCCTCCCCGTAACTACTCTTACTACCACTCTTCCTACCATCACCCCTGCCACTACCACCTCTGTCGTCCATACTACACGAACATCTGTTTCCTCTGTCACGTATAGCCATCCATCTCCTATCATGACCACCGCCACCACCACCCTCTCAACACCCCTAACATCTTCCCAGCTGCCCCCTCTCACGGATGCCACCGTCGACCCTGAACGTATCTCTACATCACCACGTCGACAGTCTTCATCACCGAGCTGTGTCGTCCGTGGGATAGATCCTGTTATCACCTACCACGACATTCTCCAAGAACTGCAACTGGAGGGCGTTCCCGTCAGCAAGATTTTTCGGATCTTCAACGCAGATGGTCCGACCTTCATGGTCCGCCTCCGACTCTCTTCCGTCGCCGATGTCGACCATCTCATTACCTCTGGAGTTCACTTTCGCGGCAGAACCCATCGAGTGGAGCCCTCTCGCTCCCCGCCGCGGCACGTCCGACCCCCCACTTCTTCGCAACCCTCTCCTGCCTGTTCTCCTCCTCCAACCGCTTCTTCTCGCTCCCCACTCGCTCCGCCACCCACCCCGCCCCTGCAACAACCTCCGGTCCCTACTTCCTACATACCTGTTCCCCTTCCGTCTCTTCCGATACTGGACCTCCTCCGTCTACTGGTCACATCTGTCACTAACCTGTCTACCACTCTATACTACTTCCTCTTACAATCCTACCCTGTCCCTCCCTCTCCCTTTCCACAGTACTCATTACCTTCTGCCGCTCAATATTTGTAAAACCTCTTGTACATTTCTGTAATAAAGTTCCTCTATGTACGCGCCCGAGATACATCGTAACGACTACCTTGCTGTACTTTTTCTGGTGTTCGCGAGGGCCTTGCTCTGGCGGGGTGCTTTGCGGATCTCCCCTGGGTCCCGCCTTGTTGTTCCGCTGCCCCTGCGCCTACTCTTATATTATTCCCTATACGGTATGTACCATACATACCCTCTTTAATACTCTCTACTTCTCTACTTTTCTTTTCGAACGGCCAAAGAGCTCCTTAGTTGAGCTGGTGGCCCGCCCCCTCCTCTCCCGAGGAGCGGGAATGAACCAACCACGTGATGATGATGATGATGATGATGCTCACCTGCATACACCCAGCGTCAGTGGGTAGGGTCTGACACATCCCACTCTGACGAGTCTAGTGTTAGACCTAAGACGAAACGCTGGTTAATAGAGCAAACGCCTGAAAATACTTACATCTGATATGTTTTTGACATGCTCTATTGGTGAAAAATATCTAATTCCCTCTATGGGAATTTAGAATTTTCCATTCGGAATTGCTAGGCGGGCAATAATTCCATTGTGGAGATTTATCTCCCGTATGCAGTTATCAGACTGTGCCTCATATATAGGCTTCTGATAAGCTCACCTGCATACACCCAGCGTCAGTGGGTAGGGTCTGACTCATCCCACTCTGACGAGTCTAGTGTCAGACCTAAGACGAAACGCTGGTTAATAGAGCCAATGCCTCAAAAGCCTTACATCTGATGAGTAAAAAAATTGCCCAACTCATCGGCCACAGAGGTATTTGACATCTTTCTTTGCATAGAAACCGTGGATGGAGTTGCTGCCTCATTATCACTTTTTTGCCGATTGACTTAATTTTCTCCTTGCCATTATACGATACCAGGATGTCTTTGCACGACTTCGATCAGCAGTTCTTTGTTGATCACACTCATTGAACTCAAATACAACACTTCGCTAGAGGCTCGCAACGTGGGGTCTACCTTCCGTCTTCCGTCAACTTTGCTTGGTGAGGGCAATCTCGACTGAACGGAACGGAACTGAAGCATTGTGCTCCCTGCTTAAATGAGAGCCTTCTATTTTTCAACTGTGAGTTGGGAGTTGACCGTGTTTGGTCCATTACCTTCTGCCCTGCTGTCCCAAGCAGCTTTGAAGGTGATCTTTCTTATTATAAGAATGCCGTTGTTCAGTCTACATGTAGATTTCGTACTTTACAAACGCCAGCAGATTGTAGACATTTTTAACATGTGTATTATTCCCCGTTATCATCCCTTTTTGGAATGACATACAGTTACGTAATGTATGTACAATTAACGTAGCATTTATTATAGTATTTTTGATTTGTTTCATGCAAAAAATCTATGTATTTTTAATAATATTTCTATCAGTTATTGCAATAGGATCTGTGAGTGAAGCTGGCTTATTGCAAACTTATAAAGTTCATGGTCATATCTATGAGTTAGTGAGAATTTACCAACAAAAATTAACGACTCACCGTATTTCTAAACCTACTTCATATTCATCATCATCATCTGTTTACCCTCCAGGTTCGGTTTTTCCCTCGGACTTAGCGAGGGATCCCACCTCTACCGCCTCAAGGGCAGTGTCCTGGAGCTTCAGACTCTTGGTCGGGGGATACAACTGGGGAGTATGACCAGTACCTCGCCCAGGCGGCCTCACCTGCTATGCTGAACAGGGGCCTTGTGGAGGGATGGGAAGATTGGAAGGGATAGACAAGGAAGAGGGAAGGAAGCGGCCGTGGCCTTAAGTTAGGTACCATTCCGGCATTCGCCTGGAGGAGAAGTGGGAAACCACGGAAAACCACTTCCAGGATGGCTGAGGTGGGAATCGAACCCACCTCTACTCAGTTGACCTCCCGAGGCTGAGTGAACCCCGTTCCAGCCCTCGTACCACTTTTCAAATTTCGTGGCAGAGCCGGGAATCGAACCCGGGCCTCCGGGGGTGGCAGCTAATCACGCTAACCACTACACCACAGAGGCGGACCCTACTTCATATTACTTCCGTTTAATCACCGATGGTCACTAATACAAATTTTAGACTGATAATTATTTTGCAACTTACATAGCAACTATGCGAAATCACGAGTATTAGTATATTAACTGTAATATAATACCAGTCTTTAAGGAAAGAACGAAAGGGAGTAACTGAAAAAAGTGAAACACAGATGCTTTGTTATTCCTGAGTGTTATTTGCTTTCTCGGTGTGATACATGTTAATGTGTTTCTTAGAAACATTTTAAATATTCGAATCTGAGTACTTTGTTTCTAAAATTAGTGATATGCCATGGAATTTCTTGTCTGCAAGCTTGAAAGATATATTTGACATGAAGATATCCCGTGAATTGTGAATTCTGGAATTAATATATATATCTCCCTATTGCTTCTCTGTGCTGATCGTTATATCGGAAGATTATTTGCATACTTAAGCTAAATTATCTAGATTTGATAAGTTGTTCTTAGTTCACCTTGAAACTGGTTCGATAGAAAGCAGTTCGGGTTTAGGAAAGGTTATTCAATTGAAGCTCAACTTGTAGGATTCCAGCAAGATATAGCAGATATCTTGGATTCAGGAGGTCAAATGGACTGTATCGCGATTGACCTGTCTAAAGCATTTGATAGGGTGGATCATGGGAGATTACTGGCAAAAATGAGTGCAACTGGACTTGACAAAAGAAAGACTGAATGGGTTGCTATATTTCTAGAAAATAGATCTCAGATAATTAGATTAGGTGAAGCTTTATCTGACCTTGTAATAATTAAGATGATAATTCCTCAAGGCAGTATTATTGGACCTTCATGTTCTCTCATATCTGTTAATGATACGATTAAAGAAGTGGAATCAGAGATAAGGCTCTTCATAGATGATGTTATTCTGTATAGAGTAATAAATCGTGAGCAACTACAAAATGACATGGATAATGTTGTAAAATGGACAGCAGGCAATGGTATGATGATAAACGGGGTTAAAAGACAGGTTGTGAGTTTCCCAAACAGGAAAAGTCCTCTCGGTTTTAATTACTGCGTTGAGGGGATAAACGTTCCTTATCGGGATCACTGTAAGTATCTACTTGTTAACGTAAGGAAAGATCTTCATTGCGGTAATCACATAAATATGATTGTAAATAAAGGGTACAGATCTCTGCACATGGTTTTGAGGGTTTTTAGGGTTTGTAGTAAAGATGTGATGAAATGTCGTATGGCTTTTAGTGCCGGGATATCCCAGGACGGGTTCGGCTCGCCAGGTGCAGATCTTTCTACTTGACACCCGTAGGTGACCTGCGCGTCGTGGTGAGGATGAAATGGTGATGAAGACAACACATACACCCAGCCCCCGTGCCATTGGAATTAACCAATTAAGGTTAAAATCCCCGACCCGGCCGGGAATCGAACCCGGGACCCTCTGAACCGAAGGCCAGTACGCTGACCGTTCAGCCAACGAGTCGGACAAAGATGTGATGAAGAGGGCGTATAAGTCCCTGGTAAGACCCCAACTAGATTATGGTTCTAGTGTATGGGAGCCTCGCCAGGATTACTTGATTCAAGAACTGGAAAAAATCCAAAGAAATGCAGCTCGATTTGTTCTGGGTGATTTCCGACAAAAGAGTAGCGTTACAAAAATGTTGCAAACTTTTGGCTGGGAAGATTTGGGAGAAAGAAGACGAGCTTCTAGTCTAAGTGGTATGTTCCGAGCTGTCCGTGGAGAGATGGCTTGGAATGACATTAGTAGATGAATAAATTTTAGGAAATATCACAATATGAAGGTAAATTTGGAATTCAAGAGGACAAATTGAGGTAAATATTTGTTTATAGGAAGGGGAATTAGGGATTTGAATAACTTACCAAGGGAGATGTTCAATAAATTTCCAATTTCTTTGAAATCATTTAGGAAAAGGCTAGGAAAACAACAAATAGGGAATCTGCCTCTTGGGCGACTGTCCTAAATGCAGATCACTATTGATCGCTTGATTAATGGAAAGGAATGAAGGATATCCTATACATATGAAGCGAACTTGAAATTATTTCATTAATTTCTGATTTCTCATTATAGTAAATTTACTCTGTTGCAAGCTACCGAGTTCAGTCAGACACTGGGTGATTGAACGCTGTGTTTTGTGTACGTACACAATACCAGGGGAAATTGAATGTAAAGTTTACATCACATTTGAATTCTTCTATGAAGAGTAAACGTGAACGCCTTTCTCGGAGGCCCGAGTTCGATTCTCGATACTGTCAGATATAAGATAGGCGGGAGGGCTGGCATGACGGTTAACATTTATGTCTTAGGGAGATAGTGGGTTTGAGCCCCACTGACATCAGTTCTGAAAATGGTTTTCTGTGATTTCTTACAAGAGGCATTTCCTCAATAAACGCCATGATCGCTTCCTACTCACATGTACCTCTTTCCTATCGCATCGTCATCATAAGACCTGTCTGTGTAGGTGCGACGTAAATAACTTTCTAAAAAATAATTAAAAATATTATAAAGTTTCACCACTTCGAGGAAAGTGAGAGATTTATTATCACTTATGATAAGGAATTGTAAAAGATGAAAATATGGAAAGTGATGACATTATGGTTTACCAGACGATTGATCCTGCTCCTTCGCTGAAGTTTCATAAATTTTCACGCGATATATATTAATGTAAATATTTGGAAGTACATGCAGCTGTGAGCAGTTTTCATTCCAAGACAAAGCTCAGCAAGTCCCATCTGATAGTTTGAATGAGGACAGACAGCTGCTTAACATGGGTGATGAAAATTGCTTCCATTACGACGTTCACACCTAATTTTGAAAGACTAGTTGCCAAGGCGTGAGGCTTGAATGAAAATAGCTCATTCATTCGACTTTACCCTATATGAATGAACAGCAACCTCTCAGAAAAACCCAAGATCGGACATTTCCATACAAACATGAAGACCGTTCTCCTGTACAGCTGTGAATCATGGAGAATCATGCAGAATCTCTAAACAAATCTCTCACCTACACAATGTGTCCTTGAATTACTGTCTGCGTCATATGATCAGTGTACGATGGTCTAAAGCAGGGCCTATCAGGGTGCATGAGCCGAGCTTAGCCGAGTAACCCAGAGATAAAGCGTTGGTTCGAGCCGAGCCGAGTGGGACCGATGCACTGTGCACAGGAACTCTGCACCTCAGCTTGCACGCGTGGGATTTTGGGCGTTTGAGAGGCCCTGGTCTAAAGTGATCACAAACGAAAACCTGTGGAACGAAATCATCCAGAAACCCTTTGATACTGAAATATGGAAAATAATACTGGGATGGATAAGACACACGCTAAGAAAACAGGACGAGACAGTCATAGAAAAGAATCGGAAAGGAAACAATTATGAAGGAACTGACTGGCATTGGGAAACATGGCATGAAGTAAAATCTTGGTACAGAATGGAGAACGTTCCTGGTTCCAATTTACTCCACGACGAGGAATGGGAATTAGATGAGACTACTTGTCAAGAGAAGTCAACAGCGCTCGATTCAGTGTACCTGAAATTTGACATTTCTGCGATTTAAATAGACGTAATACATACTAACAGATGCACCCGTTCACTGAACAATACCGTTACTTTATGTTATGATATATGTATCGTTTCTGATTTTAAACTTCATATCATTTTATAGAGTAAAAGTTACAATTACAACTCTCTGCGCTTTGCTAGTCGCTTTGCGTTGCACCGACACAGATAGGTTTTATGGTGACGATGGGATAGGAAAGATCTAGTAGTTGGAAGGAAGCGGCCGTGGCCTTAATTAAGGTACATCCCCACCATTTGCCTTGTGTGTAAATGGGAAACCACGGAAAACCATCTTCAGCACTGCTCTTCAGTCAACATTTAAGGTATTCTACTCTTCAATCTTGTTTCCTGTTAAGGGGTTGGGAATGGTGAGATGAAGTTATATGTCATGGTTTTAAAGCCGGATGCCCTTCCGGACGCCAACATGAGTTTGATGAGATAGAGAAGGTGAAATGAATAATGGTGAATGATATTGGACAAGGAGATGGAAGGAATCGGTTGTGGCATATCAATACAAACTGCACCGTCATTTACCAGGAATTGAAAATGAGAAACCACGGAAAGCGATTCGCAAGAAAGGTCTGGTCTAGCGAATGCAGAGCAGAGTTTCGCTCCGAAACCGTAGCGCGTTAACAGGCCACTCAGTATTATTATTATTATTATTATTATTATTATTATTATTATTATTATAAGGCGTGATCAGTAATTTTCCGTTTGAGAACATTGCTGCAGCTGGCATGCAACTTAGCGCGACTCCGATGTGGGATTATAAGTACGGACATGTAGGCAAAGGAATTAGTGTGGCAGTTGTGTCGTGCCGAGGTGAGTGCGTTAAATGCGGCACGTAAACTATGGCGACGTTATTACCAAATGCGTCCAAACAGGACCAATGTGCTGTTATTTTTTCTTGGATGCCAAAGGCTGGACATCCATCGGATAATGAAGACTAGGTATGGGGCAGCATGTCTGTTAAAATGGAATGGTAGACCAAGTTCCGTGCGGGTCGCGTTTCAACACGAAACTACAGTCGATTTGGAAGGCCAGTCTCATTCATTACGGACAACAACAATCAGGCTGTGGACGAAGCCTATATTCTTTATCTCTCCCCGTGTAATTTTCACGCCTTCCGTGTCCTCAAACAGGCTTTGAAAGGTCGAGGATGTGCAGCAGGTGGTTACGGACTTCTTCACGCAGCAGGGCACCGTGTTTTTCCACGCGGGAATCTTCGAGCTGGTGCGTCTGTGGGATGAATGTGTCAAATCTCACGGCCATTTTTCCTGATTGACATCCCGATTCAGTAGTGTGCGGCCGTCTTACGAAATAGTTTTGATCCCAACTTAAACAGTACTAAAATGAAAGACAATTTTCCATTCATTTGTATATTAATAAAAACTATACATTTTATATTTTACCACGCCCTACAGCTACGAACCAATCTATGCATTCGAGAGACGCCTGATTTCGAAATAAACCGTCGGTTATCCTGAGAAAGATTTTTCAGTGTTTCCATTTTAGCTCCCAGGCACTTGCCGTGACATTCGAATTCATAAGACACAGCAGATTACTCACCTAATTTCGTTCAGTATCTTTCATTTCATTTCATCTTTATTTGCCTCTCAACGGAGGCTGGGGTCAGCAAGGGCGACTGGCTGTTTAACCATGCCATATAAATGCTTCTAACTTCATCTCCGATCCCGTGTCCAAAAGCGGGAGTAACTGATAGACCAAGAACACTGTGCATTAGATATTTCAAACATATTCGATACATAACTATGGGTGGTATTATTATCAGATTTCACGCTCCATACGAGTCGACAGATTAGGTATTAGACTATAACAAGTGCCCTAACATTACCAAATAAAATAAATTACATACTGTTTATCCATACATCTATGAATAGTAATTATGACTTACATCAGAGCATTCATCACATGTGTCTGTTTGTCCCCTCTGACTGACATTATGTGTGAGAGAATGACTGAACTTTAAAGAAGAAACCGTTCTAGTCTTTGGATTGTGCACTGAAGTTCTGAAGTACTGACGTGATTTAGTGACCAGACACAATAATTTGCAGTGGAATAATCAAATATGTCAGTGTCACTCCAAACCAATAGAGAACGATCCATGAAGAAGTAGTCACTAGCAATGAGTTCGTATTTCACATTCGATAGATGAAGAGCAAACACTTTCAGTCTTTCATTTCAAGGGTGATTTAGTAACAGTTGATGCTCCTTGTGAATTCTATACCAGTATAACTAGCTGGATTATTACTGGAATGATTCTCACAAACAAAGAAAACATTCGTATAAAGTTCATCTTGAAGTAGTTGCCTGCAAAGGACTAGGACAAATAAAACACGTCACGTATTATTGAACTTTAATAACTCCATGACTACGAACAGTGCAATCATACTAAAGACACTATTCACAACTCGTCCAACTCTACAGAGATCCAAATAAACAGTGCTTCAGTTGTCCAACACATTAAACATTTCTTGTTAGGTAGATAACTTGGTAAAACACCCATCCTTTGTACTGATGTTCATTACAATTCCCTGGACGGTAAGAAATAGGCGATTTAGTTTTGGTTTCTTTACCAGTATCTGATATCTGCGAAAGTTTCTCTAAATGTCTTGATTCAAGACACAAACTGCATACTGTAACAACACAATAGAAGAGAAACGCGCTTTTGCAAACGTACTTAATAAACATATTTTCCATCACCAGAATGTTGATAGTATGTGATACTTATGGACCAAGGCAAACAGAGGCAAACATTGTAAACCGTCAAATGTTCTTGTGGAAGCGGTCGTTCTTAAACATCATTATACGATCTTTATTTTCAATCAAAATAAAAATGTCTTCAAATTTCTTGCCAATCTTTGTTATGTGGAGAACTATTGTCACCTTCACAGTTGTATGAGAACACTAGACAATGACAAGGTGAGAAATTTGCATGGATAAAGGATATCTGCCGAAATTATTAAGTCTGTTTGTGACTTCATGTTGTACCGGAAACACCGCTACGTGAAAGCAAGTTCGAAGTGTGAGAGTTAAACTTCGCGCGAGGTGAAGGATAGGCAAGCCCGCCGAACTCCGCTGACCTACAGCAGTGACTTGGCCGCCTCGGGCAGGCTTCACACAGCGAGAAATGACCATATATGGTGATGTTCCGACCCTACTGTAAATTCTATTAGGAGTTACGATACAATTATTTGTGCACCGCCGACGTTGAGGCCACAATAAGAGCTGCAAACTATCAAATTCTGGAGCAAATCTACAAAGTAGTTTGTACTTTAGGAGTTACAGAGATGGATAATATCCACGTTTCGAGATGCTTCTTCGGCTCCAGGTATAAAATCAAGGCGATTTAGGCTACAGAGAGGCAGTAATACTCCACCGTCTCTGCGGTGTATTTCGATGGGACGATACTCTGACTCTCTAGTGCTCGGTCCCAGTGGAGGTGGAACATAGTATTTCTCTTCAAGTGTCATATTAGGACTTGTGTTTTCTTTACTAACAGTGGCATTCTAAAGGAACATAGAATATTATTTCATGTGTGGCAATTTCTCCAAGTGTTGTAATTTTTTGAAGAGTCATATTGAACTTGTGTTTTCGAAACAAACTGTGAGAATACAGAATATTAATGCCGCATTTGAATTGTGTTTTCTTCTCGTGATGTTCCGAGAGAAAATATAAGTTTTTAGTGCCGTATTTAAACTTATGATTCCTCCTTCGTAATAATTATTTACATACAGTGTAAAACATTCTCAGAGTGCCTTTAAATTTGTTTAATTTATAACAAACGTGCTAATATGTCGTGAATTTGCACGAACTGCAAATATTACGTTCAACGTTGTATTCTAATCATAAAATGTCGAAGCTGGTCAGTTAAGAACAGTGATAATATAAGTTAGTGACCTAACAGAATATTTCAGACACTCGTGTCAATATGAGCGGACTTACGTCGCGAACTTGACATTGTAAATGTGTACATAATTTTCCCAGTTATCTATTCGGCAAATATGCAACGTGTGATCAGTTACTCCTCTCAATTGTTTTCTTTTTAAGTGTTAATTTCATGAACCTTTTTGTGTTTGAGTCAAAGATTCAAGTGTCAATTTCATTAACATTTGACGTATCCCACTCATAATGAATCAATGTAGTAATTAAAGCAAAAATTAATTTATTCGACAATGATACAAGTGAGTTGAATACCATACGGGGGACTTGTGTGTTCGTCACGCCTCACCTCTCAGTATTCTCGTGTGAGATCGAACACCGCAACGTGTGCACCTAGAAATTCGAGAACTTCTAGAACGTCGAGAACTTCACATCAAGGACGGGCGTGGTCCAGCAATCATCCTAGAGTCCGGAGGTTCGATCCTGCTACAACGCATAAACTCAACTTGTGTAAAATGTGATATGAACTTGCTTCAAACGAACAATAAAACCAGATTTTCAAAGGAATATAAATGCAATTATCTAATGCCCCTCTCTGTACCAACTTGAATGCTTACGTACCACCCCTTAGATGTATCCCATGCTCATCAAGCTAATATCTGCAGCTAAAGTGTTATAACGGAGTAAACATAAGCACCAGCGGCACGACGTTGCCTCAGAGTGAACTCTTGACAATCTCTGTTGACATAACTGAAGGGTGCAATTCCAAACACTCTAGAGATAACAAACACAGGCTTGAGGGATGACTTTAGATACACAGCCATGAGAGCGTTACCCAGAATTATTATATCACTTATGTTGCAGTCCAAGAATGTCCACCGAATAACCACAAAGTAGTTATTTAGAGAAATTTTGTTCACATGCCTCCAGTTACTGAGCGACCCCTATTAAAAGTTAAGTGGAAGGAATGTTATGTCACCCATATTCTTGGTAAGAACATGATAACAATGACACCTTGCATTTGATAGGTCGGCAGGGGACCAATTAATTCATAAGGTGATTAAAAATATAAATTGGCTTTGATAACAATGTTTTCATATTCTAATTCGAATGTTCCCCTTTGAAGTGATTTACGTCAAATTTGCCGTTAGAAGAAAATAAGGTATTTTCCTCTATTCATGGAAGAAAGAGAGAAAATAAATATTGACTAAATTAAAGACGTGACAGCGGAACGGAAGATGAATACAATTGGATAATTATTGTTACGTAGTATGTCATTTATACGATTAATGTGTCAGTCTGCCATATTGTATTTAAACGATCAAATGTTAACACGGCTCTTCTCCAACATTTTTCTAATTGATTGAATAAGTAACGATGTTCTGGTATCTTACTGGAAGTTAGTTAATTTTTCAACATGAAATATACCACATCACTCTATGACTTTTCCCTTGCGAGATGTAAGAAGCTGTGCACAGCTGCGGTATCACTCAGCTAGTTATCTTGTCAGCCACGTCCAGACATCGCCTATGGCCTCCTTATTAGTGTCCTGTCGTCTGCCACCGAGTACTCACTTAAGAGGACCAGACAGATACATGTGTAATTTTGTCAGTTCAGTGATGTAGGGTGAACGATGAAGAACCATCCACCCCAGCTTTTTCATTGCAGGCCTGTGTGTGGCATTGCATTGTCATGTTTAAATATAATGTTGTTGTCATCTTTGTGGTGACGAACAGGAAATAATTTTTCAGACCATACTTTCAAGTACATGGTAATCACTATTTACGTTATATAGGCTAAATTTCGGTTATACTTACGGGAAATACTTTCGCTCCAGTAACATATCATATTTCAATTCATTAAAAACACACCATTGAGAAACAATCTCGAAAGGCAACCACTGCTTGGTCCGAAGATTTGGAGATTAGGAGGCGTCGTGTGATTGGCACGACAAATCCTTTTGGCCGTTATTCTTTGCTGTCTGGAGTGAGGACACAATCTCACCGTCAACATCCTGATGAGAGGACTGCAATTTACCCAGACACCCGCATTCCGAGATATTTCATACTGGATTGAATTTATTTAATTTGAGTTAAGGAATATCAAAATGAATATATTCTTGCTCAGTTCAAGTCTCCCTATTCAAGATGAATAGAGATTCAGAGGTACAAACTAATTGTCAGGAACTGTCTCAGGCAAATCGAGGGGAAATGGATAACTTACTTCAAATTTAGAATCGTTCAGTTCTGGGTTCTGTCCTACTTGTAGCATTTTGTATATTCTTAATTAACCTAGAGAGGATCTCTCAACAAGAGAGTTCTCTTAGCCTCTCTCACCTTGATTCTCCATTTCTTACCTACACGTAGTGTCCCTGTTAAGCCGAGCAACCCAGTGGAAGTTTGGGTACCAACCCCAGCGGGCAGCTGGGTCGGTGAGCAGGCTGGAATTGGGGGTCAGCGGAAGGCAACGGGAAACCACCACTGTTAATTTTCCCAAGACAACCTCATGGCTTTACTCAATCATAAATCAGTATCCGGAGCAAGTCTCCCAGTCGGATCTCCGGGGGAGAGGAGCCTCTGAACGTGCAAATCAATCCAAACCAACCTTGCGCAGAGTTAGAAAGATTACAACGTGGAATGTACGAGGTCACTTACAGACAGGAAAACTAGCTGTCGTTGAAAGATAAATGAGCCTACATGATCTGGACATACTTGGACTCAGCGAGACACATTGGAAAGGTTGTGGCCACTTTGTCACTCACTCGGATAACAACATATATTTTTTGGAAGTGAGGATTTGAGTCGGAATGCTGTCGCTGTAGTGATTCCTAAAATAATAGCCTGTGCTGTCGTGGGATATGAGCCTGTCTCAAGCTTCGTCAGACTTACCTTTAGAATGTGGATGTTATATATTCTCTCGTAGAAAAGCACAAAATGACAAAATGCAATAGCAGACAACGCAACGGAAGCCTAACAAGTATGGCAATGCTTTTAACACACTCTGTCGGATTTCTCACCACATAGGAAGGCAGTAGATTTGAAAGAACGAAATATGGCCCTTTTACAAGGCTTGACCCTACAACTTAGGCACGTGTATAGGTGAATACATTTCGTTCATTGCGTTCTTGAAATATATCATAATTATGTGTTGTTGTGACGAAGCATAGATTCTGTATTCTAAACCGAGAACTTTTGAAAAATATTCATAGAATTCAGACATTGGGGAAGAAGCCAGAAGACATTTAGGGCAGTCACCCAGGAGGCAGATTCCACATTTGTTGTTTACCTAAACTTGTTTTAATAATTGCAAAAAATTTGGAAATGTATTGCCGCAATTTGTCCTCTTGAATTCAAACTTTATCTTCATATTGCGATCATTTCTACGTTTTTAAACACCACTCAAAGTTATTCGTCTACAAATGTCATTCAATGCCATCGCTACTCACAGCTCGGAACATACCACTTAGTCGAGCAGCTCGTCTCCTTTCTCCCAAGTGTTACGAACTCAAACTTTGCAAATATTTCTTAACACTACGATTTTGTCGGAAATCACCTAAAAGTAATCGAGCTGCTTTTCTCTGGATTTTCTTTCCAGTTCTCAAATTTGCAACCGTTGAAATTATGATTTCCTTCTAGGAACCTTATTTTTATATGTATTTCTTGTTTATTTATTATTATTATTATTATTATTATTATTATTATTATTATTTGTTGTAGTAGTATTCGCAAAGCGGATTTTCCTGCAGTCTAATGAGTAGTCGATGAGGGCAGGGGGTAAGGAATGAAATAAGTGTAAAGAAAGGCGCAAGAAATATTATGCTCCAGTAGGGACGCGCTACATAAAATGTTTGCGGAGGACTGTACCATGCACGGCCAAACATGTTTCTTCTTTTTTGGTTACAAATTTCCAAAAACTTTAAGCCATTCCTGAGTAAAGAAAAGAACGGGATATTTTTTGATACAGAGGCGGCGGGGTGAGGGGGTATACGCTCAACATCTTCAGCCTAGGGGTGCATACAGTCCGTTGCAATTTACTTACGAGTTATTAACTGGCATAATTTGTAACCTGTTTTATTTATCCATGATATTTTCATTCAAGAACTTGGAGTCTTTATCACCAATGTTGTTGGGAATTACATTTGCGATCATTTGGCTAGTTCTACTTGTAGAGAATTCTCAAGGAGTACTAAATGAAGCTTAGGTACCGGATTTCTGGTTCATCAACTATTATTAAATCATCCTCGGGGTGAGAGACTGGAACAGTTCGTTGTTCATCTATCGAATGTGAAATTTGAACTCAGCGCGAGTGGCTACTTCTTGGTTAATCGTTCTCTAATGCTTGCTATATTTGGAGCGACATTGACATATTTGGTTATTCTTCTGCAATTTATTGTGTCTGGCTACTGAAACTAATATAAATTAAGTTGTGCAGCGACCAAGGACAAGTCTGGCTTCTTCAATGTGTGTTCATTAACTATCCTCCTATATCAGATAGACTGAATCATTCAATACCTGTGAAGTACTGTTATCAAACATCGTATTATTGACATAAATATGCCTTAGATCTTGTAACCATCCAAAAATGTGTGTAACAGAATAGTGTATGGAAGAAAATGTGTTAGGGAAGTGTAACCTAGCTACCGTGCAGGCTTTGATGTAAAGTATGAATACAGTTCGGTCCAAAAAAATCCCCACCTACAAATTTTACTTAATGCATGTAAAAACAACAACGAAGAGGCTATATTTCATTGGTTTACTAAACTTTTTAGTTTAAGAGTTAAATTAAGTTGTACAGAACATATTACATCAAAATAAACTTACATTCATATTTTGTGTATCCACATCGTGCCTTTATAAAGGCCTGAACTCGATGTGTCATTGACTCAACAAGTTTTTCACATGTACCAGGTGGAATTTATTGGTACCAGACTTGAACAGTTTTCTCAATTAACTTTACTCTACTTGTACAACAATATTTACTTCGTTTTTGAGACAAAATTTCCCACAGATTCTCAATAGGGTTCATATCAGGAGAATTTGAGGCCCACCATCACCGCTCTACACCCAGATCTGCGCAACACTCCTGGACAACCCTGGCACGGTGACAACTAACATTATCATCTTGGAAAATGAAAGGCCCAAGATTTTCTCCACTGAAATTATCCCTTGCTGTATTTAATACCTCATTTTTAATGATAACCCAGTATTTTAACCCTGTAATTGAACCAGGGCAAACCTTAATTCTTCCCACACTTTTAGCAGTAATTGCTCCCCACAGCATTAAACTTTCACTGAACTTCTTTGTTTCGACTACACAATCTTTCTTTAATTCCTCTCCTGGCTCCATCCACAGTTTCAAACCACTGTATCGCCATACACATTAAATTTCTTCTCATCCGAAAAAATCACCCTCTTCCAGTCATCGGATGTCCAGTGTTGATACATCGACATACCTTTTTCTTTCTTGAACATGCTTTTGTGTTTGGAGGGCTTTCTGTGCAGGTTTTTTTCTTCTTCAGGTTGAGTTCAGAACGGCGTCTTAGCACTGTTTGATGGGTAGTTGTGGTCCCAAACTCCTGCTGAATCTTAAAATCAATCTGCCTTGAACTCAGTTTTCTGTATTACTTTGCCATCATTTTCATTGCCCTGCACAAACTGGGAGCGGAGATTTTCTTGCGACAACATTTGTACCTCAAACTTGACTTACCAGTTTCAGATTGTTTCTTAAATATATTTCCCACAGTTTTGTGGCCAATTGATAATTTCCTAGCAACTTCATTCGAGAATCCTTCTGCTTTGAGTCCCAAAACCATCCTTTGCGTCTTTGGAGAAAGGTCTTTTCTCTTTCCTATAACTTGTGAAACCAAATCTACCTCTGCTTGGAAAGACTTTAGCGCAAAGTTTATTTCTAAATCTCTGAATAGACTATGGGTTCATAGGAGGATCGAAACAGTGATTTTACACTCCGACTCCTGCTTGACCAACCTTAATGGAAATCTACTAGCCTTAATGAAATCAATTTCTAAAATTTTGTTTGCATATGTACCTTTTTCGATAGGAGGATTAATAAGGGACCTATCATTAAGGATAGTTTTACAGGCTAAGTCCGATGGGACGTAGCCCAAAAGGTGTTGCATGTGGGGCAGACATCTTATCTTCTATATAAATAAAATCGGAACGACCGTGTGTCCATACATTGAATATTTTGCTGAAATCTTCATACAATTAAACGTTTCAGCTTTGGCGTCTGTTTGTATTTCTTATAAGTAGAAAACTACTGGATATATTTCTAACAAACTTCATATTTAGAATCTACCTATCCTTGGGTAGGTTTTAGGGCCAAATTTATTCCTAAATCCCTGAGCTGACTAGGGGTTTATAGAATGATCGAAACAGTGATTTTACACTCCCACAAATTATAACTTTCTTAAGATAATTAAGTTTATCAAAATACTGTATATAACAAACATTTAAGTATATGTTATTTCCATGAGTTTATGCCGTATTCGTATTCATCGTACGACTCAGAATAACGGAGATGCTTTGGAAGAACCAGATTTGCAGCCGAACTCCCGTGGAATACTTAGTGCATGTCACTTCATGGTGGGTGAACGGGAAGAACTAAAGAGCCATTTTACTTTTTTTTTCGATAGAACAGATAATAAGGGAGGTTATCATTAACGATGGGTTTCATGGCTCTTCAGCCACAGCACCAGTCCAATGGTCAGAAAAACGACAATATGTAACCGAAAATTTCGCACAACTTTTGATCAGAATCATAAGATATAAACTTCACGGTTTGGATCCGTATTGAATTGAGACCACAATAATAATTCATAAATTTATGTCGTATGGTCACCTTTTTCATTACTATATTATGCAATACTATTGAATTACATTTTTTTGCTAGGGGCTTTACGTCGCACCGACACAGATAGATCTTATGGTGACGATGGGATAGGAAAGGTCTAGGAGTTGGAAGGAAGCGGCCGTGGCCTTAATTAAGGTACATCCCCAGCATTTGCCTGGTGTGAAAATGGGAAACCACGGAAAACCATATTCAGGGCTGCCGATAGTGGGATTCGAACCTACTATCTCCCGGATGCAAGCTGACAGCCGCGCGCCTCTACGCGCACAGCCAACTCGCCCGGTAATTACATTACTAAACCAGAGACTAGTTTCGACCATGGCTGGCCATCCTCAGCCTTAATGTAATACATCTGTATATATAAAATAAGAGTTTTGTCTGTACATTGCTCAAAATTTGAAAAGAATGTATCGGTCATGTCCACAGTAACAAGGACATGCACTTTTTACATTTCCGTAATGTCTGTCTGTCTGTCTGTCTGTCTGTCTGTCTGTCTGTCTGTCTGTCTGTCTGTCTGTCTGTCTGTCTGTCTGTCTGTCTGTCTGTCTGTCTGTCTGTCTGTCTGTCTGTCTGTCTGTCTGTCTGTCTGTCTGTCTGTCTGTCTGTCTGTCTGTCTGTCTGTCTGTACACCCATAACGAGAAAAAGGCTGAAGAGAAATTAATGAAAATCGGTATGTTAAGTCGGAGGATGAACCACTACAATGTAGGCTATAAATCATTTCATGCACGCTGAGTGAAGTGGTAGTTTAGGGGAAGGCCAAAATTTAATACTCAAATATTTATATTATTAGAGGCCCTATCGATACATACTATATAACTAAAATTATATAGAATTAAATTTCCGATCATTTATGCCTTATACATTTTTACCGTACCGGCAATGATAACACAGATATTCATGACTTTGTATTTTTGTTGCTAAGCCGAGCCACGAGAAAATGGGTTAACAGAATTTAATGAAAATCGGTATATAGAGTCGGGGAATAACAAATTACAGTCTAAGCTATAAACAATTTTATTCATCCTGGATGAAATTGTAGTTTAGCGGAAAGCGCCTAAAATTTATTTTTTAAATACCTGTGTTACTGGTACTATCGAAAAGTACTACATAACAAACTTTATAGAGAATACAATTTACGATCATTTATGTTTTATTCAGTTTTACCGTACGACTATGATAAGAGTGGTATTTGAGAGTCGGAAGAAAAACAAATATGAAGACCTACAATATCGAACATTGATCAACAATAATATTACATTGATCATTGTTTGTTGTGATCTTCTTTGTCTCTTATTCTGCCACTCAACTCCGATAGATGGGATTACTGCTGCGTAGCTATTACAACAGCCTGACTGAATATTGGCGGAAAATTGCTGGGGAGTTTAGCATGCCATTCCTCTGGTTCATATGTTTTCTGATACTGCTGGTACGTAACACACTGGTTCATCATAGTATTCCAGCTATTCGATTCCTACTCTGACATGATGTTTTGAATGAGCAGTGTGCACACTTAGGCGTAAGGCAGAGGCTCACTTAGTAGTAGTATGGCCTGGTCTAGAATTACACTTTAGGCCTATTCCAAATTATAACCACCACAACTCACTAAATAACTCAAAATTCAACCCTACAAATATCCATTTCTGAAGAAAACCTTCTTCCTATTCACTTTTATTAAGTTCTACATTCGTTTCATTCCAAATTAGCAGTGAAGAGGGGGTTTCTCCTCTGCCTTGAAGGAAAAGTTTGCCTCCAAGTCAGATGGATTTTTCCGCCGCCAACGTAATGAATTGAGATGTTCCGACTCATTGGGTACTCCTAGGAAACAGATTAGTAAAAGGGCATTGCTTTGCCCTGGGACTATCCACTAGTTGAACTCCCTCCCATGCCGAGATAAAGATGAAGAGTGTTCACGGATTACGGCTGTTTGCGGCCTGGTCATTCCAGCTCTGGAACTTTGGACTGTTAGATCGGCAGCGTAGTACTGTTCGTTAAAAGTGGGAAAATGTGTGCTTCTTTCATTTGATCGAGTATTTCATATGAAAGCATTGCTTTTAATCACGCCATTCCTACTGAAGTCATTGTAATGACCTATGATCATTTCAGATGGGAAAACCACTAAGGCAGTCTTACTGAGGATGTAAAAAGGTGGTGAAGAGTCAGTGTCTGCCATTATAATGAAAATTCCCCAACCTGACTGTGACTGATGGTAGGCAAGCGGACCTACCATTACAACGAAAATTCCCTAACGCAGTCTTCATATGAGAAAAGACGTTTAGTGACTTCCCCGTCGCGTTCCTAGGATAACGTTAAGAGCTATGCAATTTAATACAATATTGCTCACAACGTGCACATTACCTAACCTAGAATTCTGTATGCAATGTAGAATTCCGTAGCGGGTACATCAGCTAGTCTAATTAAACAAATGTAATAACACATAATTGACATGGAAACTAATGTATGAACATATAATTAACATTAAAATCTGGGATGAACTAAGTGTAAAATCTGAAAAATAAATTAGGCTGTAAATTCTTAGCATCTGGATTATGCTCATCATCCATACTGTTTTCTGTATTGATATTCATAGAACTGTTAGTTCCATCACTGCTAATCATTACCATTCCAAATGCAAAACTGGAACTGGTAAATGTTGATTCTGTGGTCAGATCATCAATCACCAAAGGTACTTGAGTGGGGTTAGCAGTATGCAAGCCACTGGATGCCACTGTAAATAACCACCAGCTGACGCAGAATTGTTAGATGGTGTTTCCACATCGAAATAAAATGAAATGTTTCCGTAGTGCTTGTTAGAATCATGCTGAAATGCTGTTGGACATTGTCAGGACAGCACATGAAGACATGGTTAAAACTGACACATTTTTAATTTGTGGCTGGTATAAATTCGCAATGCATTGAGGTGTCCCTGTAGTTAACCTTAATAAATTATAGATAAAATTAATGAATAGAAGGAGAAAGACGTTTGGTAACTTCCCCGTTAACTCAAATGGCATAGGTTATTTGAGGCTTACCTCTCGTTGCAGCATGTAGTGCGTGGTGTATTATTGTGTACCAAACTTCTCATTTCTACGTAAATACTACATCCTACATCTACTCTAATATGTCATATTCATACCTTGATCTACCTCTACCGTTCTTACCGCCTACACTTCCCTCAAAAACTAACTGAACAAGACCTGGGTGTCTTAAGATGTGTCCTCTTATTCTGGTCGAATTTAGCCAAATTGATCTCCTCTCACCTTTTTTATTCAGTATCTCTTCATTTGTTATTCTATCTATCCATCTCACCTTCAGGATTATTCTGTAACACCACATTTCAAAAGCTTCTTTTCTCTTTCTTTCTGAGCTAGTTATTGTCCATGTTTCACTTCCATACAGTGCCACGCTCCAGACGAAAGTCTTCAAAAACGTCTTCCTAATTCCTGATATCAATGTTCAAAGTGAATAAATTTCTTTCCTTGAGAAAGACAGACATTCCTTGCTTGTGCTAGTCTGCAATTTATGTCCTCCTGACTTCTACCATCGTTAGTTATTTTACTACCCAAATAACAATATTCATCTACTTCATTTAACATTTCATTTCCTAACCTAATATTTTCTTCATCACCAGACTTTATTCGACTGCACTCCATTACTTTCGTTTCGGATTTATTTATTTATTTATTTATTTATTTATTTATTTATTTATTTATTTATTTATTTATTTATTTATTTATTTATTTATTTAATTTATTTTCATCATGTACTTCTTCTCCAGACTGTGTCCGTACCTTTCCGATTCTCTACAGACTCTGGTAAAATAACAATATCATCGGCATATCTCAGAGTTTCGATTCCCTCTACTTGGATTGTGATTCCTTTAATTTTCAAATTCCTCTTTGATTTTCTTTATCGTCTGTTCTATATAAATATTGAAAAGGAAAGGAGACAAACTGCAGCCTTGCCTCACTCCTTTCTGGATTGCTGGTGCTTTTTCATAGCCTTTGATTCTTATCACTGATCCCATTCAGAATCTCAAATATCTTGGTCCAATCAACATTATCTTGCATTCTTATATAGCGAAAATGTCGTTAGTTTGGAGTTGTGGATTACGGCAAACCTTGAAAATGAAAATGAAAACCTACAACCTGTTTTCCAGTCATTGACCAGGTCAGGGATTGTATGAATGAATCATATATAGGCTATTAGTAAGATGGGGTCGCCACTCCCAAAGTGATTTATTGATGACTGATAAATGCTATGAAATGATAATGGAGAGTGTTGTTGGAATGAATGATGACAGGGAAAACCGGAGTACCCGGAGAGAAACCTGTCCCGCCTCCGCTTTGTCCAGCACAAATCTCACATGGAGTGAGCGGGATTTGAACCACGGTATCCAGCGGTGAGAAGCCGACGCGCTGTCGTCTGAGCCACGTAGGCCTACTATGGCAACCCTTATCGGATGATAATATAATTTGAAAAAAGGACGGTCATACGAGGATAATAGTGACTTTTACGACAGTTATGGTATACTATGTATGTATTCAGTGCCTCCTTCCCCACACAGGGGTTTAGATTACAGCAGTACGATTAGAAAAAAGAAGAATTTAAATTGTCGGCGGTATCCTATGAGGGACTAGTAACTTATGGCTGCCATACGAAAGGAGTGCAGTCATACAACAGTTATTCGCATGTGATAAATGGTAATTGTCTCAGAAGCGTAAAGTAATGCATATTCATCATCCTTCCAAGGTTCCAATAACGAGTTTTGATCACCTTAGCTGACGAACCACGTGCAGCTAATAACGGCATCTCAAGACATATTCTGTCTAATTTGATGAAGCTGCAGTTCGAAGAACTGGACTCCGTCGCCTCGAACATACGGTAGTTGACATTGCCAACCTCGACATTCAAGATAGTTGTAGACCTTCCATCACTTTTAGTTTTGTAGCAACGGCGGCGGTGATGGTGGTAGTCATTATTGTTATAGAACTACAACTGGACAAATATTCTCTCTCTCGTAGCGTTTTCCCAAAAAATGGGGTCCGTTATTTGGCTACATTTCCGCTGTTTGGTCCTGTCTAGGACGTATCGACGGTAGGGACGTTTCTCTATACTAAAATATTAATGAAAGTATCGACGTGGCGATATTATCAAAAAATATCGATATATCTCGATATCCATTTTTTTCAAAACACAAGGATTCGAAATTATATTGAATTACCGGTACGTTAAATTTGAGATTATGTCAGTTATAAGAGGAACAAAATAATTAAGTTTAAGGGGAGTCAGGACTCAAATTTTGAACCTCTACAATTTACCACGCTTAAAAACTAAATTTAAAATACAAGATATCAAAATATGGAGTTGATTAGTTAATTGTTTGCAAATTTATTGACAAATAATTGTTATTCTTATAGTATGTTGCATTGAAAATTCTCCTTGTGGCACAGTTTTCATTGTTTGTGCTATAATTTGGCAGACTTGTCAAAATACTAATATATATCAGAACAACATCGGGTTTTACAGTCAGGTAAAAAGTACTGAGGATTATTTTTCAATTTTTCATTATACCTTCAATAGGTAAAAACCTAGATGCGTACTATTTCAGGAATAAATATAAGAAGGTAATACTCAACTGAAAATAAAGTTCGGAACTATTTTTAATTGCTGTACAAATTTAAACATTGTCTGAAACTTTCATCCTTATAAGAATTGTGTCCTAATGAACTTTATATGCATGGCAAAGAGCTGGAAAAGTTTTAATGTAGATAACAGTAATTGAAAATGTCAATAAATTTTCTTGCTTTAAAACTTCCCTGGACTGTAAATTACTCCCTCGATGTTGCGCTATGGGGGAGGGGTTCGCTCGAATTGTCATTAACACAGACAGAAATGACTTAATGAAAGATACAACAGGTGTCTCTATATCGTGCGAACTTCATGTTCTCACAGCACTACGGACTTGAGCCCGGAATGAGGTTAGTAATTATTAACAGGGACATTATAATTACTAGAGAGAATAAGATACCGCTAAAATATTTGGATTACTGCTCTGTCGTTGTTTTTGGATCCTTCTATTCTATTTATTCTATTATACTCTATTCGTGTACCACACGGCATCTTGAAAGGTTTTGCTCCTAGATAACCAGCAAAGGCGATCATAAAGGCGGTGAACGTGAAGAAATACGTCAGTGAACAGCAGGAAGAGATTCCTACGGCCTGGAATGAGTGTATACGTGCAGTTTAGTAATACAACAAGCATACCATGTTAAACAGTAAGAAAAATATTGAACGCATATACGAGGTTTATTCAATGTTAAATAACTGTATAAAGACTTTTTTATTAGTAAGACTGTTAGTGTAAAATGGCCCTTCATCGGCTGTATCTAATAAACAAATAAATAATTTATCCACCCATATAGACTAACGCGACTGAGACCTGGACATTGACAGGTGGGGCGAAGAGTAGAATTCAGGCCAATGAAATTAAATATTTCAGATGTTTGATAGGAAAGAGAGATTGAGAAACGAAGATGTAAAAACGGAGATCTGAATGAAAAACCTAATTGAAAGGAGAAAACTAAGATGGTTTGGACATGTAAAGAGGATTGATGAGGAAAGAATACAAAAAGAGATGATGGAGATGCAGTTCGAGAGAAAGAGTGCTGATTTCACTATTTTAGATTCACGTTCTATTGACATCTACATTTGACTTGATAAATTAAACACTTTGGATTCCCATGTAAAATTCACTATAGAATTAGAAACTAACTAACTTAACTACTTAGATTTAACAGTAACTAGAACTGAGAACCATGGATACCTAGAAAAAGGCGTATCGATTGAATAAGGAAGACTGAAAGAAGAAGAAACGTGGACTGGGGCAAATGATAGCAGAGGATGATGATGATGATGATGATGATGATCGTGATGGTGATGGTGATGATGATCATGATTATGATGATGATGGTTGTGATGATGATGGTGATCATGATTGTGGTAATGATGGTGATGATGATTGTGATCATGATTATTATGATGATGGTGATGATGATGATGGTGGTGGTGAGTGTGATGATGATGGTGATGATGATGATCGTGATGATGATGATGATGATGATGATGATGATGATGATGAACTATTCTAGACATATTCACGCCTTAAATGTTAATTTGTCTCCGCGAATATTTTAATGTTTAGAAGATTTCTTTGCAGACAAGGTAGAGATCCCCCATACAGCGAAACACGTAAAATTAAGCAATTTCCTCAATTCTGCCGAAAGTTGAAGGCTAAAGAGCCCTGAAAGGTTTGAAATTATCAGTTTAGGATAATTCCACCGAACTTAAAGAATACATTTCGAAAATCACTTCCGGCCTAAATGCATTTTCGGAAAACTGCCTAAAGTCGCTTTTTCCTTTACTTCTTTTTTATTCAAATCCTATCCAAGTTAACTCATTTACGTAATTATTTCTGTTATGTGTTCCTTACTTCAATATCCTCAGGCACTTGGCAATTTTTTGAAAAATTTCCTCACCGACTGTAGTTATAACAGCTTAAATGAAACAATGCACTGACTCACATTAGCGCTCGTACTGATAGAAAAAGGCAAACTGCTAATATAATCGACCAGATAACGATGATTAAGAAAAGGATGGTAATTTTTAGGAAAATATTAAGAATATACTCTCTAGGAAATGAATTCCTACAGGAAGTAGATGAATATTGTTGCTTGGGTAATCAAATAACTAACAATTAAAGAAGTAAGGAAGACATAAAATGCAGACTAGCACAAGCAAAGAAGGTTTTTTTTTTTTTTAAGAAAAGAAATTTGCTCATTTCGAACATTGATGAGTAGGAATTAGAAAGAAGTTTTTGAAGCATGGCAATGTACGGAAGTGAAACATTGACTATAACTAGCTCAGAAAGAAAGAGGATAGAAGCTTTTGAAATATGGTGTTACAAAGAAATGCTGAAGGTGAGATGGGTCCATCGAATCACGAAAGAAGAGATACTGAATCGAATTGGTGAGAGGAGATCGATTTGTATAAATTTGACCATAAGAAGAGATAGAACGATAAGACACATCTTAAAATACCCACGACTTGTGCAGTTGGTTTCTGAGGGAAGTGTAGGCAGTAAGAACGCTAGGGGTAGAGCAAGGTATGAATATGACAGGCAGATTAGAGCAGATATAGAATGTGGTAGTTACATAGAAATGAACAGGTTAGCACAGGATAGGGTGGCGTGGAGAGCTGCATGAAACCAATGTATCGACTGATGACTCAAGCAAAAACAACATATTCTGGTACTTTATTATATTTCATTTACCTGAAATTCGTAGCTCATATCCCAAGGATTTTATCAATATTGAGTTGTTTGCCTGAAGGATTTTGAAGACATTTTCACGACTTAAATGATAATTTGTCTCCGCCGATTTTTGTGGCCTCTTGCAAGGGGAAGGGGATACCGTGGATGTATACTATCGCCCGCACCTCCGAACTTGGGAGGCATCCTTTTAACAACTCAAGGCTGGCGTATTTCAGCACCTTCGACTCGGGTACGAACCTACCAAGTTGCACTCTTCCGTCTTCACCACTCATTAAAAGATGGCCCACGAAAGGAGGTTATAAAAACAACGGAAGAAAAGAGAAACCAGAATCAATTACGAAAAAGTCAAGGAAGTCAACTCACTGTATGTCTGTGAACGAATATTCGACCTCCATTTGGTCATGTTACGAATTTCTTAACCTTGGAGGAGGTCGTGTGATTTTCGTGAAGTTGAATATGGTGTGCAGCAAGTGTCAGGTTCAGCGTGCGTGAGTGTGCGCGCAATGAGCCGTCAACGTATCCGACTGAGAAAGAGAAACCGACTTCCCACGTACTGGTAAACTTGGCCTACATCAGTATGTTGTGACTGTGGGCAAATACGTAACTCGGCGATGCGAGCAACACCAGGAAATACACACACAGAAATAAGAAAAAGACATTCTGAATTAATATATTTTAATACAATGATTAGAAACCAGATTTTCATGCTCTGATACGTTAGAATCTAATCACCCAGAATTGACAAAATATTCCATTATCACAATAATAATGACAAGGCAGTCACATACAACTTATACATTTCCAAAAAAGGATTATGAAGAAATATTTTCGGGCATGGGGGGATATTAAATATTAAAATTTGAGTATTTCTATAAAATAATGTTGGGTGAATATTTTAATATTAGAAACACTGAATTAAAACTTTCAAAATAACACAGTTATTTAATTAAGACATATTTGTATTCATGTTGATGATTATAATAGAATACGTCTCATGGGTTTTTTAGCCAGCTCATTGATGATATTTTCTGCCGTCACATGTTTTTCTTTGTGTGTATACAAAAGAGGTTACACATTAAAACTTTTCCTGTGCAGTCATATTCTGCAAATAACCTGTTAAAAATTTCAGGGTTGCAAAAGAGCGATCTGGTATGGCAGTGGTTACTAGTAAGACACCAAACAGATTCAGTACTCGATGTATTGTTGGAAAAAAATCAGTCACAAAATGTTAAGTGCTAAATGAAGTCCAATGGTTCAGGATGATTGATTCTAGGAGAAAAACTTATATTTATTAATGGAAGCATGCAAACATTGTTGGCAAATACGTAGTTCAATTTGAAAGGAAAACAATGAGCTAATTACTATCTTCATTTACATGGTTGCCTCAATTAATCATATGTTCTAAACTTCAAAATTCCAGGGGGCCGGTCTGGTTTTATCCCCCAATCCGCCCTCTATGTACGCCCCTGATTTTCAGGGTCTTAACACTATTACTTGCAGGAGATTAACCGGTACAATGACTTAATGCCAGCTCAACATTGTACATACAACACTAGCACATACAGATTCACACACAATATAAATACCTACTTAAAATACTTTAAAACTACGATTTAATTGCACCAATCCTCAGACTTCCCTCTGTGTGTCAGGGCTGTATAATGCGTCCATGGAACACTATCCCGAGTTGTAGTAAGAGGCGACTTAAAGGTGGGCTGTACCTTAACTGAAAAAGTGCACATGCACAAAAGTAAAATGTACAGAAGTGACAAACGATTGAATAAATATTGACTGAGTGAAGCTGTCAAAGAGGCGTTTTGTCAATGCATATAACTAGTAAAGGTTCTTTTATTCACATAATACAGATTTCAGATTCAATTCCCAAAGGGCAAAAAGGTCTAATTTTCTTTTCTCAAGATGTACCGTTTTCCAAGTGAATTGAAATTTCTTAGAAATTAAACACACATGTTTTATCCCTTTGTTTTTTATTTTTTTTCTAATGTATCTCTTCAATCAACCTCTGTGGCATTTATAAATCATTAAATTACAAAATGATCCAAAACAATGCACATAAATCGTTTTGAAGAACAAAATCAGTAATACTGTTCATTAACTCCTACAAGATATCATACTTTTCAATATATTGTAAGTTTTGCCGGTTGTTCACATCCAAAATACTGTACCAATTTCGTCATGTCGTTGATCCTTTTAATATTAATGGGAAGTTCTCAATTATAGGCTTGAAAATCGAATAGGGTCGGTAAAGCGGGACGAAGTCTAGTCTGCTTCGTCAAATTGTTTCTGACATTTCTGGGAGGCTGGAGTTCCACTTAGACACTGTTAGAACTCCGAATGATTAAAATCTTTTTAAAAAGATCTGGAAAGCTATGATTCTTCCAAAAGAAGTTATTAATAGCACTGATTTTTTCTCGCGGATCTACGCGTCTACATTTTAGCTACAGAAGTATGAGAAATCATGCATTTCAAAATGTGCCCTTTTCCATGTGACCGATTCAATTATAATCATACTTAAATGATTGCTAATATGCATATATTTCAAGAGTTCTAATTACAGTTTTATGATTATGACATTAAACTAAAATAGTCTTCTGTCAGTCATGTTAGTCTTGTGTCAGATGTGGTGAAAATATTTTTTTAAAATTTGCTTTACGTCGCACCGACACAGACAGGTCTTATAGCGAGATGGGATAGGAAAGACCTAGGAGTGGTACGCTGTAAATATTAGAGACACTCACGACACCCGAAATGAGCCACCGAGTCACCCACAAGAGAAGAGTTCATTGGAATGGCAAATACAGATGTCACGGAGTTGCGCAGTACTTGGCAAAGAATACTGCAATTATTCCCACCTTGTGGTCTGTCTTCACCTACTAGAATCTTCACAAAATGTGTGGTTCCTGTCACGTACTCTGCGACAACTGAATGCCCCACATTCCTGGCAATGACATGACGTGTCCACCCAGAGCCCACATCGTTAGGCATTTATAGTTTAGAATTCAAACTCACTGAAGCGAGTAACAAGTATACTGCAGCACGGACAACAGTTTTCTTATGAGATTTGCATAAGCATTAGAGGCCCATCCTATTATAACCCCTGAAAGTTATGTTAGCCTCATTACATTACGTAATGGCAGGCTAGACGGCTCTTACTACTAGGCAAACTGGTTTGCATTTTAATCTGTTAAGACTATGTTACACGACGAGACTAGATTGAGCAACTATTCGCCTTATTATCCTATTTGGCTTACAAAACTCGCTAGTAAGACCGAAACTAGAATATGCTTTTGTTATATGAATTTCTTCAGATACTATGTACATCAAATTAGTTGATAGAGTACTAAAACAGTTCTTAAAATATATGTTATGGAAATTGTCACACGTGTACCAAAATTTCAGTCCTACTCCACAATGTTTCAGCACTATCGAACAAAGAAGTTAAAAGTGAATGATATTATTTTTGTATTTAATTTGTTTGAAAACTGTCTACCATTGGAGAGAGTCACATTGGACTCGGTAGACTCTTCAAATTTATGCATGTTTTTTACAATGTACAAATTTTCATTTATGTGGGTGATGGACTAAAATTTGGCACGATTTCTTTAGCACCACTGTGAGCATTTCCTCTCGTAAATATTGTGGTAATCCAAATTTCTTCCGAAACGATTCAAAGAATTTCGGAATAACATCGCGAGTCCCTATTAGAAGTTGTATTACTTCTAGATGTTTCCGATGATATATTTCCTTGAAATATCCAGTTTTTGGCTCTTATATGTAACTGAATAGTAAAATTAATGACGAAGAGTTACTTGGAAGTGCAGCATTTTACATTCCTCGAAGGGCTGAAAGCTTCTACTGTTTATTTTACATTAAGAAGTGCCCCACAAAAACCCATTATAATTCTCTTCTTAATAAAACCCTGAAATTTTATGATAAATTAAATACATATAACGTGGGTTTTCTTTTCTATGAATCAAATCACCTTTGCATTGGCATGTGATACTTTTCTATAAACTATATACTGTTGAAGATTATCTCCGTTTTGTGTACATGCCTGATTTCATTCATCTGGTTTTTCTTTTCTTTCTTTACATTCTACTGTCAAGTTTTTCTTCTTCTGTTTCAATACACAGTTTTAATGTGAATAACACTTCTTATGAGACAAATTAGGGCTCCCCATACTACGAAAAAAGTACAGTTTCGTCGCTCGGAAGGCCCAACTACTCAAGGTAATGGCAGAAATTACTTAACATCTGATAGCTCGAGGCAGATAACTTGAGGGGAAGGTATCAAACTTCATTAATTTTCTATAAAATTATAACTTAAGGTTTTAAATGTAGATGTTCAGCTATTCCGAGGGCCCTGTTCAAATCCATGCTGGTAAACATGTAAATTAATGGAACAAAGAGTGTTTACCCTCTGTTGATTCCCATTCAACTTGGTATTGGGTGAATAAAATTTACTAAACCTCTAAATTCTTCACACTCTTTCAACATTTAATACTTCTCGTTTAGTCACCCCTCTGTAGTACAGGCTTAGTCTCCGAAAATTCGTACCATAAGCCCTTTTAGGGTTTTCATAATTTTTTCTAAAGGGGGTGCATGTGTTTCGCCTCCTAGACTTTGTTCATGATCGATTGTGTTAAACATTTTATTTTTACTTCAAGGCCATTTACAATGATCACTCATTGCCCCCGTTCAATTTTTTTAATTATTGATAGACGAGTGTGTAAAAGTTTGTTGAGCAGAGGTGACTGCAAACTCAGTATTTGAAGTTTATCAGGCATAATTTTGTAAGAAGCTTGTGCCTCTTAGTGGCTGGATTACAGTAACCTTTTGGAGCCCAGTCTCCTAGAATGTAAATGAGTGGAATAAGTATGCTCTTGTAAAAGTGTTGCTCATTCCTTGTAGAGTATCGTGTCGAAACTGTTCTGTACAGTAGTTTGTATCTGATTTTTGGACTTACAGTTCACTGTGGTTATCAGACCTGACTAGCTCATTTTTATTCCATTTAACTGTTATTTGTTGTTTGTTCAGATTTTCTACCTACCAAATTTAAAATTTTAAAAAAGGAAAGAAATAAAATTTCTAGATTTAGTGCTTTAACTTACGCTCTGGTCATTGCTTTGTCCGTCCATTCACACAGGCACCTTCTTACACCTCTCTCTGTTCCACGATATTCCCGTAACAAAAACTATTATTTATTAGAAATCGTAAGCACTAGAAATTTTAATTATAGGTTGTCGGCAACCAAATTAACTGGAATATGTCTTCGGGCTGGGGGTCTATCTGGCAAGAGCGTCATCAAATTGGCGTAGGCAAGTTGGCGTGGACAGAAAACCGACAGTGTGGTAACCAAGCAACCAGTGTTTGTCATCTTCTTCTTCCTTGCGTTATTAGCGTGTGCCAGGACACTGCCTTCTATATACAGTAGGTGCAAATGGCGCCGTGTTTTAAACGAGTTTCCACTGTCTTTGACTGCTGATTCGTCTTGGTCACAGCAAAGCCCCTTACACGTGGTAACGTCATTAAAGGCAGCAGAATTTTTTCTTAGAATATGTATCTTGCTAATATTCATCATCATTCATCACTGAGGGGCTGAAAAATACTTTCAGGTATTCTGCCTTATGGCAGGTCTTGTGATAGGATAAACATCTTCCACTTTGCCTGCCCATAGCCAGGTTTTTCATCTCCGAAGATTTATTTCCTCTAATGTCCAGCATTTGATACTTTTCCTTCCTCAAAAAATGTCAAATCCAGTTCATTTTCCCCTTCTAATTATTTGCAACATAGTTCGTTCTTCTCCAACTCTTCATTCTTTGTTCTATTCTCCTCTAGTGCTTCCAATCTTCCTGCATCCTTCTTCCGTACTGGCCAAGTCTCTGCTCCGTACAGCCAAATGATCCAGATATAACACTTGGCAAATCTTTGCTTAGTGTCCCACAAAGAAACTTCCGTTTTCAATTGAAACCTTTTCTTGCCATAACAATTGTTTTCTTAATTCCGGGTGTGCAGTACATACTTCCGAAATATTTAAAGTTTTTGACTTGACAAAAAATTGTGTACTAAGTCAGCGAGCATTCTTCTGGACGTAGATAGGTGGGACTAACTTGTGACATGACTTGGGAATGTTGTGTGCTGGATCACCTGTCACATCACGATGGTACATATTTCCTTCGATTTATTGGAACTCTTTCTCTCCCCTGTGGATGGAGTCAAAGGATGAATTATGTGTACATCCTGCATGTCGTAAGAGGCTACTAAGCGGGGAACAACCAAAGAATCTCTAGGCTCTCTCTCTCTGTCTCCCTCTCGTGCTCTAAGCCGAAAATCGTACCTATGATACTAGGCTTTTCCGTCTATATTTCCTTCCTGCTTTCTTAATGGCCTAGTTGTACTTACAATTAATTTATTTATTTAGCGTATGGCTTTACAGGTTCAATACATACAGTAACACAAGATTTTGTAAAACAAACTGTATGTCCGCGTTGTTTATGTACCTATTTGTCTCTGGAAACGCACAAGCAGAAGAACAAGTTTTAGAAGAGGCAGGAACATGATACAGGCCAACAAGTGTCTACTGGATGATACTGAAGCAGGTATAACTACAGTGGGAGACAAGCTATACTCCATCTTCGTTGACTTCTCTAAAGCTTTTGACTCTATTAGCCGAAAAATTATAATGGAGAAACTAGACAGATTAATGTGAAGGAATATAAGTCTCAAACGACTAATTCAGAACATACTGGACTTAATACTGCATAGAAATTATCGACGGAAATGCGAAGTCCAATCCAATTAAACAAACCACAGCTGTACTACAAGGGGATCCACTAAGACCATTACTATTTATAATTGCTACGACCGATATTATAGGAATATTCCCTGAAAAAAAATGCAGACGATATCGTGATTGCCTCGATGTCTAGCGAAAAACTGTAAGAGACACTTGATGCGTTGGTGAAATGGACAGAATAGAATAAACTTCAATTAAGCGAGGAAACGACAGTATCAATGGCATTTAGGAAAGGAGATTCATATACATGGGAGACCTCCAACGAATGTATCGAACTTCAAGTATTTCGGAGTCACACTACAAACTAGAGGTAATGTTTTCTCTACCCACATCAATGACAGGACAAATGCAGCAATCAGAGCCATCAACGACATACAGAATTTGAATAAGTTGTCTATCAAAACAGCCCTGAAATTATTTGTCCTCAGAGTCTCACCCGTGATCACCTGTGGTTTAGAAATTGTACGGCAGCATCTGAAAATGAAGCAGTTCGAGCAACTAAAAAAGTGAAAGCTACTTTTCTGAAAAAAGTTCTGAAAATGTGTCTCGAAGTATACGCCTTTAAGGCTTTTGTATGAGTTAGCTCGTGAACCTTTGTAAGTAAAGGATCTCCGTTATCACCTATTGCTATCAACTACACCAACATATCTACAGTTCATAGAGAAATTAAGAGTGTAGAAGAGAGAAACATGGAGCGAATTTTACTCGACGGACGCAATGATTTACAAAGACTGGCAAGGAGCAGGATATCAGCTCAAACACTTGATTACACGCTTTGCAATACATGGATTTCATTATAAGTTGTGTAAAACTAAGAAATTCCATCAACCAGACACGGACTGTGTATGTGAACGTTGTGCTAAGAGCTGTGAACGTTATCATGCTATCATTTGTACTTGTCGGCGCAAATCGCTAACAGCCTTCTGCAAAGATGACTAATGTTGTGTTATTAATGTAAATTCTTTTGGCGATTGGCTGCAATAAAATATATGATATTAAAATCCCTGATGTCGCCACTGAACTTTCATTTTGGACACTCGGTTATAATATGTTTGATGGTCTGCTTAGAGGCGCCACAATCATAGTTAGGTATAGGAATTATTTTCCATTTGTAGTGGCTATCTGCGAAGTTACCATGGCCCAATCGTATCCTTCTAAGCGTAGACCAGGTTTTATACGAGTAAGCTCAGATCAATGTGTCAGACACGAGCCAATTTGTGACAGTGTTGACTCAGGCGTAGTATCTGGTATTCCCCGCCATTCTGCCTGCCCTGGGATTCGAGCCCGTGATCCCTTCTTCAAAACCCAGCATGATAACCATTTAGCCATGGAACTAGGCAGTAAATTGTGAAGACGACAGTAGATTCTATTTCTCACTCTACAGAAGTTTTACCTTAGTTATATGCCTTGGCTTATTGTCATTAGTGGTTGTTAAGTGTTTGGTAAGGCGATACTCCTGCGGGTGGCGGGTGAAAGGGTGCTGTGTGGGAAATGTTACTCGCGCCTTTTTTCAGAATTCGTGCTGGCAGTATCTACTGGTCATTTCTTGTGAAATAAGACAGCAAAAATACGAGTTTATTAGTTTTGTATGGCCGTGGAAGAGCATCTTTCCTAGGTCCATGGATGTGAGAAACTGAGGATCTGAAATACACACATTTCAATCACAGCCAGCGCCCTTCTTTATCACTCTCTGCACCCAGTTCTTATTGGTGGATATCGAGACCTTAGGCGATTCATATGGACATGAGCGAGATCGCCATGTATTGGTAACGGGGGATTACTCATCACTTTCTTGAACTGCCAGAGGAGAGCGTTTTTACATGGGGAGGTATGGCTAAGGATAGATAGATAGACATGATTTATTTTAACTGGCAAAGTTAGGGACACGTGTCCCTGTCTTACACTTAACCAGTGAAATACATAATTAACATAAAAATATATAACATACTGAATAAATGAAAAAAGAGAATGAAACAAATTACTACGGTACTATGCTATCCTGCTGTACATAAAAATAACTATTATAATACACAATATAAATTAACATTTTGCTTCCTGCGAAGAAATCAACATACAACAAAGAACGAATTACAATTTCAATAATAATAATAATAATAATAATAATAATAATAATAATAATAATATAGATAAACCTACTAATATTTACAATTAATTTGTCCAATTCCAGAAGTATATCACATTGACGAAAATGTTCAGTTTTCATGAGTTTACTGTGGGTGAAAAACATTGCAAAATGGGGATAGGGATAAGGATAACTATGCAGGAAAACCACAGCTGAGTACTTTCTAACACTACTGATGAATAATAATAATAATAATAATAATAATAATAATACTAATAATAATAATAATAATAATAATAATCAATAATGATAATAAGAAGAGGAAGAAGAAGAAGAAGAAGAAGGACCATGGGGAGAAGAAGAAGAAGAATAAGAATGACCATTTGAAGAAGAAGAAGAAGAAGAAGAAGAAGAAGAAGAAGACTGTCACATACGAGCTCGTTTCATAGAGATATTTTGAACACATACTTTTAAATCTTCTGTGGTTTGATATCCCTCTGACCTCCTGCGGAAGGAAGTTCCATTCACGGCTGGCCACAACAGTGAAGGAATTGTTGTAGGTTGAGGATTTATGCTTAGGAATAGCGAGCAATGTCGAGCTCAGCGCTCTGGTGTTTTTATCATGGTGTTCAGAAAGGCTATGAAATCGTTCATACAGGTAAGATGGGGATTGTAAGGTAAGGATTCGGTGCAATGAAGTCAGGGTATGCAGCTTGCGTCTGTCTTCAAGGCGTAGCCATCCGAGGTCGACGTAAGACTGGGTAACATGATCTGAAAATTTCAGATTACATATAAATCTTACACAGGCATTCTGTGCACGTTGTAGTTTATCTCGAAGCTCGGTTTTCACATCTTTGTAAACTACGTCACAATAATCGAATATTGGAAGAACGAGGGTTTCAACTAGTTTCTTCTTTAAACTGAACGGAAAAGTAAATTTGAAATTGTTTAATGTGTGCAACGTAGCAAAAACTCGTCTACTCACAGATATTATCTGATCCGTCCACAAGGGGTGCTGGTCAATGGTTACTCCGAGATTTTTTACGCTCTTGCAAAAGGGCAAAACTTGATTTTGAAGTTGTACGTCGGGGATGGACATGCGGAAATTGTCGGAAATAAGTCTTGGGTGGGCAATTACTATAGTTTGGGACTTTTTTGGGTTCAAAATAAGTCCATGCTGGTAAGACCATTTACTTATGGCCTCTAGATCCATGTTAATTTTCTCGATTGCTGTCAAAACGTCTGTTGGTTTTGCATGGATGTACAATTGTACGTCGTCAGCATAGATGTGACGTTTACAATGTGTCAGCTGTTTAGCTAGGTCGTTGATATAGACAGAAAATAGCAAAGGAGCAATGATGAGACTCATCGTGGTGTTGAGTTGCATATCAACCAAACAGGAGCATAGTACTCGGCAGTCGTAAACAAGAGTCCCAAAGTTGTCCATCGCAGTAAAGTTGCCGTTAAATCCCAAGTTGTATCACATAATTTTTGGATTACTTTGTTGCGAATTCTTACTTTGGATTTGATGTTATGAATGTGTTGTCTAAAGGAGAGTATTCTGTCGTTTTTGCCGGTTTCGGCTCTGTCTGGTTGTTATGCACTGAAACATAGACATCCAACCAATACCAAGTTGCTATTCAGATAGACTTATATCGACAGATTGCCATCTCGGAACCTAGTGTCCAACTCTAATATTTACATTCACCACGTGGTTAACCTATTTCGTTCAACGTGTATGGTGTTCGGTACGGTTTGCGCTCTTTTCCATTTTTCTTCAGTAATTTGTGTTTTTCATATTAGTTGTTATATATCTATTATAGTACAGCATAGCGTAGTTTACAGTTTAACACAGCGTAAGTTAATAAAGTACAGGCTTAGTAGTTCCGTGCATAAAAATAGCTGTAGTTTTATTTACGATCGTGTATTGGTTAGTCTACTTCGTTCATGCGTGTTTAACATGTCTCCGTGTAGTTCGGAAAAGACAAGGGACAAGAAAGTGACTCTGAGATCAGTGGAATGAACCCTTTGCAGGCCATAACCTCCTTCCTGTGCCAGCCATTATCTGTGAGTGATGTGTAGACCTCGGATTTTTAGGTGGCAATAGGTTAGAATGCAAAGTAATTTCATTTGTAAGAAGTGCCATGCAACCCGCTGTACCATAATGTAGCAAGAGTAGCATAAATTAGAGGAGTTACATAGGCCGTACCCCTAAAATCCATGCAAATCTCATAGCATAACCGCTGTACGGGGTAGTATATACTTGCTGTTCGTTTAAGTAAATTTGCATTTTAACCTATCAGAACCAAAAAGTCCGAACTCTAGTGATATGTTATTTCCTCATTCTCTTTTATTCTTAACAGTGTGTTGTTAGTAAGTATAATTTTAGGGGCAAAAGTACTCTATAGGTCGACGCCCCGAACAATTAGCATTTAAAAAGAAAAAAATATAGATTTTGTGAATTTTTCAATCCCGATTGAATAGTTCTTCTGAGTAGGTATTATATTTTAAGACGGTGGTTTACCGCGGTCGTATTGCATCAGCTGTTCTCGCGGCAGTAGCGCGCTGGCATTTGTTTTGCGTAACGTCAATTTAGAAGTAAAGCCGTGCGGAGTATATGGAAACTATCATATTTTACCAATTGATTTCCAATGTACATCTGCAATTCTTTATTAGCCATCTTGCTGTATAGATGGATGCAATGTATTTCTGCTCTGTTCGGATTTATTCTTGCTCACGATCTTAGGTTTAACCTTAAAGTACCCTGCACGTGACCTCCGAGTGGTGCTAACTGAGCAATAACAAACAGGCCACCAGACATATTTCTCTCCTGGTCAAGATACACAATTAAAACAATTATCATCACTAAAGCCCGGATTTTCATGCGGTAATAGGTTAGATTGCAAACTAATTTGGTTAGTAGGAAATGTCAGCCACCCACTCTTCCATAATGTAGAAAGATTAACATAAATTATAGGGGTTCTGATGGGCCGTACCCCTAATGTTTATGCAAACCCTATAGCATAATGGTTGTGAAGGTGGACTATACTTGCTTCTCGCTTCAGTAAGTTTGCATTCAAACCTATTAATGCATAAAATTCCGGGCTCTAATCATCACCAGTAGAAATCAAGAGTAGTGATTCATCCCGGGCAAGATTTATACATATTGAATCACACACCTAGTTCAATTTTATCACCTTATGTCGCTGATGCTCGCTTAGCACCATCCGGGGGACACGTGCAGGGCAATCAATAGGTACAATCCTGCGGATGCGACCATGGACCATGTCATCCTGCGTTGCCCTCTTCATGCCTACTCCGGAAGCCCCAGCGACCTGTTTCATCTTTCAGAAAGTGCTGTAGAGTGGCTGAATCACTTGGACCTGGACTTATGAATTTGCAGTTATAATCACCATATGATTAAATAAATAAATAAACACACCTAGTTTTTAAAATATATTTTTTATTACAAAAACACGAGAAATTTCAAACGTAGGTTTCTGCAGTCATCTTCGCTTGTGCTACAAAAGTAGAATCGAAAACACTTTGTTCTCTTCACGTGGTCATCACGTTGATTTTAGAAGCTATATGGAAACAGTGATCACCAAAACCACTAAAATGCTGATCAAGAGGTTGTGGAATAATTTTTCTTTAAAATTTCTAATGTTTTCCTACAAGAATAATCTAATCTTTATCTCTGAGAGATGGAATGTGCTTGCGGAAAACTCGCTGCCCTCGACATTAATCTCAACAGAAATAAATTCAGTTCATGTTATTGAGCTTTACTAAAGTGTAAGTGAACTACATCGTAAAGTGACATGTGTGGTTGGAGAGAGAAATTCCTCGGTAAAATAAGGGGCTGGTCGAGGTGCGCTTCGGAATAGCAAAAAGGCTTTTAATGTAGTCATTTGCATTGTCAGTGAGTGGACATTCTGGTTTGGTTATCGGATAGACATTTCTGGGTGGAGCTCTAGGAATGTGCTCGCTAGGGAGGAAGAACAGCACTTCTTAGTGTTCGTAACATCTTACGTCACTCATCAGTGGTACAAACATATCCAACATTGAGAATTAAATATTCTGAGATGAAATTTCATTCTGATTGGCGTCACGATTCTCAGACAAAATGTTGATATGAAGCTCTTCACCTAACGCAAAAGAGATGTTGCAAAATGAATTTATCTGCTACACGAAAAAGCATCATTATAATATAATAACGTTTGCGTGTTTCTGTGGTAGTTGGTAGTGAGGTGCGTTGTTTGAATATGAAGAGGAGACTGTTAGGAAGAAACAATAATTCCCAGTCCCCGAGCTAAAATAATTAATCAGGTGCGATTAAAATCCCCGACACGTCCGGGATTCGAAACCGGGACCCTCCGAATCGAAGGCCTCAGTGCTGACCATTCAGATGAGGAGTCAGACCATGCACATCGAACTCATTTTAACTGTGCATGAAAGCCACACTTATCATCATTACGGACAAAATCTAAAATATCTTCCTCCATCATGCGTAGAAACGTGTAGGAAGACAGCTGTCAACGTTGAACACAAGGCATGGAACTATGATAATCATATTGTAACATGAAAATCGAATTTGCTGTCGTCTTCATACGTTACTGCCTACTTCCGTGGCTAAATTGTTAAGATGCTGGCCTTTGTAGAGGGGATCCGGAGCTCGAATTCCACTGTCGGTAGCGCTCTACATGGTTTTCCGTGGATTCCTATTTTCACACCAGTATTACGCTGGGGAGGAACCTTAATTAAGGCCACGGTCGCTTCCTTCCCACTCCTAGCCCTTTCCTATCCCATCGTTGCCATAAGACCTATCCATATCGGAGAGATGTAAAGCGCATTGTTGCATCTTTTAAACAATTACGTTTCATTTTTCTTTGTTTGGTGAGCACTGCTTGCTTTCCTTGTTGTATGCTTCAATAATTGAATGTTAATTTACCGAGCGAGGTGGCCGTGTGGTCAGCGTCGCGCAGCTGTGAGCTTGAATTCGGGAGGTAGTGGCTTGAAAACTCACCGTCGGCAGCCCTGAAGGTGGGTTTCCCTGGTTTCCTATTTTCACCTTTCTTTCTTTCTTTCTTTCTTTCTTTCTTTCTTTCTTTCTTTCTTTCTCAGTCAGTTTACCCTCCAGGATTGTTTTTTCCCTCGGACTTAGCGAGGGATCCCACGTCTATATCCAGAAGGATAGTGTCCTAGAGCGTGAGACTTTTGAGTCTGGGATACAACTGGGGAGGAGGACCAGTACCTAGCCCAGGCGGGCTTAGTTGCTATGCTGAACAGGGGCCTTCTGGGGGGAGGGATGGGAAGATTGAAAGGGATAGACAAGGAATATGGAAGGAAGAGGCCGTGGCCTCAAGTTAGGTACCACCCCGGCATTTGCCTGGAGAAGTGAGAAACCACGGACAACCCTTTTCAGGATGGGTGAGGTGGGAATCGAACCCCCCTCAACTCCGTTCACCTCCCGAGGCTGAGTGAACCCGGTTCCAGCCCTCGTACCACTTTTCAAATTTCGTGGCAGAGCCGGGAATCGAAACCGGGGTGGCAGCTTATCATGCTAACCACTGCACCAGTAACTAAATGTTAATATACCGACCGAGCTTGCCATACGGTCAGGATCGCGCAGCTGTGAGCTTGCATTCGGGAGATGGCGAGTTGGAATCCCACCGTCGACAGCCCTGAATATGGTTTTCCGCGGTTTCCCATTTTCACACCAGGTAAAGTGCTGGGGCTGTACCGTAAGGCGAGAACCTAGTGAGTTTTAAAGCCAAAATGATGCAAAAACCAATATTGAGGTGTTTGCTCTAAAAATTACCCTATTCCTTCGGGGACATGGCTATATAATATTTTCGTGTGGGGCCATTTTATATGTCCCGCTGAGGTATTTAAAAATCCCTCAGCAAGGCCACGCGCAATTTCTCGATGAATATGTTTGGAATTTCATATTTCTGCTTTTGAATTCCCAGCGATTCCTGGCCTAATGGTCTTTGTTGTCATATTTTGACAGTTTATGTGTTTATGTACACAGAGGAAGATCAGAAATAGTCAAATTAACCTGTTCCCATTTATGGACGACAAATCATGCCGAGCAAAAAATGCGCACCAGAGATGCTTTATATTTTTGTCTACGTTTGCTGAGGAATATTCCAAGTTTCAAAATTCATTTTTGGTTCAGCGTGTTAGATTTACAATTTTGATTCATTTACAAGTTGCTTTACGTCGCACCGACACAGATAGGTCTTATGGCGACGATGGGACAGGAAAGGGCTAGGAGTGGGAAGGAAGCGGCCGTGGCCTTAATTAAGGTACAGCCCCAGCATTTGACTGGTGTGAAAATCGGAAACCACGGAAAAGCATCTTCAGGGCTGCCGACAGTGGGATTCGAACCCACTATCTCCCGAATACTGGATACTGGCCGCACTTAAACGACTGCAGCGATCGAGCTCGGTGTCCAATAATTCTAAACTGGAACTAATACCTTAACACTCGTATGCAATGTGGGTTAATACAATGAGATATATAAATAACTTTTAGTGAAAACTATTCTAATCTTTCAACATTCAAAGATCGATCATTACTGCTAGCGGTAAATATTTTTATCTTAAAAGGGCTTAAAATATCGGTTCATAATTTCAAAACATACAAAAATCAGGCCACGGCCCCTACTTTTATCCCAATCCTCGACTTCTCCTATCCCTCTGTTGCCGAAAACCTTCAATGTTTTAGGGCAACGTTAAAAAAGTAGGGGAAAATGTTAATATTCCTTCATTATATTATAATCTGCGTGAACACTTCTTAAGATATAAATAAATAAATAAATAAATAAATAAATAAATAAATAAAAGGGAGAGAAAGGGTGAGAGAAACATAGTTATGTTAGAAGAAGCCAGTAATTTTGGACATAGAAGTGAATATTTCAACACATCTCACCCTGGCAATGTAGTTAAAGAATAAAAGTTGGCTAGCGAGGTGTAAAGAGTAAAAATTCTGCTGGAGTCTGGAGTAAGTTAGTGGAAGCAACGCAGGCGTTATCTAGGACCAAAAGAGTGCCCCTGGGGAAGCCTCATTGTTGACAAAGCTTTTATTTGAAATCTCTAGCGTACTTGGCTACAGCACCTTACATCCCGTTTGGAAAACCGATGTTTTCTTTGAAATATAATTATTTTATAAAGACAGGTAACATCCTGACAACCTGCTGTTGGGATATGACTAATTTGGTGAACTTCTTCACGGATCAGGAATGTGAACTAAATTACGTAGAATTCAATTAACACGATGGATGTTATTGTGTGTCATTGAAAGTGAACAAGGTCATGAGACACGTGGTGGAGCACCATAATACGCCTGCTAATTAAGGCGTGGTCCACTTGATGTGTCCATTTCTGATTGGCTACGGCAAAGAGGCGGTTTCCTCCAGATAACCAGTTTCAATTTATGAAAACGGCAAGGTACCACTTAATTAGAAGATAAGAGCAAGGTACTTCATTAAACCTCGACCTTTCCAACACATGTTTTCTGATTATTTTGTAGAAACAAATAGCTGAGTCTTAAATAGAGAAACGTGTCTTTGATTGCTTTCCAGGCACATAATTTGTTTGCAATATTCCTTTAATAGAATAATTTCTTCATTGCTTTTCATAGTTTTGCTTCGTGAAATGAGTTTGGGAATTTGTTGTACCGCTGAAAACTTTACAATGAAATTTACCCTAGAATCTAAATGCCTGTCCTAGAAACTTGGTAGAGGAGTACAGCTGATTGCTGGAGTTCAGAACAAATTACTGGAATCAAGATAGGAATTGCTTGGGACCTACGCAGTGCCCCTGGGGAACCACGTAAATGTTGGTGTGAAAGTTTCGCTGAGTGTTAACATAACGATGATATTCACCACAATTAGCAGTTTCGTTACTTTTCTGGAGGAAAATTATTTTTTGCAGAACGGTAATATAATAATAAATCTTTTTGGACTGGATTAACTACCCACTTTGCTATTTGATTCCACGGAAAAAGAAATAAATACAGACGCAGTGGATTCATATTTAAACTATCTTTATCGAACTGCTCCAACTCTAAATGAGTGATTCAAGCAGAATGAAGATCCAAAGACACCAGGAACCAAGCGGACTGAAGAAGGAAGAGAGTCGACGGAGAAAAAATGAAAGCTATATTGAAGATCAGGAAGGCGAATCATAAAAACACTGCGTGATTCAACAGGGTCTAACGCAAATATTCATTCATTCATTCATTCATTCATTCATTCATTCATTCATTCATTCATTCATTGATACCATTTTTCTCTTATGGACAGTTTTTGAGCTCGAATATCTCATGATGTCACAATTTTAACTTCTTTCCTTTCTTCCTTTTCTCTTTCAAAAATCTCTTCATCCTTTGGCTGTACTGCTGTTTCCTTTGTTCTGTTCACAATGTTCCTGTCTTCTTCTTCTTCTCATTTACTATAAATTTTGTATTTCTAATTTTGTTTCTGAATTCTTTTCTGTCCCCTATCATTTGCCTGTTGATCCCCATCTGCCTTAAGTCTTCCTCTACTTCATGATACCAATTTGTTTTCTTGCTTCAACTGTTTATTAAATCAAAGAAAGAAAGTTAGTCTGCATTTCCTGATACAATAATAATAATAATAATAATAATAATAATAATAATAATAATAATAATAATAATAATAATAATAATAGCTCAATAACAATCCGAAGAGAACTGGACTCCAAATTTAATTACAAACTACGCCAGAACATAGAAGGAACTGAAACAAAATTCTTCAAACAATCATTAAATCACCAAATTCGGAAAATATTACAAGTATATAAGTTCAAGAAATTATTCAACGAACAGGGATAAGTCAAGAAGCGAACAAAGAAAGAACTGGTAAACTTCAAAGAGCTTACGAAAGAACCTGGAACACTTTCAGCGGGTTCCAACCCCACTGTTGGTAGCCCTGAAGATGATTTTCTGTGGTTTCCCATTTTCACAGCAGGTAAATGCTGGGGATTTACCTTTATTAATGTGACGGATGCTTCCCTCTCACTCCTGGACCTTTCCTATCCCATCGTCGCCATAAGACCTATCTGCGTCTGTGCGACGTAAGACAAATCGTTAAAAAATGAACAGTTACAGTATAACGAAATACATATATATTAAAATACGAAATTACGACACCACAACACAGTCTTCAAACTAGAAGTCTTTAATGCATCCGAAACCCTGACAACTGGGATTATCAAACAAGAGAGTAAATTTTCAGAAAAATCTTAGGACCAAAATACGAAAATGGAATCTGGATGGTAAAGAAACTACAAAGTCCGCCTCTGTGGTGTGGTGGATAGTGTGATTATCTGCCACCCCTGGAGGCCCGGGTTTGATTTCCGCCTCGTCCAGGAAATTTGAAAAGTGGTACGATGGCTGGAACGAGGTCCAATCAGCCTCGGGAACTCAACTGTGTAGAGAGGGTTTCGATTCCCTCCCCAGCCAGTCTCGAAGTGGTTTTCCGTGGTTTCCCACTTCCCCTCCAGGTAAATGCCAGGATGGTGCTTAACTTAAGGTCACGGGCGCTTCTTTCCCTCTTCCTTGTCTATTCCTTCCGAACTTCCCATCCAGTCTTCACAAGGCCCTTATTCAGCATAGCAGCTGAGGCCGCTTGGTCGAGATACTGGTACTTCTCCCCAGTTGTATCTCCGACCCAAAGTCTCACGCTACCGGACACTGCCTTTGAGGCGGTAGAGGTGAGATCGCTCTTTGAGTCCGAGGGAAAAACCAACCCTGGAGGGTAAACTGATTAACAAAGGAAGAAAGGAACCACAAGAAATACGAGGATTGGGGCAAACGTCATGGCAACTATTTTTTTCCTTATAGATATGTGAACGGATCACAAATGTATATGTGTCGTGTGGAAGTTCTGCAGGCATACTGTGTATGCAGAACAACAGATGGCTCTGTGATAGCTGGTAGTAGCGCAGCGAGGGCTGTGAAAATTTGGTGAGTGTCGTGCGAGATGGAAGTAACCCGTGCCGAGCAGCGCGCTTACATCAAAATAGCCGTTCTCCGAGGGAGAACTGCGATGGAATGTCACAGTGAATTAGTGGAATCCCTTGGGAATAATGCCCTATCATACCGTACAGTAGCACGGTGGGTAGGAAAGTTTCAGCAAGGACGTGTGTCAACCACTGATGAGCAACGTTCGGGACGACCTGTCAGTGTGCGGACCGACGTGGCACGTGCCGTCATCGAGCACCTCCTGGATGAAGACAGACGATATACGCCACTGGAATTAGAGAGGGCAAGTGGCATCGAGAAATGCACCGTCCACAGGATACTGCGTAATGAGCTGCAACTGCGCGATCAATTCTTGTCACGAATAATCGCCATCGATGAATTTTGGGCAAGGGCATACGAACCAGAACTGAAACGGCACTCCGCGGAGTGGCGACATGCTAGATCACCAAGGAGGCAGAAGATCCGTCAGAATCCTTCCCCAATGAAATTGATGGCGATCGTCGCGTATGACGTCAGGGGTGTCACTGCTTGCCACTTTGTTCCACATGGCAGAACAGTGACCGCACAGTACTACAGGGACTTCCTGGTGCGATAGGTACGACGTGGCGTTCGGGAGAAACGTCCGGATCTTGTGGACAGTGCAATAATCGTGCACGACAATGCAAAACTACATAAAGCAGAGTGCGTAGGGCAGCTACTGCGACGTTGGGGATGGGAAGAATTGGAGCACCCACCGTACTCTCCCGACATTTCTCCCTGTGACTTTGATCTCATTCGAAAGATTAAGGAACCACTACGTGGTAGGCGGTTTGCAACACAAGAGGATATTGCTAATGCTGTGCGCCAACAGGTGACCCGATTCACACATGGTGCGGCAAATGCTGAGGCAGATGGTATTCAGCGCCTCCCACATCGTTGGCAGCGTGTGGTGTCAGTGGCAGGGGACTAATTTGAGGTTCTTTAGGCCCAGGTTTGCCATGTCAAATTTATGTGTACTGTGTTGTCATTCTTTCTTTTGTACCGGGAAGGCCATATTGCCCTGTATACTACCGTAATAAATTAGTGTCTTACGATATTTCAGTGCTATTCATTGTCCACACATGTGAGTTAACACGTTTTCCTTTCGTCTGTATATGTCACATTTCCCAACCGGAAATCTTCAAGATAAAAATAGATGCCACGACTTTTGCCCCAACCCTCGTATATCAAGTAATGTGATCAATGTTCTACTTACACCTACACAGAATTGATAACAACAGACTGACAAAGAAACTTCTCAACCTAGCACTATCCTCGAAAAAACGCAACAATTGGTCAGTGGAAATATAAGATCTATATGAAACTGGTAATACCGAGGAAGCCATTCAAGATAGAACAACATTTATAAGGTAAGCAAACAAAAATTTACAGAGGAACGTAAAAGCAAATGTAAATGTTGGCCAAAAGAGCGCGGCAATGAGGCAAGGAAGAAGTTATCAACATCAACTCGAGGAGATAAGAATATTATTCGAACAAACCGGCCCCTGCAATTATCCGACAGCAGTAATTTCTGAAGATGCTAAGATTGAACACGAAATCAGTAACCGAGTTAGAAATCCAATGTCACATATTACCAGATGAGTCAAATCATAGCTTTGGTGGTGAAGTTATTAATAGATCAACTCCTTCCAAACCTTCAGATTGAAGTGAAGTGTCACCTAAAGAGCTTGTACAATGCTTCAATACATTATTTGGATACAGTTTATGACTTCAATGATATTAATATTTTTGAGAAACTAGAGGATTTATATTTGTAAGATGTTACATTTTCTGGTTTTTAAGAAATGATTAGTTCTTTGAAATTAACTGTAATTTGGAAAGCTTTTGTGAAGAATTTTCTTCCCATAACAATGAATTATGTGATGCTGGAGCTAAATCTACCAGTACTGATACTGATAGCGATCAGAGTTGCAATGTGTACTCGAAATGGGTGAATTTTTCTCTAAAGTTAATTTAAATTCTGTTCCAAATATACTAATGTTGGTATGTTATTTTCTTAGTATACCTGGCTTGATACATATGTTAAAAGATCTTTCTTTCTTTCTTTCTTTCCTTCTTTCAATTATTAAAACCAAATGGAATGATGAAAGGAGTAGATGTTCAGCAACTCCGAAAAATCAGGAATTCAAGTCTCACTTAATTTTTATAATAGTTTTCAGAAATGTCATGACCTGATTAACGGTGGTTCGGAATTTTTGAAAACGGCTAAAAATGAAGAAAAATACGGGTTTCAAATATTTTATTTAGAAAATGAAACAGAAAATTTCTGTAATAAAATTTGTGCCTATAATGAAACTATAGTACAGTGTTTTCTTGAGCAAATGTCGTTATGTCGTGTCGACATGATGCGTCCCTTGTCGTGATTTTCAAAACGTAGCAACCCCCAGTTGGAGGAGAAGGTTATTCTGGATGCGGAACATTTGAATGCTGTAATTTATAAAAAAAAGTCTCAGTGCTTAAATGTAGAATCAGAAAATCAAGTTTTCTTATATAGTCATGTTTTAGAACAAATTAGCACACAAGTTTTAGAAAAAGTAGATACATAGAAACACACTAAGCAAGTATATTTGCAACAAAAAAATACCTCAGTGCAAAATACATTAATGAAAATTTAAAACTAAATAGGGATCTCTGTACCATGTTCTCATAACTAATCAATGTCCCAACTTTCGTTATCAAACATATTTGTAATGTTTAGAGACGCATGTTTAGGTAATAATAGGTTAGAATGCAAACTAATTAACCTAGTAGGAAGTGTAGCCTAGCCCGTTATTCCGTAATGTAGCGAGAGTAGCATAAACCCTAGGGGTTCTTAATAGTGCGAACTCCTAATGTTTAGGCAAATCTCAAACCAGAACTGTTGTCGGGCTAGAAAATACTTGTTAATATGTTCAATAATATACGAGCTCTAGTAATGTTGATACAGAAACAATTTTAGTACACACAAAAAAAAGGCATTACATTGTTTGAGTTCTTCCGACAAATAAGGGACCATTTTTCTCAAGTCACTTTCCTTATCACTTGTAATGTGGTTTATGCACTCAAGTGGCTGTTTCTGCGAGATTGTTAGATCGTGCCGTCTGCAGTGTCCAGGTGAATCAGGTGGATATGTCACTAAACGACTTCCTAACAAGCAACTGACGACGATATTCGTTTATGATATTAATCCAGGAAGCTTGAGAAATATTTCACTTTCCGGTATTCACAAAATGAATATGTAGCTTTACAATAATCAACTTACACAACATTTACAACATCAAGATTTTTTTAGCTAAAAATGATCGGAGCTTCTCGATCTATCGGCACAAATACATTTTTGCATTCTAATAATTTCAACTGCAATATTTACAAAGTTATCTGGTCACAGAATAGGCAGCTGTACCTAGAGAGGAATAGTGGAACTTCGACACTGGTTTTCCTTGTTGTTGTTTGCGTCATCAGTCCATAGACTGGTTTGATGCAGCCCTCCATGCCACCCTATCATACGCTAACCTCTGCATTTTTACGTAACTACTGTATCCTACATCTGTTCTAATCTGCTTGTCATATTCATACCTTGGTGTACCCCTACCGTTCTTACCGCCTTCACTTCCCTCAGCAACCAGCTGAACTAGACCTGGGTGTCTTAAGATGTGTCCTACCTTCATATCTCTTCCTCTTGTCAAATTTCGGCAAATCGATCTCCTCTCACCAATTCGATTCAGTACCCTTTCATTTGTAATTCGATCTACCCATCTCACCTTCAGCATTCTTCCGTAACACCACATTTCAAAAGCTTCTATTCTCTTTTTACGGAGCTCGTTATCGTCCATGTATCACTTCCATTCAATGCCACGCTCTAGACGAAATTCTTGAAAAACTTTTTTCTAATTCCTATATCAATGTTCAAAGGGAGCAAATTTCCTTCCTTAAGAGAGGTCTTCCTTACTTGTGCTAATCTTTATTTTATGTCCTCCTTACTTCTATCATCGCTTTCCACTACCCAAGTAACAATATTCATCAACTTCCTTTAATACTGCACTCTGTTACTTTTGTTTTGGACTTATTTATTTTCATCTTGTACTCCTTCACCAAATCTGCGTCCACACCATTCAGCAATGTCTGCAGATCTCCTCCAATATCATCGACAAATCTCAGAGTTTTGATTTCCTCTCCTTGGATTACAGTTCCTTTTCTAAATTCCTCTTTGATATCCTTGACTTTATTACACGGATTGATATTGATACAACCAACGCCTTCTTTAGATTGTTCTAAAAAAATTCCTTCAGATTTTGGTGACAAGCTCTTTACACATGGATTGGGTATATTTTTTATTTTTTTAACTAAAAAAATTAAATTTTCCATTTTCGCATTTAGATACTTGGCATATCTACGATGTGGCAACCTAAACTCGGGGAGCGAAAAATTAGAATACCTTCTTCGTGGTGGTCACCTACGTTTATCCAGAAGAAGGCATCAAATAAGAAGCAGAAGAAGAAGAAATCTTGGCTTAGCCTATTTTTCACAATATGGCCTAATTTGAAAAGAAGACTTAACATGCTATTGGGCGAGTCTTATTTTGGACCAGTCCATAAACTGATGACTCAAGCAAAAACAATAACGCCAAGACGTGATTCATACATCTATTATCATAAAATGTGTCCCATAACCTGTCCTTCAAACATTATAGACATGAATCATGAATAAATACAATGTAGACACGCTATATTCATTACGAAGTTAATGATGGAAGACGTAACATTTACAGCGGATACAGGAGGCACTCGACAGTGCTTCACAAGTCTGGTAGTGACAGTAGTAAACTGGTTAAAGGAAAGACAAGGTTTCGATTCTTGCTTGTGTCAGAAATGTAAATGTTTTGATATATCCTCTGTTGGGTTTAAGATCATGCTAAAGCCTGTCATAAAATAGTAAAATTATTATTTTCCTTCTTCCTTCTATCTTATTAAAAAATTAGAAGGAACAGATGAGGAAGTAGCGAGTGGGAAGAATGGCAGGAGGGTAGTCGGAATGAAGAAATAAAACCTTTTGTTAGGTATGAATTCGATTGATGAAGATGGGCGCATAAACCAGCTTCTTTGGTGGTTCACGTGAGACTAATGGAAGAGAATACGTTACCAAGAAGAAGGGTAAGGGGAGAAGAGGGAGATCAAGTTGACAATGGTTAGATGCATTTTCTAATGTTTTAAGAGGAAATGTGACTGAAATAACGAACTTCTACAACTTACCACTTATCACAATCAAATTTAAGACGCAAGGACATATTAATAAGGTAAAGTACTACACAAAATTTGGAACTGATTAGTGAATTTGTTTCAAAGTTGTTAAAAATTATGTTGTTTTCTTATGCTGTGTTCTATTGAAAATTCTCCTTGCGGCACAGTTTTCATTATTTTGGGTGATAATTTGAGAGACTTGTCAGAAGTACTCAGTACGTGCCAGGTCTCTCGATTTAAGCGGGGAACACCCCAATTTTAGTCCTTCATCCCACTCTCCTGATTGCGGAGACTTATCTCCCGATTTTGAGAACAGATTTAGTGTTCCTTTATTTTTTTGAAAATCCTAGGATTTTACTCGTTTTTAAGGAGTTGGATAGGATTGCTGTTCAGATGGGTCTGGTAAGACAGATGCAATCAGCTGGTGGTGTTCTTAAATATGACAGAATCTCGAACGTAATGCTTTTTATTTTATCATTTCCACATAGCAACGTCGACTGTGAGCCTATTTTTACCATGTTTACAAGGGCAAAAGCTCAACTGAGATCAAAGCTTCCCGAAAACGAATTCTGGAAAAACTTAACCTTGAAACTCGTTCAACAAGGCCAGTGCTTTGAGCATAAATCTAGTTCAGAAATGTATGAAAAGGCCTAAGGCAGTTGCAACGAACAGTCAGGTGATCTAAATCTCAGATACATGCAGTATTTCAGTATTTATGAACACATTAATAAATAAGTAAATAAATAAATAAATAAATAAATAAATAAATAAATAAATAAATAAATAAATAAATAAGAGAGATTACGTAATTGAGTACCATAATGTGTTAAATATTCTTCAGAGTTACGTCATCAATGCTATGACGTAACTCGTCGGGAAATGCTGCAAAAAAAACTCATGAATTTTGACTTTTGAAAGTTGGCACGTCTGTTAGAAATGACTACGGGTTTTGCAGTCAGGTATCAACTATATGATACATATGTTTCCCAGATTTTCATGAATCATACGATAGGCAAACATCTAGTTTGGTGCGAACGTAGGTGCAAAAATACTTAACTGATATGCAGAACTAGTTTTAAGTCCTGCACATACTGAAAAGTTGTCTGAAATCTGATAAGAATCTGATAAGAACGCTGTCGCAAGGAGTATTTCATGCATTGAAAAAAGGCGAAAATAATTTAAGCTAAAAATTGCAATTGAATGTTTTAAGAAATATACTTGTTTTAAAACTGCCCTGGACTGTAAATTACGCCTTCAGACTTCTGTCTCCTCTTACGCACAGTTTAGGTCTACTACAAGGTAAATATATTCCAGTGGGAGTATTGAAATGGTAGTCCGAAAGAACGTTATCCTCGCACTATGTACGCCGTGTTGGTATCCATTAAATCCGGCATTCAGAGCTTTAAAAATATCGCTAGGGCATAACTGATGATGGAATTTGGTAGAGGAAGATTTCGGGGATTTTTAAGGTTAAAGTTGACAATTGGACGGCCGTCCTGGAGATGACTATGCCAAAGCTGTGCTGGGAACGAAAGGAAATTAGAATTCATGGGAGTAGACTTAACAACTTGAGATTTGCGGATGATATTTCTTTACTGGCTAATTACATCGATGAGCTACGAACTTAAGTTGGAATGTCAGTGTGTTGGCTTAAGCATGAATCTTTTCAAAACGAAAATCATATCCAATAAATGGGTCCAGGCTGGAATAGTGAAAATTAAGGACACGCCTTTAGAAGAGATCAGTGAATATAACTACCTTGGCCACATTTTAAATATGAACTAGATATCCTTCGGTGGATGAAGCTTGGATGGCAAGCTTTTGGAAGGAATTAACCAATTTTAGATCAAAAATTCCGGTACGTTTGAAGAAATCAGCTTTCCATCACTCCATTCTTCCTGGTTAAACATACGGGGGTGAGTGTTGGACACTAAACACGTTCACGAAAAAGAAACTTAGGACAGTTCAGAGGGCCCATGTAAGGGCAATCCTCGGCTAAACAAGGAAAGATAGGAAAAGAACAGTTGACATTCGATCAATCACTAAGGTCAAGGACGTCTTGGAGAGATAGCAGTGGGCTGGCCATGTTGTACGACATAATAATGAAAGATGGACATTAGTGTTGGAAGTGAATCCGAAAGAACATCGGAGGCATAGAGGAAGGCCATAAAAGAGATGGGACAGAGATATCAGCTGGAAGAAAACCGTTTGACATAGAGAAGACTGTTACAAGTGTATTTGGATCTATGGCTAGAAGAGGCCACATCATTTAATGACTGATTTGGATGATTCATTCTTATTCGTCTACTAATGACATTCCGCGCCATATATCCGCTGACAGCTCGAAACATGCCACATAGTCGAGTATCTCGTCTCCTTACTCGCAAGTCTTCCCAGCCCAAAGTTCGAAACATTTTCATAACACTATTCTTTGGCCAGAAAACACCTGTTACCCTTTGAATCTTTTCCATTTCCCGACTGAAGTAGTCCTCGAGTAGGTTCCTTGCTGGAACCATACTCTAATTGACGTACCAGAGGCTTATACACACTCTCCATTGCATACTTACTATAACCCGTAAACACCCTCATAGCCATGTGAAGAGATCTTTCATCTTTGTTAATCGAATTACCACAATGAATATATTTCCTTATATTAACACCAAGACATTGGGTAAATTTCACTTGATCAATGAGAATACTTTACCCCGTGGAGAAACTTGAATCCTTACTTTTCACCCCGTTTACCATCATACCATTGTCTGCTGTCCATCTCACAACATTATCGAGGATTTCTTTACTGACATCCAAAATCATGACAACCGAGCAATTGACCGCGTGGTTTGAGTCACGTAACTAACAGTTACTCTTCTGTTGGTAGCCCTGAAGATGGTTTTCCATGGTTTCCCATTTTCACAGCAGGCAAATACTGGGGCTGTACCAAGGTCGCTTCCTTCCCACTCCTAGTCCTTTTCCATCCCATCGTCGCCATAAGATCTCTCTGTGTCGGTGCGACCTAAAGTAAATAGTAAAAAGCATATGGCAATTCCTTCACAGTTATTGCAATTCGTGAATGGAACAACCTGCTTAGAGACGTCAGAGCGATATCAGTGTCGAAGAAATTTGAAAGTGCATGCACAAAATATCTGATACAAATAATAAGGCAGTAAGACGCAATCACTTTCCTACTTACTCGTCCTGTTTTTAAATCCCCTTCAATCCGTCTACATTCTCCTTCTCTTGCACCGTTCTTAACTTGGGTGGAAACTCACAAGACAAGAGCTATATTTCGCATATATTTCTAATTTGTTCAATCATTCTTTTTTGTTTTTACAACTTGATTGTTTATGTACATCTTAAAAACTGTACTCGTTTTTGGTATTATTGCGCTCTCTCCCCTTGACTTTTGTAATTTTAATGTACAGGTAGTTACCTTACAATCCTTCAGCAGTTCTACATCGTTTAAATTTATTATAGGTTACTTGTTACTTTTAAATAATATGTAATTAGTTAGTACTCAACCTAATTTGGATAGTGGTTAAATGTAAGACAGGGACACCTGTCCCTAAATTTACCAAGATAAATAAATTATCTCGCTATCTATAAACAATCTTTTAATTTGTTTATTCCTCTATACAGCATGGCTTCATCTGCAGAATCTGTTATACCAGTTGTTTACTCATATTATTTATATATTAGAAAATATAAAGGTCCAATATTGTTCCCCTGTGGAAACCCCCTCTTATTTACTATAGGATCAGATAATGCTTCATCTTCTCATTCTCTGAGTTCTATTCCTTAGAAGTTTATTCATCCGTTAAATCACCTTTTCTTTGTTTACTTGCGTGGCTTTCATTTTATTCAGTAATCTAGAATAATACACCCTGTAGCTCGTGATTCACCCATCCAGGTAGTTACTAGGACCTTCTCCTTCATATTCCTTAAAACTTCAACACGAATACATGGCAGGTCATGGAAATTGAGAAAATTTTCTTTCATTTTCCTTGGGAAAATTTCAGTCTTAATTGACTGGTGTTGATTTTTTTTATTCTTACGTCCGAACGTGACTTATTAACTGCTTGCTGTGAACGCTGGACTGATATTAATATATGCACACATTCCTGTGAGTCTCGTATGTAAATTGAGTAACGAGGAGTGCGATAAAGATGGAGTTATAAGAATGACAAGACAAGTGCTCTTTTATTTGGGTCAATGTTATATCGGAAGAAGGAAGCCGCATGGCCTCGACTTCCATCCTCTGATGAAAGAGGCGCGGTCCAACAAGATGTGGTCCAGTATATAAGGAGGGGAGAGAGTCTGGGATGTGCACACCTCATTCTGACAGCGAGTACTGGAGCACACCAGCAGCGCTACTAACCATCATCACTATGCGCACCTTGGTGAGTACAAAAGTCAGCTTGTAGCTAGGATATCATTTCTAGCCTTAAGTTCGTTATTCATATATCATAAAAATTAAAGGTCCTATGACAGAGCCTTGGGGAACCTTCCTCTCAGTCACTACAGGATTAGAAAATGCTTCATTTTTCTCATTCTGTAGGTTCTATTTTCTACAAATTTAGTTACTCACTCAATAATATTCAGCTGTCTGACACGAGAGACAGCGAACTTGGTCACGAAAGACAAGCAAAGGTATATTTTCCTGCCAAATCGCGTTCAATGTAACTGCCGGTTTGTTGTTAGGATACTGCTTCAGGCCTGTTGCTAGGATACAACAGTCAAGTTGTTTTTAGTGAGCCATTTCTAGCATATAACACCCAGCCTGTTGCCATCACACCACCGTGAGGTTGTTCTTGCTAGGATAAAACGTACAGACTGTTGCTAGGATGTCACATTCAGGATACAATTTCCAAACCGTTTCTAGCTTTTTTTTCTAGGATACCACTCCCACCTTCAACTTACTAGCTAACAAATTCAGCTTACCCATAGATAACTGCTACCATACCATCTCTGGGATATTGCACTCACAACTTTCTAGATGACACATTCAGCTTGTTCCTAGATAACTGTCACCAGACTCTCTCTAGGATATAACACTTACAAATTTCTAGGTAACACAATCGATTTTTCACTATATAACTGCTCTCAGATTGTTACTGGCAACGCTACTATCATCATCATAATTATGCGCAACCTGGTGTATGCAACAGCTGGTTGCTAGGATATCAGTTGTAGCCTTAACTGTGAATCTTCACTCATATATAACAAAGAGCAACACTGCCTTTTGGAACCCCCGGGATCAGATAATGGTTCAATCCCAGCTGCGATCACTCACAAACTCATTGTTAATATGCTGAGGTAGCTGTACGGTCGTAGTCACGTAGTTGTAAGCTTGCATTCGACAGATGTTGGGTTCGATCCCTAAGGACGATTTTCCATATTTTCACACCAGTCAAATATCTGTCAAAAATAAAATTGTTAAGATACTAGTTGCTAGGAATATGGGGTACCTAAGTAGATGTAATTAGTATACTAAATTATTCAAAATAATAATGGGTCTACCAGAACATATATAGTTAATATTGGAGTTAAAATACAATGTGAAGATACAAGAAGATATAGCTAGAAAGGTAATAAAATACAGGTTTAGATTAATATTTAATTTAGCATACTAACACCAGATGAAACATTTAAAAGCTAATTAGTCGCTAATGAAATTTAAAAGGATGCTTGACAGACAAGGAGTGGGAGAATACTGGGATAAATTCAGAACAAAGATAAGAAATTGTGCAAGAAAATAAGAATTAGAGTAAAGCTGTCATAATGTGGTGGGTTCGAACCCTAAATATGGTTTTGCATATTTTTACGCCTACCCGAGTAAGTAAAACTAAAATAAACACAAACGAAAAACGAAGGGCTGGATACAAGTTTGTCTTAGAATGTATAACGTCGTATTACAACTAGAGCAAAAAAGGAAAAAGGGGGTTGGAATAGATATAATTTATATTAGGTTTAAATATAATATTTAATGCAATAAAAGATATGGATTGCAATAAATGAATGTTCCCTCCCCAGTTTCAGGGGATCTGGAACTAGGGGTATGGAGTATTCTAATCTATCCTATTATACGCGTTGCCAGGATACCACACTCTGCTAGAAAATAGTTGTTATCCTTCTGTTCCTGCGATATCGGGTTTAATCCCAGCTGCGGTCAGCGGCACTTGAGGTATTTTGAGGCATAGAACTCAATGGAATTGACTTCCAAAACGTTTAAGAAATCAGGACGAATAACATATGGGCAAATGAAATGTTTTCATTGTTACATCGAACCCTCATGTACTAGTTCAAGGGAGGCCGAAGTATCCCTCGAAAAGTGATATATTTTTACCCGTCAATGAAACCAAAGTTACAGTCAAATTTATGTATAATTTTTGAAAATAAATTGAATTTTTAAATGTTAAGTCTGTACTAAATCGTTACATATTTTCAAAATATTTGGAGTTTTTTCATCGTATCATAGACCAATAAATTCGACTTATATATTGAACCTGTAGAAGCAAAAATCAGTAATTTAAAAAATCAATTTCATCTAAGCTATGTGCCTTTGCTGACGGGAGCTAGTGTTTATAGTACACTATGTCTTCTGGTATGGGCTAGAGCGATTTTGTTACTTTCATTGATCTGTCTCAGCTTTATCCTTGGCTTTGACAAAATGAAAGTGATTGAGGTATGAGTGAAGCTAGTAATGGCATTCCTTACGCAGCCAGTCCCTGCTATGAATGGTGTGAAAATGTTGCTCATAGGGCCGGTTGCTCCATCCATTTTCAGTGGGCTTGGCAGACTGATATGTAATAGCAACTTCTGGCTCGGTGAGGAAAGCAACAGGGAACTACGTCACTCCTCATTTCCCTAGTATGCCTCTTGAGTGATGCCTAGGCCATCTATGACTGCTGATGGCAGAGTTGTTGAGGATCCAACCAGCCTTCGGGCTGAGGACTAAACATGCATGGATACATATATATAGGTTTATTTACGCCCCCTCACCCGGCATTTTATTTCCGAGACCTAGGGATTCTTTGATGTTGATTCCCTTCATGGCGAATGGTTTTTAGTGCCGGGAGTGTCCGAGGACAAGTTCGGCTCGCCAGATGCAGGCCTTTTGATTTGACTCCCATAGGCGACCTGCGTGTCATGATGAGGATAAAATGTTAATGAATACGACATATACACCCAGCCCCCGTGCCAAGGGAATTTAGTATGGTTAAAAATCCCCAACCTGCCTGGAATCGAACCCGGGACCGCTGTGACCAAAGGCCAGCATGTTAACCGGGCACGTTGAGTGGTAACAGACAAGAACAAGGCTAAATTTAATTAAGACTTCTCGAGTGTGAAAATTGACCTAGTCTTAATGAGTTGTTGAGTGTCAACACAGTGAAATAACCTGTTTCACAGGTATAAGTAGGAGCCAGTAGTCACTGTTATACTGTTCCTAACTCTAAAAACCAGTCCGTCTTAAATTAATGATAAGGTAAAGGACCTCATCATCTAAATATGTGTGACTCAACGCGCTGTGGCTAGGACTTTCACATTTTTCAATGTCAACCCAGTTGGTGGTGATAAATTATCTGTTACTGTGTTAGACCACTCAACAGTGGGCGACTGGCTGTCTTCGGAGTTGTAAAGCCCAAAAGATACACTAGTCATCAGCTCCTCTTCCTATTCTAAGGAATTGTGGAGACAGTTTGCAACTTAATCATTCTCCAGTGCTTGTGATCTTTTGCTGTCTGGACTGCAGTATGAAAACTGTTGCCAGTTGCTCTACAAATCTGTCCATTAACTAGACCTATGGGTTTCGTACCATTTAATATACACGATTTTGTTTGCTGAAATTGCTAGCTTATTATGTTTGGAAACCAATCCCAAAAGCATTTTTTAATTCAGTACATAGGTGCACTAAATTCTTGACAAATGCACGTCAGGTGTCACGCCCCATTTCTTACATACATTGCTCTTTACAGCTTCACTAAATTCTTTACATCTACTTTGTAAAGCAGTTGACGGTATCATACTTACGAGTATTGAAGAAGGATGTGAAGCGTCATTTTCCGCTGGCCAAGCATGACGATTACCGCGGAAAGTTTGTTTTCATTTGAGAGGTACAGTACGAGGATTCATGTACTAAAATGCAATCGTAATTTCTTATACTTCCTTCTTCCAGGACAAAGGTACCTTTTCCTCTGAAACTTCTAAATATATCAACCAGAAACTTGATAGACAGGCAGGCTAAACACTTTCACATATTTTCCTGCAAGGAAATTACAAAATATATAATTTTCTATTTTTGTGAAGATTTCAAATTGAAAAATTAATTCTTTTTAAAAAAATAGACATAAAATAAAAAACGCCTGCAGGCATTAAATCATCAAGTTCTTAGAAAACACTAAATATATTACGAGTTCCAGAACCTCGAGGTTGCTTAGAAAAAGGTTCATCAATATGACCAAAATTAAATTTGAAAATTAAATTTCAAAACATTATATTTAAATTAACTGATTGATTTTTACAGCTAAGAGCAATGTACTTTAAATCAATGTGCAAAAATTTCATGATTCTAACTCAAATTATAATCAAGTTATAGAGAATTTAGAAAATTAATGTACAGTATTTACATGCACGTTTGCCATAATTTTCCTTCTGTCATTCAAAGTTCAAAGCTATATCTTCCTAATACATGACTGGACGCTGGAATTTTAGGTTCTAATAGGTTAGAATGCAAACTAATTTGTTTATTCCTCGATGTAGCAAGAGTAACATAAATTCAATGGCTTCTGATGGGGCGTACCCCTAATGTTTATGCAAACCTCGTAACATAACAGTTGTGCAGTTGTGTATATTTGTTACTCGCTTCTGTAACTTTGTATTCTTTCATAGTACTGCCTATAGTTCCGAAGTCTATATATGACCGGAATAACGTAAGATCCTCTCATGTTAGTCATTCACTTTTAAATTCGTATGATCATAAGCTCATCATCAGTTTTAATTTCCCAGTCCGTTGGATACATAATAGTCTAAAACAGCACATCAGCTAGGCCTACAGTATGTAAATCCTCAGTAGAAAATCTGAATACCTAACATCGTTAGGGTCGACAGAAAACAAGAATTGCAACAAGGCTGGCAAAATTACATGGAAATAGTGTCCTATTTAGCTAGGCGACTCAGGGTTGCCAACCCCAGCTATTAAGTAGATTTAACAATGTCAATTGTTTTACATCCCACTAAATACTCTCACGATTGCTGGTGACACCGAGGTGCCAAATTTTGGTCCTTCAGGAGTTCTTTTACGTTCCTGTAAATCTAACGACTAGTGGAAGGCACGTTTCAGTACTTTTGAATACCAGTCGAGTGAGTCAGAGTTGAACCCACAAATTTGGTCTCAGAAAGCCAGTGGTCAACAGTCTGAACCACTCAGTCCAACTTCAAGCTGAGGCCATTTAAGAAAATTACAGCAACAGAATGAGTTATTAGTCCAGGGCGTGAAAACCGTATTTGATACTGTACGTCGATGGGGAAGATAATTTTTGATTATGAAGAGAGGTTCTCCTTCAGGAGTTTAACAACTTCCTTCTTACAGAATACTGTTGATCACAACTGCGAGCTCATTGCATTAGCTTCGATGCACCTTGATTCAATCTCATTTACTAGCCTATACTACCATCCTAATCGGCCCCATGGTGTAGAAATGGCTTGCCTGCCTCTATCCCGAAGGCTACGAGGTCACATTCCTGGCCATGTCAGGGATTTTTACCTGGCTCTGAGGGCTGGATCTAGGCCCACTAAGCCTACATGGTTACATTTGAGGAGTTATCTGACAGTGAGATAGCGAAGGAAAATGGCCGAGAGGATTCGTCTCACTGCCCATCTTTCACCTCATATTCTGCAGGCCTTCGGGCTGAGTAGCTATCACTTGGTAGGCCAAGGCCCTCCGGGGTTGTTGTGCCATGGGGGGAATACTACCCTCCTGGGAGAATACACATCCTAATTTTGGGATATTATTAGCATTATCTGGCTGAGGCGGCAGCACACTGCATGTGAGATTTGTGTTGGACAAGGCGGAGTCCCCAGACGAGTGGGACAGGCTTCGGCAGCCGGCACACTTCCTATCCCTGCCGCTAGATGACGGCTGCAATCATTCCATTCCTCGCCCGGTTTAAACTATAAATAGGCCGTGGATTTTCATTATCTGCTTTTCATACTAATTTCAGAAAAGTTTTCAATCCTGCTTCGTTATTTGACGGCGGGGACCAGTAGTATTTGGTAAGCATTTTATATATTTCGAATTCAGTGGATGTTTCACCACTATTCAAAGGCACGTTGAGAAACAACTTTGCTTAGGAATGAGTTTCATAGGTCGGCGGTTACAGAGTGGGCTTAGTTTGGTCCGATACCTCTGCACTCCGTCCAACCAACCGAGCAGAAGAGGTGTGGCCACGGCTCTACGCCTCTGCATTCGGGAGACGGAGAGAGGCTCGTCCCAACCGTTGGCTGTCCCGAGAATGGTTTTCCGTGGTTCTCCATTCTCTAAGGCGAATGCTGGGACAGTTCCTAGTATACGCCACGGCCACCAACCCCCTCACCTTCTCCGCACATCTCGTTTCTAAATCTCTCGGCCTGAGAGACGGCATCACATTCTAGGAGGCCCGCCTTCCCCTTCAGGGGAGTAATGAAAATATTTTAGTAGTAGTAGTAATTAGTTTCATACTCCAGAATATGTTGATCAACAAGAATTTAATATTTCCTTCCAAAATTATTCAATACACTTTCAAAGAGTTGGGAAATGGTACTCAAGAATATAACGATAGACACCCCTTGATATGGGCTCACATCACGTTATGAGCCTTGACCTTGGGCTGATTAATGAAGCTCTGTTTAAGGTAAGGCACATCACTGGTCTTGAGCGGCTGCCAAGGCTACCGTTATGAGAACATCTGTCTTACTTTCTTCGGAGTAATAGTTTCACTTTCATCTTGTCCGTAACCCAACCTGGTCTATTAGTTTCACTGTCAGTACCCGCCAAAGTTACCAGCTCACTTGTTCCCTACGATTACTTTGTGCGACGTCTTTCATTTGTAATATTGCTAGGACTTGGAGAGTGACAATGGGGCTCAAAAGTGCACCAAAGATATCGAGTTTCTATGTTCCATGTCAAGTCTTGTGAGATTTTTACAAGTCATCATCATCATCCACTGACGTATTAGAACTAGTCGCCAGTTACGATCCTAAAAATCATTCTCTCGCCAATGTTTTTTGCACGACCGATGGTTCTTCTTCTTTTAGGGAAATACTTGAGAAACCATTCTGTATCCATTCTTCGAACATGATGGTTGATCGTTTCTTAAACTGTTGATTCAATTTCGAATTCCTTCAATACCGTTGCATTTCCTTTAGGATATCATCCTGTAAAGAAGCAGCAATCGAAAAAGGAGTGAGGCTGGGCTGCTGTTTGTTCCCTCTCCTTTTCAGTGTTTATATACGAAAGGCGGTAAAGGAAATAAAAGAGGAATTTGGAAAGGAAATCACAATCCAAGGAGAGGAAAGAAATTGTAGTGGACTAAGTGCTGAACCTTGAGGAACTCCGACTTCAACTCTGAAACTTTTCGTTTCTCCAGTCCCGCACCTTACATGTCTACTACTGTTAGTATTCATATCTTATATAACACTGTAATACTTCTCTGGTGCTCCTTTATCCGGCAAGAAATTCCACATCTTCATACTCGTGTGAGTGAAAATAATTCGCCGAAGATATTGTTATCTTGTCTGAGTCTGCAGAAGATTTGGAGAAAGTGCTGAATGGTATGGACAGAGACTTGAAGAAGGAGTAAAATATGAAAATAGATCAGTCCAGAATAAAATTAACGGAATAAAGTCGAAGGAAATCTGGTGATGCAGAAAAGATTAGATTAAGAAATGAAGTCTTCAAGAAAGTAGTTGAATAATGATACTTGGGTAGTAAAATAATTAAAGATGGCAGAAGTAAGGAGGACATAAAATGCAGACTAGTACAAGCAAAGAAGGCCTTTGTTAAGAAAAGAAATGATAGGACACATCTTAAGACACTCCGGACTAGTTCGGTTTGTTTGTGAAGAAAATGTAGGCGGTAAGAACGGTAGAGGTAGATCAAGGTACAAATATGACAAACAGATTAGAGCCGATGTAGGATGTAGCAGTTACGTGGAAATAAAAATATTAGCACAGGTTGGGTGGCGTGGAGGGCTGCATCAAAACGGTCCATGGACTGATGACCCAAACAACATAATCGAGTATATACTGCTGTTCTCATGCATTTCATCTGATTACTGAAAATTCTCTTAGCATTACTTTTCTCTTATTGTCCATGTTTTTCTTCCATAGCATAGTATATACACGTATGTCTTTGAACTAAGAATGGTTTTTATAACCTGATTTATAACTTCTGAAGTTTTTGCATATTTTGTGATGTTATGTGGTAAGTCAGTGTCATCTTTATAAGACCATTTGTAGCCAAGATACGCAAATTTTACTTGGAATTTAAGAGTAAACCACAACCTTTCCCTACCTAAACATAAATACTTCTCCCTCTCACCCCCACAGATCTTCCCAATTCAACATCCTCTTCCATTCTCTCCCCCCTCCCCTCTTCCACCACCAATAATATCCTGAGATACTTTGGTACTTCAGAAAGTTTTCCCCTTTCAACGCCCCAATGTTCTCTATCAGATGTGTAAAAGCAATGTAGACGCAACTTATTCCCTGAACAAGAATGCACTGTGAATTCCTTCCAGTCACGTCAGTCCAACTCCTTTAAAGTACTAGATTAAGCACTATTATGGAAATGTTTGTTCCTTGAGAGCCAATCGTTCGCTACCTTACCTGCAGTTCACAATTTTAGTTTTCTGTTTTTATACACTCATATTATACTTGGATGCAATTTTGTGCAAACTGTGCACCGAACGTTTCTGGTCACCCCCTGTAGGATCAATTACAGCAATATCATCTGCGAACAATAAAGCTTAATGATTTCCACTATCGCTTAGAATTATGAATCTAATTCGGAACCTTAATGGAAGTTCTTCTTCTGCCGTCAACCATGGCTAGGAAGCTCCTGGGTCAGGCTGTGGTTCATTGACCTGCATCCACTTCTTGAACCTCCCTGGACATAAGAGAGATTCGTGTCCCTTCTGCGGTACTCCTTAGCTCTTTATCTTCATGCACTTTGAACCTACATGTATGCTATTATTACGGAAGGAGGCATTCTTCTAACTGCCAGATTGTAGTGAGGTTACATGTGGGAAGACGGCGCTGGATTTGAACCCTGAAAGTCGTCTACCATAGGGGTGGCCGAAGAAGACATGACCTGACGCACTACAGGAGGACATGTGCTCCGTGGAAATTACTTCATTTGACGGTAAAGATCGGAAGCAATGGAAAGTGAATTGCAAAGAAGCAGACATTGCAATTAGACAGCACAAACACTACGGAGGAGAAGAATAAGTAGTAATAGATTCCACAGGAGTAGTCGTTTAAATTAGCGTATAATATTATTCTTCGGAACTTCCAAGGCCAATGTTTCAGTTATCCTCAGAGACAGAAAACTGGATGAGGTGTTAATTTCACGCATATAATATTGGCTTCTTAACCCTTCTCAGTCTCACTGACCCATGCCACACATTTTTGAACTTGATGGAGTAATGATGGGGTTTGACAACCTGTTTCTCTGTGTACTATTTTCTCTTCTTATCTAGTCTGAACTCGCAATCTCGGGTTGCGTGATCAATTATAGAACCGACAATAACACCCGTTTGGATCTCGGTATGGATTTGGGTCTATCAGTGCTCGTATTGCAAACCTAAGGGCAAGAGCACTACTATCAAATTACATCTACAACCATTACTGTCTGAACAAGTGATGTTTCAGTTTTTTATTACTTCTTGGTGAATTTAGTGTGAACTTTTATAGTGATAACATTCTGTTTAATGAACTTCGGCCACTGACCAAGAAAATAAACGTATTAGAGTCTGAAAGAGACTGTAGAAGTGGTTTAGACTCAAACCGTGACAAATCAAACAAGGAATATAATGCGCCACAAGTGCAGACCAAGGTACCATCGCAAACTTCGTAAAAGCTTTTTATGTCTAAGTCACGCTGAATTTCCAATTTACAAATGGACTATGAACAACAAATTCAGTGATAGAATTTTAAGCCCAAAGTGATTATTTTTGAAGGCATTCTACATCTTAGAACATTGTTTAATATCAAATGATCGCATATATATCGTGTATATATATACACACACTATAATTACCCATTTGGACAGTCACTGTTAGAATTTTACGTGGGCTAGTGAAATGTAGACCAGAACTCAGAGAATGAGAGAAGCTGATCTTGTTAACTGTTCTTGTGATCAGCAGGAGGTTCCGCAGAACAGCATTATTGGACCTTTCTATTTTCTAATATGTAAATGACCGGGCGAGTTGGCCGTGCGGTTAGGGGCGCGCAGCTGTGAGCTTGCATCCTGGAGACAGTGGGTTGAATCCCACTGTCGGTAGCTCTGAATATGTTTTTCCGTGGTTTTCCATTTTCACACTTGGGGTTCAAACCCACTATCTTCCGAGTGCAAGCTGATAGCTACGTGACCCAAATTGAGCAGTCACTCGCTCAGTTATTACAAAATTAAAATAATTACCCATTCTGATTTCACACGCAAAACCCCTTATAATACCCGCAGTAGATAATTACGATGCCTTTTTCATTTTGTTTTCAGATCGTGTTGAGTGCCGTCCTGGCTGTGAGTTTGGCTGCCCCTGGATACACCCCTGGAGTCTATGGAGGCTATGCCGGAGCTCCCCAGATCACATCTCAGGGAGTACCCGTTGAGACCCCTGAGGTACAGGCTGCCAAGGCTAGTCATTTAGCCGCCCTCGCACGTGCTGGTGGTGCTCCTGCTAACCCCACTCACTCCCAATACGCTGCCCCTGCCTACCCTGCCCCACCTGCCTATACTGCCCCATCATCCTACTACGTACCCTCTTCCTACCCCGCTCAACAGCCCGCCTTCCAAGCTGGAGTTGCTCCCGGTCCCGTTCAGGACACCCCTGAAGTAGCTGCTGCTAAAGCCGCTCACTTCTCGGCCTACTCCCAACTTGCCGCTGCCGCAGCTGCTGCTCCTGATAACGGACCTTCTGCCTATGCCTACAACAACTACGCCGCTCCTGCCCAGGCTGGTCCTTACGGTTATGCAGCCCCTCAACAACCTCAGCTGGGCGCCGTGCAGATCACCGCCCAGGGTGTTCCTGTCGAGACACCTGAGGTTCAAGCCGCCAGGGCTGCTGATGCTGCCGCCCATGCTGCAGCCAAGGCTGGTTACCTGGGTTAAGATGGCCTCCCAATACTCCCGACCTAGTCCCTTCCCGTTGTGTACAAATGTTCCACTGTGTTCATGCACAGTATGTTGACGACCTTATGGCTTCGTGAATTTTATTATTCTGCATCATTTTCGATGCCAATATTTTATAAATAAAATAAAAACAATAAATTTTCTTATTGCAATTATATTTAAGGCTATTAATTCTTCTATGACCTGATCCCTATATTTTTCCTTATCCTGGAACAGTAGAGTTTGATTATAGTCGATACTGTTATTGACAATACATCATTTTAGCCCACCACCTAAGGTATCAAGTCTGACACAGCGCAGCCTGGTTGAGTCTCGATGGTAGGGAAAAAAAATGGTCGGTAGAGTAGTAGAGAGGATATTATAGAATTTCCAATCTGTAGATAGCGTACCAAATACCTGGATTCAATTCCTGATCTATCCACACTGTATATATGGAGTGAGGGCACATGAGACTATTGACAGCGATTCGTCCATCAGATAGGGACGTTAATCATTGGTATTATTCGACAGGAGTTTTCGAGAGGGAAACTCAAAACTACTGCTGATTGAATTTTATATGCTACCCCTGAACTGAATCCATCCATCCATTATCTAAAGGCTAAGCCTTGTCGCTGCAGCCACATCCCACGGTCTTCACCAGTCCTTTTCATCGTGACATAGACAGCAAAACCCAGCTGAATGATTATGTTCCTAAGGTATGAGACGTGGTCTTCCTCTCGACTTCTTCCCTAGGAACTTTCCTTCGAAGACATTCTGGAGAAAGTTGTCATATCGTGGGACGTGTCCAAGAAATTTAGCTTTCCTCTGCTCTATTGAATAAATTAAGGTCCGTTTCTCATTAACGTCATTCAAAATTTGGATTTTAGTCTTTTTTTTCTGTCCAACTCGTCCCTGTCATTCTCCAGAACCACATTTCCGCAGTTTCTAGTATTGATTGTGCTTCTTTTCCCAAAGTCCAGGTCTCACAACCGTAAGTTATCACAATCCAAACAAAGGTTTTAACAAATTTCTTCCTTATTTCCATTCCTATGTGCTCATTTAACAATAGAATTTTCCTGCTTTGAAACACTTGTTTCGTCATAGCAATAAGGACCAAAAACCCAAAATAAGAACATTTAAATTTGTACAAGGGGAAGATCAGTAATGAATTTACAGTGTGAGGTTAATTTGCTCAAATATGAACAGCAGTTATAGAAAATGCAACGGGCCCGCACTGCTAACATTACCGTCACACACCGCCCTCTGTAGACTGTCGGACGGCGGGCCAGTCTGCTATGACGTAATAGGGCGTTGAGTTGAGGCTCCCTGGTGTAATGGAAATAAAGAATGTTTTATTACTAAAGACCACAACACAGGACGAGGTATACAAAGAGTAACCTTCGATTCTTATTTACAACAAACCGCACAGTGTTTGTACGAGGAAACTGTGAGGGTAGCGTTCTAGGGATATGGATAAGCTCCGAACTATCTGGCGTAACCGAGCAATGAATAAAAACCCAATAACTGTCTAGTTTGTGTCTCAGTATCTTCAGTCTCTTTCTATGGCTGTGAATCATAGACAGTGAAGGCCAAGGGCAAAAATCCACGCCACAGTTCTAGACCTTCAGGCAAGCAACTCAATGTTGAAAACATCCTAGGGATATGAGCTACGAATTTTGGGTAAATAAAATATAATAAAGTATGAGCATACATTCTTTATATATTCCTTAAAATTACAATCCTTTTCTTAATCATCCTTATCCAGTCGATTAGATTAGCAGTTTGCCTTTTTCTACCACTACGAGCACTAAGGTGAATCAGTGCAGAATTTCACTTAAGCACCACTACGAGCGCTCTTGTGAGTCAATGCATTGTTTCACTTAAGCACCACTACGAGCGCTAATGTGAGACAATGCAGAATTTCACTTAAGCCCTTATAACTACTTTCGGTGTGGACATTTTTCAAAAATCATGGAACGCCTGAGTTTAATGAGCCAAGGAACATATTAAAGAAATAATTATGTAAATATGTTAATTTGAGTGGCTAGCATTAGAATCAAAAAGAAAACGAGTTAAAACACAAGCGAATTTAGGCTCTATTTCCGGAACTGCATTCAGCCCGAAAGTCATTTCCAAAATTTGTTCTTTTTTTACTTTCATAGAGTTATCCACGATCCACAATGTGAAACATTTCCGGGCCCGTTAGCCCTTCAACTTTGGGCACATTTGAGATAATTGTTTAATTTTACGTTTTTCGTAGTATGGGGGCCCCTATTTTGCTTGCTAAGTAATGTTTTCAACGTTAAAAAGCGCATCGCGGCGGATTTGAAATGTGGTACTGACGGAGAATTTTTACGAATACCTCGGACAGAGAAAAGATTTTAACTCCTCTATAATCGAAGAGCTTGGCATAGTGATCTGATAATCAAACACAAAATAATCGCTTATTCGATTATTTAATTTTATTAGATTATTCGATTAGTCGATTCATGACGCATCCGGATATTCTATGCGATACAAATGAATGATATTTGAAACTCATTCGATAAATTTATTCGATTATTTAAATAATTAATAATAATAATGTTATTTGTTTTACGTCTCACTAACTACTCTTTAACGGTTTTCGGAGACGCTGAGGTGCCGGAATTTGGTCCTGCAGGAGTTCTTTTACGTGCCAGTAAATCTACCGAACCGGGCGAGTTGGCCGTGCGCGTAGAGGCGCGCGGCTGTGAGCTTGCATCCGGGAGATAGTAGGTTCGAATCCCACTATCGGCAGCCCTGAAAATGGTTTTCCGTGGTTTCCCATTTTCACACCAGGCAAATGCCGGGGCTGCACCTTAATTAAGGCCACGGCCGCTTCCTTCCAACTCCTAGACCTTTCCTATCCCATCGTCGCCATAAGACCTATCTGTGTCGGCGCGACGTAAAGCCCCTAGCAAAAAAAAAAAAAAATCTACCGACACGAGACTGACGTATTTGAGCACCTTCAAATACCACTGGACTGAGCCAGGATCGAACCTGCCAATTTGGGTTCAGAAGGCCAGCGCCTCAACCGTCTGAGCCACTCAGCCCGGCTTTAATTAATTCGATGGAGGTTATTCGATTATTAAAAGTATCCGATTATACCATCACTAGCTTGGCATCCTGAATCGAATATTTAATTCTTGTTAGACAGAGAATCCTGCAGTTCATAGGACATGCATTGTGAAAAGAAAATAGTCTTGAAGAACTAATTGTCTAAGGAATAGTAAACGGTATCATGATGCGTGGAAGAGCTCCCAGAAGATGGAGAGACCAGATCAAAGACGCAACTCTTCGAGCGACAATCCGGGAAGCAGGAGATCATAGACAATGGCGAATGCCAATGAAAAAGTAAGGATTACATGACGATACCTAGAGATGCTCGCAACATTTAACACATCACTTGCGAGATGAAATAATTGAAATAATTAAAATCAATAGCGGCGATTAGAGGGAGGAGTGAGAAGAAGCAGTCCCCGCCCCCTCCCCCCCCCCTTTGGAGAAAATATTATATTTGTAATCCATTTTACCCGGCTGAAAGTAGGAATTATAGGAATTTTGTAAAGCAAATTGTCCAAGCCGTGTTTTCTTATCAGCTAAACTCTTTCCTTTTATTCTTTAATTATTAACAAAATTCTTAGCGAAAATACACACAAAACGTCGTTCGTCCCGGCTAACCAATTTGTATATCGCTACAGCAAATGGTGAAGACTTTCCATGTGTTGTGAGGAAGGGTAGTATGGATATATTTTTTCCCAAGGTCTTGGACACTAGGGTATGATTCACCCGCCTACCGTGCGTATTTCTGTGGCTTGGTTCTAAAAGGGCCAATGTCATTTTTAATCGAAATTGAGATATTAGCTGATACAAACGCGTTTTAACCTGGCTTGCGATATGTTAAAAGGGCCAATGTCACAAACATCGGTCAATATAATGTTGATCAATGTTATGCGCTTTCAATATTGTAGGACTTCACACTTAGTTTTCTTCCGACTCTGAAATACCACTCTTATCATAGTCGGTACGGTAAAATTGAATAAAACATAAATGGTCTGAAATTGTATTCTCTATAACTTTTGTTATGTAGTACTTTCCGATAAGATTTACAACATGGGTGTTTAAAAATTAAATTTTAGGCGCCTTCCCCTAAACTACAATTTCATACAGGGTGAATATAAGTGTTTATAATTTAGACTGTAGTTTCTTATTTCCCGACTCTGTATACCGACTTTCATTAAATTCTGTTAACCAATTTTATCGTGGTTCGGTGTTGATATGGACTTGGCAACAAAAATACAAATTCATGAATATCTGTGTTATCATACCTGGTACGGTAACAATGTACGACATAAATGATCGGAAATTTAATTCTATATAACTTTAGTTATGTAGTATTTAACGATAGGACCACTAATAATATAAATATTTGAGAATTCAATTTTAAGCTTTCCCCTAAACTACCATTTCACTCAGCGTGAGTAAAATGATTTATAGCCTAGATTGTAGTGGCTCATCCCCCGACTTCACATATCGATTTTCATTAAATTCTCTTTACCCGTTTTCTCGTAATACGTGTACATACATACATACATACAGACAGACAGAATCCTAAAACTATACTTATGAACTATGAACAGTGGTAAGCGTGTGTTTCAACTTGTTATTTTAATTTCTCGTACAATATTCATTGTTAATCTAAATTAATCTAAGGACTAAACTTTTCATGGTACACAGGTATGGAACTCTGCCTTCTTTCTGGTGAGTTCCTTTTTGACTGACCTTAACAAGCCACTCTCCTCGTGAAATATGTCCATTTTGGCATTTTATTAATTGACTGACATATTCTGTTTAATGGTGAATTCATAATTATGGGATTTGTGTTTGATCTTTTAATAAAGAAATTTAAATTATTTATATTACTTCCAAACGGTGCAGACAGGTTTATTTGGTGGAGTAACTCTCGGTTATCCTTCTGCTTTACCTCTGAGAAAACTATGTAGGTATTTTACACTCGATAATGTTTTCCTAGTATGCAAGTTATCTATCCCAAAATTTATTGTTAAGTCATTATATGCCACATATTTTGCACTAGTTTTAGAGATGCAGAAATTCAGATATCTTATAAATTTAGCTTGAACATTCTCTATACCCTTTATAGGGTTATTACATGATGGATTCCAGACTATAGATGCATTCTGTTCTGACTAGTGAAGTGTATACCATTTTAACGGCACAGCTCAAAATAACTCACATGACAATCCTCGCGGGTTAATTAATTATTCTTCTTTCCTAGCCCTTTTTTTAGTTATCTTGGGTCGTACTCGTGTTGTTTTCGTCTAGTTTTACGGCGGAATTCCCTTCCTGACTCCAATGCTATGTGAAGTCCCCAAGCTAGGGGATTTAATCATATAAAGTTAAAATCTCCGCCCTGACCGGAAATCGGACCCGGGGTCTTCTGAGCCCAAGGCTACTTCGCTGACCATAACATCTGTTCAGTTTAACCCAGACATTTCTAGGGTCCCTGAAATCAATCAGACACATTTTGGTTTTGACCAGGGTTGACGGGTGAATCCCCTTCCTGCAACCACGTAATTTTTGAGATAATTGCGTATGTCTTCCGGGGAGGCCTGCTGCAGGTCTTTTCATTTGACTCCCGTAGGCGAACTGCGCGTCGTGATGGAGATGAAATGATGATGAAGACGGCACACACACCCAGTCGCCGTGCCAGGGGAATCGAACCCGGGACCACTGTGACCAAAGGCCAGCACGCTAATCATTTACACACGGAGCCGTACTTTAAACGCACAGGAGCGTTTATATCGTAATCAGAGTCATGCAACGTCGAGTTTTATCCTCCTATAAGTGTGAGCGGTAGATGATAACCATGATGTCGTAAAAGAACACGGACAAGAAGTTATCGACTTGTGACGACAGTTCCTCTAGCTGAGTCTGGCATTGCTTCCACTTACTTGTGCAAGGTTCCTTAATTTCTTTCTCTCTTAATCTGTTTACCCTCCAGGGTTGGTTTTTCCCTGGGAGTCAGCGAGGGATCCCACCTCTGCCGCCTGAAGGCCAGTGTCCTGGAGCGTGAGATATTAGGTCGGGGGATACAAGTAAGGAGGATGACCAGTACCTCGGCCAGGCGGCCTCTCCTGCTATGCTGAACAGGGGCCTTGGTGGGAGCGCGAAGATTGGAAGGGATAGACAAGGAAGAGGGAAGGAAACGGCCGTGGCCTGAAGTTAGGTACCACCCCGGCATTTGCCTGGAGGAGGAGTGGGAAACCACGGAAAACCACTTCCAGGATGGCTGAGGTGGGAATCGAACCCATCTCTACTCAGTTGACCTCCCGAGGCTGAGTGGACCCCGTTCCAGCCCTCGTACCACTTTTGAAATTTCGTGGCAGAGCCGGGAATCGAATCCGGCCCTCCGGAGGTGGCAGCTAACCACACTAACCACTACACTACAGAGGCGGACTCCTTAATTTTCCTTGTTTTCCTTTTTTTTTTTTACAAGTTGCTTTACGTCGCACCGTCACAGATAGGTCTTATGGCGACGATCGGACAGGAAAGGGCTAGGAGTGGGATGGAAGCAGCCGTGACCTTAATTAAGCTACAGACCCAGCATTTTCCAGGTGTGAAAATGGGAAACCACGGATAATAATCTTCAGGGCTGCCGACAGTGGGGCTCGAACCCACTATCTCCCGAATACTGGATACTGGTCGCACTTAAGTGACTGGAGCTATCGAGCTCGGTAATTTTCCTTGTCCGACCTCCTTTAGTCAAATCTTGTTCTACCGAGCTCGATAGCTGCAGTGACTTAAGTGCGGCCAGTATCCAGTATTCGCGAGATGGTGAATTCGAACCCCACTGTCGGCAGCCCTGAAGATGTTTTCCGTGGTTTCTCATTTTCACACCAGGCAAATGCTGGGGCTGTACCTTAATTAAGGCCACGGCCGCTTCCTTCCTACTTCTAGTCCTTCCCTGTCCCTTCGTCGCCATAAGGCCTATCTGTGTCGGTGCGAGGTAAAGTAACTTGTAAAGAAACTCTTGTTTTCTTGTGGCCCCGACGGTATTAACTTTGTGGGGCCTCGAGAGTCTTTCATTTCCATATCCTCCGGGGCCATTACACATCTTTTATCGATAGCTGCAATCGTCTAAGTATCGTACTCCTTCCATATTCCTTCCAATATTAGAATACTATAAAGTAAAAGGGTTCTAAGTGCATAAATTGAAAATATCAGGTTTCACGCTTTAAAAAAAGTCTAACTAGCAATCCCAATGCATGTGTAAATAGCTCGAAGCCAAAAAGTTGGAAGAAGTAGTTTTTAGATCAATCAAGAGATTTTAAAATCACAGGAATAGAACCAGCTTTTGGGTGGTCAGGCCGTGTGTATTTGCAGGGTTTCGCCCAGACGTAGCATTTAGGCTCATCAGATGGATTGACACGCCCCTCTAAGACTCTGCTTAGCAGTGCCAGACCAACTACGACTAAATTGTTTTCAGTCCTCCCCTGAAGGGTGAGGCGGGCCACTTAGACGGTGACGCCATCTCTCAGGCCGGGAGATTTGTTACGGTTAAAGAGATGCTCGGAGAAGGTGAGGGGGTTGGCGGCCGCGGCCTGTACGAGGAACTGCCCGGACATTCGCCTTAGTACAGGAGAATGGAAAACCATTCTCAGGACAGCCGAAGGTTGGCGCCAGCGTGAAGTCCAGCCCTGTCCCGTCTCCCGAATGCAGAGGCGTAGAGCCACGGTAGAGCCGTGGCATCCACTCCTCTGCTCGGTTGGCCGGTCAGAGTGCAGAGCTGTTGGACCACGGACCAGCCGTATCCACTCTGCATCTACAGACCCGACCAACTGAACTGAACTGAACTGAACGAAGTTATTCCATTCCTGTCCGTAGCTCTTAGGCCTCTGATTTGAATTTATTTTGATTTGATAATTAAGTGGGTTTGTAGGTACAAACGTTTCTTGTATATTATTTGGCTATTGGCGCAGAGGTTGCCGGACCCCCAGGGGGCACCCCAAAGAGAGACCCGCACCGCAGCCCCCAACCCATAGTTTTCCCCGCCATCCCCCGTTTATTGAAGTTGTTTATATACATAGTATTTACATGTTTTACATAGTTTATATGCATTGTATGCATTGATTTTTCATTTGTTTTGCATGCCTCTTGTTAGGCGTTAGTCTGTGAGTCCGTTTCTTGACGTAAATTTGAGTATTTTGCCAACTGGTGGTAACATTTAGCACATTTTTTGGGTATTTCAATGACAATAACATAGAGCTTACATAATGTACATAATATTACAAACATTCATATATATATATTTTCAATACTGCGTGGTCCCGCCGTGTTAGCAAGTAGGGATTGCTAACCTGCTAAAGGAGAAGTGAATTCTCCGTTCTCAGATCTTAAAATCACGGGAATGGAACCAGCTTTGAAATAAAAATATTGTATCAACAGTAGTGCGTGTAATAAAAAAGGTGTCAATTTCCACTTTTCTTCATTAGATACAGCCACCTCCAGTGTGATCACGAAAATTTGTAATATTTCAGCTGATAATACAAGAATGCAAAACGATATTTCAGTTAAAATGCTTTAAAATGTAACCATATTTAGCTGACAAAAATATTTTTTATGTTCGTGTAAACTGACTTCGAGGATTACCGTAATACTGCAGATACCTCTTGTGAATAGGCTACTGGAATATTAAAATTTTCTCAAGTTTCCTGAATTAAAATCATAGAGGAAAATTGCTTCTAAGGAAATCATTTAATGACATTTCTAAATGGATCAACATTGGAAAGCTGGAAGGCAACTGTAAAATCTAAGCAACTACTGAAAAATCAGGAATTTAAGCGCATAAAACGCATCGCAAGTGAAAAGAAAAGTGACTTGATGAAAACAATTCCTTATTTGTCAGAATACTCCAATGATTTAATTACTATGTGCAAGGAGACGAGTTGCTTGACTAAGCGGATGTTCCGAGCTGTCGGTGGAGAGTTGGCGGGGAATGACATTGGTAGACGAATAACTTTGAGCGGAGATTTTAAAAATAGGAAGAATCATAACATGAAGATAAATTCAAAATTCAAGAGCAGATATTCCTTTATATGCAGAGGAATTAGAGGCTTAAATAATTTACCAAGGGAGATGTTCGATAAATTTTCAAATTCACTGAAACCATTCAAGAAACGACGAGTTTAACAATGAATAGGACTTCTGCTACCTGAGTGATAGATCTTAATTCACGATAGTGACAAATGAAATGAATAATATGAAGCTATACTTATTTCTCTGTTACATACATTGTAAAACTAAATTTATGGTTTCTACGTACTTCTAGTGCTGAAATTTGCTTTTCCAACTCGTTAATAATTCATTTTTACTACGGTGTTTCACGTTAAGATAGGTACTGAACAAAATTATCAGTAGTTGAAAGATAATAAAGAAAGAAGAAGATAGAATAGTGAAAACCAAGTATTGAAATAGGAAGCAGATGCTAAATGCAGTGAGCTGTTTCAGCGAATAGGAAAGTATTATGAGAATGCAAAGAAAGTGATCTGAGTTGTGAAGGTATTTCACATCAATATGATCTGTGTTTGCGGTCTAGAGTCAGGACTAAGAGCATGTCCACAAAAAATGTGGTTTTGATTTATCATCTGGTTCACCATGAAGAAGTAGATCACTGAAGATCTTGAAGAGGTGGGGCCGGATGACATTTAGCGAACTCTCCATCCTTGGAGTGTTACTCACCGCCATGGTCAAGTGTGGTTATCTCTCTGGGACCAGATCGTCCGTCCATCTGGCACGTACCCAGATGCTCACCTTTTCTCCCCAGATAACGGGAACTGGAACACCCAGGTGGAATGAGATCGCTGACAATCTAACAACTTAAATCATGTCAACGTATCATGTATATGCTAATAAACATCAGCACTACCATATGAATATGGAGAGATAAAACCTGGATAAAAATTTGAGACCTCTGATGGTGAAACAATCATGATTTACTGCGCAATTGAATGCTGAACTGAGTAGCTCAGAAAATAACGTGCTAGTAGTCAATACTCAAGTTGGCTGGTTCGATATCATTTCAGTCTGATGCCGTCCGACTCGTTGGCTGAATGGTCAGCGTACTGGCCTTCGGTTCAGAGAGTCCCGGGTTCGATTCCCGGCCGGTTTGGGGATTTTCACCTTCGTTGGTTAATTCCAATGGCTCGGGACTGGGTGTTGTGCTGTCACCAACACCCCCTGCAACTCGCACACCACACATAACACTATCCTCCACCACAGTAACACGCAATTACCTACACATGGCAGATGCCACCCACCCTCATCGGAGGGTCTGCCTTACAAGGGCTGCGCTAGAAATAGCCACATGAAATTATAGTCTGATTCCATTTGAAGTTGCTGAAATAAGCAAGATTGCCGTGGATAGATGTATTGGTGATACAATACAATACATAACAAAAGTTTAAAAGGACCAGTTAAAATTAGTTAATGAACTCCTAGTCCTACATTTATTGTATGAATTGGTCTTAAAATATGCTATGACGTATTTGTATTGATATAAACATTATGAAAAACAACCGCTGAAATTTCGATTGAAGTTTAAGGAGACCCGGACCTTCCTATCCCTGCAATATTAAATGTAAGGAACATTTCCTTCTAAAGTAATAACACTGGAGTAATGGAACTTTTACACTAATATATTTCATGTATTTAACATCAAGTACCATAGGAAGTTTAATGTACTGGTATTTCCTGGGAAGATATTAATTACTTTGTTACTGAAAATAATTGACACATTTTTGACAGAGTATCTTTGACAAAAAATCTGTCATGAATTAAGTAGGACAAAAGGGCTATGATAGAAAGTGTACACTGGCATTGTTTACAATCCCTGAAAATTTTAGGTCTATATCTCTAGTAGTTTAGGAAAAAATGTTCCTTATATGTCGAAAAAGAAAACTTGTGGAAAACGATTTTCAAAGTTTAACTAACTTTCTAGTGGAGTCCAGCACCAAAAGAGCTTTCATTTTCCTGTTAGTGGACATCTCCTCATGTAGCCTTCGTTTTACACCCTTCATTCTTTGTCTGGCTTTCCTTCCATATTCATTTTCTTTCCTTTAAGCATTCAGTTTCCTCTCATTTTCTATCGTCATCATAGCAGAGTCCATGTATTTTCTGGGCATCACTCACATCTCCTGCAGCTAATCAGACTTTATAATATTACCTTTGTTGTGTGTAGCAATAGCATCGTATACTCCAAAATGAAGCGTATAAATTTCCACAAACACATTTTTGGGATTCTGGTCCAAATTACATTATTTACACTCGAATGTTGATTTTGAAGTCCTTTGTGTTGATTGACACTTAGTGACAGAGGTCATTTTGCAATTCATTACAAAATACTGAATTGTCTACCACATTTTTATAGCAATGAAATGTTAATTATCTCGTTCACTGTTCCAATAAATTGGAGTATTTTTCAGTTGATCCATGCAACTTCTCGCTTGTGCTAGAGACAGGAGCAGATATCACTTTATATATAACCTCATTATTTTCAGATGACATCAGATCAGTCACTAAAGTTAATGACATTCTTGAGGGAATCTTCTTCTTCATGTGCCATGTCCTCGCAGAACGTTGGCGATCAGTAGCATGATCTGTTGTTTGTTCATAGCTGTTCTGAACAGAGTAAGCTTTGTCACCCCAAACCACCGGCTCAGGTTGCCGAGCCATGATGTCCTACTTCTCCGCGGACCAAGTTTTCCATTAATTTTCTTTTGAAGTATTACTTGCAGAAGGTGGTATTTACTTTTCCTCATCAAATGACCGAAGTATTCTAGCTTCCTTCTCTTCATGGTAGTGAGAATTTCTGGTTCTTTCTTCAAACGGTGAAAAACTTTTATATTGGTCATTTTAGCTTTCCAAGGTATCTTCAGCATCCTTCGGCACGTCCACATATCAAATGCTTGCAAATTCTTGCACATGGTCTCAGTTAGTGTCAGTGCCTCAACGTCGTATAACCGAGTGCTGAAAACATAGCACCGGAGTAGTCGTATCCGTAGTGTAATGGAAAGGTCACGGCTTGTCAAAAGTTTTCTAAGTCTCTGAAAGAAAAGTTCTAGCCTGCGGATCTCATGAGCAAGGTCTCAGTCATCAGTGATGTGACATCCCAGGTGTTTAAATGTTGCTGCTCTTGCGATCTGGTCCTTTGCTTCTGTGAGATTACCTCGAATTCCATCTTCTTTCCTGCTTACAACCATCCACTTGGCCTTCTTTACATTAAGCTTCAAGCCCATTGCGCTGCTGGCTTCAGTGACAGCATTAAATAGTCCTGTAGATCCTGGAGATTGGTTGCAAGTAGCACAGTGTCATCGGCATGCCTGATGTTATTTATGCTGAAACCATTAACCACAACTCCTTGAGTCTTTCCTAAATAGCATATCGAAATATATTTTCTGAATAGATGTTTGAAAGCCCATCAAGTCCTAATTCTCGAAGTACATTCATAAATTCGTCATGGCGGACTGTATCTCAGGTTTTTCGTAGTCGATGAAGCAAGCAAAAACATCGACATTGACATCTCGGCACCGTTGGACTAATACCTGCAGACTGAATAATGCCTCTCTAGTACCAAAACCGTGTCTAAACCCAAGCTGCGAGGTTCCTATATTCTCCTCTCATTTATGATAAATTCTCGAAACAAGACTTTTAGGAATACTTTCAGAACGTGGCTCATCAAACTAATTGTTCTATATTCACTACAGAACTTTGCGATGGCTTTCTTAGCCAATATTACGAAAGTTGATTGTAGCCCGTCGTGAGAAATGGTTTCATTGCGGTGAATACTGTTGAGTAGGTCAACTAATAATGAGAGGGATTTTTCTTTCTCAAGCAGGTCCAGTATTTTAGCGTACATCTCATCAGGGCCTGGAGTCTTCTCATTCTTCGCTGTTCTTATGGCATACTATACTTCTGCACGTGTGATATCCACACCATCGTCTGCCCAAGCACCATGATCCTGATTTCTACGGTCCAAGAAGATATTTTGTACATATCCCATCATTCCTTCAGTTTCTCTACTGTGCTTGCTAAGATGTCACCATTCTTATTAAGGAGGACTCCACTACCCTTCCTGTTATATGCACCAGTTACTTGTTTCACTTTCTTGTACACGTTGTTAAAATCATGTTTTGAATTCAGCAATTCTGTTTTGATGCATTCCTCAGAGAGTTGTTGTTCTTTTGCATTCCTTATTTTTTGTCGTAGTAACTTCTGTAAACTTTTGTACTTTACGGGATTTTTTTGTTCTTAAAAGACCTTCTTTGGTCCATCAGCTTCATAACTTCTTCTGTCGTCCACGGCTTGTTTTTTCCTTCTTCCATCATCCCTTAATTTTACTTGACTTATGTCGGCAATTGCACATTTTATGTGATTCCAAGTGCCTTCAACATCATTTACATCCACGCTGTTTTGAACTTCCGCAAGTTTCACACGTAGGACTGGCTAAACTTCATCCTTCCGTGCTTGATCTTGAAATTTCTGAATCTCAGTTCGACTAAAACTTCCCTTTAAATGTCATTTCTTCACTCTGAGATTCATACAAGCAAACAGTAGGCTATGGTCTGAGTTGATATCGACACCAGGGTATGCTTTCACACATTTGATAGAGTTTCTGAAAAGCTTGTTAATTTTGATGTAATCAATATGGTTCCTAATACTGTTGCCAGCATAATGGTCCACGTATAGAGGCGACGTGGAGGTAGCTTGAAATATGTGTTTGATACAATAAGGCCTTCCTCCTGGCACATCTGGACCAGTCGATCACCTCGGGAATTGCTTGCTCCCAATCAGTAGTCACCGACTACATCGGCCCGTCGCCCATGGCCGACTTTAGCATTGAAATCACCCATCATAATACACTGACTGACAGAGCAAATGCAACACCAAGAAGGAGTGGTTAGAAAGGGATGAAAGTTGGGGAAAACACAGAGACGGCACGGACGAATAATTGATGTTTATTTCAAACCGATATGCAGGTTACACAATGCGCACGGCATCGACTCAGTAGGATGTATGACCACCGCGAGCGGCGATGCACGCAGAAACACGTCGGGGTACAGAGTCAATAAGAGTGCGGATGGTGTCCTGAGGGATGGTTCTCCATTCTCTGTCAACCATTTGCCACAGTTGGTCGTCCGTACGAGGCTGGGGCAGAGTTTGCAAACGGCGTCCAATGAGATCCCACACGTGTTCGATTGGTGAGAGATCCGGAGAGTACGCTGGCCACGGAAGCATCTGTACACCTCGTAGAGCCTGTTGGGAGATGCGAGCAGTGTGTGGGCGGGCATTATCCTGCTGAAACAGAGCATTGGGCAGCCCCTGAAGGTACGGGAGTGCCACCGGCCGCAGCACATGCTGCACGTAGCGGTGGGCATTTAACGTGCCTTGAATACGCACTAGAGGTGACGTGGAATCATACGCAATAGCGCCCCAAACCATGATGCCGCGTTGTCTAGCGGTAGGGCGCTCCACAGTTACTGCCGGATTTGACCTTTCTCCACGCCGACGCCACACTCGTCTGCGGTGACTATCACTGACAGAACAGAAGCGTGACTCATCGGAGAACACGACGTTCCGCCATTCCCTCATCCAAGTCGCTCTAGCCCGGCACCATGCCAGGCGTGCACGTCTATGCTGTGGAGTCAATGGTAGTCTTCTGAGCGGACGCCGGGAGTGCAGGCCTCCTTCAACCAATCGACGGGAAATTGTTCTGGTCGATATTGGAACAGCCAGGGTGTCTTGCACATGCTGAAGAATGGCGGTTGACGTGGCGTGCGGGGCTGCCACCGCTTGGCGGCGGATGCGCCGATCCTCGCGTGCTGACGTCACTCGGGCTGTGCCTGGACCCCTCGCACGTGCCACATGTCCCTGCGCCAACCATCTTCGCCACAGGCGCTGCACCGTGGACACATCCCTATGGGTATCGGCTGCGATTTGACGAAGCGACCAACCTGCCCTTCTCAGCCCGATCACCATACCCCTCGTAAAGTCGTCTGTCTGCTGGAAATGCCTCCGTTGACGGCGGCCGGGCATTCTTAGCTATACACGTGTCCTGTGGCACACGACAACACGTTCTACAATGACTGTCAGCTGAGAAATCACGCTACGAAGTGGGCCATTCGCCAACGCCGTGTCCCATTTATCGTTCGCTACGTGCGCAGCACAGCGGCGCATTTCACATCATGAGCATACCTCAGTGACGTCAGTCTACCCTGCAATTGGCATAAAGTTCTGACCACTCCTTCTTGGTGTTGCATTTGCTCTGTCAGTCAGTGTATTTATCTCAGATTGTTTGGTGTATGACAGGGCTGTTTCGATTTGCATGTAAAAATCTTCGACATCAACGTCTGACCCATCACATTTTGGAGCATATATTTGGATGATATTCACCAAAATTGGTCGTGCATTAAGCCGCAATAAACATACTCTATATAATACTGGTACAAATGTTTTCACACATACACACGGATGTCTCGAGGTACAATGAAATCCACGCCATTAAGATGGCGAGGATCATCTGGGATCTTCCGTCACTAAAAAGCCGTACGCCATTTCCATTTCATCATTACCGGAATAATATACCTGATAACCACTGACTACACTCTTTCCTGAATGTGGCCAGCGCATTTCGCTAATGCCAAGAACGTCGATCTTGAGTCTCTCCGTCTCTCTGATGGCGATATGCCTCTTTCCACTTTGAAACCAGCTACGAACATTCCATGTTGCTATCATTCTCATGACTGGCCCGGATATTCTTAGCACACCCAGTGCCAACTGAAGGGCTACCGGGGACTGGGGGCATTGGCTTTAAGTTTTTCAGTCATACTGAAGACTTTCCTGGGGATTAAATATGAGGTGGTTTCCCGTTGCCTTCCCGTAGCCACCTTAAAATGTCAATGGGCTGGACATATTGCTCGAAGGGAAGATGAGAGATGGACGAAGCTAGTGTTAGAATGGAGTTTAAGAGATCATCAGAGGCCTAGAGGAAGACCGCCAGACAGATGGGACAAAGATCTAGCTGCTAGCTGGTAGAAAACTGCTCAAAACCGTTCCCTGGAGAGTTATGCTAAAGATTTACCTTAGTTCGCGACTTAAAGAGGCCACATCATGTAATGATAGAATTGGCTGATGACGATGATGATGATTTTGAGAATCATTTACTACGGTAGGACAAATTGTCTCAGTTCTATCAGTGTCTCGAAGGAGGCTTTCCCATTTATGAACTCTATTAAAAATAGAAGAATGTTCGGTAAGTTCGAGTTACACAATAGAAATAATCCAATGCAAATCTTGCACTAACAACTAAATGATGCAATGTAAACAGCGATATGCAAGGAATACAGCTATGAAGACAAAACAGTAGCCTGTCAAATCCAGCAGAAAAATAAGCCATAGATACTTAATATGATAATTTCCTAGGAAAGACCGGGAAATTGGAATTAGATTTTTTTGCATTCAACACTTATCCATGGAAATACCACATTATTAAAAATTATTTTTATTACTTGGAGTTGAGGTAAAGAGAAGATTAATACATCATTTGAAAGAGGAAGAACTGTAGTACTTTATTTCATAATAAACTGAAAATCCAAACTTTCATCGGTTTCAGGGTCCAGATTTCTTTAAGAGTTGTAACTTTTCAAACACTTTAAGAACCTATAAAAAATATCCCAGTTATGGGTGTAAAGACCATCCTGTTCGCTAAACTACACAAGGTACTTTATTTTATCCTAAGTAACTTTTGTTTTGCTTGTTGCTTTACGTCGCACCGACACAGATAGGTCTTATGACGACGATGGGACAGGGAAGGGCTTGGAGTGGGAAGGAAGCATCCGTGGCCTTAATTAAGGTATAGCCCCAGCATTTGCCTGGTGTGAAATTGGGAAACCACGGAAAACCATTTTCAGGGCTGCCGACAGTGGGGTTCGAACCTACTATATCCCGAATACTGGATACCGGTCGCACTTAAGCGACTGCAGCTATCGAGCTCGGTCCTAAATAACTAGCCAATAGAGTGTATAAAAGTCAAGAAATTAAATTATTACCGGGTCGTTTGTTTCTGGGAATGTTCTTTTAGAAATTTCGCAATTAAATAGTAAAACTTGCATCGTGTTTAGAAACGGTTGAACTGGCACTTCTCATGTAGTACAGGCTTCGCTCCACAGATCGCAGTGGTCGACACGTGTTACTGATGGAGAATTATCGCTGACTAGTGTCTTATCTTCGAGCATACAGTTACCGTCCAAAATGGGAACTAAGTGTCGTGAAAATGTAAAAAAAACGTTTACGGAAATATGCATTCTATTGTGTGTGTATAATAGAAAAATTAAGCTGCCATAATACCTGCTATGTGCCTGCCTCCCGCCCGGAGGCCCCGAGTTCGACTCCCGGCCAGGTCAGGGATTATTCTCTCGACCTGAGGTCTGGTTCGAGGTCCACTAAGCCTACGTGCCGAGAGGCTGCATCATGCTGACCACACGACCCGTCGTAATCTGCAGGCCTTCGGGCTGAGCAGCGGTCGCTGGCCAGGCCAAGGCCCTTTCAAGGGCGTTAAGTGCCGTAGGGTTTCGAATACCTGCTGTAGTTTAGTGAACGGGGTGGCCTTTACGGCCAACACTGGGGGAATTTAACAGGTTCTTAAAATATTTCAAGGATTATAACTCATAAACTTCATTCGATATTTCAACGAATCTTTTTCATAAGTTGTATATCAACACAAATAAGACAAAAACTGTTTGAAGACCAGCAAGAGTCCATTAACAGATTTACGCCGGTGGTCTCCAGCTTTTGTTAGGTACTTTATTCTTGCAAATCTGTGTCTGAAAAAATCATAAAATTATATACTGATGCGTAAAATCGAAACAAAAACATTAGTATTTATTGCTTATTTAGGAATAAAAACAGCTCAGGCCGTACAAAGCTCAGCCGCTAGAGTTATGTATGTGAAGAGTCTCTCTTGTGTAAAAATTACAAATGATAACCAATTTGAAATTTAAATAGATAATCCAACTGATAGCTGCCCCTATTATAAAATCGAAATGATCGACATCCTAATCAGTTCAAAAGAACAATATTTCTTTTATCTGATATTCGGATATTGTGGGAATTGAGTTAAAAGTCAAAATTAAAGTGTGACGAATTTTCTCATTCGGCTTTTATACTAAAAAGAAAAAACAATACATGATGTTTCAAGTCACTGAGTACAAATGGTGTATGACAATCGCCAAAGACTTTTTATTATATATATTTTTATTATTTTTTTATATCTATTATTTTTATTCATTTAACCTTTTATAATCTGTGGTCTGTCCTGGAGTTGAAATGAGGAATTCCGGATAAGATAGGGGCACGTTTCCTCTACAATTTGGGGCTGGAGTAACATGAATTGTCATTAATTGCTCTTTCATTTCCCTGCTTCATTAACTGGTCTTAGTCACCCTTAATTACCATAATAATGATCGTTGATAGGATAGAGAAATTATCCAACACAGACATCTTCATTCGGTGGTGGTGATTATTGTTTTAAGAGGAACTACAACTAGGCAGCCATCCTCTATATAACACTAATCAGAGAGGAAAAGTGGAAGCGGTCCAACATTTCGAAAAATGAAGATACCGACCAAAGAAATACAAGGACCACGAAGGGCGTGAAAATGAAAGACTCCCTACGCCTCCACGCGTAATACCGTCAGGGTCGTAAAAGAGCAAGAGTTGACAAAGTGAGGTCGGATAGGATAGTTGGAAGTGGCTTTAAACGCATTCCACAGAATTCTCTGTCATACATATTTATTTTTGGATGTCTCACGGTAATGTAATTTACATCCTCACAATGAGTTTATTAATATATGTGCCTTGCTCTTGTTAATAATTTCTGCTAAGCCATCACACTGGCATAATATTAATATACACTTCTCCTGATTGTGAATCTTGATTCCGAGTTCAATACAAGAATGATAGAAAGAACCTTAGAAGGACTTGCGTTTCCTCCGCGGTCAGTTAGACCAAGGCCTGCTACGGGTATTTGAGACCGTTTATCTCCAGTGACAATAGCCACAACATGAAGCGGAATACCTTGACACCTCTGCAACCCTCCTACACTGGTCTGCTAATCCAAACTAAAGGTCAGAATAAATCTGTTGATTGTTTCTTGTTTAAATGTCGTGTTAGGAAGTCATTAAACACTGCTCTAGAAATAACAGAGAAAAGAAATGGCTTCTACTTTATCATATGCAAACATGGACCACACCTTCGCTCCCTCATTGAGATGATGTGTACCGCTATTGTATCCATCCTTGACAGGGACAACGAGTATTCATCGAGCTAGGGATTAAATGTTCTGCATTTGGTGGGTCGTCGGCTGTCCTAACAATGGTTTTCTGTGCCCATTCTCACTTCCAGGAAAATGACGGAACAATTCCTACGTATAGGCCACAGCTGAGTGGTGGTGGTGGTGATTATTGTTTTAAGAGGAAGTACAACTAGGCAACCATCCTCTATATAACACTAATCAGAGAGAAAAAAATGGAAGGGATCCGACACTTCGAAAAATGAAGATATCGGTCAAAGAAAGACAAGGGCCACGAAGGGCGTGAAAATGAAAGACTCCCTAGCCCTCGCAAACCTAATAGCGTCGGGGTCGGAAAAGAACAAGTGTTGACCAAGGTAGGTCAGATAGGATAGATGAAAGTGAGGAGCCTGGCCCTAGTAAGTGGAAGCAATGCCAGGACTCAGCTGAGGGCCCCGTGGTCGCCAACCCACGCTCCAAAGTTCAGAGCCCCGGGGGCTCCTTTTAGTCGCCTCTTACGACAGGCAGGGGATACCGTGGGTGTTATTCTACCGCCCCCACCCACCACAGCTGATCCCATCCCCTTCGTCCTTCACTGCACCTCAAATCACCACACATTTTCTAGCCAGAGGGAGGGTCTCAACTTTGAAATGGCGTATGGCTTTTAGTGCCGGGAGTAACCGAGGACAAGTTCGGCTCGCCAGGTGCAGATATTTTGATTTGACTCCCGTAGGCGACCTGCGCGTCTTGATGGGGGATGCAATTATGAAAACGACATATACACCCAGCCCCCGTGCCAGGAAAATTAACCAATGATGGTTAAAATTCCCGACCCTGCCTGGAATGAAACCCGGGACCCCTATGAATCCGGACAGCTGTTAACCTTAAAGTGACCTGCCTCACTATTTTTAATCTCGTGTTGACCTTATCGACAAGTCGGACGTCCTCAGTTGTCGTGGAACCAAAGCTGCTAAACTTTGTCACTCGCACCAAGTCATCACTGTCTGCTTTGATAGTTCCCATTTCTTGTGCGTTTAACTTCATGTAGTCAGCTTCCTTCGTGTTGTGGCGCAGGTCGTATGGCGTCAGACAGTCGCTCCATTCTTGAGTTGAGAGTTGTAGATAGTAATTACTAATTCTCTGCTATTTACGTGAAAGTTTATGTAAGTCCTATGGCTGGTGGTCATATTAAAGTAGCAGATTATTATTATTATTATTATTATTATTATTATTATTATTATTATTATTATTATTATTATTATTATTATTATTATTGGGCTAGGAGTGGGAAGGAAGCGGCCGTGGACTTAATTAAGGTACAGCCCCAGCATTTGCCTGGTGTGAAAATGGGAAACCACGGAAAACCATTTTCAGGGCTGCCGATAGTGGGGTTCGAACCTACTATCTCCCGAATACTGGATACTGGCCGCAATTAAGCGATTGCAGCTATCGAGCTCGGTAGAACAAGATTTGACTAAAGGAGGTCGCACAAGGAAAATTACCGAGCTCGATAGCTGCAGTCACTTAAGTGCGACCAGTATCCAGTATTATTATTAGACCCATATTAGGTTAGAATGCAAACTTAGTGAAGCGAGTAGCAAGTATTGTCTACCTTCACAACGATTACGCTATGGGGTTTGCATAAACATTAGGGGTACGGCCCATCAGTACCCCTATAATTTATGTTGCTCTTACTGCATTATGGATGAGCGGGTGGCCGACACTTCCTACTAACCAAATTAGTTTGCAATCTAACCTGGTACTGCAGAATATTATGGGAGAAAAATGGAATTTAAATGTAAAATTACAATTGGCAAACAAAGCATTATTACAGTGATAAATTGGTTGAATTCAGCGGAATAACTTCGTAACAAGAAAAAAGGAACTCAATCCTTTCAATTTCAGTCATTAAATTTTTTTTACTAAAATTACCAAAACTTCGATTTTTATCCCCGGAGTGTCGCCTTAAGCTTGTAATCGTCAGTCATAAATCACCAATGATTACTAATTTGCATTTAGTCTCTCTCTCGGGTCGCAGATTCCCTAACAATTATTTTCCTAGTCTTTTGTTAAATGATTTCTGCCTTCATTTTACGATTTGCTTTACATCGCACCGATACAGATAGGTATCATGGCGACAATGGGATAGGAAAGGTTTAGGAGTGGGAAGGAAGCGTCCGTGGCCTTAGTTAAGGTACAGCCCCAGCATTTGCCTGGTGTGAAAATAGGAAACCACGTAAATCCATCTTCTGGGCTGCCGACAGTGATGTTAAAACCACTATCTCCTGGAGGGGAGCTCACAGTTGCGCGCCCCTAACCGCACGGCCAACTCTCCCGGTTTAAATGGTTTCAAAGGAATTGGAAATTTATGGAACATCTCCCTTTGTATATTATTCCAATTCCTAGTAACTCTTCATATAGGTTTGCCTCAGTTTGTCTTCTTTAATTGTAACATTATCTTTCCTACTTTTCAAACTTTCAATCAAGATCATCTAGTAATCTCACTCCGCGCCTGGACCATACTGCTTACGAGGGTAGTATATGTATTAGAACGCTTCGACTTGCATGAATGTTGGTAGTAAAACTCAAATATGGTTGTTGAAAACGGGTGTAAGATTCCTTTTCACGTAAAATTATGCCTTTGAAAAAAACTAGAAACTTCAATTAATTGTGGTTAGCAACATAATTTTGTGATGTTTGCCTGTAATGTTGAAAATGACCGGAAATTACACTACAGAAATGAACAAGTGTAACACATAAAAGGTGGTTCTGACAGACAAGATTTAATAGCTTAGAATGCAAACTTACTTAAGCGCGTAACAAGTATACGCTAGCCTACACAACGGTTATGCTATGAGGTTTGCATAAACATTAGGCGTACAGCCGATCAAATCCTCTACTTTTTATATTACTCTTGCTACATTGCGAAAGCCCGGACTAGACTAAGAGCCAAATTACTTTGCATTCGAAACAATTAATTGATGATGATGATGGTGATGATGATGATGATGATGATGATGATGATGATGATGATGATGATGATGATGATGATGATGATGATGATGATGATGATGATGATGATGATGATGATGATCAGGTGCCATCAAGTTGACGGCGCCGGTTTCCTGCTTTATGAAGAGGTGCATGAACTGGCCACTGACGGATGTTTAGGCGTATTGTTATGATTACTTTCAAACCATCATGCAAAAGCGGAGTGAGCATTGATGTAACCATTCGTTTTGAATCAGCCTGGGGAAGAGGTCGCTGAAAAGAAAGCCATTTACGAAGCAATCATTAAATACTGTAAAGGGAAGTATGAGCTTCAAGATATAAATATTATAGGTCTCATGATTTGTGCTGAAATCCTTTCACCGGTTTAGGGTGAGCCAAACTTTCGACAAGGAACTGCTCAGTTCAGTCACTTTCACTCTCTTAAGACGATCTGAGGAACGATTTTTGTAGCCTATAATAATTATGGTTAATATTAAAAATGTTATTTTTAATGGACAAACATGGTTGACATGACATGGGGCTTTATTGCCACAAACAGGCCAACAGATGGTGCTGGATAGCAACACGTCAGTGATGTCGCATGAGACACGTGTACAGTATAAAAAGATAGCAGATGCACTTGCAATCGCGGCATTTGACGTTACCACGAAAGTCAATATTAGTGAAGGCTTATTTACTTTATTTTAGAGTGAATAAAATCCCATGTTATGCCAATTATTACCTCTGTACCTCCAATATTCCGTTTGAAGTATTGCCTCGTCAAATGTTAACGGACTTTTGGGTCATCCTGTACATTATACTTCGTCGTACGGCAGGCCTCAAGTGAGGAAACTTTAAATAAATAAAGTAATCAACGCGTAAAGTTTCATACGCAATGAGTACGCATATGGCAGGATTTTGGTCCCAATGAGTTTGAGATCCCTCTTCATACCTATCCTATCTGCGACGTACAGTAGATTACTTAATATAACTCTTCTTCGCCGCTGTGAGTCAACTGCAGTATCTAAATACAGTCTCTGTACTTAAACACGTAAACAGTTTAACACGTATTAAAATAAAATAAATCATACTAAAACACAGAAGTATGAGCATTTCAAAAATGAATATACCTTGGTAAAGCCGGATGTTAAAATTTGAAAATAATTTTGGAAAAATAAATAATGGTCTTCAGTGATAGAAAGATCGGGCATTATCGCGTCATTCTTCTTTACTCTTATACATTTTCCTGGCATTTTCTTAAATGATTACAAATAAATTGGAAATTTCTTGAACATCTGCCTTGGTAAGTTATTCCAATCCCTAACTCCCCTTCCTCTAAACGAATATTTTCTCCAGTGTGTCCTCTTGAATTCCAACTTTATCTTCATATTGTGATCTTTCCTAATTTTTAAGACACCACTCAAACTTATTCGTCTACTAATGTCATTCCACGCCATCCCTCCACTGACAGCTCGGAACATACCACGTAGTCCGGCAGCTTGTCTCCTTTCTCCCAAGTCTTCCCAGCCCAAACTTCGTAACATTTTTGTAATGCTGCCCTTTTGTCGGAAATCACCCAGAACAAATAGAGCTGCTTTTCTTCGGCTTTTTTCCACATCTCGAATGGGTGAAAGAGGATTATTATGTTCTACGGCTGGAGTTCACCAAATTAGCAATTAAAAATGCGTAATGCGATGTTACCTAGCAACCGTGCAGGATAATGTAAAAGGCCATCACTGAGAGACATATAAAAGGATGTTTTATCAACGAGACCTCATCTCATCATACTCGAGAGAAATGAATAGCTTATTCGTGGTGGTTTAATAGGTTCTGAGTCAGTCCCCCGCCCCCCCTAACGATGCTCTGAATCCTAAACTTGTCGACTACATATACCATATATATTGCCGGGATATGCCTTTGCTGGCAAGATGTAGTGTTTACAGCGCGCTATGTCTTCTGGTATGGGCTAGAATAAAATTGTTACTTTCATTGACCTGTCTCAGTCTTATTCTTGGCTTTGACAATATGAAAGTGGCGGAGGTATGAGTGACGCTAGTAATGCCATTCCTTATACAGCCAGTCCCTGCTATGAATGGTGTGAAAATGTCGCTCATAGGGTCGGTTGGTGCACGCGTTTCAGTGAGCTTGGCAGACTGATGTGCAATAGCAACTTCTGGCTCAGTGAGGAAAGCAACGGGAAACTACCTCACTCCTCATTTCCCTAGTACGCCTCTTCAGTGACACTTAGGCCATCTATGACAGCTGAACCTGTTGATGATCCAACCAGCCTTCGGAATGAATACCCAATATACATACATACACATACATTGCCGGGATGAGTGGCTCAGTCGGTTGAGGCGCTTGCCTTCTGACCCCAACTTGGCAGGTTCGATCGTGGCTCAGTCCGGTGGTATTTGAAGCTACCCGTATACGTCAGCCTCGTATCGCTAATTTTACTGACACGTAACAGAACTCCTGCGGGACTAAATTCCTACATCTAGGCGTCTCCAAAAACCGTAAAAGTAGTTAGAGGGACGTAAATCAAATAAGATTATTACTAAATTCCACATAGATGTCTATCGAAAACGATTCGTTAGATGCAACTGAATGAATCGTTATCAATTTGAGTTCACATATTGAAATAAATATTTATGAACATTTGTTTTTCCCAAAGGAAAACTTGACACCATTTTTGTGTATGTTATATGCCATTTTACCATGTATATCAAATAGAAAGTGTTGGTTAAGTGCGCTTAACTGGTACAAAATATCTCATTGTAGGCTATATATATCTACAACTTCCCACACCGAAACGAAAGTAAACCACACACAAACATACACACTGTTGTTGTTTACGCCGTCTACAGTGGATGTTCTACGACTACTGTTATATAAATTTTTTTTGTGGGATCTGTTTCGCTTCTCATTATTTCTTAGGAACAAAGACGGGCCTTACGGATATTCATCCTTTTAGTAAGAGCCTCCCTTCAACCTATGGAGGCTGAAAGGTTGAGAAACTTAAAAAGTGTATTTTGAGCTTTCTTCATACTTTGATGCCTTTCAATTAAGACACTCTTGTTTAATTTATCAATCCAAAGTACCAATTTGTATATCGTACTTTTAAGTACCATTAGTCTGCTACAGTAAATGACACCACTGGAAGAGAACACAGCGTATAATGCTCACAAATGACGGACATAAAGAGAACTAATTCTTCAAGGTTTTACTGCAATGTAAATTAACATTTAGTATATAATTATAATTCCGCTTCCGAATTTTGGTTATTGTTTGCGCGATATCTAGAAGAACAATAGGAACACCACATTAGCATCCAGTCTACTATTTTGTCGTGTCTGGCTTGAACTTCAGTGCCCTCCTTTGGTTTCATTCCTACCTGCGTGGTCGTCGGCAGTGTCTTATAGATATGATAAACAAATAAACTTGACGTTCCATGCAGTGTGGTGTGCTCCAAGGATCGGTGTTAGGACCCCTTATTTTTTCTGTTTACATTAATGATGTCTCCCAAAACGTAACGCACTGCAAAAACCATATTTACTAATGTACCTCCATGCATCTCCAGGTCTAATATTAACGGCCATAGATAAATTCAATCAGGATCTAACATTGTTTTCTTCTTGGTCTTCGAGATGTGGTCTTATGTTAAACCTAGCAAAAATGTAAGCCATCATCCTTAGATACCCGAAACTACACATGAACTTCAATCCTAGCCGCTACTTTCGATTATGACATGTCATGGAAAACGCCAATTGCGAACATCACGCAGAAAACATCCTCTGCATTGCATATGCTGCGTGGGTATAAACACTTATTTCCTGAAAAACTAAAAAAAATGCTGCTAGAAGCTCTGATTTTCCCTCATTTCGATTACTGTGACGCGATTTATAGAGACGCTGCGTGCAAGTTATTGAGCAGATTACAACGTGGTCAACATGCATGTGTGAGATACGTCTGGAGTCCGCCCCTGTGGTGTAGTGGTTAGTGTGATCAGCTGCCAGCCCCGGAGACCCAGATTCGATTCCCGGCTCTGCCACTAAATTTAAAAGGTGGTACGAGGGCTGGAACGGGGTCCATTCAGCTTCGGGACGTCATCTGAGTAGAGGTGGGTTCAATTCCCACCTCAGCCATTCTGGAAGTGGTTTTCCGTGGTTTCCCACTTGTCCTCCAGGCAAATAACGAGATGGTGCCTAACTTAAAGCCACGGCCGCTTCCTTCCCTCTTCTTTGTCTATCCCTTGCAATCTTCCCATCCCCCACCAAGGCCCCTGTTCAGCATAGCAGGTGAAGACGCCTCGGCGAGGTACTGGTCATCCTCCCCGGTTGTATCGCCTGACCCAATGTCTCACGTTCCAGGACACTACCCATGAGGCGGTAGAGGTGGAATCCCTCGCTGAGTCCAAGGGAAAAACCGACCCTAAAGTGTAAACAGATTAAGAAGAAGAGATACGTCTGTAACCTACGAAACTATGACCATGTAACACCTATTTTGGCCCCGACTAGAAATCTGTCGCACACATCTCCATAAAATCTTTCATTCTTCACAGCCATTTTACCTCACTTCATATTTCAAATACCTATCTTCTTAACACAGTCTTAACACCAGATCTATTAACAACCCATAGAACTGACAACTATGATCAATCATTCACAGTATTTCCCTGCCATGAGTGGAACCTCCTTCTCGAAAGTATCAGGAGGTTAAGCGCTTTTCCCCCTTTCAAGGAAGCACTTTGGAGACATTTTATGCACCAGTAACGATCATCTGTAAACTTGATGCTGCTACTCACAACCATTCTATTGTTATGGATGTCCTGGTAGAAGATTAGTCGAAAATTCTTACCCGATTTGTGTCCGGCTCAATAGCTAAATGGTTAGCATGCTGGCCTTTGGTCACAAGGGTCCCAGGTTCGATTCGCAACAGCGTCGGGAATTTTAACCATCATTGCTTAATTTCGCTGGCACGGGGCTCGGTGTATGTGTTGTATTCGTCATCATTTTATCCTCATCACGACGCGCAGATCGCCTACGGGCGTCAAATGTAAAAACCTGCATCTGCTGAGCCGAACATGTGCTCGAACTCTCCCGGGTTTAAAAGCCACACGCCATTTCATTTCATTTACCCGATTTGTTTTTCAAATGTTATTACATTTTATGTATTAGCACTTTTTTTACATGAAGGATATTAGCTTTAAGAATTTATCCTTTTATTATATCTAATTTATTTCATTTTAATTTAATCTCAACACTCACCATTCTTGTATTATTATTATTATTAATTTAATGTGTATTAAATCTAATTATTGTAAAGTAATACAATGTAATATATATTTCAGTGCCTGTTTAGATGGAAGAGAAGTAATGAAAGCGTTAATCTTGCCAGGTTAAATAAAACATTTGATGTTAACTAAACTTCAGGTTTTCATAAAAGATATCACATGGTGATTTTTTCAATTACAACTCTCATCTCTTGTAGGTGTGTACATCTACTTTCTGTAATTGTATCTCAGATGCATACAAGGCCTTAGAAACTGTTGAAACCGTCGTGCTCTACCTTCCTTTTCTTATTCTCTGTGGTAATACAGCATTGCTTTTTTTCACAGGGTCCATTTTAAATAGAATAGCTCCATCTGAGAGATATTTCAAAGTCCTAATATCTCTCAGAACGTGATCTCCAGATTTAGGTCCAGGTCTGAGAGATTCTAGGATTGTAGGCACTTTTTCAAAATTCAAGAGAAATGTGTAATCGAAAACTTTGTATGGATATTTTGGCCTGGCTGTTCTCATTCCTGCAACATAATCTGCTAGGTGTTATAGTGACTGAGACGCTAAATTTGACCTAAAAAGTGACAAATACATCTCGTAAAGTTCAGAAATCTCTTTGTCCTCTCATAAGCTACTCTTCTTCTGCTTCTTTCATTCGGGCGTTGTAAGAACCACGTTACAATTTCAAATCTTCCTCCTTAGTTCTTTCCTTTTCTTCCAGTATTCTTTCATTGTTTCACTGTGCTTATTATTCCTGTCTTCAGTCCACTTTGTGCCTGTTTTCTTTTCCTCCTCCCTTGGAATCCTTCCATTTGTAAGACTTTCTTCCTAAAAATATTTCTTTCCAATAATTCTTCTTCTCGTATGTTGTTCCTTTCCAGGTCTTTCTTGACTTCTTGAATCCAGGTGGTAGTTGATTTATTTTCCCAAAGGTATTTGAAGATTCGTTTAGTTAGTCTATTGTCATCCATTCTGTAAATGTGTCCAAGAAATAGCAATCTCCTTTTTCTTGTTGTTTCTGATATGTTTTCTATGTTCTGGTACATTTCATTGTTACTTCTTAATTTCAAAACTCTGCAATTCTTAGAGGACCTAATATTTTCCTTATAATTCTTCTTTCCGATATTTCTAATTTATCGAGCTTGTAGTTCAGTGATAGACATTCGCTGGCATAAAGGCATTCTGGTTTCAGTACTGTGTTGGATATTTCCAAAACATCTTAAAAAACAACTGGTAAAATCTCTAATCTTGCCTGATCTAGACTACTGCGACACTGTACTTACGGACATATCTCAGGACGGTAATAAGATAATCAAACGGAGTTTAAACAACTGTATCAGATTTATACTTAAGCTACGATATTAGTCTCACATGGCTTCGTGTTCATGAGCGTCGCAGTCTCCACGTGTTATCCCTACTACATGGAGTGTAGCGAATTACCTTACATCAAACTGTAACTACCTCTCCTCCTATCATAACCACGATACACGATCTGGATCCTCTTTAACAATATCTCTCAGTCACTCCAGGGCTTTCAATCGCTCCTTTGCAGTCACTGCCGCTAGGTTGTGGAGTATCCTCCCTGATAAAATTATAGATTTGCGTTCTCGTATAAGATTTCAGATGGATTACCTAGCTGACTTGTACGATGAGTGGAGGGTGAGTGAGTGCGTGAATGAGCAGATTTAGATAAAAATATTAGGAATATATTTGATAGTTATAGGTTTTTACTATATTTCTTTTATTATTACTATTGTTAACTTTATAACTATTATCATCTTGAATTATTCCTATCTGAAGCCTATACCGAGAGATAAACTGTATTATTTGGCTGAAATTGCTCCTCTAGAGATCAATCATGAAGCAGCTGCATACAGAGAAAGGCATACGGTTACTACTTCAAATAAACATCCATTCTATGGACATCATCCTCCTCTTTTAAGACTAACATCCAGGAAAAAATTCCTGAGAGAAGCAGATAATACTGGTCAACAGAAATCTTCTATATTTATCTATGTTGAAGATGAGATCCAAACACCATTGGATGGCACCATAAGAAAATCTAGCTGTCGATTTCTCTGAACTGTGTGGGAAACTCTGAATAGGCTCTGAATAGGGGTTGCGAGGTCAAAAGATAATTTGAAGAAATGTGGTTACACCACATCATCAACCTTTTGCAACTGTGGAGTTCAACAAACTACGGAGCACTTATACCAATGTAGACTATGTCCTTCAAGATGTAACATTGGTGATCTGATTCTTCAAGCTCTGAAGCCATAGTGATTCCTGAATATTGGGCTTAAGTTCTTTAAATTGTCATCTCTGTCTGTTATCCCTTCTGACTTAATTATATATAAGTATTATTATGTAATATATATATATACTGTATAATGTGATGCTTTTGACACGAATAAATAAATGATTTCTATTATTTCTATCCCTATATTTGCTATTGGTACTAGTACATAATGATGTGTTGTATTTCTTTAAATCACATTTGTTATATCTATATATTTAAAAAATTTATGAAAACCAAAGTCAGTCATTCCGGCCATTCTATCGGGTCTATTTCCTTCGTTTTTTAATTGAAAGGTATTCATGCACAGATTTGTCATCAGGTACTATAAATCACTTAACTTCCGCCTTCTTCAAATTATTTAATTTTTCCAATTTTTGTGTCTTTGAAGCAGTCATATCTTTGATTCTAATTGAGGTACGGAGTTCGTTTTGGCATAAGAACACTCAGCGGATCAAGTTCTTTCATTTAAGCTCTTAATTATTCCAATTGGTTGATTCTGAGGAATTATGAATGCACATTCAATTTGACGTCTCATTTCTTCAACATTTTTCTCATTAAAGCAATCATATATTTCGTTCTAATTGAGATACGCAGTTAGTTTTGGTATAAAACCACTCAGTGGATCAAACGCTTTCTTCTGAGGTAATAACTATATCAATTGGTAGATTTTGAGAAAAGTTATTAGTACATTTATCTCCATGACGAAGATCTTTGAAGGACTTTTTAACAGTTCGGCGCGTAGTGTTGTTCCAAGGAACGTTTAATTCAATTTCTTTGTGTGATGTATTTTCAAGTGATTTGTTGATATAATATGACATTCTATTACCACAGCAGATCATGTGCTTTATTTCATTAACTCGAAACTTTGCAAAAACATCCATGAGGGTAGTAACGAACAACACCATACTTTGCACACAACGGGCGGAGCCAGCGGGAAACTGCTAGTAATTTTTGAAATGTTCTGGGTTAGTGTAAGGGAGGGCCACGAATAAATAGGAATTACTTACTTACACTTCGGAAACCTCCTAAGTGAATATTGGAATTTGAGAGATATTCAGTCATCAAGAAGAGACAATGTCACATAAGGGTAATTTAATGTTCCTAGAATTATCGCTGGCCCAATTTCTCCTTTCATAAAAATGGGAATTCCGAATCTGTTGTTACCAAAATGTAAAGAAAAAATGAATTTTCCATCACATAGGAGGTTGTCTATCATCAACGATGATATTTTATTCTCATGTCTGGATACATGTTCATGAATTCCTCTAGAGTTCTCCCAGCTTTACCTTCACTTCTTACGATTTATATTAATACATTTCCTACTCCCTTCCCTACATTCCTACAGATTTTACTTTCCTCTAGATATCTGCCCTAATACTTCCAATTCCTTCTAGTAATTTGTTTAAAGTTACCCATCATACTAAATTTGAGATACTTACTTACTCCTCGGCGCTATACCACATGCAGGGCCTTTGCTTCTTATTGCTGCCAAATCTTCACGATCTTCAGCACGTTTCCTCCATCTTCTTACTAACCTAACCTGACCCCAGGGGACTACAGCCCTGAAGGGCCTTGGATTACAAAGCCACCGCTGCTCAGCTCGAAGGCCTAAAGATTACGAGGTGTCGTGTGGTCAGCACGACGAATCGACGAATGCTCTCGGTCGTTTTCTTTGGCTTCCTAGACCGGGGCCGCTATCTCACCGTTAGATAACTCCTCAATTGTAATCATGTAGGCTGAGTGGACATCAATCCAGCCCTCAGATCAGGGTAAAAAACCCTGACTAGGCGGGGAATCGAACCCGGAGCATCCAGGTAAGAGGCAGGCACGCTACCCCTACACCGCGGGGCCGGATTCATCTTCAATCCTCCTCGACATAATTCAGCTACCTTTTTCGAGGTCTTCCTTTCCATCTTCTTCCACTTGGTTTTCCTTCGCAGTTTTTCTTGACAGACCTATCATCTGGCATTCTCTCTACATACCCCAAACATCTTAATCTCTTACTTTTTTAATTTTAGATACAATATTTGGGTGTCCATAAAGATCGTCCAGTTCTCCATTTGTTCCTCATTCTCCACTGCTCCCCTTCATTCACTGGACCAAAAATCTTTCTCATTATTTTTCTCTCCCATCTGTTCAACAGTCCTTCATCTGCTCTGGTCATTGTCTATGTTTCAGGACCATAACTTACCACTGGTCCTATTACCGTTCGATAAACAGTCACCCTCAGTCTTCTACTTAAGGCTGCGTGAACTAAACACTTTCAGTAAAGCTAAGTAAGGCCTACCAACTGCAGGAATCCTCGATTTTATTTCCTCCTTTCTTTCGTCACCAGCACTCCTAAATACCTAAACTTTTCACACCTCCTGTATTTTATGCCATTTAAGCTAAATTTGAGATGACAATTCAAAATACCACCAGGACATACGTGGTTAAGACAAGAGTCCTCAAAACCATACGATATACTTTTGTTTCGCACTGTACACAGTACAATAGCTAACCGACGGCATTCCTCAACGTCTTCCCCTCGATATCATGATTCATGAATTCAATGGACAAGTTGTGTACAAAAAAATGCCATACAGTTCAATTCCAGATAATTCTACGATACTTTCTTTTCCATCCGATCAGCGGTCGCTACAATTCAGAGAAAATTATTTTTAAAGAATATGAAAAAATTATACAGCCAAATGTCTTCTCTTTGGAATGTAGCATCAACGTGTTTTTAATCGAATAATTTTCCATTAAACATGGTCATAAATCTGTTAGCTTCCGTTTAAGGCAGTGCTGGTTCGGTACAGATAAGTTAGGTGGGAGACGGAACAAAAGGAGCAATGAGGAGCGGGTTGCATCATCTTCAAGAAGGTCCCCTGCCAAGACTGGCCGGTATATAAGGGAGACATAGTGATCACTTGGGACACACAACATACAGAGTGCCAACATGAAGAGCCTGGTAAGTAGAAGGCCGACAGGCGAAAAGGGATATCTTCACTGCAATCCACAAGGTTCACATGTTTTTTGTTGGTTTATAAGGTGTTATTTCTTTGTGGAGTGGAATACTCTTTTACAGCTTTGCCTTCCTTTCAGATCAAATATCGAGGTATCTATTCCAACATGAATTTTATATTGAACTTGAGGTCCATATATAATTAGTGCCCTCGATTTTATTTTATTTCATTTTTTTTATTTTTTATTTCATTTTATTTTATTCTTCTTGCGTTCCGGCCTTCTAAGGACCACGTTTCAATTCTTCCTCCTTAGTTGTTCTTTCCTTTTCTTCCAGTATTCTTTCATTGTTTCACTGTGCTTCCTTTTCCTGTATTCAGTCCACTTTGTGCCTGTTTTCTTTTCCTTCCTCCCTTGGAATCCTTCTATTTGTAAGACTTTCTTCCTAAAAATCTTTTTTTCCAATAATTCTTCTTCTCGTATGTTGTTCCTTTCCACGTCTTTCTTCACTTCTTGAATCCAGGTGGTGGTTGATTTCTTTTCCCAAAGGTACTTGAAGATTCGTTTATTGTCATCCATTCTATAAATGTGTCCAAGAAATAACAATCTCCTTTTTCTTATTGTTTCTCTTTTATTTTATTTTATTTTACTTCTTTGTTCGTATCGGCCTACTAAGGACCTATTCTCTGTGCTTTGATCTTTGCCCAGTCCTCCTTCATTCGTTGCCGGTCTTACTCTTTTCTTTCCTCCGTCGACGTCTTTCCCATCTTCAACTTTGGCCTTCCTTGAAAACCCTGGTGTTTTTCTTTTAGTTCACTCCTGAGTGGGTTGCGTTGTTGTATATCTTCATAAGTGGTCACTGTGCCTTCTACGTCCTTTTCCATCACCTTGAAACAAGTTGGCCGGGTATTCCTATCCTTAAAATAGGTAAAGATATGGTTCGATAATCGTGTGGGTTGCATTCTTAGTAAGTGGGCATAAAATGCAATTATTCTTCTTCCGTATGACATCTGAGATCTTCTGGACATGAATATACAACTCATGGTTGCACCGACGTCTATATTCAACTTTGTCTTTAATGGGGCCAAAAATTGTCCTTAAGATCTTTCTTTCTTTGATTTACAATTTTTCTATCGGGCCTTTGTTGTTCACAGCAACGCATTCCGCTGATAATGAAATGGCGTATGGCTTTTCGTGCCGGTAGTGTCCGAGGACATGCTCGGTTCGCCAGGTGCAGGTCTTCTGATTTTTCTCCAATGGGCGACCTGCGCATCGTGATGAAAATGAAATGATGATGAGGACGACACATACGACCATCCCCGGTGCTAGCGAAATTAACCAATGATCTCATATCAAGTAAATCCCGTATTACTCCTCAGTTCAGAATTAGAATCCTTGAATTGGCCGGAAAACGAACCCAGGGCCTTGGATTACTATAGAGCCATACTACCTTACAAGGCTAGCTAATAATAATAATAATAATAATAATAATAATAATAATAACAATAATAAATTCTTTCTTTCTTTCTTTCTTTCTTTCTTTCTTTCTTTCTTTCTTTCTTTCCTTTTTAATCCGTTTTCCCTCCAGGGTTGGTTCTTCCCTCGAGTTCAGCGAGGGATCCCACCTCTACCGACTCTTGGGCAGTGTCCTGAAGTGTGAGAATTTGGATAGGGTATACAACTGGGAAGGAGGACCAGTAACTCGCCCAGGTGACCTCACCTGCTATGCTGAACAGGGGTCTTGTGGGGGGGGTTGGAAAGATCGGAAGGGATAGACAAGGGAGAGGAAAGGAAGCGACCGTGGCCTTAAGTTAAGTACCATACCGGCATTTGCCTGGAGGAGAAGTGGGGAAACCATGGAAAAACCACATCGAACATTGCTGAGAAGTAATCGGACCCCCGTGTACTCATTTGACCTCACGAGGCTGACTGGACCCCGTTCCACCTCTCGTACAACTTTCCAAATTTCGTGGCAGAACCGGGAATCGAACACGGTCCTCCGAGAGTGAGAGTTAATCACACTAACCACTACACCACAGAGGCGGACATAATAATAATGATAATTATTATTATTATTATTATTATTATTATTATTATTATTATTATTATTATTATTATATATTAACCGGATCTATAGTCTTTCATTTTCTCACAATTCATGAGTCTGACCTTTTATTTTATACACCCATTTTTTTCCTTCGACTTGTCGGAACTCTATATCTTTCCTGCGGTTGGAGTCAAGGATGTAACAACTGGATGTCGTAAAAGGCTACTAAAAGGGGAACAACCAAAGAATATGCACTTGCTCTCTCCTTTTCTAAGCCCAAAAATATATCCTTTTTTCCGCGAATCAGAGAAAATGTACGAGTGAATATTTTTCTTCAAAGTCACATATTCTTGTATTTACGGTATCAAAGGACGATCCGGTTTAATTTGGGAGTGACAGCTCCGTTTCACAGCTTCCTCATGAGGCTGTTGTGATTCGATTCCTGAGAAGTTTCGAAGTTTGCTTGGGATATTTTGAATGACAATCAGCATCGCTTAGTTGTAACCAGGCGTAAAAGAAGGGATCCCGTTTCTTGACTGATCATCACGATAACAAATATAACAACTACTAATTTGGTGATAAAAGTGGTAGTAATGATTGTATTAAGGGTATCTGCAACGAAACGAACATCCTCCTTTGATACCAAATGCAGTAAAAAGATATCAGCTTGAAAAAAAATTGGCAGAGGCACTAAATTGGAAGGCGTATAAAGTAAAACATTTTTATATCATCATAGAATGAAATTGTTTTTATTTCTATGTGCATTTATTTATTATTTTAATAACCGTTATTTTCTCAAATAACGGTTATTCTCATATGAGAAGTATGAGATAAAATTTTCAGCGACTACATGAATTTTTCTAACAAGTGTGACAAATAAGATTTTTTGATCATTGCGCACCCGATTTTGGTCCAGTAGAGATGTTCATGGTTTCATTTTGTTCATACTTCAGCCGTCTTAAAATGGTGGAGTAATAGGACGTTTTTCTTGTTTTGTTGCATTTTAAAATTTTGAACATTTTGAACTTTAATTTTTATTTTGAATATTTCGAAAATTGTTCATATTTTGAAATTTTCCTATGTATTTCAAATTTTGAAAATTTGACAAAATATTTCTTTCAGAGACGTCCGTCACTAATGGCTTCACAAACTTAAGTGCTTTTTAAGTCACTTTGTATGCTATTATGTAGGGTTTAAAACGACATTTTGTTCATCCAAATCGGACTCGCGGTTCCGAAATTACAAAGATTGTCGTCGAGCACGGAACTGCCAAAGAAATTAGTCTAGTTTGGTGGGCATTTGGTTTTGGCGGGGGACGTCATAGAAGGTACCAAAATATAACTCTGGTGTTCTTCTTTGCGACGATATAGTTAAAATGACGACATCTTTAACAGATACAGAGATGTCAGCTTTGCAAAGTAGCGTCACGTTCTGTGACGGGCATTTCGGCGCTAGTGGATGCCCGGCACCGGATTAAAGAAAAGACTCTTTCAAAACGAAAGCGAAGGGCTTGAGAAAATCAAACACTTTCCTAGACCTCGCAAACCCAAGACCGTCGGGGCAGTAAGAGAAGAAGTCTTGACTAAGGAAGGTCGGATAGGGAAGATGAAAGTAAAATGGTGTAATGCCAGACTCTGCTAAGGCTCCTATGTTCGCCAGCACAGCGTCCCAAATTGAGAGCGCTTCAGGTTTCCTAAATATCTCAGATTTTACTATTTTCTTCTTTAAGCACACCTGTGGCGTCACAAGTGCAAACTACGTCGCACATGTTGATTTGGCCCCGTTTTACGGCAGGATGTCCTTCCTGACGCCGACCCTATATGGAGAGATGTGTTTCTGAGGTGTTTTGTGTGAATAGGTAGAGGAGAGTATTGGGACAAACACAAACACCTATTCCTTGAGACAGAAGTATTAATCAGAAGCGATTAAAATTTCCGAGCCGGCCGGGAGTTGAATCCGGGGCTAGATTAATTATCTTCTTCTTCGTCTTCTTTATCTGTTTACCCTTCAGGGTCTGTTTTTCCCTGGGACTCAGTGAGGGACCCCAGCTCCACCGCCTCAAGGGCAGTGTCCTGGAGCTTCAGACTCTGGGTCGGGGGTACAACTGGGGAGGATGACCAGTACCTCGCGCAGGCGGCCTCACCTGCTATGCTGAACAGGGGCCTTGCGGAGGAATGGGGAAGATGGGAAGGAAGCGGCTGTGGCCTTAAATTAGGTACCATCCTGGCATTTGCGTGGAGGAGAAGTGGGAAAGAACGGAAAACCACTTCCAGGATGGCTCAGCTGGGAATCGAAACCACCTCTACTCAGTTGCCCTCCTGGGGCTGAGTGGACCCCGTTCCAGTCCTCGTACCACTTTGCAAATTTCGTGGCAGAGCCGGGAATCGAACCCGGGCCTCCGGGGGTGTCAGCTAATCACACTAACGACTACACCACAGAGGCGGACTAGATTTATTCTCAATATTAGATAATGTTTCGGGAGGACAGGTGACCACAATACCATTTAATTATGGTAATGATTAAAACATTTTAAAAATTGTTAAGTAATTTCGGTTTTTTTTTTTTTTGTCTTTTATGGTGGGCATGCATTAAATGATGTAGGATCACTTAGGGAGAGTACAAATAAGAGGACATTATTCTGCAAGACAGAAGGGCAGGTAGACTGTGTAGATAAGCGTACCATGACTGAATGAATGAATGAATGATACAGGTTTTTATCACCACATCTTGTCGCTGCTGCAAATTTCGCTGCCACGGAAAAAATACATAACCTAGAGCGAATTTCAATAGTGTTACAAATACTCTGAAATGTAGTGAATGTCTTCCTACATGTATTACTAGATTACAGTGGTTAGTTTAGATACAAGATTAAGAAACGTAGTTTAATGTACCTCTCCGGGTACAATTTCGATCACTGGCATCTTCCACATATGAAGTGTTTTTTTCCTAATGCACCAACACATATTTCATGATACCAAACATTACATTTCTGGCAACGAATCCAGTCACCTTTTTTCATTGATTGTACACTATAATATGGTAGTGGATGAAGAAGCTGGAGTTTCAAATGAACTGCTCGCACTGCTGAAAGTAGCTGAAATAGCTGAGGTAATAGGGGACTGAAATTACGCAGCAGGAGCAAACTTTTCTTCTGGAATAATGTCCTTAGAAAATGGCATTACAAAAGCCTCTATCATAGCATCATAAACAGCAAATGGCATTGTATCAAAATGGCCACATGCTGGAGCTGTTTTGTGATCGCCTGTCCAAACTAAGTCAACGGGTTCAATATGTACGTTGATATGAAACTAACATAGGATTGTATTCATTTACCTGCTATCTGCATTGAATTGATTCTTACTGTGAAAAGATAACACAGTTATATACATATTTAGCAGATCTCCGCAATATTGTTTCGAGATCACTTTCAATGTTGAAAACATATCTTACAGACAAAGTACTACAATAAACGTCAAATGAAGCATTATCCAGAATTGTGCCGAAAGTTGAAGGGCTAAACGGTCCGGAAAGGTTTCAAATTGTGATTCTCGGATAGCTCCACCAAACTAAAACAACAAATTTCGAAAATCACTTCCGGGCTTGTTTCTTTAATCGTTTTCTTTTGATTCAAATCCTAACGAAATTAATTTATTTACATAATTATTAATGTAATGTGTTCCTTGCTTCAATAACCTCAGTCATTTTTTTTGAAAATGTCTATATCGAATGTAGTTATACACACATTAGCACTCGTAGTGGTAGAAAAATTCAAACTGTCAGTTTAATCAGCCGGATGACAATGATTAAGAAAGGGATTGTAAATGTTAAGAATAAATAAATAATATATTCTCATACTTTATTATATTTTATTTACCTAAAATTCGTAGCTCATATCCTTAGGTCGTTTTCAATAGTGAGCTGCTTTCCTGAAGGGATAGAGCTGTGGATCTTTTATTAAAATCGGAATATACGTTTTTTTAAGCAGATAGCTACAGTTGTTTGCTGGTCCATTCTCTTTCTGAACTAAGACAGAAAAACACTTACTAAGGCGCTATCTACTATTATTTAGTCGACAATTTCGGAACTACCATACAAATATTGTATTTATTAGCTCTAATATACAAATCTCTTATGTAATTAGATACTGATGGTTACGCTGGTTACGAATATTTGACTGCCGGATACCTTGATATCTAGATTAGCCTAGCGAACGCAATGGCCACAGAGTCCACAGCACATCAATATTTACAGGTAATACAAACTACCTTAAGGTTTTATAAACTTGATCTACTTTTCCTTTGACGTGGGTAGCAAAGAGATCAACTAGAATATGTGTCATTTATTTCTTTACAAATTTGGATTATTAGGAAAAATCCTCCTACAAAAAGCTTTAAAATTAAGAAACACGTTTTTGGATCAGATGTGTCTTTTTTGATATGTTATATTTAACTAAAATTTTCCTAGTATTCTCCGGTTAGATTCCCGGTTGGGAGCCAAACCGCGGATGGTTAATTCTTGAGATTCGAGGATTAACTGTTTATGTTATATTAAATTTTTATGTTACACGAAATGTTTATGTTACATCGTCAGTCCTCAGCTTCTAAAACAAACACCTTCATGCATTCATCTGCATAGCATTAAGATAGATGTAAAAAATGTCCATGTAAATCTAAATTCTCTGACTGAACTGTGCTATTTGGAGAATCGACGTTATGATTCATCTAAGAAGAGCTAACATGCGTTAAAATCTAGGTTGCAGTACCCACAAGGATTTATTATTATTATTATTATTATTATTATTATTATTATTATTTCATCGATTTTGGCCTACTTTGGACCACGGTAAACAATACTGACTTGCTGGTTAGACCTTTTTCTTCTCCCAGAACTTCTTCATCGTTTCGTTGTGGTTCCTGTTCCTCCCCTCAACTCCTTCATCATTTCGCTGTGGTTCCTGTTCCTCTCTTCAACTTCTTCATCATTTCGCTGTAGTTTCTCTTCCTTCCCTCTCATCGTATGTTCATAGACTTTTCATTTTGCTTTTCCTGGAACCCCTTGAATTTATCTATTTTAAAACCAAACCCCATGGCACTACAGCCCTTTAAGGGCCTTAGCCTACCAAGCGACCGCTGCTCAGCCCGAAGGCCTGCAGATTACGAGGTATCGTATGGTCAGCAAGACGAATCCTCTCGGACGTTATTCTTGGCTTTCTAGACCGGGGCCGCTATCTCACCGTCAGATAGCTCCTCAGTTCTAATCACGTAGGCTGAGTGGACCTCAAACCAGCCCTCAGGTCCAGGTAAAAATCCCTGACCTGGCCGGGAATCGAACCCGGGGCCTCCGGGTAAGAGGCAGGCATGCTACCCCTACACCACGGGGCCGGCCTTATCTATTTTAGCTCGAAACATATCTCTATTAAAGATTTCTTTTGGATTGATGGCAACTTCCCCCATGTCTTTTCTTGTTTCTTCTACCCATTTAGTACTTGCTTTTAATTTGATGGTGTAGTTAAAGATGTTCTTTGTCAGTCGACTCTCGTTCATTCTTGTGAGGTGGCCATAAAATTTCAGTCTGCTCTTACGTGTGGTGTCTGTCATCTTCTCTGTCTGTCTGTATAGATCTTTATTTCACCTGTTAATATTATCATTATTATTACATACATACATTATCATTATAGACCATTATGCCTTTCAGCGTTCAGTCTGCAAGCCTCTGAGAATTTACTAAACGTTACCACAATCCGCTATTTGCAACTAGTGCTGTGGTCTCATTTAGTTCTCCACCTCTTATCATTAAATCGTTATAAACTGAATCTAACCATCGTCGTCTTGGTCTCCCTCTACTTCTCTTACCCACCATAATAGAGTCCATTATTCTCCTAGGTAACCTATCCTCCTCCATTCGCCTCACATGACCCCACCACCGAAGCCGGTTTATGCGTACAGTTCCATCCATCGAGTTCATTCTTAAATTATCCTTTATCTCCCCCATTCCGAGTACCCTCCTGCCATTGTTCCCACCTGTTTGTACCACCAATCATTCTCGCTACTTTCATGTGTGTTACTTCTTTCTGCTAGTTGCCTTACGTCGCACCGACACGGATAGGTCTTATGGCGACGATGGGACAGGGAAAAGCTAGGAGTTGGAAGGAAGCGGCCGTGGCCTTTATTAAGGTACAGACCCAGCATTTCCCTGGTGTGAAAATGGAAAACCACGGAAAACCATCTTCAGGGCTGCCGACAGTGGGGTTCGAACCTACTATCTCCCGAATACTGGATACTGGCCGCACTTAAGCGACTGCAGCTATCGAGCTCGGTGTGTTACTTCTAACTTATGAATAAGATATCCTGAATCCACCCAGCTTTCGCTCCCGTAAAGCAAAGTTGGTCGGAAAACAGACCGATATAAAGATAGTTTCGTCTGGGAGCTGCCTTCCTTCTTACAGAATACTGTTGATCGCAAATGCGAGCTCACTGCTTTATCTTTACTACACCTTGATTCAATCTCACCTATATTACCATCCTGCGAGAACACACAACTTGCAATTATCTACCTGATCTAGCTTTGTATCACGAATCTGACATTCAATTCTGTTGAATTTCTTACCTACTGACATCAGTTTATTCTTCGAAAGGCTAATTTTCATACCACACTCATTGCACCTATTTTCAAGTTCCAAAATATTAGACTGCAGGCTTTCGGCACAATTTGCCATTAAGACCAAGTCGTCAGCATAGGCCAGACGGCTTACTACATTTCCACCTAACAGAATCCTTCCCTGCCACTTTATACCTTTCAGTATATGATCCATGTAAACTACAAAAAGCAAAAGTGTCTTATCTAACCCCTGTAAGTACCCTGAACCAAGAACTCATTCTACCCATCAATTCTCATTGTAGCCCAATTGTCAACATAAATGTCTTTGATTGATTTTAACAATCTACCTTTAATTTAATGGTACCCCAGTATAGCAAACATCTTTTCCCTCGGTACCCTGTCATATGCTTTCTCTAGATCTACGAAACATAAACACAACTGCCTATTCCTCTCGTAGCATTTTTCAATACCTGGCGCATACTGAAAATCTGATCCTGGCAGCCCCTCTGTGGTCAGAAACCAAACTGGTTTTCATCCAACTTCCTCTCAATGACTGATCGCACCCTTCCATCCAAGATGCCTGTGAATACTTTGCCTGGTATACTAATCAATGAGATACCTCGATAGTTGTTGCAATCCTCCCTGTTATTATTACTATTATTATTATTATATAATGCGTTTTGCTCTCTATGGAGCATGTAGAACCATTATTCAGCACTGTAATTCATGTTCTTCTTATCTTTCCAAAACTTCTCTCTTTGTCCAAGCATTTTTTTGAGTTTCAAGTTCCTGGCTGTTGGGTTCTTTGATGTAAACTTACGTGAATTGATTTTCTGTCTGAATGTGGTCGCTGTAGTTGCCAGTGGGTCCAGATTAATTTCTGGAAGATCTCTTTGAGTATCTATCCAACCGGTTCCGTTAATGATGAAGAAGATACTTCTGGTCAGTCGAGAGACGCCCATTCGTACCCTCTGTCCGTAAAATTTCGTACGTCTCTTCCGTGCAACTGAAGAGAATTGCTCAGTTCTAGAATACAGTTCTTAAGAGCTTTTATGCATCCTGATACCGTCTTGAATCTTGGATCCAAATATCCTCCTGAGTATCTGCCTGTTCTGTTTTCTCTGTGTACTAGATGTCGATGGTTAAGGATGGCGTCCTAACTGTGTAGAGTGCTTCTGGGAGAACAACTGTGTGGTAGTGACGGAGTTTGGCTTTGGTGGAAGACGATTTCTTATTGTACATATCCCAAGTGATTGTATAGACTTATTATTTTTATTATTATTATTATTATTATTATTATTTCATCCGTTTACCATCCAGGGTTGATTCCGCACCCTCCCCCAGACTCAGGGAAGGCTCCCGCCTCTACCGCCTCAAGGGCAGTGTCCTGGAACGTGAGAGTTTGGGTCGGGTGATAAAAGGGGGGGAGGATCAGTACTTCGCCCAGGAGACCTCACCTGCTATGGCAATCAAGCCTTGTGCGGGGGATGGGAAGATCGGAAGGAAGAGCGAAGGGAGCGACCGTGGGCATAAGTTAGGTACCATCCCGGCATTTGCCTGGAGGAAAAGTGAAAAACCACGGATAATCACTACGAGAATGGCTGAGGTGAGAATCGAACGTCATCTGCTCAGATGACCTCCTGAGGCTGTGTGGACCCGTTCCAAACCTCTTACCACTTTTGAAAATGTCGTGGCAGAGCCGGGAATCGAAGCCGGGCCTCTGCGGGTGGCAACTAATCACGCTAACAAAGGAGGACATTATTATTATTATTATTATTATTATTATTATTATTATTATTATTATTATTATTATTATTATTATTATTATTCATAAGGCACTGTCGGATACCACCTCGTGTTGAAGTACGGAACTGCAGTGTCAGATTAAACTTGGGACTCGGAGAGAGTGTGACATCTGAAATCGGAATTAATTCGGGGTTAGGACGGTGGAAAATGTGCAGAGTTCCGAGTTAACTCGATCGTTTGCTGGGAAAGGTTAATTATATGGAGGAAATGCTGAATTTGTCATCAACTGACTGAAAACTAGGACAGTAATAGATGGTTTGACTATTTAACAATCACTATTGTAAACTAGCTTAAGTCTGGGTAATCCTACCTGTGGTTCCTTGTTGATAGAATTTAGGAGCGTTAAATGACCTTGCACTTGGAACGGTGAGAAGTTCAGGGACTCGGAAGTTATTCAATACCAGAAACACGCTCTAGATCAACTACTTTCACTTTCAGCACAGCGAGTTCTGTTCGAAGACCTCAAAACAAGAACAGGTTAAGGTTCATTGTGCTAGTAATTTACTTCCCAGACCATAAGTCAAGGCTGTACAAAATGAAGAGGAAGAAACATTAAAGGAAACACAGCGTGTATCAAAACTCTATTGCTGGAATGAAATGCGAGACACCGATTAAAATTGTTACTCAAGTAATCACGTTCAGAAATAAAGTTCCCTATTTTTTAAAGAAAGACAACACAATTACATGAAAACCTTTATTGATACCCGATACAGCAATTTTCTATCTATTTTTCGGCATAATCAACACCTGAATTAAGACAGTTTTCATAACCAAACCAAACCAAACCCCATGGCACTACAGCCCTTGAAGGGCTTTGGCCTACCAAGCGACCGCTGCTCAGCCCGGAGGCCTGCAGATTACGAGGTGTCGTGTGGTCAGCACGACGAATCCTCTCGGTCGTTATTCTTGGCTTTCTAGACCGGGGCCGCTATCTCACCGTCAGATAGCTCCTCAATTCTAATCACGTAGGCTGAGTGGACCTCGAACCAGCCCTCAGGTCCAGGTAAAAATCCCTGACCTGGCCGGGAATCGAACCCGGGGCCTCCGGGTGAGAGGCAGGCACGCTACCCCTACACCACGGGGCCGGCACAGTTTTCATATCATGGGATCAAATTTTGTATGCTGGTGTCGTAGACGTCCGCCATCTCGGAATGGACCAGCGTGTAATAGTCGTCTTCAACTCTTCGTCCATGTGAAAATGATGGCAGGAGGACCGGAATTTATTGAGGCGCAAGAAAAGATGAAAATCATTGGGGGCAAGATCAGGACAGTACGGTGGAGGATCAAACACCTCCCAGCCGAACTCCAGCAGAACAGCTGCCAAACGCCGAGCCGTATGCGGGCGAGCAAGGCCATGGATCAGCACAACAATCGCATTGAGTATGCCACGCCCTTGTTTTGAATGACCCATAGAAATTTTCGTATGAACTTTATCACAGAGCGAACCTCGCAGGCACCATTTCGATCCACTGCTGCTGCGCTACTGACACCCGGCCGGTATATGATTGCTATGTTACAGATCTGTCACGAATGTTCATTTTTCTAGGCTAAATACGTTTACTTTAGAAGAAAATAAATAGGGAACCGTAATTTCTGGATGGCCAACATAATACGTTTGAAGTTGACATCATTCTAGACCCCCCACACATGATTTCCTGTCCTCTCCAGTTCTTGTTGACTGCTTTTTGAGACGCTGCATTCTTACTGGACAGAACTACAGAGGTTCCTTGCATATTACATTGCCTTATTATACGGGACTGAAACATTGCCCGCCATGCTATAAATAGCTGTGCACGCTATCGATGACAGCTTTCAGTTACCTGTTTTGATGTACAAATAACGATTGAATTATTTCGAGTGGAAAATACCTTCAAAATACAACGAGGAATGGTTATTCCTTTTCTTAAGCCGTGATCATTACGTAGAAGCACAGTGCTTTATGTAAAAAACAAAACAACATATGTGAGAAGTTTAATGTCCGGAGGCACTATTAAGCGTATCGTGATCACAAAGGCATCACTGGAGAGGACGGAAAAGCCTTAATAGGTGAATTATCAAATGGTGTTCAACCTATGAGTATATTAATAGAATAGTTTATAAAATCATGAATGTAGCCAGCGCTCATAACAGCTGCTTCTCATGCGAGCTGAACTCCTCAGACACATCCCGGGACTAAAACTCATACGCCATTCCATTTTACTGGTGTAAACTAGCACAAGTCCGGGTCAGTTCGAGACCTTTGGGAGACATACCACTTGCATCCAGTCGACAACTGTACGTCACATATTATTGTGCTCGCATACATTTCAGTCTCTTCGCCCACAGACACTGTAAGGCATATTATCATAGGCGATGGATAGAGGTAGACCAATTCATTGGACACCACACTTCCCTGACCTTAATCCCCTGGACGTTTGGACGTTTACTTTTGCGGGACACGTAATCTGTCGTGTATTCCACTAGTACTGATTAATAATCAACGAAAAGGTCGTATTACTCAGTAATTATGAATGTATTTATTTATTTATTTATTTATTTATTTATTTATTTATTTATTTATTTATTTATTTATTTATTTATTTATTTATTTATTTATTTATTTATTTATTTATTTATTTATTTATTTATTGTGCACTACTGGATTTCTAATCGCAATTACAGTGGCAATTGTTTACATGTGTTTATTTTTCAGTGTTTCAAATCAGTCCAATAATCTAATATCTTAACTATTCTAATATTATATTTACAATGAGAAAGAAAGACTATTTCATATCTAATTTAATCTTTACAAGAAAGAGTAAATTAAAAAGTAAAAAAACTGTAATTTCAGTCCTAATAATTTATTTTCTTCTAGTTTGAACACTTATGATTATATTTTTGGGATAGGCTTAATGTAGAAGGTTTGAAGTAATTAGTTATTTGAAGTTATTTAGAGAGTTTTCTAGGAGAGAGTGAATTGTTGTACAAACAGATCTAGATGTACAGAGAAGAGTAAGGAATTACTTTTTTCTGAACTGCACTGTTGTAGATATTGCATAGCCCGTAGAGTGGGGAATTTCATTTCATTTTTCCTCCCATTAAAGAAGGACACGTGAAAGCTCAAGAGTCATAAAAAGATCGGGTTGACAATAATAGAATTTAGAACTTAGTACGGAAAATTCATGCCATCCTTTTGTTTCCTCAGTTCCAAGCTGTCTATTTCACAATTCAGGAGAAGTTCGTTGTATGCTATATGTGGATAATTACCGGGATTTTTTATGTAAGTATTATAAATAGGATTAATGTGGTTGTATTGTTTCAGATCGTCCTTTGCGCCGTCGTGGCTGTCAGTTTAGCCAAGCCCGGCTATCTGGCTGGAGGTATCGCCAGTCTCAACCCTCTGGCCCTTGCCTCCCCTGCTGGGGTCGCACCCAACCTGCCTGTCGCTCCTGAGCCCGTCCAGGAGACCCCTGAAGTAGCTGCAGCCCGCGCAGCACATCTTAAGGCTTACGAGGAGGCGGCTGCCCTCGCCGCAGCTTCCCCTGACGAGGAGGAACAGGCCTCTGCCGCCGCCGCCGCTGCTGCTGCTGCTGCTGCTGCTGCTGCTGCTGCTGCCCCCAAGGCAGCTGAAGAACCCGCTCCCGAAGCACCAGTAGCACCACAAGCACAGGACACTCCCGCTAGCACCACCAAGTTGGCCGAAGCACCTGTTGCCCAAACTATCATCTCTCCTGCTGGGTTTCTAGCCCCAGGTGTGGTAGCGCCAGGCATCTACTCCACCAACGGGCTTATCGCAGCGTCTCCAGGGTATCTGGCCCACCCTGGCCTTCTTACTGCCCACGGCTTTCTGGGAGCTCCTGCCTTCAGGTTCGCTGACGGATCTGCTGCAGCTAACACCATCTTCTTCAATGCTCAAGGAGTTCCCCAGACACAGTCCGATGTCATAGCCCATCTCCAAGCAAAGTCTGCCCTCCTAGGTTAAACGAACTCACCAAACCCCTCCACTCAGCAACTGATTTACTAACGAACGACGAATTCATGCTTTGTTTTTACATGTATTTAAAATAAATAATCAATATTAATATTATAATTTGTGTAAAAATTTAATTTACCTGCTTCGTATTTGTATCTCTCCTTATCCCGACGATCCATTTCATGCTAAAAGCATTTTGTTTAACTAACTGGTAAGGGTGGTGAAGTGCACTTCATTTTCTTCTCCTTCGCTTAAGGAAAATTTGTTCCTTTCTCTTTTTCTTCTACCATTCTTCTTCCTTACTTACTTCCTTCCAAGAAGAAAACCGAGTTTAATAGCTGCAGTTTCACACACACAATTTAAGTATTTCCAGTGCTTAACACTACGTCTTACAATACTATAGCTTATCATTACACGAGTTAATAAAGTTAGGTTAAAACCTAACTACACAACTACAACAACAAGAGAACAACAAGAAATTCCATGGAAGGACAATATTAAAAGATATACTAATAGTTTAACATTCTAAATCCAGCATTATCACATACAATTTTAAGCACTACTTAAGAGTTTCCAGTGCTTAACACTACGACTTACAATACTATGGGTTGAAATTACTACTAGCCAATAATGACAACAACAACAACAACAGCAACGAGCATGCGTAAGAAAACATGTGATATGGTGGTATATTAATAACCGCTGTAGTCATCACGATTTTGAATGCAAACACACAAACATGCCGTAAGTCACGTTGTGAGATGGAGTTCTACTTGGTCAGTCAAATCAGCAATGGTTAATGCTGGTATTGGATGACGCTGAGATTTCGCTGAACGGGCGAAAGGTCTGGTGACCTCGGAGGCCAAGGCAACTGGTCGATTACATTGGGTGACAACAGCCGTATGAGGACGAGCGTTATCCAGTTGGGATACTGCAAATGAATGGCAGCACAACGAGAGAGTGTTCCTGCTACCGTAACAGATCCCTCCCCAGACCATAACTTCTGGTGTAGGTCCAGAGTGTCGACGCCGTAGACAGCTTGGTTCTAAGCGCTCACCTGGCCTCATTCTTACCAACTAGGGCCATCACTGGCACCAAGAAAGGAATGGAGGTCAGGGGCTCTTAACTTACTTGTGGCAGGCTCCTCACTTTCATCTATCCTATCCGACCTCCCTTAGTCAACTCTTGTTCTTTTCCGACTCCATTAGTATTAGATTCCTGAGACGTACAGAATAATTTTGACGCCCTTCCTGGCCGTTGTCTTTCTTTGGTCGATACCTTCATCTTTCGGTGTGTCGGACCTCTTCCATTTTCTTCTCTCTGATAACCGAGCAAGTGGCCGCGTGATTTGTTTCACGTAGGTATCAGCTTGCATTCGGGAGATAGTGGTTTCGAACGCCACTGTCGGCAGCCCTGAAGATATTTTTCCATGGTTTCCCATTTTCACACCAGGTATAAGACCTAACTGTGTCAGTGCGACGTAAAATAAATCACTTTGAACATTTCATCCCATACTTGAGAACTGTGTTCCAGCTTGCGTTACAGACATATTCAGCGTAACAGTGCAACAGTATTAGAAGTGTCGAATTGCAATAACGTCAATTAGGATCAAATAACTCTCTAATTATGAATTTCCGGACCCATGTTGTCATAACATTATTTTTTTGTCTCTGCTTGAGGAGACCGTTCCTGAAGTTTCCCTATTGACTTTTGATACACCCGGTAGAGAGACGCAGGTTCGATTCCCGGACTGAGTGGGTATTTTAGATATGTATTGTTTATTTCTGGGTACTTTCATTCATCTTAATACACATCTTAATTTACATATAAACCACCATAGAAAGGTGTGATAGTGAATACGCATCTCTTCAGAGGGATGAAGACAGGGAGGGATTCCAGCTGAAATCTGATCCAAATAAATATCAAGAGGTGACTCCAGTAACATTGGAAAGAAAAATGGTGTCAAATTTGCCTTTGGGGAAATCACAATATCTTAAATATGTCTTTCAAAAAATGAAACTAATATTTATGACAATTTTAGAATCCGACGAATGGTTTCGTGAGAACTGTGTGGACTCTGGAGTTGACAAGTATAGGGTTTAATACATAGCAAGGGAAAAGCGGACTCTAAGCCCATCAAACTACCGCGAATGAAATAATTCGTTTTCTAGAGTATGACAAGATGAAAGAGTCTTCAATATGTCTCCCAATCATGGCCATCCATCAATACTTACATCGCAGTCTGCAAGATCACACAGACCATTTTTACTCTAAAGCACCTCTTTGATAACACTATATTTCCCTCAGTCATGGTCATCCACCAATACTTCACATGACAACCTGCCAGATCACATCAACTATCTCTACTCTAACGCGCCTTTTTCATATTATGTCCCTCAGTCATGGCCATCCATCAACACCTCACATCACGGCTCGCAACATCACATCGGCCATCTGTACTCTAACGCTCCTCTTTGATAATATTCCTCTCAGTCATGGCCATCCATCAATACTTCACATCACAGCCTGCACGGTTGCTAGGTAACATCGCGTCACGCAGTTTGTATTGCTAATTTCGTGATGCAAAATTTCAGATGACACCCCAGCCATAAGACATATTTATGTCAAAAAAAGAAAATATATTTCCTTAGTGTGTTTTAATTTCCGCAAATGTTACTTGTAAGTACCTGTAAATGACGCATTTCGAAGGAGGAAACACTTAAATTATCAAAGTATTCAAAGGTCTTTATGAGTTACAGAGGTCATGGATTAGTTTGTAACAGATGGAGTGTCGCGACAGGTTCCTTGTAATTATAGCAGAGAGCACATAAGCTGTTATTACCATCCTTGTGCCAGCTTCCGCGCCCGTCTGAAGGTTAACAGGATGTTGAATGTAGTCTGATTCAACGGACAAATAATCGACAGTGAATTAGGATATGTGTAACCATCGCCACCAAATATCTGTTCTTACTGTACACTGCTCTGCATTGTGCTGAATCAGTATAAATCCTGGAGAAGATCGTGTTCAGCGAAGCAACATCCAGTAACGTGAAAAGAGAAGGTTATTACACCCTAACAAGAGTATTATTACATCATCTCAGAGAAGGATGCAGATTTTAATCGCAAATAAAGATCAAAGATATATTTTATGGCGTACTGTGTAACTCGTTCCACACAAGTCCGTTAGAAAAGGACACAGCGGAGTTGCATTTCGACACACTACTACCGCTTCTTAAGGTCGTTAACTTCAACAATGAGCATTAACCGTTAAAGGATACCCTGGATGCCGGGTTGAGTGGCTCAGACGGTTGAGGCGCTGGCCTTCCGACCTCAACTTGGCAGGTTCGATTCTGGCTCAGTCCGGTGGTGTTTGAAGGTGCTCAAATACGTCAGCCTCGTATAGGTGAATTTACTGGCACGTAAAAGAACACCCGCGGGACAAAATTCAGGTAAAATTAGTTAATCGTGCTTAAATTAAATAACATTATTATTATTAGGTATCCCTGGCTGAAATTTCACCGAAGGAAATTTTGTTGGCAAACCTGCGCTGAAATTTCTCCTTCCTCATATGCTCCACCTACTGGTAGTTGTGGTTCGTTGAATTCCAAGTGTCCGCCTCTTTGGTGTAGTGGTTAGCGTGATTAGCTGCCATCCCCGGAGGCCCGGGTTCGATTCCCGGCTCTGCCACGAAAATTTGAAAAGTGGTACGAGGGCTGGAACGGGGTCCACTCAGCCTCGGGAGATCAACTGAGTAGAGGTGGGTTCGATTCCCACCTCAGCCATCCTGGAAGTGGTTTTCCGTGGTTTCCCACTTCTCCTCCAGGCGAATGCCGGGATGGTACCTAACTTAAGGCCACGGCCGCTTCCTTCCCTCTTCCTTGCCTATCCCTTCCCATCTTCCCATCCCTCCACAAGGCCCCTGTTCAGCATAGCAGGTGAGGCCGCCTGGGCGAGGTACTGGTCATACTCCCCAGTTGTATCCCCCGACCAAGAGTCTGAAGCTCCAGGACACTGCCCTTGAGGCGGTAGAGGTGGGATCCCTCGCTAAGTCCGAGGGAAAAACCGAACCTGGAGGGTAAACAGATGATGATGATGATGATGATGATGATGATGAATTCCAAGTTGTTCGCGGTTTAATTTTAGTGTATGGACGATGGTTCACCTTTTGTAGCTGTGGTGTGAAATTTTCCTGCGGTGTTGTTGTTCACTACTGTATTTTTTTATTTACTGAGTTTATTCTCTACCTCCTCAAGGGCAGTGTCCTGGAGAGTGAGACTTTCGGTCAGGGATACAACTGAGGAGGGGCACCAGTACCTCGCCCATCCGGTTTCATCTGTTATGATGAAGAGGGGTCTTGTGGGTGGATGGGAAGATCGGAAGGGATAGACAAGGAAGAGGAAAGCAAGCGGCAGAGGCCTTAATTATTTAGATACCACCCCAGCATTTTCCCGGAGAAATGGGAAAGCACGGAAAACTACTTCGAGGTTGGCTGAGTTGGGAGTCGAAACCCTCTCTACTCAGTTGATCTGCCGAGGCTGAGTGGGCCCCGATCCAGTTCTCATACCACTTTTCACATTTCATGGCCTCCGAGGGTGGCTGCTAATCAGAATAGCCACTCAACAGAAGCAGACATTTACTAATTACATCAATAAAATGTACTTTTAGCTGTCTTCTTTTTCATTTCGTACTTCAGTAAAGGAAACCGATCACGGCACGCATTGCATGTCTTCATGATCTTGGGCTTGAACTCGCAACAACCTTCATGCAAGAACGTTTGGTAGTTTGAGCCACATAGCACTCAGCTTGCTTTCGAGAGATACTGCGTTCCAACTCTATCATCGGCAGCCCTGAAGATGGTTTTTAGTGGTTTCCCGTTTTCACACCAGGAAAATGCTGGGGCTGTACCTTAATTAAGGCCCACGGTCGCTTCCTTCCCACTCCTAACCCTTTCCTATCCCATCGTCACCGTAAGACCTATCTGTATCGGTGGCAAGAATTTAATTCGTCGTACTTTCACAGGCTCGGGGTGAGTTTCCCCCTGACGATACGCTGAATCCTACGCTTGTCCACTCCCCATTTCATATAGAAGTCTCTCGAAACAAACGATTCGTTCGATGCAAATAAATTCATCGTCATCAATCTGAGTTTCAGTTATTTAAAGATATATTCATGATCACTCTTGATTTTTCCCAAAGGGAAATGTCGCATCATTTTTCTCCTCCTAGTATTGGCCAACTATAGTTTCTGCAAAAGTTAAGGCTTTCTAACCATTCTTCCCAGAATGTTCTCATTATTTTACTTCTTACCTTTCTTTGTGTTTCTCCTCGAATGTTAAAGGTAATCGACTGGACTCCTGAAATTATATCCGGTAATTTTTTTCACAGCATTATGGCCATCTGTGGAGCGCGACAGGATTTATTTACTTTATGTTGAATTTCATTCTCCTAAAGTCTCTTCATCTTGTCACTGAACATTTTCCTCCGTTCTTCAGTGCATGATTTATTAGACCTGGTTATTCACTTTCTCAGAAAAATGATGGCTGTTGACTGCTTTTATGAACTGGAGTAGATCTTGAATAAATTCCTGTGGGATGTTAATTTCCTGAAGGTCTTTTTCTATATCACTAAGCCTGTTGTTCTTGACTGTCATTGAGAGAGCAAGGTTGAGAATCCTTTTGGTGAACCTGTCATTGCTCATTGACACGCCTCCGTGGCTCAGGCGGCAGCGCGCTTGCCTCTCACCGCTGGATTCCGTGGTTCAAATCACGGTCACTTCATGTAAGATTTGTGATGAACAAAGCGGAGGCGGGACAGGTTTTTGTCCGGGTACTCCGGGTTTCCCTGTCATATTCAATTCCACCAACACTCTTCAATATCATGTCATCTGTCAGCTATTAATCATTGGCGCAGAGAAGTGCGACAGACTTCGGCAGCCGGCACAATTCCTATCCTCGGCGCTAGATAGGGGCTTCATTCATTCCATTCCTGACCCAGTCGAATGACTGGCAACAGGCTGTGGATTTTAATTTTTCATTTCCATTGCTCATTCTGAGAATGTGGCCATAAACTTCAGTCGCCTTTTCCTGATGGTGTCGGTGATCTTTATAGAATGCTGATAACCCTGCCGAGACTTCTGTTTCATCCAGATTCCGTGTGAGTAGACTGGATCAAAGATTTTCCTAAAAAATTTCCTCTCCTGTTTCTCCTATGGCTTTCATAAGTGATCTTCCTCCAATAATTGAGGTTAGCGAGGTATAGAACTTCAAGTTTGATAGCTGAGTTGTAATGTCTTAATTTTGCATTACTGGATATTGATTTTTTCTATATCAGTTCAATATGAGTCTATAGGTCATGTGTAATTTTGAGATCCTCTCATTATTTCCTTCACGATTTAAGACTGATGGCTAATTACTCCTCCTAGGTACTTGAACTTTTCAGCTGATTAATTTTGCCGAATTTAGTTTTTAGAGATCTCCCATCTAGATAATCAGAGGATCATTCCATGTACTGAGTTTTTCATACAATACTTGGAGCCCAGTCTTAGCTGTAATTTCATGAAGTTTTTCAAGAGCCTCACCTGCTTCTTGTCTGTTAGAAAGAATAGGCGAAAGACTGCAAATGAATTTTATTTTTGAGTAGTCGACCAATCGTTATTCCCTTCGTGTCATTTTCCCATGTACTGATAAATTTTCCAAACACAATACTGAAGAATAACGGGGATAAGCCATCTCCTTGGCGAAATACGTTTTCATTTCACCGATATTCATTTGCTTGAAGATACAATCCGTTCAACCCAAGGATTATTTACGACATCAAGACTGGATAGAAAGGAAATTAGGTTGTCATGCGCTATTGTCTGGTCAGTATAATAGGTTTACAGTTCGTCTGGCCTTGTTCTAATTCCTAACTCTATACAAAATTGAAACCGGTCTAAAGATGTATTGAACCTCACGTAGTGGTAGGCTGTCAGTATTGTAGCGGTCTCAGAGTTGTGAGGATTTCATAGACTTACTTATTATAAATAAAAGACAAATATGATGTGGATAATAAATTTGATTCAGTAGAATGTGGAACATTTGGAATGTGGGTAATAACTCCGTGTAGTATGGGCCTGCGATTTGAAAAATAATAGACATAATATAAGAGTTCGGGAGTAATATTACGATTGAAAGTAATGAGTTGCCCAATGTTCTGGGAGAGTTACTCTACACAAAATTTAAATTAAAGTGATGTTAACGACAGCTAATCTCCAACTGAGCGCGCAAGTCAACACAGCGCCATCTGATAACAGAGTATGCGTGTTACGGTACACACTTAACACAAATTTTTCCTTATTTTGAAGAGCTATTTCATAAAAACCACGTTTCACGTTTCACATTTTCATTTTCTTTTTTTTTAACAGATAGCCTCCTCTTTTGTCGGTCAATTAAGGCATTAAACATAATCTTTACGTATTCTACTCAAACACTAAAGGCGTCTTAAAACTTTTCTTTCCATGTACTCCTTGTCTAGGAACGTAACTGTATGTTAAATAAATTCTAACATAAAGCGCTGGTAATTTCACGATTGAGAAAGCCTCAAGGGCTTAAATGTTTTCCATTATCATCATCATCATCATCTGTTTACCCTCCAGGTTCGGTTTTTCCCTCGGACTCAGCGAGGGATCCCACCTTACCGCCTCAAGGGCAGTGTCCTGGAGCTTCAGACACTTGGTCGGGGATACAACTGGGATGATGACCAATACCTCGCCCAGGCGGCCTCACCTGCTATGCTGAACAGGGGCCTTGCGGGGGATGGGAAGGTTGGAAGGGATAGGCAAGGAAGAGGGAAGGAAGCGGCCGTGGCCTTAAGTTAGGTACCATCCCGGCATTCGCCTGGAGGAGATGTGGGATATCACGGAAAACCACTTCCAGGATGGCTGAGGTGGGAATCGAACCCACCGCTACTCAGTTGACCTCCCAAGGCTGAGTGGACCCCGTTCCAGCCCTCGTACCACTTTTCCAATTTCGTGGCTGAGTCGGGAATCGAACCCGGACCTCCGGGGGTGGCAGCTAATCACGCTAACCACTACACCACAGAAGCGGCCTTAAATGTTTTTAACATTTGAAATCGATGAAATTAAATTATGGTTTCGTTCTGGAATCTCAATTTTTGATATAATTAGAAGTAGATGTGCGTGGTTTCCAATCTCAACTCCGATCGAGTGTTGGAGGGTACCTAAGTTGTAGAGAAAATCCTCTTCCTTCCCATTAACAGCTTCAGTTAATAACCAATGCACTCACCTCCGTAGTGTAGGGGTTATCAATATTAGCCGGCGTCCCCTAATGTTTGGGTTCAAATCCCGGTATTTTCAGAAATTTAATATTGACAGGGGTGTTGGTATGCTGTTAAAAATAGGTACATGCAGCTCACTTCCATTAGGGGTGTGCTTGAAAAGAGCTGCTCAACCTCGGGAAGAGGACATGAAGTTAAGCACCAGTACAAACACTACATTGACACAGACAAGTCATCCTCACACAAACCTAAGAGCACGAAGTAAATGACTGGGTTTTTCCGAACCTCTTACATGAAGCAATGTGCAGTACAGATACTTTACGAACAGATTATGGTAGGGGTGTGATTGATGATTTAACACTCATCATCATCAACATCATCATATCCTCTTATTAAACGTAGGAGAGGTTGAGAGCCACTGAGCCATGTTTTAAGTGGAGACAAAATCGTCGGTGTCTTGTGCAACAAAAGGATGCCTAAACATCTCGAGACAAAGATTTATAAGACTAGGCTACGATAAAGAAGCGACAATCCAGAAAGGAGTGAGGCAAAGTTGCAGTGTTTCTCCCTCTCCTTTTCAAAGTTTATATAAAATAGGAGGTAAGGGAAATCAAAGAGGAATTTGGAAAAGGAATCACAATCCAAGGAGAGAAAATCAAAGCCCTGAGATATGCCGATGATGTTGTTACGAGTATGCAGAAGGTCTGGAGGAATTACTGGATGGTAGAGACAGAGTCTTGAGGAAGGAGTACAAAGTGAAAATGAAATAAGTCCAAAACAAAAGTAATGGGGTGTAGTCGAAAGAAGTCAGGTAATACAGGAGATACTCGATTAGGAAATGAAGTCTTAAATCAGACTAGCACAAACAAGGAAGTCCTTGAGGAGAAAGAAATTTTCTCACTTTGAACACTGATATAGGAATTAGAAAGATATCTTGAAGACTTTCGTCTGGAGCGTGGCATTGTATGGAAGTGAAACATGTACGATAAGTACAGTAGCTCAGAAAGAAAGAGAATAGAAGTACTTGAAATGTGGTGTTACAGAATACGTAACAATATTTCTGCAGCCTCTTTCACTTTCTTACTCCAGATCTCTACGGAGCATGCTCATTGATCATGACGAGTCAGACCAGGTGTTCATCTAAGTGATATGGAAGGGCTGTTCGTGTCATTGGCCGATATTTTGGCCGAGAAAGAGGTACCGTACCTATTGTTTGTTTGGGTCATCAGTCCATAGACAAGTTTGATGCAACTCCTCATGCCACCCTGCTGTTCTATGTAAATACTACATCCTATATACAGACTCTAAGCTGTTTGTCATATTCATACCTCCGTCTACCCCTACCGTTCTTACCGTCTACACTTCCCTCAAAAACTAACCGACCGAGCTCGATAGCTGCAGTCGCTTAAGTGCGTTCAGTATCCAGTATTCGGGAGATAGTAGGTTTGAACCCCACTGTCGGCAGCCCTGAAAATGGTTTTCCGTGGTTTCCCATTTTCACACCAGGCAAATGCTGGGGCTGTACCTTAATTAAGGCCACGGCCGCTTCCTTCCCACTCCTAGACCTCCCCTGCCCCATCGTCGCCATAAGACGTATCTGTGTCGGTGCGACGTAAGGCAACTAGCAAAAAAAAAAAAAACTAACCGAATAAGTCCTAGTGTCTTAAGATGTGTCCTATCATTCTATCTCTTCCTCAGGTCACATTTCGCCAAATCGTTCTGCTGTCAGCAATTCAGTTATCTTCTTTCGATAAATCGGAACCCTTTATCTACTCTGTGAGTGGAGAAAAATAATTCATTTAATTTTGTGTGGCTATTTCTAGCTGAGTGCAGCCCTTGTAAGGCAGACACTCCGGTGAGGGTGGGTGGCATCTGGCATGTGTAGGTAACTGCGTGTTATTGTGGTGGAGGATAGTGTTATGTGTGGTGTATGAGTGTGACGTCAATCTTTCTTTTCCATTATTAAATTTGTTATTCTATACAACTGCCCACGATGTATTCACGACAGCCAACCTCCAACTGAGCGCGCGACTCAACACAGCGCCATCTTATAACAGAGTATGCGTGTGACGTCACATATTTAGCACAAATATTGCCTTAATTTTCAACAGGAAGCCTCCTCTTGTATCTGTCAATTGAGACATTAAACATAATCGTTAGTTAAATGCCCTCGGTGATATACGCTTTCCAACCAAACACTAAAAGCGTCTTAATGTTTTTGTTTCACTGTACCCATTGTCGTGGAACGTAATTCTACGTCAAAGTAGCTTTTCCTTGCGACTTACGTTTTACTAATCTTGATGTTTAGCATTAATTCGCACTTTTCTAAGTATTGAAGCAGTGCAAAGGGAGCAATAAATGAAAATCGTAATTAAGATTTTCTCGCTGCCTGTATGATACCCTCGCGAGTAATATTATTTTCTCTAAAAAAATGTATTTAAAATGAAATCAATGATAATCACAATGTCAACCCACTAGCTGCTACTTTAAGATCTACTGCACAGCAGTTCCCCCACGTCTGTCTTTCCTGGATCCGAGGAGACACCGGTTCTCCTTCGCAAAAGCAGCCTCCTCATCTACCTACAATAAATCACCCGCAAGCTACGTTAAAGATCAAATCAAAACGTATCTAATAAGTTAGTGGAACATCCTCTGAACCTCGAGTACATTGGGGTTCATATATTCAGCCAACTCCAGTGTAAAACCCGAGTTCATTCTCACTTAGTTTCTCCCCAGCCATGAAAAGATTAAGTGGCTCTTTGAGTGCTTTAAAATTAATACTTCAGACGACTACTTGTGAAACTTCTCAAATAGTGAACCGTTTACTGTTCGACTGTGCCAAGTTTGAAAGGACAATATATCCCGAGTGTCACCTGAACAATTTTAATGTGGAACTCTCAAAGACATTGCACCATTTATTCAGTAAATACCGGTTCTACAAACAGTTCCTATAATATATTCATCAGTAATTAAGTGTCCTAATTGTTTGTCAAGGATCAATAATTTACGAGTATTAACTGACTGTAAATTATAATCTTTTTCTTCTTTCCGATGAGGCCTGCTAAGGACCACGTGCAAATTTCAATTCAATTCTTCATACTTTGTTGTTTTCTCTTCCATTCCTTCCAATAACCTTTCATCCTTTCACTATGCTGTTTCTTTCTGTCCTCGGACCACTTTGCACCAGGTTTCTTGTTCAGTCTTCCTTGGAATCCTTCCACACTTCTAAAAACCTCTCTGTCCACAGTTTCTTCTTATTTTACATTACTTCCTTCTAAATCTTTCTTTACTTTTTGAATCCAGACAGTTGTTGTCTTTTTGTCCCAAAGGTTCTTGAAAATTCTTTTTGTTAATCTGGAATCAACCATTCTGCAAATATGTCCAAAATTGCAATCTCATTTTTCTTACAGTTTCTGTTATGTCTTCTATGTTCCTATATATTTCATCATTATATCTTAACTAGCTGATGTACCCGTGCTTCGCTACGGGATTCTCAGAAAGACTGACTTTGTGGTTTTCCTAACTGAAATCAACATAGGTCATTGCAAAAACGTAAGTATGAATGTAGCGATTGAAAGCAATGCTATCATATAAAATACTCGATCAAATGGAAAGCCGCACGTTTTATAACTTTTAACGAACAGTGCTGCGGTTAGATTGCGGTGCCAATCTAATAGTCCAAAGTTCCAGAGCTGGGATGACCAGGCCCCAGATTGCCATGAACACTCATCTGCCATTATTCCGCTAAGTATGCACACTGTTCATTCCAATCAGTGCCTCAGAGTAGGGATTGAATAGCCCGAATGCTATGAAGATCCAGTGTGTTACGTACCAGTAGTATCAGAAAATTTATAAACCAGGGCAATGGCATGCTAAAGAAGAAAGTTATCTAACTCCCCAGCTACTTCCCATCAATATTCAGGCAGGCTGTTACACTCTGTACGACTCGGCGAGTTGACCGTGTGGTTAGCGGTGCGCAGCTGTGAGCTTGCATCCGAGAGATAGTGGATTCGAACCCCACTGTCGGCAGCGCTGAAGATGGTATTCCGTGGTTTCCCACGTTCACACCAGTCAAATGTTGGGCCTGTACCTTAATTAAGGCCTAAGGCACTCCTAGCCCTTTCCTATCCCATCGTCGCCATAAAACCTATCTATGTCGGTGTGACGTAAATCAAATACAAAAATTACTCTATACGCAACAGTAATCCTATCTACCGGAGATGAGGGGCAACAGAAGACACAAAGCACATCACGACAAACAATGGTCAATGTAATGTTATTGTTGATCAATGTTATGAGTTTTCTATATTGTAGGCCTACATATTTAGTTTTCTTTCGACTCTGTGATTTGTAAAATATTTTATACTGTAAACTGTAGTTTCTTATTCTCCGATTTTACATACCGATTTTCATTAAATACTGTTTACCCATTTTCTCGTTACTCGGCGCTGATATGGACTTGGTAACAAAAATACAAATTCATGAATATCTTTGTGATCATAGCCAGTACGGTAACAATGTATAAGACATGAATAATAGGAAATTTAATACTATATAACCTTAGTTATGTAGCATTCATCGATTACACCTCTAATAAGAAATATTTGAGAATTACATTTTAGGCCTTCCCCTAAACTACCATTTCACTCAGCGTGAATAAAATAATTTACAGCTTATACTATAGCGACTTATTTCCTGACTTTGCATACCGATTTTCATCAAGATAGGACTACTAATAACAATACTTGAGAATTAAATTTTAGGCCTTCCCCTAAACTACCATTTTTCTCAGCGTGAATACAATTATTGACAGCCTAGATTTTAATAATTTATTCCCCTACTTTGCAAACCCATTTTCTTTAAAATGCGACCACTAATAACATAAATAGTTGAGAATTCAATTTTAGGCCTTCCCCTAAACTACCATTTCACTCAGCGTGAGTAAAATGATTTATAGCCTAGATTGTAGAGGCTCATCCCCCGACTTCACATACCGATTTTCATTAGACCACCAATAACATAAATAGTTGAGAATTCAATTTTAGGCCTTCCCCTAAACTACCATTTCTCTCAGCGCAACTAAAATGATTTATAGCCTAGTTTGTAGAGGCTCATCCCCTGACTTCACATACCGATTTTCATTAAATTTTCTTCAACCGTTTTCTCGTGATGCGTGTACATACATACATACATACAGACAGACAGACAGACAGACAGACAGACAGACAGACAGACAGACAGACAGACAGATATTACGGAAAAGTAAAAAGTGCATTTTCTTGTTACTATGGACATGACCGATACAGAAATACCATTATTTTCAAATTCTGAGCAATGTACAGACAAAACTCTTATTTTATATATATAGATTTCTCCTTTCTAGTACCTCAAGTTTATCTAATCTATAGTTTAGTACCAGGCATTCACTTGCATATAAGCAGTTCAGTTTCACCACTGTAGTATTTTAAGATATTTAGATAGACACTTTTTGTTATAAAAATTATTTGTGATACCATATGCTCTTTCCATCTTATGTACCCGTGCTTCTACTGCAGATTTGTCTAAACCATTTTCTTCAATTATTTCTCCCAGATATTTGAGTTTCGTTACTCTTTCCACTGAACCAATATCTGTTGCCAAAAATTTTGGAGCGTTCTTGATGCTTGTAATAAATTTTGTTTTTTCTACGGAGATCCTCAAACCTGCCTTGTCGGCTATTTCTTCCTAGATATTGATTTGTGCTGTTGCACTTGTTAGGGGTTTTGATAATATAGCAATGCCTTTGCATTTTTCTCCCCAAAATTACCGGCAAAATGTTATGTTCTTTAAGCTTTACATTCCAAATTCTTACATTTTCTCTAGTTGAACAGAAGGGGTATCAAACCTTCACCTTGCCGAACCCCTGTATTTATCTTAATAAGTTTTGATATCTCACCCATAAATTTCACCTTTGAAATTGTGTCAGTAAGTATTTCACGTATTAGGTTTGCCAGTTTGGTTTTCACTCCAAATTCACGATTTGTTTTATCTATGGTTTCTCTATCAACCGAGTCAAAGGCATTTTTAAAATCGACAAAAGTCACAACAATATACTTTTAATTAAATATCCTATGGCGAATTATGGATTTTAAGTTAAATATTTGTTCTGAACAAGATCTACCTGTTCGAAATCCAGCTTGATACTCACCCAGTTGCTTGTCAAGTAATGTTTCTACTCTATTCAGCAATATTTTTGAGAATACCTTGTATGCAATTTGCAGAAGAGTGATGCCTCTATAGTTATCAACCTTTTGTTTGTCCACTTTTCTATGCATTTTGTACATTAGAGCCACTTTCCATCTTCTGGAATCCTCTCTGTTCTCCAAATATCTTCAAAGATTAACTGCAGCTCTTCAATGATTTTTGATTGAGACCATTTCAAAAGTTCAGCTATTATTGAGTCTTCTCCACTAGCTTTATTCTTTTTCAGATTGTTAATTACTACTTTAATTTGTTCAAAAGTGGGTAGTATAACTTCTTCCATATTTTCAGTTGTTTGAGAGAATTCCAACTTATGGTCGGGTTCAGGGCAGTTTAAAAGTTGATCAAAGTGGTTTGCAAGTATTTCACAATTCTCAGCATTGCTTAGGCCAAGTCTACTGTTTTCATCTTTGAAGCATATGCTAGGCGCTTGACACCCCTTCAGTTGACTCTTAAAAGTCTGGTAGAAGTTTCGAGAGTTATTTTTAACAAAGCTGTCTTGCAGGTCAATAAGTTGTGATTTTTCGGAAGATCTTTTAACTTCCCTTATTAATCTGGCAGTGTATTTCCTTTGCTGTTTAAATTGGCCATAGTGCTCAGTCTTTCCAGAGGATTTCCACCACTTTTTCCATTGTTTTATTCTCTCTTGTAACGCATCTTCACATATTTGATTCCACCAAGGTTTCGTTTTAGGTTTGACTAGCCCAAATGTTTTTTTAGGCTGCATTGGTCATTTTCTTAGATAAATCTTGCCACTTCCCATGATGAGATGCTTTTATTTCTTCCTGAAATGTTTCCAATGTTTCTTGTGTAATTTGAAAACTATTTGTGTTATATTTGTTCACTGTGATTTATGTTGGTTAAGAATTTTAGTTTGATTTTAGACAAGTAGTGATCAGAATCAAATCCTCTGCTTCTTAGTACCTTAACATTCATAAAAATTTATTTCATTTTTCTTATGGATATAGCTACATGATCCAGTTGAAATTCACGTAGTAATGGATTTGGAGAAGTCCGTGTTTTAGCTTATTATTACCATCATTTTTTCGTTTATCGTCCACGGTTGATTTTACCCTCGGATTCAACGAAGGATTACTCCTCAACCCCCTCAAGGGCAGTGTCCTGGAGCATGATATTTTGCGTCGGCAGAATACAACTTGGAAGGAGGACTAATACCTCTCCCAGGTTGCCTCACCTGATATGCTGAACAGGAGCCTTGTGGCATATGGGTATGGAAAGATTGAAAGGGGTAGACAAGGAAAAGGAAAGGAAGCGGCCGTTGCCTCAAGTTAGGTACAATCCCGGCATTTGCCTTAAGAACAAGTGGGGAAACCTCGGAAAACCACCTCGAGGATGGCTGAGGTGGGAATCGACCCTCCTCTACACAGTTCACCTCCCGAGGCTGAGTGGACCCCGTTCCAGACCTCCTACCACTTTTCAAATTTCGTGGCAGAGCCGGGAATTGAACCCGAGACCCCGGGGGTGGCAGCTAATCACACTAACCACTACACCATAGGGGCGGAGCAACCTTAGTATACTCCTGTAAAATACGCATTAATTCTTTAATTAATGAATTAAATGTTAAAGTCAGAAAAGTAAAATCGTTTTGGTTCCCTGAAGTTATCGTAGCCATCTAGAACAGTTCTACGGATTTTCAGAATTATAATCACATCAGAAATACAGGGAAGGGGAGGGGATTCCTTCTCCCCACAAAATTGTTTTCAGAATTCTTCAGTAAAATGACATTATCAGCATAGCCTATGTACGAATATATATAGTCTTACTGTTGTACTTACATTTGTAGGTTTCCATTAGAATTAACAAATAATTCAACAAAGAAAACAAAACTATGTTTCTAGAGATTTCTTAGACATCGACCTTAACAAGTGATACCACAGGAAGTATGTCTTTACACCACCCACGTCGGTGAAAAGTTACACTAACCTGTAATACTAATAAGGAACAAGTTCAGGAATTTTTTAAAACGTCTCTGTTGATAAGTGAAGGTGAGGGAGCGCTCAGCTTGCGCAAGCAAGGTTGCACGAGCTGCAGTATATAAGCCAAGATCTCGTTCTTGCTGACACATAGCGAGTTCTGGTGAAGTCTTCAACAGTAGCGCTACCATCATGAAGATCTTGGTGAGTTTACCTTCTCCAATTTCATCACTGAAATTTGAAAATATAATGTCAGTAACTAGGATAACATTCAAATTTTATATTCGTATTTAATTGTTTACTTTGGTTTCTTTGTTTGTTTGTATAACCTGCTTCCCTCAGTACCTACGTCGGCATAGTAATTATGGTGTTCACCTGCTACGAACAGGTTATTCTAGTAATTATATGCATACAGCTTATGATAGGGACTGAACGTATCAATATTTCACATGGTAACACACCAAGATCTAAACAGTAGTTCGACTCCTCGGCTGAATGGTCAGCATTCAAAGGGTCCCGGGATCGATTCCTAGCCGGCTTGGAGATTTTAATCGAGTATGATTAATTCTTCTGCTTCGGGAACTGCGTATTTGTGTTTGTCCCAACACTCTCCTCTTCATATTCAAACAACACACCACATAAACACGTAATAGTGCTTACGTCCTCCACATAGGGTTGGCGTCAGGAAGGGTATCCGGCCGTAAAACAGGGTCACATCCACATGTACTATACAGTTCGCACCCGCAACCCCACACGCGTGGCAAAAAGGAGAATAATCACACTATTATAAACAGTAAACAGGAAATGAACAAATTATAGACGAAATAATTGTCTATTTATTTGCAAAGGACTAAATGTCTAACCCCAGAGCAATTTTAACAAAAAAAATCAAAATTCTTGAAAGAATCATTTATTAATAATAATAATAATAATAATAATAATAATAATAATAATAATAATAATAATAATAATAATAATAATAATAATACGCCTCTACTGCCGTGTTGCAGACATTTGTTTTCACGCCATTTAGCGTGCCTGCTTGTCCTTTCTTGTTCCGCCTTAACCACCAGATGATAGAGAAACCGGATCGCCATTGGGTGACCATGTACTCAGTTTTGAATTTGTATTTATTTAACTGTCCGCCTCTGTGGTGTAGTGGTTAGTGCGATCAGCTGTCATTACCGGAGTCTCGGGTTCGATTTCCCTGTCTCTACCGCGGAATTTCAAAAGTTGTATGAGGACTAGAACAGGGTGCACTCAGCCTCGGGAGGCCAGCTGAGTAGCGAGGGTTCAGTTCCCACCTCAACTTCCTCCGGAGTGGTTTTCCGTGGTTTCCCACTTCTCCAGGCAAATGGCGGGGGGGTACCTATCTTAAGACCACGGATGCTTCCTTCCTTCTTCCTTATCTATCCCTTCCAATCATCCCATCCCCCCCACAAGACCCCTGTCCAGCATAGCAGGTGAGGCCGCTCGGGAGAGGTACTGATCCCCTCCCCAGTTTTATCCATGCTCCAGGACCCTGCCCCTGAGGCGGTAGAGGTGGGATCCCTCGCTGAGTCGGAGAGGAAAACCAGTCCTCGACGGTAAACTGACTAAATGAAAGAAATTAAAAATAAAATATGTATTTATTTATTTATTTATTTATTTATTTATTTATTTATTTATTTATTTATTTGAAGCCAGAGCCCTGAGATCCGGAGAACAACACTCTACAGCTCACCCACACAGGGAACTTAGATTTCCTAGGAACACTTGTGACGCAGAATTAATTTACTAGCTCTTAACTGATCAGAAATAATACTTCGAAGAGAAAAGAGTTCGGTATTCTGAGAGACTGAGAATATCAGGAGGAAGAGTTTCAAGGACCTCTATGACTAAGAATGCTAATACTTTCGGAGTAGAAGAAAACAATATTGACCGATCAAGGTCGGACAGGAAATAGCACAAATACTTTTTTAGGCTTCTTCTTCTCAAGTTATAACGTATTAGACCAATATTTCAAAGATGTTAAGGGATATTGCTACTTAGAATTCGTTTTATTCTTTTAACAAGTCCTTAACTCGTCTCCCATGCAGTCGATTAAGGTGGTCTGGCGCGCCAAGATGACTAGTGTCCAGTCTGATGACCTACTGACACTTGCGAGTCACGTGTTCAGCTTGATGATTTCCTCGCGCGTTTAAGTTTCTTCACCGGGTCCACTATGCATCGTGTCAGATAGCTCCTCAGGTTTTCTCACGGAACTGAGTGTAAACCACTCCAGCTCTTTCTTGAATTAATTATTCAACTATGGTAGTGCAAAAATGTACGTAATTTTCTGTCCGTCAGTTCCCTTTGAATTTCTTCTCTTAATTTAAACATGCACCATGCTTCACTTGTGTTCGCTAGCATTTGATAAAGTATAATATTTCCCTAATATGTGACTACAAGTTTCCGAAATTATTCTTGACATTACTTGCTCTTAACTTGTTCTCAGTCCTTTAAATTAAATTTTCTAATATTAATGACTGACTTCTTTCTTTTTTTCAATCGCTTGTTTCTCTACACTCTTAAATTTTATTATTTAAAATCATGCTATTCCTAGTGCTGTTACCGAGCTCGATAGCTGCAGTCGCTTAAGTGCGGCCAGTATCCAGTATTCGGGAGATAGTAGGTTCGAAACCCACTGTCGGCAGCCCTGAAAATGGTTTTCCGTGGTTTCCCATTTTCACACCTGGCAAATGCTGGGGCTGTACCTTAATTAAGGCCATGGCCGCTAACTTCCCACTCCTAGCCCTTTCCTGTCCCATCGTCGCCATAAGACCTATCTGTGTCGGTGCGACGTAAAGCAACTAGCCTAGTGCTGTTATGCTGAACGTTATATTAATTTAAATGCTTCAACTAGATATAATGCCTATTATTGTACCTTGAACTCTTCTAAAGATTGTCCCATAGTGCAAACGTTCGTATTAATATAAAACTGTGGAGTCATTTACAATGCTCTTGTTCCCGAGGGCCTGAAAAAAATAAGCTGTTAAGTTATATTTATTACTATTATCAGTAATCATAAACTGTCAATCATCAATGAACAGTCTTTGCGTACAGAAAGTATCAAAGGAAAAGTACCATGAGGTATAATCTATATTATATATCATGACTGGTTTATATTTATTGGCGTGTGGCCTCCTGAAGGCCTGGTGGAGGTCGTTTATGCTGACACCCCGTAGGCCACCTGCACGTCTACCGACTGCCGAACTAGAGGAATTAACCAATGGTAGTTAAAATCCCCAACCCGGCCGGCAATTGAACCCAGCACCCTTTTGGCCGAAGGCCAGCATGCCAAATATTTAGCCACGGATCTAGACATTAGTGGATTGATGGGCAGTAAGGAGTTGGCGTAAATACCATCTCCGGAAAGTCTTCTTTGTGCAAAGTGATTTCATATGGATCACGACGTTTTCATGAGAGAGTAGAAAAATTAATGCTTCCACTCAGTCCAAAGTGGTTATTTTATTTATTTATTTATTTCTTTATTTATTTATTTATTTATTTATTTATTTATTTATTTATTTATTTTCCTCCGAATTGGCCTACTTGGGACTACACTTGTTCAACCACCCAGAATTGTCGCATCTTCTCCTGGTGCTCTTCACTTTCTTTCCTCTGACCAGCGGGCACCTGTATCTTTCTTCTTCAAAGGTGTTTTCTCTGAAAACCACCGACTTCTTCAGGATCTGCCTCACATTTTGTGTGCTTTGGAAGACTGTCAGCCTCCGTTCTTTCATGTCTTTCTCAGTCGCCCTCCGCCATTTGTTACAGACATGTTTGCTTCTCCCGAAGGTGAACAGGTGGTTGGTCAGTCTTTTGGGACACAATCTTGCCACATGGCCACAGAAGCTACCTGCCCTCTCAGAGAGCTTCTCTATCTGAAGCAGAACTTTAAACTGTGACATCTCCAGTGCTTCCACCTCACAGTACTAGGTCTAGGATATCACTGAGAAATCTTCTCTCCCTGACTTCGCGTTTTTCAATCAAGCCTCTTCTGTTCAGTGACAGACACATCGTGGCGTACAGCATTTCCGGGTGGATGACTGTTTTGTAAAGTTTCAGCTTCGCAATTCGAAACTGGCATCGATTGTTGTAGATGTTTTGAATCAATCATTAGGCCACTTCAAACTTATTCTCTCTCGCCGAAAGGGCTGCTTTCTCGGACAAAGTGGGTTCAATCCAATCGCTGAGATATTCAAATTTCTCCGCCCGATTGATTTTACCCTCTTCTAGGGACATTATTTATTCATGGAACATTACGAGTCTTAAATTCAATTACACTGTTCACACTTATACAACAGGTGGTGATTATTGTTTCAAGAGGAAGTAAAATTGGAAAACCACCCTCTAATTACGGGAAAAATTGAAGAGGTCTGACCATTCGAAAGAATGAATCTAAGAGTAATAAATTGAAGAGTAATAAAGGGCGTAAAAATAAAAATCTCCCTGGATTTCGAAAACTCAATATTGACGGGGTTGGAATAGAAGGACAACTGATCAAGGGAATTCAGGGAAAAAACTTCACGGTGAAAATCCGACACAAGTAAGTATAAACAATACCAAACTCAGCTAGGTACCCCATGGTTTCCAAGCTACTCTCCAAAGTTCATAGCCCAAAAAGTTAGAATTTTTCGAAAGTAAGTGTAGGGAAGATGAACCCTACTGGTTCATTGCCAGTAATTTATTTGGAGAAAATGTGACAAAAGTTTAATATAAATGATTTTGTAACCGCTATAATTTCTACACCATAAGAAAGTGCAAAGAAAAGGAAATAAATAAACAAAATAATATTTGACAATACTCCAAGAGCTCTCTCTCTGTCGACCTACTCCCGAAAGTGATTAAATAAAGAGTTTCATAGGAACCAGGTTGTTATCATTCGGATATCTCCAAAGATAGATGATCAGCATCAAAGGGATGAGTATGTGTCCTTTTACGTTGGTAGTCCTAATGCGATAGTTAGTGCACCCATCCAGAACTAGAACAACTTCCTCGAATAACGACTGACATAAGAGGAGATATCCTCTGATAACTTTCTCTTGACACAATAATAACTTCCACTAACACCAACATTACTTTCAAATATTCAGTGTAATGTAAACAACTATCCCCACACTAGGCCTTTTTTGTTTATTCATTATTTCCATTCTTCTTTCTATGCCACTTTTCCCACAACCCGGTACGGTCTGTCTTAGACTTTTTGATTTGTACCATTTTTAAAGCCAAATATCCTGCTTTCCTCTCTCCTTCCCTTCTCTTCGAACTCACTTGTTTGATCGTTCAGACCGCTGTGTTCTGTTGAGAGGTTTGGCAACTACAATCAACACGAGCCGACCAGCAGGCTTGTCTCCATGGCAACCACAGTGGATCCGACCTCGTTTCTACGGCAACCATACCCCCTACTCCTTTCTCCCCACGCAGGCAGACCAATATATAGACAGATAAGTTTCAAAGTCTTAAGGTGTTTTCCTTGTCTTTGCAGATTGTCCTGAGTGCTGTGATGGCGGTAAGCTTGGCCAGGCCAGGCTACGTGCGAGGAGGTCTGGCGGGCTTAGGAATTGCCCCGGGAGCTATCGTCTCAGCTCCTGCAGTCGCTGCTGTTGCCCCTGCAGGTATCCTCTCAGCACCTGGCATATCCGCTATTGCTGCTGCTAACGCTGCAGCTGCGGCCAACGCAGCTGATGCCGCCAATGCCGCTGCCGCTAACGCAGCTGCTGCTGCGGCCGCTGCTCGCTCCCTTACACCAGCACCAGCTGCCCCTGCTCCTGCTGCCCCAGAAGCATCCGCTGCCGACGCTGCAGCACCTGCCCCTGCCGCACCAGCAGCTCCTTCTGACACACCAGCCAGTACCTCCCGTCTTGTTGGACCCGGTCTTGTACCCGCACCCTCAGCTATTGCTCCAGTACCCCCTGCACCTGTTATTCTCCCCTCTTTGGTCCCCAGCAGAGCATTCGCTTACTCCACTAGAGCTATCAACCCTGTCTCAACGACAGTAGTTGGACCTGCAACTGTTGTTGCAGCTGCCCCCGCTGTATTTGCTGCCCCCAATGTACTTGCTGGCCCAGCCGTGCTTGCCGCTGGCGCTAGTTCTGCAGACGTAGCAGCTCATCTTCAAGCAAAAGCACTTCTCCTTGGATAAAAGACGCAACAAGTTCTAACAGTTTCTTCAGTTACCCACCAATGCCTTCATCTTCAATTTCCAACCTTTGTAATCTTCTTTTGTAAATAAATACTTCAATTTTACCAAAATATTTTATTTAAAACTCTCCCTTCAAAATGAGTTGAATGTTTCACCCGCATTACGCAAAATACGATGGAAATTTCCCTTCTCCGTGAACGTTTATCAGAGCGACAGTAATCTTTAACCGGGAAGTGTAAAACGATAGAAAAATGTAACTTCCGATGTTTAGTTACATATCTCGGAAACTAAAAGAGGTGTTTCCTTGAATATGCTTTAGATATATTCAGAATACATTCATCATTACTTGAACAGAATGTAAAGCTTCTATGTTTAAAATTTTGTGTCAGAAAGAACATTATAAAAATAATATTTTTAAAAACTTGTTAAAAATTCCCTCAAACTGATGTACCTTTTTCTGATAAAATACTCAAATCAGACCCAAGAAACTTTGCATGCACAATATTTAAACCTTCTTTGAACTGCTGAAGTAAAATTATTGTCCTATTATTTACAGGAGTTGAGAATTTGCTTTTTATATCCTGGTTGAAAACTGAAATTTTCTGCAAAACCTGCAGTGCTCTTCAAGCTGGAACTAATCAAGATATCTGATTACATTTGCTCCCAGAAGTAGATCTATATAGTGTCTAAGAGGCTATTAAGTTTCAAACACATTGATGAGATAGTTTCTGAGAAAGAGGTACACAACTTTTCAAAAAATATAACTTGCGGAAAATCCATAAAGAATATTTGACTGGCAGCTGGCATCTAATGACATTCATCGTGAAGAGTTATATTTAAACCTAATTTTAATGCCTCAAACATACCTTCAGCTCAATATTTGATACACCAAATTATTCAGGAAAGTTTGGAGATTTTTAAAGTTAAAAACGAAAATTGACATTTTTGAGCCAATTACACGTCTTCCCGGTTCCCTTAATTGGGGAAGTACACGTTTGACAAGTTTTAATTTAGCAGTCTTCAAACTTGTGAGATCTGAAGCCATCTCATTTCAGTTTCGATTGGGTTGTGGGAATGAGGAGGATCTTTCTTCTAATATTTACACAGTACGTACAGTAACAAAATGTCAGCAAAATATATGAAATAATAAGGAAAGAAGTAGTAACAATGTAAATTGATCAGTAAAGTCGCACGCTGTCTTGGCTAATAAATTATGTGTTCTCTCGCTGTCCTTCCCAATTATAGAAATCGTTGAGTTTGATTCACCCAATTCCTTCGTGATGCTTAACGTTTGTTTCCCCATTTTCTAATCACATATTATTTGTGACTTCTTGAATAATAAACGCTTTCCCTTTCTTTTACGACAACTTCCAAGCGATGATTGTCTTAACTATTTAACAGACAGACTGATGTGAAATCTACGATCTACTGAAAACAAGAGTTTGAAAATAAACTTTGCACTGTTGTCAGCAATCCCCAAACAAAAATCAACATTCGACGTTATAGCCGATACATTTCTCCGCCGCTTTATACGATATGTCGTCATAAGCGATTTTTAAATACAGTGTTTTTGGTGGGATCGTTAGATTTTGCCGTTATATCCAATACTCGTTAAAAGCGATGTCGCAATAAACGTTTTCAACTGTACCTGAAAAAAGTAAACATTTGGTAAGAGATTACATCCAAAAAAGGAACAGCTTAATTAAAATAGACTGGCATGTTTCGTTCTTCAAAGAACATCATCAGGTTATATCAAATCACACTCAAAATATTCAGAAATATGTAAACATTTATGGTTAAATCCTTCAAAACGTAAAATTTGGAACTTATCTCACTTCTCTCCACTTTATTGTAAGGTCAGTAATTATGAGAGAGAAGAGAGGAAGATTATTTGTTGTTGAACCATCAACTTCCTGAATTTACAAGTTGCCACTGTTGAGAGGTAAGGTAAGGGTGTATTCTGCCCGAAGGCAGGTCTGAACCTCCGCAGAGGTGTTCCTGAGCCGGAGTTTACGTACGGTAGGGTGGCCAGCTCGTTTCCGTTCCTCCATTCCCTTACCCCCACCAACAGCGCGTGGCAACCCATCCAACTCCTGACCACGCCCAATGTTGCTTAACTTCGGAGATCTCACGGGATCCGGTGTTTCAACACGGCTACGGCGGTTGGCACTGTGGAGAAAGTGAATTGTGAATTAATATAATAGAGGACTACATCGCTGTAAATTTATAGTCACTGTGAAAACATTGTACCTACTACCTGTAGAAATTGGATTATACAATTCCAAATGAACTCCGGATTACATTAAGTACAGGGTGACCCAATAGTCCGTTAACATTTGACGAGGCAAAACTTCATGGAATATTGGAGGTAGAGAAGTAATGATTGACACACATGATTGGCATGACATGGGGCTTTACTGACACTAAAATAAAGTACACGAAATGACCAACAGATGGCGCCTCATACGATACACAAGCAATAATAATACATGCTCAACGTGTCGGCCATCATTCATCAATAATACCTGTAGTTCAGGTACAAAGTTGTGAACAGCACTGTACAGCATATCCGCAGGTATGGTGAGAAATTTCCGTTATATGTTGTCTTTTAGCATCCCTAATGAGCTCGGACGATCACTGTAGACCTGCGACTTCAGGTAACCTCACAACCAATAATCACAGGGATTGAGGTTGGGAGACCCGGGATGTCAAGCATGGCATGCCGCTTCTGCAGGCGCATCTTACGCCCTGTCTCACGACAGCACTTTTTACATCGTACACGGGTCTCATGCGACATCACTGAGGTGTTGCTGTCCAGCGCCATCTGTTAGTCATTTTGTATAGTTTATTTTGGTGTCAATAAAACCCCATGTCATGCCAGTCATGTATGGCAATACCTCCAATATTCCGTAAAGTATTGTCTCGCCAAATGTTAACGGACTTTTCGGTTACCCTGTGCAATGTCTTGTGTTCCATTTACACTGACTGACAGAGCAAATGCAACACCAAAAAGGAGTGGTCAGAACTTTATGCCAATTGCAGGTAGAATGACGTCACTGAGGTATGCTCATGATGTGAAATGCGCCGCTGTGCTGCGCACGTAGCGAACGATAAATGGGACACGGCGTTGGCGAATGGCCCACTTCGTACCGTGATTTCTCAGCCGACAGTCATTGTAGAACGTGTTGTCGTGTGCCACAGGACACGTGTATAGCTAAGAATGCCAGGCCGCCGTCAACGGAGGCATTTCCAGCAGACAGACGACTTTACGAGGGGTATGGTGATCGGGCTGAGAAGGGCAGGTTGGTCGCTTCGTCAAATCGCAGCCGATACCCATAGGGATGTGTCCACGGTGCAGCGCCTGTGGCGAAGATGGTTGGCGCAGGGACATGTGGCACGTGCGAGGGGTCCAGGCGCAGCCCGAGTGACGTCAGCACGCGAGGATCGGCGCATCCGCCGCCAAGCGGTGGCAGCCCCGCACGCCACGTCAACCGCCATTCTTCAGCATGTGCAAGACACCCTGGCTGTTCCGATATCGACCAGAACAATTTCCCGTCGATTGGTTGAAGGAGGCCTGCACTCCCGGCGTCCGCTCAGGAGACTACCATTGACTCCACAGCATAGACGTGCACGCCTGGCATGGTGCCGGGCTAGAGCGACTTGGATGAGGGAATGGCAGAACGTCGTGTTCTCCGATGAGTCACGCTTCTGTTCTGTCAGTGATAGTCACCGCAGACGAGTGTGGCGTCGGCGTGGAGAAAGGTCAAATCCGGCAGTAACTGTGGAGCGCCCTACCGCTAGACAACGCGGCACCATGGTTTGGGGCGCTATTGCGTATGATTCCACGTCACCTCTAGTGCGTATTCAAGGCACGTTAATTGCCCACCGCTACGTGCAGCATGTGCTGCGGCCGGTGGCACTCCCGTACCTTCAGGGGCTGCCCAATGCTCTGTTTCAGCAGGATAATGCCCGCCCACACACTGCTCGCATCTCCCAACAGGCTCTACGAGGTGTACAGATGCTTCCGTGGCCAGCGTACTCTCCGGATCTCTCACCAATCGAACACGTGTGGGATCTCATTGGACGTCGTTTGCAAACTCTGCCCCAGCCTCGTACGGACGACCAACTGTGGCAAATGGTTGACAGAGAATGGAGAACCATCCCTCAGGACACCATCCGCACTCTTATTGACTCTGTTGTCGTATCCCGGCCAACAGGTGAGACGCCGAGCGGTGAGTGGAATCACCTGATGGCTAACAACAGTACTAAAAACGAAAGGGATATAAGATGGTAATTTATAGGCGTTAGGTAAGTTGGTTGTTAAGAGTTGAAACTCATATGATTTCCTATATATGTGCGTATATTGACAGATGATGTACAAAGAATATACACGTACAATTGAAGTCGGTCACGTATTGTGACGTACTGGAAGTAGCCTTCCTCAGAACGGCTACTCCAAGTAAATGCAAGTGGACTCTAAAGCATTAGAGTACCACTGAAATTCTAAGCGATGTTAAAAACAGAGTATCGTGGACTCTCACAGAGATTCCTCAAGCTTTAAGTTGCCAACTACGATAAAACCCAGAAGAACTCGGGCTTAAGTCGAGAATCAAAGTATGAATGGTGAATACCAAGTGTTAGCACCACCGTTCAACCTGATCTACTAAGAAATATTCTAAGTAGCGAGACCGCTTGGAGAATTGATCGCAACTCTCTAACGTGAGCGGAAGGCAAGGCTCCCAAAGCGAAGACTAATGCAATAAGACGCTTGTTCCTTCAATTACATACGTATTTAAAGGGACTAGCAATATGATATGATGGTCTCCCCTCCTCTCAGATAAAGCCTTACTGGCTTACTATTGGTGCTACCACCTCCCCCATGTATCTCAAATCCCACACTATGCACGTGGCAATATTTATTAACATGAACTTGATTTCTCGCCCTTAAACCTATGCTCATAAAATAACTTCCCCATTTCTAATACTTGTCATCATAAACATGACACTGCGTCCCGTTTCACTTAATTGGGTCGCCCATTAATTTTAAGTATGGTATCCTTCAAACTACCCCCATTTTCTTGCCATCTCAAGACGACAGGACGTGACTTTTTAGATTTGTCCGTATCGACTTCCTCGTGAGACCTCTTGACCTCACACAACTCTGTTTTTAACTGTCATTCTATATCACCCCCAACACATGGCTGCTTCGACAGCAAGGCCAGTGGATTGAGTTACCAAAATAATCACTATGTATTACTTATGTGCTGCTACTTGATGAAGGTTCGTGTCCCTGGACATGACACCTCCCCCCTTAGGAAAGAAACTAGTTGCCACACATGCAACTGGTTTCCACCTGAGTACACGTACATACAGGTTTAATTACCGCATGTACCTTACATGGCACATTACATTTTAGCAATATTACATTACATTTCTTAGATACACTTCAACTTATTACATTTTGACATTAATACAATTCTCTTTACCCTTCATACAATTAATGTTCATAATACATTTCACATTACAATTAACATATTCTTTCACAGTAAACCATATTGCATTAATACATTTCAATTCATATATTCCACAGTACATGTAGTACTTAATATAACACAGTTTAGATTTAACATCTAATACATATCAATTTATATGTTTCACAGTACATATAACATTTCATTTTTTTATTTCACAGTACTGATATAACTCATTTACATTTTACATTTCACATTTTACAGTGATTAATACATATCAATTTATATGCTTCACAGTACATACAACTTTACCTTCCAGCCTTCTCTGGTCGGTTTTTACTTCCGTACCAAACTCTTGGAATGGCCGGCTTCGAGATTGCAATAGCAACTCGGTTCTCCTGACTATACTTCTTGAGTAAGTCTTACAAACTTGTGCAGTCACTGCTGACACATTATCCGTACCAAACTCATAGGAATGGACGCTTGTACCGTGCCTCTCTCGACACGTCCGAACTGTGCCTCCTTAGGCCAGTCTCACAAATGTTTGTGCAGTCATTACTGACACATTAACCGAACCAAACTCATAGGAATGGACGCTTGGGTCTTGCCTCCCTCGACAAGCCCGAACTGTGCCTCCTTAGGCCAGTCTCACAAATTCTTGTGCAGCTATTACTGACACATTACTCGTACCAAACTCATAGGAATGGACGCTTGGGTCTTGCCACCCTCGACAAGCCCGAACTGTGCCTCCTTAGGCCAGTCTCATGAAATTTTACCTTAACATAAGGTTGCCTGTTCGACTCTGCCCCTTGGCAAGTCCTTTTTTTTTCGTACTTTAACAATTTTAAAGTTACATTTGTTACATTACAGCCTTAACACTGTCTTACTAGTGATTCATTACTTATACAATGGTCATTGAAATTTTTACTTTACTAATGTGGTTATGTTCCCTCTTTATTGCCTCCTTGGCTCTCTGATGAGAGGCCTTTCATTAAGCTCTATACTGGAAGTATTAAGATCTGTCATACTTCTACCCCTGCGCTCATTTACGCGCTTACCTCTTACATACTCCTGTCTATCAAAATGCACTGTAACGTCCTCGTCTGAACAATGTGAGTTAGGACTATTAATTATAGTTTGACGGATACATACCTTTCCGCAACACTCATCTCCTAGCTCTGACAGTTTATGAGCAAGTCTAAATCTTTTGCAACATATTTTGCAACAACAGCAGGAACATAATAATAACAAAATAACAGCAATTGTTCCTCCACCTATATAAGACAGAAAATTCAACTTATCCAATTTATGATTTTGCTTTAATTCATCCTCCTGTTCAAGTATTAATTTTTCAACTGCCTCTACTTTATGACTTGCTAATTTTAATTCCTCTGCATGGTGAAGCACATTTACCAACGGTATCTTTCCTTCATCCTGCAATTGACTCAATTTAGTGTTAATTCCTAAATGATCGCAACAGTCATACTGTAACAATAGATCAGGTACAAACCCTTGATCTTTGGTACTATTTGTTTTAATTACATTTGAAGATTGAATTTTTGATTTTGGCCCAAAGGCCGTACATCTATTAAACATTGTTATTATTCCTGTACCTGTTAACTTAGCATCACTTTTGTGCAACTCTTGACATACTACTGTTATTTTTACCTCCTGTGGAGCGATATAAATCCACTTATTTTCTCTTAAGGGAAACCACATTACTTCTTGTACTCTAATTACATTTTTTTGACAATCTTGTGGCATAACCTGTGCCCCTGTCAACAATTTTACTACACATTCCTCATGTGAATGAGCTAGTTTGATAGCAAACTCTTGTTTGCATACCTTAAGTTTATCATTTAACCTCTTACAATTATTAATTTGATTTTCACTTAACATTACATAATTTTGCCTGTTCTGGTCCAAAAGAATAAATTCATTTTCACTATTAATAAAAACAAAGTTTTCTACCTCACCATTCACTCTTGTTGGGAATGGTATAACCTTAATAAGATCATATTTTACCTTATCTACCAAAGGCACCTTTACAATGTAACCAAGTATTTCTTTAGTAATGAACACTTCAATCTCTGCTATTCTAGTTATTAAATAGCCATAAGCCAGTCTCAACTCAACAGGTAATGTCATTCCTGGTGGGAAATTATTCTGTGCCTTTGAAAACGACTTTATTATATCACTAGGACTTATAATCTGAGGTTGTAAGACTCCCTTTTGAGCCAACATTATTCCATTTAACAGAATCTCATAATGATCTTTTAATTGCGCTAAGAATCCTTGCGTGTCAATTAAATGCCTATTGACCGCGATTTCAATCTCCGTTCCCCTAAATGCGCTTTCTATTTGCTCAGTCTCATCCTTCAGATATCCCCGTATTGTTGCTATATTATCGCTTAATTCTTTTTCGTTCTTAGCGACGTCATACAATGAGCTATTCATTGATTGTAACGTACTTTTTACTACAATCATCTGTTCTTTCGCGACTTTTAACATCGACAAATTCTCTGATTCAAGATCCTTAATGTGACTTTGATAATAGGCTGCATCTTGCGAATCTAAGGTTCCGAATAAAATTTTAGCAATACTTCCTACAAAATTAAGAACTCCTCGCTTCATTCTATTTTGATCTGAATTTTCCTTCTCCTCAGTCTTAGTTGTTTGTCTTATTAATTCACGCTAATTTTGAGTTTTATTTAATTGCATAATTAAAAGCTTTACCTCATTCTCACACGTATATGTTAAATTTACTTCCAGTTCTGAACACAATCTCATGGTTCTCTGAATGTATTTCTTACCAACATTATACGCATCATTTAACGCTTCTAAATTTACATAAGTTACTACCTTCCATTCAGTGTTATAGAGTTGAACTTCACCTAGCTTGTCGAAATAAACCCCTGGGGTGGACTCATATGGTTGGAGCTGGAAATCAATTGCCTTTCCTCCTTTCGTAATTATCGCCATCACTGCGATCGCCGCTGCTATCAGCGCCATTGACCTGCAAGTAACAGATTTGTGTTACCTTGCGTTGCCTATAATTTATTACTGGTTGTTCACAATGTATTTACATACAATTTTCCTTCTCATTTAAATATATAACTTTAATCGGTTACTGTGTACTGTAACGCACTTCCCTCGCTTATTCATATTCAAAACGCAGTTCACTCCTGAAACTTCCTGTACTGTGTACGGGCCAACAAAGTTTGGACTTAATTTTTTGCTACGACCTCGCCTTACTGAATCATTTCTTAAAAGAACTTGGTCTCCTATCTTAAACGTTACTTCGTTTATTCTTGTATCATACTGGACTTTATTTTTCAACTTGGTTTCTATTAGAGTTTTACGTGCTACCTCGTGACTTTCTCTAAGCCTTCGAGCTAATTCCTCCACATAGCTTTCGTGTTCATTATAATTCTTCTCGTTTGGTTTTCTCTGCAATGTCCCTGGTATATTCGCCTTTCTTCCAAATACTAATTCAAATGGTGTGAAATTAGTTGACGTACTTTTCGTTGTATTGTATACGAAAGTTGCCATTGAAATGAACTTATCCCAATCGTCTTGGGTTCCACATACATAGTGTCTCAAAAATTCAGCTAATACTGCATGAGACCTCTCTAAACTCCCGTTTGACTGTGGCCTAAATGCGGCAGTATGAATCTTCCTAATATTTAATAATCTACATAATTTCTTCATTACTTCGCTCAAAAAGTTGCTACCTTGGTCAGTTAATATTACACTTGGTATTCCAAATGTTCGTACTACATTGTCCATCAATGCCCTTGCAATTGTCTCTGCTTCTTGATTTTTCATTGGCACTGCTACTAAGTACTTCGATAACTGATCTTGACACGTTAAAATAAATTTGTTTCCCTTGAGTGTAAGTGGAAGTGGTCCAACCACATCTAACGCTATTTTCTCAAACACAATCTGCGGTGTGTCTGTGATAACCATACTCGCCTTCGTATCTGGCTTCGTAAACTTATTAGTTTGACATGAATGACATGATCGAATGTATTGCTCTACATCTTTCTTCATTCCTGGCCACTCAATATAATCTTTTAACCTAGCATACGTGCGTGTAATGCCTTGGTGTCCTCCAACTAAAGATGCATGAAATTCTTTCATAATCTCTTTCTTTTCATCCTCTGTTAATTTCTCTGTGAATTTCTCATCTGTTTCCATTTCTGAAACTTCTTCTTGTTCAACCTCATCTAATTTGTGTATTCTGCTCAGTGCGTCTGCATTTGTATTTAACTTTCCTTGTTTATAAACAACATCGAAATCGTATTCTGCTAACTTCAATCTAAATTTTAGCAATCTTGAGGTTGGATCTTGCACATTAAATACCCATTTAAGTGGTTTATGATCCGTCACTACAGTGAACTTTCGTCCTAAGACATACGGTCTAAAATACTTTACTGCAAATACAATTCCTAACATTTCCTTTTCTGTTGTTGAATAATTTCTTTCTGCCTTATTCAATACTCTAGATATGTATGCTACTGGCAAATCGCTTCCTACCTTCCCTTGCGACAATACTGCGCCTAACGCTTCATTGCTTGCATCGGTTGTTACAATAAACGGCTTCTCGAAATCTGGATATTGTAAAATCGGATACGTTATCAACTTATTCTTTAAAGTCTGAACTGCTTCCAGTTGTTTAGTTTCCCATTTATAGTCTACTTCTTTCTTTAAAAGTTCATACAGTGGTTTAGCAATTTTGCTATAATCTGGTATAAAACGTCTGTAATATCCCGATAATCCCAAAAATCCCTTAAGTTGTTTCGTGGTCGTGGGTTGAGAAAATCTCTCTTAACTTCTCAAAAACGTCGATCATTTATTATTATTATTATTATTATTATTATTATTATTATTATTATTATTATTATTTTACTGAATCTCAAAATAATCATATAATTTAATTTCATTTAATAAACATTTAATTCACTTACTTCCGCTAATACATTTGTCATTAATCACATGAACGTCACTGACATACGTTTATATAAAAAATTCCGATATAATGCTGAAATACTGTTCTTTTTTTGTAATCTAATTAGCATAAACACTTAGTTCCATTTACTCTGCTAATTAATCTTATGAACGTCATTTGCATACATTTATATCAAATGCCTATCTAATACCGAAAATGTGATCTTTTCAATATCTTTTTCTCTGCTTCAACTTGATAATAGCTACTGGCTAAATCAATTGTCGAGAAATAATTCGCTTTCCCTATTGAGTTACTTAACTCCGTAGTACCTGGTATAGGGTACATGCTACCGATCGTAATCTCGTTTAATTTTCTATCTAAATAAAATCTATCATTAAATTCTGGACATAATTCAAATATCCTTTCTCTATCACTCTTTAACATATGATCTGCCCTAATTAGTTCGATTACTCTTCGAGTTCTCGATTGTGAACATTTCTGTGCGTCACTTTTTTCTACTTTCATTACGTGCGCAATTTCGTCTTTTCCTATGTCATACATAGTTTCCGTTCTCGGACGTACTTTTATTACTTTAGCTTCTCTAATTTCTATTTGATGTTTATCACCATTTACTTCTATGAATTCTTCCGTGAAATTAATTACAGAATCTTTCAATAAATCTCTACCTATCAATCCGTCTTGTGACAGCTGAAATTCATCATCTACTACATGCAATTTGCATTGAGATGTTCCCAAAGTTACCTTCGCGGTTCCACACGTGAATAGTGTTCCTTTGCTAACTCCTAGCAATTTTAATCTATCACTTGTATCTATCTTTATTTCCTTCGGTACGCATTGTTTCTTTATTACACTTATTTCTGAGCCTGTATCGATTAAAAATCGAAAAGGTCCATGTACATCATTTATAGATAGTAAAACTGTCCCTTCATTGTTATTACACTTATTGTGTACTTGGCCTATGTGAACACTTTTAGGACCTATAACCGGCCTTGCGTCATGATCCTGTTCTAGTTTTCCGCCTGCTTGTTCTCGTAACCCTTACCCTTGTAATTAGTGAATTGCTGCGGTTTACTACTTTTACAATTTTTCTCTACATGCCCTGTTCTCTTACAACGTTTACAAACTATTACTCTGCACTCTCGTGAATAGTGCCCTTCCTTATTACAATTGTAACACGTTATTGCCTTAACTTCTTTTGGTCGCATTTTAAGAAAACATGAGGATGCCGAATGTCCTTTCTTATTGCAATTACTACAATATTTATCTCTCCTAACTGATTCACCGTGCTTTTCCTTACTTGAGAGTACGGCCGACTCTTCTTGGGCCGCTACCTCAACTGCTAAACCGAAATCATCCGTAATGTTCCTACTACGGACAATCGTTTGAATGCTTTTATCAATTAATCCTTGTACAAAACATGATATCCCTAACTCTCCTATTAAATTCGCTCTATGAACTTTTGCCTCCGGTTCGACTCTTGCCGTGGCAACTTCTTTAAGTTCGCTTACCATTGCATCCATTCTCGAACCCCAAGCTATTACAGATTCATCTTTATTTTGCTGTGCTTTAAACATTTTACATGCGTAATGATCAATAGTCCTTCGCTCTCCATAATTTTCAAACAAAGCTGCCTTCGCTTTTGGCCAGCTCGTAACATCCTGTCTTACTAATAACTTGCTTCTAGCTTCACCCGTTATTCTGGTAAGAACATATTTAAAAAACAGCGGATGTTCATCTGGTTGAACAAATTCTATTGCTGAATCTACATTTGCACAGAACTCTTTCAACCTACTCCGATTTCTCCCGTCAAAAGGATCTCCGATTAACTTGAACGCTCGATTGATATTAATATAATTGTTATCTGAATTATCACTGGCACTTCCCACTTCAGAATTAGACATACTGATTTTGAGTTTGGCTTACCTTACAATATTTGGTCTTCTGCTGCGTGCTGATGGTGAGCTGACGACGTGCAGGTACGCCGGGTCGATTGCGTCTTCCTTCCTTGGACTCCTATGAATCCCTCTGCTACTCCGTGGGCCAGCCCTTGCGCCTTCTTGGTTCTGCTCTCTGTCTGCTTACGGACTTCTTCTTCCTCCTGCCGACCGCCCCTCAGTCTACTAGGATAGACAGCCGCTGGACTTCTTCTTTCTCCTTCGGACCGCCCCTCAGTCTACTAGGATAGACAGCCTCCGGACTTCTTCTTCTTTCTTCCGACCGCCCCTCAGTCTACTAGGATAGACAGCCGCTTAGGAAACCACCAACGCCTGGTTAAGAGTTAAACAACCCTGGATGGACGTCGAACTCAGGACCAACCCCACAAAACTGACACCAGTTTTTCTTCTCCTGTCGTATCCCGGCCAACAGGTGAGACGCCGAGCGGTGAGTGGAATCACCTGATGGCTAACAACAGTACTAAAAACGAAAGGGATATAAGATGGTAATTTATAGGCGTTAGGTAAGTTGGTTGTTAAGAGTTGAAACTCATATGATTTCCTATATATGTGCGTATATTGACAGATGATGTACAAAGAATATACACGTACAATTGAAGTCGGTCACGTATTGTGACGTACTGGAAGTAGCCTTCCTCAGAACGGCTACTCCAAGTAAATGCAAGTGGACTCTAAAGCATTAGAGTACCACTGAAATTCTAAGCGATGTTAAAAACAGAGTATCGTGGACTCTCACAGAGATTCCTCAAGCTTTAAGTTGCCAACTACGATAAAACCCAGAAGAACTCGGGCTTAAGTCGAGAATCAAAGTATGAATGGTGAATACCAAGTGTTAGCACCACCGTTCAACCTGATCTACTAAGAAATATTCTAAGTAGCGAGACCGCTTGGAGAATTGATCGCAACTCTCTAACGTGAGCGGAAGGCAAGGCTCCCAAAGCGAAGACTAATGCAATAAGACGCTTGTTCCTTCAATTACATACGTATTTAAAGGGACTAGCAATATGATATGAGGGTCTCCCCTCCTCTCAGATAAAGCCTTACTGGCTTACTATTGGTGCTACCACCTCCCCCATGTATCTCAAATCCCACACTATGCACGTGGCAATATTTATTAACATGAACTTGATTTCTCGCCCTTAAACCTATGCTCATAAAATAACTTCCCCATTTCTAATACTTGTCATCATAAACATGACACTGCGTCCCGTTTCACTTAATTGGGTCGCCCATTAATTTTAAGTATGGTATCCTTCAAACTACCCCCATTTTCTTGCCATCTCAAGACGACAGGACGTGACTTTTTAGATTTGTCCGTATCGACTTCCTCGTGAGACCTCTTGACCTCACACAACTCTGTTTTTAACTGTCATTCTATATCACCCCCAACACATGGCTGCTTCGACAGCAAGGCCAGTGGATTGAGTTACCAAAATAATCACTATGTATTACTTATGTGCTGCTACTTGATGAAGGTTCGTGTCCCTGGACATGACACTGTACCTCGACGTGTTTCTGCGTGCATCGCCGCTCGCGGTGGTCCTACATCCTACTGAGTCGATGCCGTGCGCATTGTGTAACCTGCATATCGGTTTGAAATAAACATCAATTATTCGTCCGTGCCGTCTCTGTTTTTTCCCCAACTTTCATCCCTTTCGAACCACTCCTCCTTGGTGTTGCATTGTCACTGTCAGTCAGTGTATTTGGCAAGAAAAACTGCTTCCTGAACTTTATGAAGAATACAGGCATGTACTGCGTGCTAAAAGCACCAGCCCAATCATATCAATCTCTTGCAAATAGTATTTATTTTTGTAGAAGGGAATCACAATCCAAGGAGAGAAAATCAAAATTCTGAGATTTGCTGATGGTATTGTTATTTTATCTGAGACTGCGGAAAATGTGGAGAAATTACTGAATGGTTTGGATAGTGTCTTGGGAAAAGAATACAAGATTAAAGTAATTAACACCGAAAAAAAATAGAGTGCAGTCGAAGGAAGTCATATGATGCAGAAAATATTAGATTCGGAAATTAAATTAAGGAAAGACGATGAATATTGTTACCCGTATAGTAAAATAACTAACGATGGCAGAAGTAAGGAGGAAATAAAATGCAGACTAGGACAAACATGCAGGGATTTTTTCTAAGATATTTTCCCAACTCGAACATTGATATAGGAATTAGAAAGATGATTTTTGAAGATATTCGTCTCAAGCGCGGCATTGTATGGAAGAGAAACATGGATGATATCTACCTCAGAAAGAAGGTGAATAGAAGTTCTTGAAATGTGGTGTTACTAAAGAATGCTAAAGGTACATGGGCAGATCGAATCACGAATGAAGAGAAACGAATTGGTGAGAAGAGAAGGATTTGGAGAAATTTGACCGGAAGAAAAGATAGAATGATAGGACACATTTTAAGACACCCATGACTTGTTCAGTTGGTTCTTGAGGGAAGTGTAGGCGGTAAGAACGGTAGGGGTAGACCAAGGTATGGAAAATGGAAATGGCATACGGCTTTTAGTGCCGGGAGTGTCCGAGGACAAGTTCGGCTCGCCAGATGCAGGTCTTTTGATATGACTCCAGTAGGCGACCTGCGCGTCGGGATGAGAATGAAATGATGATGAAGACACCCAGTCCCCGTGCCAACGAAATTAACCAATTGCGGTTAAAATTCACGACCCTGCCGGGAAGCGAATCCGGGACCCTTGTGACCGAAGGCGAGCACGCTAACCATTTAGGCATGGAGCCGGACGACAAAGGTATGAATTTGAGGAGCAGATTAGAGCAGATGTAGGATGTAGCAGTTACTTAGAAATGGAAAATTTAGCACAGGATAGGGTGGCATGGAAAGCTGCATCAAACCAGTCTATGGACTGATGACTCAGACAACAAGAAAAATGGACTGTTCTTTTCCTCAGCGTCTTCTTTTTCTCAGTAGTATCCCCCGACCCAATGTCTCAAGCTCAAGGACACTGCCCTTGAGGCTGTAGAGGTGGTAACCCTCACTGAGTCCGAGGAGAAACTAACTCTGGAGAGTAAACAGTTTAAGAAAGAAAGAAAGAAAGAAAGAAGGAAATCTTAGAAAAAACAAAATGCATACCTTTGATTGGACTTTCTATCTCCGTACTTGATCCCGATTACCTTGGCCTTGATAGCAACTAAAAGTAATAGATCACGAAACAATTGACTTTAATTCAACGTGCTGTTTCTAGGACATTGAGTCAGAACCTACTCTTCAGGCAAGCCCGAGGTGACGTTTTAGTGACAGTCTTATTTACATATCACAGTGCTTTTGTCTGGCGTTACTCATTACATCCCGTACGGTAACATAAGCGTCTGTCAGCTCATGACCTTGCTGTGTTCTGGCTCGTAGGCTGGTTCTCCGTACGGGCGTGGTAGGATGCGTGAAAATGTCAAACCAGCACGTTTGCGTAACATCGTTAAAAAGGCGAAAAGACCTGCGATCGAGACATTTAAAATTAACATTGCCTGATGCAGTTCATTGCGAACTAAAGGTCATATCAGCGTGGAAAATGAGAACCCAGAGCCTGTTTCCAGTCCTTCTACCGGGTCAGAAATTGAATTAATGAAGCCCCCATCCAGCGGCGAGGATAGGAATTGTGCCGGCTGCCGAAGCCTGTCGCACTCCTCTAGGGCAATGATGAGATTGGAAAGTTTTGCTGGAATGAAAGATGACAGGGGAAGTACCGGGAGGAAAACCTGTTCCGCCTCTGCTTTTTCCAGCATGGCGTGAACGGGATTTGAACCTCGGTACCCAGTGGTGAAAAACCAGCGCGCTACTGTCTGAGCCACGGAGGCTTTATATCAGTGTGATGATTCGTTATTACAACGTCAGCCAAACCAAATCGATCTAAGAGTTAACACAGGCTTTGCTGATCTGCTACGAATTTCTTACAGGTTTGAATTATTGCACACGAACAAACTTCTTGCGTAATCCAGTTTAGAAAAAGAAAAGTGTATTACGGCATGTAGATATCTGAACATCATAAATCCTGCAACAGTTTTTACGTAGAATAAGATTATTGGAGAATTTCTTTCTTTCTTTCTTTCTTTCTTTCTTTCTTTCTTTCTTTCTTTCTTTCTTTCTTTCTTTCTTTCTTTCTTTCTTTCTTTCTTTCTTAATCTGTTTACACTCCCTCTGGAGCGTGAGACTTTGGGTCAGTGATATAACTGGGAAAGAGGACCAGTACATCACCCAGATGGCCTGACCTGCTATGCTGAATAGGGGTCTGGTGAGGGATGGGAAGATTGGAAGGGGTAGACGAGAAAGAGGGAAGGAAACGGCCGTGGCCTTAAGGACAGAAGGCAGGTAATTGCTATCATTCTCCAACCTGCTTTGGGCAAAATTCAAACTAATGCAACTGGGCTCCTACTCACAATAGACCAATGAAACTTTTACCACATACATAAAGAATGTTCTTAACTGTTATTATACATTTTAAAAATTGCAATAAAATTAGTTCACCAGGAATGAAATTTTTGAAAACACAACAAATTAATTTCTTTTCACGCATGCTTCTCTTTAGATACAATTATCTCATACAATTAAAAATCTATATGCACTAAATTTTTAAATTAAATACGATACAAAACATGTGATCTACTGAACAAAAATATTCTTAAAATGACATGGAATTGATCAAAATATTTTTTTCTATTTATATAACTTTTTTGCAAACAATTTTATAATACTAGTTGAAATAATTGAAATAGTTTCAATTTTAATAATGCAATATTTTATTCACCACATTAAGGCTGGTTTCAAGAGTTTATATAGAGAAAAAAAAGCATAAATCTATCTCAAATAGTTGTTGATATAAGTGCTCTTGAACATCTGAAAACGCAAATTTGACGCGTTTTCAAACAAAATACATTGCAGGGGAACTAATGGAATTTGGACTTTTAAAATATATAAACACAGTTAAGAACATTTTATATGTATGTGAATAGGAGCTCAGCTGTATTAATTTGAATTCTGCCCAAAACAGGCTGAAAAATGATAACAGTTACTTATCTTCTGTCCTTAAGTTTGGTACTATCCCGGCATTTGCCTGGACTAGAAGTGAGAAATAACAGATGGAAATAGTTTATCTCCCGAGGCTGAGTGAACCCCGTTCCAGCCCTCGACCCACTTTTCAAATTTCGTAACCGAGCCGGGAATCAAATCCGGACCTCCAGGGGTGAGAACTAATCACGCTAACCATTATACCACAGTGGCGGACTCCTGGAGAACTTATTTGATGAAACGCAGCACAGGAAAGACATTACCCACAGCCGTGTGGGCAAAATCTGCCATGGTCATAGTTATTGTACCATCAAGAATACCAGTTGGAAGATAACGAAGTCATCGGTGTAACGGATGGCACTGGAGGAACCATTCGTCTCTTTTTAGTGAAGTTCTGCGAATTATTTGACGTCAGTCAGGTATTATTAAGAGAAGTTGCACTGACTGCCATGAAATATTCGATCGAATTCCTGAAGAATCATATCTCTCAAATTTTGTAACGAAACAACGTCCACCTCCGTAGTTCTATAAGCTGCCATCCTCGATTCCACGTGCTGCCAGAAATTTAAGAATGGTAGGAGGGCTGGTATGTGGTTAGAATGGTACATGCAGCTCACCTCCATTGGGGGGAGCTAGACCCCCTCAAAATAAGGACACAAGTTTACAACGAAACAACATTTATGATCGACGATGCCGAAATATAAATATTATATGCCAGAAAACTGAATCTTAATTAGGCTCATTATAATCGAAATTGCCTTTCAACCTATTAGGTCGTGTTATGTACATTTAGTAGGTGTTGAAGAGAACAAAAATAGCCAACCGGATACCAGTGGGATCCGAACACACAACCTCCCGATTTCGCGTCAGTTGCTCTACGGTATGATGGCAGTAGTGCTAGACCTGTAGCTTAGATCCTTTCCAACAGAACAGGGATGACCTAGTTCACCATAGCTCAATTGGTAGTGTGGGTTCGTATCTCACTAACATCATTATGATACAACTGTTTGAGGCCTTTTCTGGCGAGATGTAGTGTTTTCCTTTTTTTTGTTAATTTGTTTTATGACGCACCGGCACAGATAGATTTTATGGCGACGATAGGATAGGAAAGGCCTAGGAATGGGAAGTAAGTGGCCGTGGCCTTAATTAAGGTACAGCCCCAGCATTTTTCTGGTGTGAAAATGGGAAACCACGGAAAACCATCTTCAGGGCTACCGACAGTGGCGTTTGAACCCACCATCTCCCGGATGCAAGCTCACAGCTGCGCGCTCCTAACAGCACGGCCAACTCGCCCGGTAAGGTAGTGTTTACAGTGCACTGCGTCTCCTAGTATGGGCTAGAATAAATTTGTTACTTTCATTGACCTGTCTCAGTCTCTTCCTTGGCTTGGACAATATGAAAGTGACTGAGGTATGAGTGATGCTAGTAATGCCATTCCTTATGCAGCCAGTCCCTGTTATGAATGGCGTGAAAATATCGCTCATAGGGTCAGATGGTGCATGCATTTCAGTGTGATTGGCAGACTGTTATGTAATAGCAACTTCTGACCCAGTGAGAAAAGCAACGGGAAACTATCTCACTCCTTATTTTCCTAGTACGCCTCTTCAGTGATTCCTAGGCTATCTATGACAGCTGTTGGCGGAGCTGTGGAGATTCAAACCAGCCCTGGGGCTGAATACACAACATACATACAGGTAGATCTCGTTATACGCGATAGTTATGTGCCGCGGAATTGCCGCGCATACCGAATTCGCATAAATCGAGAGACATTTTATATGTAAAATATAGGCCCTAGGGTTAGGTTTCCCTTTACTCACATATTGAAATGAAATGGCGTATGGCTTTTAGTGCCGGGATATCCCAGGACGGGTTCGGCTCGCCAGGTGCAGGTCTTTCTATTTGAAACCCGTAGGTGACCTGCGCGTCGTGATGAGGATGAAATGATGATGAAGACAACACATACACCCAGCCCCCGGGCCTTTGGAATTAACCAATTAAGGTTAAAATCCCCGAACCCGAGACCTCTGAACCGAAGGCCAGTACGCTGACCATTCAGCCAATGAGTCGGACACTCACATATTAAGTTTAAAGTAGCAGAGATTCTTAGTAATTATGCAAAAGTTACCATTATCATGTTTCTGAAACCCATTTTAATGCAAACTTTATACACTTAATAAATTAAGATTGAAACACACAATAATAAACCAGTCTGCATACAAGCTCTTGGCTTTATCTTGAATAGCAACTCCAGAGAGAGACATGTGTAGTTGGTTGTGTTGCTCAATCCAATTCATTCTTTCCATCCCTTCCGAGAGATTTGGTCACTCTAATCAGTTAGTATAAGATTAAACAGTTTTTCGAATTGATTCTGGATTGTCGCGAATAGTTCTCACAGTGGATTCACTAAGTTCCAAAGCACGCTGAACGTCAAAAACACGCTCACCTTTCTCATAGCGATCCAAAACTTCTAACATTGTTTCTAACGAATACGAATACGATTCTTTCCTTCGACAGGCACACTTTCTTTCCTTTTATCCGGCGTTTTAAATACGAAAACTGTGCAATTTCACAGCTCTACTGAACTGAACTGAACTGACGATTCACGTCTCGACAAACGCAAGAGAAGATGTGCTTGCCCCGTTTAACCATGGCGCGCGAAGGAGTGTACGTTACAGAGTTCAGCACGCGTGTTTGTACCCGCATTACAGCTTCCACGTACTGTTAACAGATGGCAGCACTAGACTTAAAACCAAAATCGCGTAAATGCGAAATCGCGGATAACGAATCCGCTTATAACGGGGTTTACCTGTACATACAACCAATTAGGTAAGGATAACATCGCACCTGCGCTCAACGCACTAGCTTCGCACTTGTTTCCAAAATCAAACATGTCGGACACACATGTTAACATCAATGCTCCTTCTACTTCCAATATTCCACAACCACACGGCAAATTCCCTCAAATTCACTTCACCGACTGTACAATAAACAATTTGTATTTGAAATAAAGCTAGGTTATGATAACCTTCTATCAAAGCTTTGGAAACATGACATTGTCAATGTCTCTGATCCACTTACGGAAAATCAGTAACCCACTGCTGCACTCTGCACTCTGTTCCGTAAACTCAACTGTCAAGCGGCATCTCGACAGAAATGTATGAATATTTAAAAAATAGAGTTACAATTATTGTCGAGCATAAACAGCCGTAATGGTAATTAACCCACTCGTATGGAAACTCGTGTCTTCATTATTGCCAAATATACTAACGAACCAGTATATAATCAACGCCACAGAGAGAGAAAATCATCAAGGGATAGCTGTTGAACGAATAATTAAAATATTGGTTGAGCATACCAACAATAAATGAAACTTCAAAATGATGGTTACTACTGAATGGCATGTGCGGTGCTATTGGGAAAGAAATTTATCAAGGAATGATATGGGATTTTGTAAGAAGATGGTCCAAATAGTAAAATACATTGAAAGTCAAACAGTAAGGACAGAACATGATATGGGCTTTTGGGCTTATGACGTGTCAAGAAAAGAAGGTGAAACTTTGCTCAAGAAAATCTCTTCCACAATAATGAGGGTTTGAATTTAAGATTCTCTGGTTTTCTCAGCACACTTTCTTTTCATTATTTAACTCTGTTCTATTCTATTCTGGTGTCTTTCGTTGCATATTATTTTATTCGTTTCTATTTATTTATTCTACCACAATGTTCGCTGATTCGTCTGATGTCCTCTCTGATACTCCTCACGCACGCACGTTGTGATAAAACATCTTAATTGGAGCACGGCCGACTTGATGCGTCGCTCTAGCTAGCCGAGGGATCCAGTTGGCCGTGATTGGAGGTTAGTGTTATCGTCAGCTCCCGCTTGGAGCGCTGTGCCAATATAGAGCGAGCCACCTCGTGACGAACGAGCGTACCACTACAGCTCCAACGGTAAAGCATTCTTAAAATCAAACCGTCATTATTGCAGAATACTTCCTCGGGAACAGTCGACTTTTTCTTCTGAAGAAGCGGGGCAAAGTTCTCTGCAAAACGTAAAGAGTTTCGCCTTTTTATACTTGACTTGGCATAAGACCAAAATCCCATATCATGTCTACAAGTACGGGCCGTGAAAGCATCAATGTTGATAAATAAGGACAAATGTTACAGCAATAGAACACTTGTTGAATGTTGTAAAAATATGGTAGCAAGGACTGAAATGTTGCAAAAAGGGAAATGAAAGGGATAATTTGGTGACTGATGGGAGTATGTAAGAATAAAGTTATAACAAATACTAGAGGTAAATCTATGCATTTTGTGCATTAAAAGTATGGAACTGGCTCGCCTACTGAAATACTGTGTGGAAACAAGAAAGATCAGTTAGGTGAAATCTAAAATGAACCTGACTGTTAAGTTATTAAACAGAGAATGGAAGACATCACGGAGAACAGCAAACGTATGTAATATAAGAGGAGTATGGGAATGAAACTTAGAGAGGATGAACATTAAGATGCACGTAGTTAGTAGAAGGATATATGGTGCTATCCTAGGCTCTGTGGCATATTCAAAGTCCACGAAGTATCTCAAATGATCATTAATTAAAGATATGTCAAAATAATATAAATAGAAAAATACTGTTGATTAGTAACTGCACTTACATAATTTAGTAATTTTTTTCTCAGTTGGGTTATATTTAACTGCATTTATTAAATAAGAGAGAGGAAACCCACAAGGTGTAGCTGTCCTAGAACAAGGGGTACCGCCCGGTAACAACAAAATGATAGCAATGTACTGTAACGTCATACAAAATTTCACACTATTTATCTTAGGAAAAAGAAGCTTTCATAATGTGTTTTTTTAATTCCCCTGTTGTAGCGCTATGCCTGACGAAGAATACCTTTTTTTTCTTGCATAGACCGTAAAAATGGTGATTAACTGTTGGCAGTGAATTACGTAAAACAAAATGTCTTTTAAAAACGAAACAGGAATACCAAAACCAATGAAGAAATTAACTGAAAAACTGTTCCTATATAATTTGTAGTCTGGGGCAATCTGCAGTTGGAGGAAGTCAAAATAAATGAATAATAATGTAAACTGTCCTCTTCTGTGGTGTAGTGGTTGATGTGACTACCTGTCATCCCTAGAGTCCCGGGTTCGGTTCCCCCCTCAGCATCCTCTAAATGGTTTCCCGTGGTTTTCCACTTCTCCTCCAGGCAAATGCCGGGATGGTATATAACTTACAACCATGGTCACTTCCTTCCCTCTTCCTGGTCTATCCTTTCCAATCTTCCCATCCCCCAATAAGGCATTGGAACCATGTCGGCCCTCAGGTTCAAGGTCCACATCGATATCTCGGCGCTCGACCACCGACTGATAAAATGTGCCAGCGGCTCTCGTTGTCGCTATAAACCGAAGATAATGGATCAGTGTGACTTGAGCAGACGTGCAGGATGCCTCACAGACGCATGCGAGAACCGTACCATCAAATGAGTGAGTTTGAAACAGGACGCATTATTAGCATGAGAGAACGTAGTGCATCCATCCGGGAAATCGGTGCTGGTGTGGGACGAACTGTGTCGGCAGTGCAACGGATGTGTACAGAATGGTTCACAGAAGGCCGTAGAACACGACGAGATGGGTCTAGTCGCACCACATAGACTACCCCCCGCTCCCCCCCCGCAAGAAGATTGACACCTGATCCGAATGGCATTACAGGAGAGATCTGCGTCCTCCTTGGCTCTGGCGCAACAGTGTAACACATCGTACACTATCAAGAGTGACAGTCCATCGCCGTTTATTACGGTCTGGGTTACCGAGGTATCGTCCACTTCTCCGCCTAGCTTTGAATAATGTGCATAAACATGCTAGACTGAAATGGTGTATGGAACGACGTCACTGGGGACAGGAATGCCAGCAGATAGTGTTTTCGGACGAATCCAGGTTCTTTTATTTTTTAAATGATGGCCGCATTTTGGTTCGCCGCAGACAAGGGGAGAGGCATCCCATTGACTGCATTCACACAAGACATACAGCGCCAACTCAAGGCCTTATGGTTTGGGGTGCTATTGGGTACAACCACAAATCACAGTTGGTGCGTTTCCAGGGTACTGTGACCAGGTTGACCTTCGTGAATGACATCTTGTGACCCGTAGCAATACCCTTTGTGCACGATACCCCAGGCGCCATATTTCAGCAGGACAATACGCGACCACATGTTGCTGCACGAACACGTGCCTTCTTGTTGTCACATGATGTCAGACTGTTGCCCTGGTCCACACGATCACCGGACTTATCGCCAATCGAAAAGGTGTGGGGTATGATGAAACGACGGCTGCGGCGCTATGACCCAGTGCCAACCACCAAAGATGAACTGTAGAACCAGGTGAACGCAGCATGGATGGCTATACCCCAGAACGCCATTCGCGCCTTATACGTGTCGATGCCATCACGCATGGAACAAGTTACCAGTGGCTACTAGGCAGCAGGACACATGCTGAACCTTGGTGACTGAAATGCTAATCGTTTCTGCAGAAAATACTAATGAACATGTGCTGTGAATATGAACTTCCTATCTCTTGTCTTTTAAGGTGTTCTGTTTTTTATGAACATTGGTGTAGTTTCCTAACTGTCAGAATGCTCTCAGAAGAAGTTGCTAAAATCACCATATAAAATTGTTTCTCGTAACTTCCAAGACCCATATTTCAGCTATCCTTAAAAATAAAAAAAGATTTTATTTTCACGTATATAATAATAAGGCCTTTTTAATTATATATAAGTCATCGTGAGAAAATCAAGAGCAGATTGGGAAATGTGAAGTTGCAAGCCCGTACGTACATCTAGGCGCCGGAATTTCGAACCAGAGGGTTGCGTACAATGTTTTACTTCATACTATGTAGGAATGTAGCAACAAGGGTAAAAGAACATTGCAGACAGTTCTCTTTGCCAGCCAGAGAAGTCTACTGTTACAGAACAGGTCATGCATAATGACCATAAAATCATCTTTGATGTAACTTCTGTCATTTATAAAGAGAAACATTTTTTACCCAGAATCATTCGTGAGGCGATAGAAATTTCTAAACATACGAATAATTTTAACAGAACTGACGGCTATATGCTGAGTAGATCATGGCTACCCTCCACAGTTAATTACTCAACATCTTCCTCCTGGGCTCTGGGGGCCCTGGAATGAACAGGGTCTCTCTACCTTCAGTCTGGTTACTATGGAGTGACAGTTGTCAATACATTACTTGTTATTACTCTGAAGACGATCCTGGTCCCCGGATCGAAATGCGTCAGCAAATTATTAACATTTCGCGACTTAATATCCCAAAATTAAGTATTTTTAGAACATTGTCTGTATTTTGTTTCAGGTAATCACGTTAATGAGATCTCTTCATATGGTTATGAGAGTATTTGTGAAAGAGGGCGTGTAAGTCACTCGTAAGACCACAGTTAGAATATGGTTCTAGTGTATATGACCCTCAACAGGATTGTTTGATTTGAGAACGGAAAATATCCACAGGAAAGCTGCACGATTCCGGGTAACTTCCGACAAAAGAGTAGTGTAACAATAAAATTGCAAAATTTGAGCTGGGATGACTTGTGAATAAGGAGACGAGCTACTCGGCTACGCGGAATGTTCCGAGCTGTCAGAGGAGAGATGGTTTCGAATGACATTAGTAGACGAATAATATTGAGTGGAGACACTAAAAATAGTAACGATCATAATATGAATATAAGGTTAGAATTCAACAGGAAGAATTTGGGCGAATATCCGTTTATAAAGAGGAACTAGGGATTGAAATGACTTACTAAGGGAGACGTTTGACAAATTTGTAAATTCTTTGAAATCATTAAAAAAAGACTAAGTAAAGAACTGATAGGGATTCTGACACTAGGGTCACAACCCTAAATGCAGTCACTGGTGAGTGATTGATCATTTGGAAAATAATCGAGAAATGTATCTGTGTACAATGGGTAAGTCACTTCTTAAACGTTATAGTTAATATTTAAGGATAACAATTATTTTTCAATCCCATCAGCACTAGACATTAAAAGTTAGAAAACAATATGTATTCTGTCCATAACTTGGATTAACAGATGGGCGTATTTCATTTAACTACAGACTAATAGCCTTCTCGTTTCATCAACTATTTAGGTAGCATTTTTATGACCACGCCCAGACATATTTAGTTGTTACCAAAGCCAAGAGTTCAGATTTGATAATGAGATTGCGTTTAGTGGGTCTTACTTCCGTATATCGGACAAGGTTACGGCAGATAGGGGAGGTCTTGGGTATATAAAGTACAGTTCCTCTGAGGACCACGTACAGCATCTCACAGAGGCTAACAATCAACAACAATCACAGCCATGAAGGTCCTGGTAAGTACCTCCAATGCCGTCTTATCACCAACGAAACAGTTATCAATATTACCGATCAACATTTGAGGCAATTATTCTTTACATTATAGTATTTTTAATATATTTGAGAACCTAGATATTTTTAGGTAGTTTGTGTACTAAATATTCAGTATTTACTTCCAAACTGAAAAGTTATCACTTACTATTGTACACCATATTGCACCGGTAACAGATTGTTTATTATTATTATTGTTATTATTATTATTATTATTATTATTATTATTATTATTATTATTATTACCGCCTCTGTGGTGTAGTGGTTACTGTGATTAGTTGCCACCCCCGGAGGCCCGGGTACGAGGGCTGGAACGGGGTCCACTCAGCCCCGGGAGGTCAACTGAGTAGAGGTGGGTTCGATTCCCACCTCAGCCATCCTGGAAGTGGTTTTCCGTGGTTTCCCACTTGTCCTCCAGGCAAATGCCGGGATGGTACCTGACTTAAGGCCACGGACACTTCCTTCCCTCTTCCTTGTCTATCCCTTCCAATCTTCAAATCCCCCCGCAGGGCCCCTGTTCAGCATAGCAGGTGAGGCCGCCTGGGTGAGGTACTGGTCATCCTCCCCAGTTGTATCCCCCGACCCAGAGTCTGAAGCTCCAGGATACTCACCTTGAGGCGGTAGAGGATCCCTCGCTGAGTCTGAGGGAAAAACCGACCCTGGAGGGTAAACAGATAAAGAATTATTATTATTATTATTAATATTATTATTATTATTATTATTATTATTATTATTATTATTATTATTATTATTATTATTATTATTATTATTATATGTTTAAAAGACAATAAAACTTCAGGTAGTGACAAAATTCCTGCTGCTCTTATAAAATATGGTGGAGATAGATTACATAAATGCAACCGCCAGCATATTGCAGTCGACATCAGAATTAGTGATATACCACTAAGGCAAGTAATTGTCTTTACCTACTTAGGAAGTAAAATCACTCCAGATGGCAAAATTTCAGTCGACGTAAAGAGCAGAATTTCCCAAGCAAAGATTGTTTTTTTACAAGAAAAGGATACTACTTACACCAAGGAATTTAAATGTGGAGATCAAGAAGAGATTTATTAAGTGCTATGTCTGGAGTGTGGCCTTGTATGGTTCAGAAACGTGGACTATTAGTGCATGTGATAAGAAACGTTTGGAAGCATTTGAGATGAGGTGCTGGAGGAGGATGGAAAAGATCTCATGGGCAGCAACACTCACCAATGAAGAAATTCTTCAACGAATAGGTGAAAAAAACATCATTTTTAGCAACAATAAGAAAGAGAAGAGACCAATTAATTGGCCATCTCTATAGGCACAATGTTTTCATAGTTAATGTCATGGAAGGAATGATTCAAGGTGAAAGGTGAAATTTATGAATGGCAGGAGGGCTGGTATTTGGTTGAAATGGCACATGCAGCTCCCCTAAACTGGAGTTGTGCCTGGAAAGACCTGCACCACCTCGGGATGAGGACATGAGTTTTTACACACTGGTTCAGTGACAGTAATCATACACTGGAGCTCTGTATCAAGTTTCATTATCCACTTTGTCCTTAACAACTGAGTTTCTTGTTTCCCTCTATCCTTCTCCTTCAGAAATCTTTCTAATATTTCTATTCCTAGCCGGATGTCTTAGTTTCGTCGCACAGTTATCACTGCTTCTAATAATTGCGAATGTGAATACCATTAGAGTCGTTTGACATTACTTACTTTTGAAGTTCAAGAAGAATACCGTATTTACGCGAATAATACCCGCATATGTTTTTAAAAAATTGAGGCACGAAATAGGGTGCGGGTTTTATTTGATTCAATGTTGGCATTTTTTCAGAACCAGCCTCCGTAAAGTTAGGGTGAGGGGATTATTCGCGTAAATACGGTATATCAATACATAATTATCATGTTAGAGTAATTTCTTCAGAGCACAATGCAATATTCAGACTTGTCGTAAAATAGACATTAACTTAAGGGACTTCAAAAAACATTGCAATCAAACTAGATACGTTTACAATAACTTGACTCCTTTTTTAGTATATTACGCAAAAATTGTTTCCTCTCCACTTAGAAATTTAATTATTATTCTTATTATTTCATTCGTATTCCTCATCCATTACGTGATATAATAGCTATAGTACTTGATAATGACAGTCTGGTGGTCGGTTCCAGGTCGTTCTTTGCGCCATTGTGGCAGTCAGTTTGGCTAAGCCCGGCTACCTGGCTGGAGGTATCACCGCCTTCGCCGCTCGTTCTCTGGGTATCCCTGCTGCTGCCGCCGCACCTGCTGCAGCTCCAGCTCCAGCTGCCGCCCCTGAGGCCAAATCTGCCCCCGCCGCTGAAGAACCCGCCCCTGCACCTGCCCCCGCTCCCGCCCCCGCTGAACCTGCTGCTCGATCAGCTGAGCCATCAGCTGACACTCCTGCCAGCACTACTCGTCTCGTCGCCTCTGCCATCGTAGCTCCTGCTCCCGCTATCGTCGCTGCCGCTCCCACTGTAGTGGCTGCTGCCCCTACTGTGTACGCCGCCGCACCTGCTATCGCTGCCCGCACAGTCATCGCCCCCGCCGCCACTTTCTCCTACTCTACAGTGTCCGTCAACCCCGTAGTGAGGACCGTTGTCTCGCCCGCTATTGCCGCTCCCGCTGTAGTGGCTGCTGCCCCTACTGTGTACGCTGCCGCCCCCGCTGCCGTTACCACTGCCCACCTTCACGCTAAGTCCCTTCTTCTTGGCTAAAATCTTTTGATGTACTTGTACGAAAAAATATATAAAATGCTCTCTTCCAAACAAAATAAATAATATATTCACATAATTGTTTGTACCTTCATTATTACGACAGACTCCACGGTTTTATATAATGCATACAGGATGAACCCGAACACCACCCTCAAACTTTCGGAGGTTGTCCAGGGATACCTTCTCAGTATACTGGTATGAGACTCATGGTCTCCGATGGCTCTTTAGAGACTAATTGCAATTCGTTTCGTTCGTTGCCCCAATTAGCTTTGTAATCTGTATTGCACCGAAAATAATAGTAATGAAAGGGACACATATTTCGTCCCTTTCGGAGATTTGGACAAGAAAAAGATCTGAAATATTATGGATAAGCCTATAAATTGGTATATATATTACTGAATATATGCTCCACTTACGGGCAATGAAACGGTTATAACGTGAAGTAGTCAATATTTGACATAAACACTACAAAAACTGAACGAACAAAAATGTGTTCGTAATTTCGTCCCCCACCAAATTTATGAAAAGTGCCATTCATTTTAATATAGTTTTCCTTCCTAACCTTACCAAACACTTTCCCTATAATTAATTACTTGAAGGCCATTTATTAAAAATGTTTTCTTGGTTTCTTTACTTACACGTTTGTAACCCATAATCTTGTCCCTCACTCCCAAAACAGCCTTTTCATAGCCTACTTATCCACTGCTTGCGTTTTTTTATCTTAAAACAATAATAAACTTCATACATAACAAATAAAATTAAAGGGGACGAAATTACGAACATTCCCTGATTTATTATAATGGCCGCTACAGTAACTCACGCTAACCATATCACTGTGGCGATTACACACGAGGAACTACACCACACGACTGAAATGACTCATATCAGTGCTCACTCTAGGAATAATACGCCCTTAATTTGAATGCTCTTCTAACTCAGCTCAGCATGAAAAATGAATCCTCGTTGTACACAGAAACTAAACGTGGTGCACACAGCCAACTCTCACAACAAAACAACGGAATGAGGCTGCGCACGTGCGCGTGGCTAAACATTAGGTACTAACCGTGCAAACTGGAAATCCCTGGGAGGGGCGAAATTAGGCGCGGGGACGGAATTTGGCCCTCCTACTTTAACATTATTTGTTTATGCCCGTCCTAAATGTTAGTTCTTGACAGATGCTGGGGGTCATAATTTTGTCCCGCAGGAGATCTTTAATGTACCAGAAGCCAGCGACACAACTTGTTACATTTAAAACGCCATTTAAAGGCATAGTACAGGCTTTTTCACTGCTGTGAAGGTATTTTCATACAAACCAGGATGATTGGGGTAACAAACTGAATAAATTATAATTACAATATTACTCTGTATATGAAAATATTAAAATTAATCAGGAAATACTGAGAAAGCACGAGTTCAGGAATAGAATTGCATGGATATCTGACACCGGGCCTACATCAGAATGTATCTTCCAAAACTCATTTCATAACAAAGAACTTTAGAATTTTCTCTTACGTATTGGCCGTTATCTCCAACGAACAGTTCTATAGTATTATATTTTGTTACTGAAAAGTGTCAGATATACTGCTACCTGAATATTTACGCCTCTTCCTAGTTACCTTTAATTTGTTGGCACGTCGGGCCTAAATGCAGTTCTTGAAAACCTCCCTAAAACCCCTTGTTTCTTTACTCGTTTTCATTTTTATTCAAATACTAGATAAATTAACTTACACAATTCTTTCTGTGATGTGTTCCTTGATACAATACCCTCAGGCGTTTTTGGACTTTTTGAAAAACGTCCACACCGAATGTAATTATAAGGGCTTAAGTGAAACTCTGCACTGACTCACAGTAGCGCTCGTAGTAGTAAAAAGATACCAACCGGATAACGATGATTAAGAAAAGGTTTGTAAATTTTATAAATAAATAAAGAATATATTCTCATACTGTATTATATATCATCTATCTAAAATTCGCAGCCCATATCCCTAGAATATTTTCAACATTGAATTGCTTGCCTCAAGGACTGGCAATGTGGATTTTTGACCATTACTGCTTAAGACAGCATTTCAAAAAATAATTTAAAACAGAGAATAATAAAATGAACATAATGAAAGTCAGAAAATAACAATGGTTGCTAACACAACCAGATGGGAACAATGGTCGGAGGGCTCTCACAATGAGAAGATAAAGTATAAATTGATGATGATGTTGCTGATGAACATTTTTGTTTTAAAGGGGCCTAACAGCTAGGTCATCGGCCCATAATGGTACGAGGTGCAACGAAATGCAAATTAAAACGTCAGAATGTATCATTAATAACGTTATTTGCTTTACGTCCCACTAACTACTTTTAAGGTCTTCGGAGACGCCGAGGTGCCGGAATTTAGTCCCGCTGGAGTTCTTTAACGTGCCAGTAAATCTACCGACACGGGGCTGTCGTATTTGAGCACCTTCAAATACCACCGGACTGAGCCAGGATCGAACCTGCCAAGTTGGGGTTAGAAGGCCAGCGCCTTAACCGTCTGAGCCACTCAGCCCGGCTCAAAATGTATCCACTGAATCTAAAACGAATGGTGACGAGAAAATGATCGTGAAACAAAAACCATCAGTGGATCCAATTCACAATGTCTTACTTACCGAGATGATGCTTATTATCTAAAGCAGTCCAAAATTCAGGTCACCGACCACCCACAAGCGTACTAATCACAGGTAATGTAGACCCATGTTATGCCACACCCAATGGCACTACTCACGGGTAACATAAACCCATAGTGTTCCGCACATATGCACACCACTCACAAGCAGCGCAGAGCCATGGTGATCCTCACATAGTTGAACTAATCAGAGGCGTCGCTCACATAGTGGTAGTAATCACAGGTATGCAGACCCACGGTGTATCACACAGTATGGTAACGCCCATAGGCAACACAAACTCATGGTGTCCCTCACATAATAATACTAATCTCAGGCAACGGAGACCAATAGTTTTCCTCACGTAGTAGTACTAATCACGGGCAATGTAGACCCATGGTGTTGCACATAAAGTGGTACTGCTAACTGGTAACCCAGACCCAATTCTGAACACAGTGGAGCACACATGATGATCTCTATCACAAACAACACTTAGACTGCTCCTATATAACGTAGACCTATGGTTATCCTCGCAAGGTGGTAATTGTCGGAAGTTAGGTCGACCCATGGTGTTCCGCACGTAATGGTATTAAACTAATGTTCTAATGTCATCATCACTTGGTGCCCCCTTTAGTCGCTTCTTATGAGAGACAGAGGATACCATGGGTATAGTCTTCGTCTGTGTTCCCCATCGACAGGGGTTAGAGAGGGGAAAAGCAAGGGATCCGACACTTAGCCTGAAGTAGTGGACAAAGAAAGACAAGGGCCACGAAGGGCGTGAAAATGAAAGACTCCCTAGGCATCGAATGCTCTAATACCGTCGGGGTCGGAAGAGAACAAGAGTTGGCCAAGGGTGGTCAGACAGGATAGATGAATGTGAGGAGCCTGGCACAAGTAAGTGGAAGCAATGCATTGACTCAGCCAAGGGCGCCGTGGTCGTCAACCTACGCTCCCAAGTTGAGAGCACCTTGGGCCCCTTTTAGTCGCCTCTTACGACAGGCAGGGTATTCTTCATCTGCGTCTCCCACCCACAGGGGATAAGGATAAATTAAGAATGATCTTAGTGTATGGAACTGTGAATATTAACTGTTTGTAGGGTGGAGCCAGGTGAAATTAATGGTGGGAAGGTTACATAAGAGAACAATTGACTTGATGATGGGAAGTAAGAGAAACTGAGGGAAACCGATGTAGTTTCAGATTGTAATGATATGTATATTAGAAGTGTAAACCACAATGTTAATTTCATAGACTGGTTTGATGCATCACTCCATGCCTTCTATCATGTGCTAAATTTTTCATTTCTACATAACCGTTGCATCCTACCTCTGCTCTAATCTGCTTGTCATATTCATACCTAGGTATACCCCTACCGTTCTTACCACGTACACTTCTCTCAAAACCCAACTGCACAAGTCCTGGGTGTCTTAAGATGCGTCCTATCATTCTATCCCTTCTTCTTATCAAATTTAGCCACAACGATCTCCTCTCACCAATTCGATTCACTATCTCTTCATTCATGATTCGATCTATCCATCTCACCTTTAGCATTCTTCTGTAACACCACATTTCAAAAGCTTCTATTCCCTTTCTTTCTGAGCGAGTTGTCAATATTTCACTTCCATACAATGACACGCTCCAAACGAAAGTCTTCAAAAACATTTTTTCTAATTCCTATATTACTATTCGAAGTGGCAAATTTATTTTCTTAAGAAAGGCCTCCCTTGCTTGTGCTAGCCTGTATTTCATGCCCTCCTTACTTCTGCCATCCTTAGTTATTTTACCAGCCAAGTAACAATATTCTTCCACTTCCTTGAAGACTACAGTGCCTAATCTAATATTTTCCTGCATCATCTGACTTCGTACGACTGCACTCCATTACTTTTGTTTTGGACTTATTTATTTTCATCTTATACTTCCCATCCATGACTCCGTCCATACCATTCAGAAAATTCTCCAGATCTTCTGCAGTCACAGATAAAATAACAATATCATCGGCAAATCTCGGGGTTTTGATTTCCTCTCCTTGGATTGTGATTCCCTTTACAAATTCCTGTTTGATTTCCTCTACTGCCTGTTCTATATAAACATTGAAATGTAGGGGTGACAAACTAGAGAATTTCCTCATCCCTTTCTGGATTGCTGCTTCTTTTTCGTAGCCCTCGATTTGTATTACTGCAGACTGGTTTTCATATAGATTGTAAGATAATTCTTCTCCCTTAGTACCTGATCCCAATCACCTTTTTATCTCGAATAGCTTGGTCCAATCAACATTATCAAATGCCTTTTCTAGGTCTACGAACGTCATGTATGTGGGCTTGCCCTTCCTAATTCGATCCTCTAAGATCAGACGTAAAGTCAGGATTGCTTCACGTGTCCCTAAATTTCTTCTAAAGCCAAATTTATCTTCTCTCAACTCAGTTTCAACTTGTCTTTCCATTCTTCTGTAAATAATAAGTGTTAGAACTTTGTAGGCGTGAGATACTAAATTAATGGTGCGGTAATATTCACACTTGTCAACACGGGCTTTCTTTGGAATAGCTATAACAACTTTCTGCAGAAAATTGGATGGCACTTCTCCTGTCCCATACATCTTGCACACTAAATGGAATAACCTTGCCATGCTTGTTCCTCCTAAGGCAATAAGTAATTCAGAGGGTACTTCATCAATTCCAGGAGCTTTTCCCCTATTTAGGTCTCTCAACGCTCTGTCGAATTCTGACCTCAAAATTGGGTCACCCAGTTCATCAGCATCAACAGCCTCTTCTTGTTCCAGAACCATATCATCTACTTTTGCTGTTATGCTTTACGTCGCACCGACACAGATAGGTCTTATGGCGACGATGGGACTGGAAAGGCCAAGGAATGGGAAGGAAGCGGCCGTGGCCTCAAATAAGGCACAACCCCAGTATTTGCCTGGTGTGAAAATTGGAAACCACGGAAAAACATATTCAGGGCTGCCGACAGTGGGATTCAAACCCACTATCTCCAGGATGCGAGCTCAAAGCTACGCGCTCCTAATCGCACGGCCAACTCGCCCGGTCATATCATCTACGTCCTTACCATGATACAACTGTTGGATATGTTCCTGCCATCACCCTATAATGATATATACCCGGTGGGGATAAAATTCCGTTCGTATCACGATTTAGAACGCCTAGAAGGTATGCATAGCCACTTAACGGCGCAGACGGACAAGTTGCCTGCTTAACTCCTAGCGATTCCAATGCAGCGACAACTTATTTTCACTCCGTAGAGCGGGTGGTGGGCTCACGTCCCCATCAGATATACATACTCGTTGAATCGCCTAAAACCTGAACCCCAAATATTTTTGAAATGGAAGGTGCTATTGATGTACTGCTTTGATGCGGAAATGAAGTGTAACTAAGGGCTCCTAATTGTATCCTATAATCAGATTTGACTAGTTACTGTAATATGTATTATTTTGGAAAGTTTCACTCCTTCAAATGGAACAATACCTATCGACATTAACAAAATAAGACCAGAGAGAATATCAATGGTGTTTTTTCAGGATTCTAGTACAAGCAGTTCACGAGCTGTCGTAGTTGAATCTTTGTTAGCAAGTGTGTCGGAGTGAGTCATGTCACAGCATACGAACCGAAAGTCGAAAATGTAATGATTTGTAGTACGGTGAATATAATTTTAGCGAAATTGGATAAGGTGCATTGTGTGAATAATAATACTACAGTATATCGTCACTTCATTGAAAATTTACAACATAGCGAAAAACACAATAGAGGTGGAAAAAGACGCAATTTAGCAGGTTTCCTCCTTCAAATATCTTGAAGAAATTATACTACCATTTGGACTAGACAGTAGGTGAAACATAGAAAGAGCCCTAAACTACATACTAACGTGGAATTACTACAACGAGAGAGTCATATAGCGTAATGTAAAATTACGACACTTCAAGTCAGTTGTTTTGCCGGAAGCTTTATACGCCTTGGAAACCGTATACCTTGGAGCTCACTCTAAAATTACAGGAAGTGTATAGCAAGAAAAGAAAGTTATTCTGAAAATTTTCGGTCCCACGAGAGAAAATGGAATGTGGATTAACAGTGGACTTCTACTCATTAACTGACAGGTTCACTGATACCGTGCGCAAAAACGCCTGAAATTATATGACCATTTCTATACAATGGACAGCGACAGATTTACCTAAAGACCATTTAAAATAAAAAAAGGTCAAAATAAACTGGCTAGAGGAAACTAAGGCGGACCTCCAAAAAATTAATATCACGAAGGACATCACAAAAGATCGTGGAGCCTTTGGCACAATAGTACAAAGCAAAAATTAGTGGAGAAGCCCAAAAAGGAAAACTGGTAGGAAGTGGTCCACAGAACGCAAGATGCAACACAGTGCATTCTTGAAGGAATTTTGGGAGGATAAGAAGGAGAAAACCATCAGGCCAACGAACAAGTTCAAACGGGCTTTTTAAAAGGACATAAAGAAGAAAGAAAGCAAGCAGAAGAAGAATATTTTAATTTTTTAATTATTATTATCTTATTCATTCGTGCCATTTCGACCAACTAAGGACCACGTCATTTCAACTGTCTCCTTCCCCGTGCTTTGACATTTTCCCAGAACTCCTCCATTCGTTGCCGTGTTGTTCCTTCCTTTATTCGGTCCACGCCTTCCCTGTTTTCAGCTTCGGCTTTTCTTGGAAACACTTGTGGTCTTGAAGTTTCTTCTTAAGTTGGTTGCGCTGCAGTGTATCATCATATGTGATGCCCACGTCTTGTAGACCTTTCTCTATCTCATTGAACCAGGTTCATTTTGTCTTCTTATCTTGGAAGTAGGAGAAGATTCGCTTGGATGACCTTGCAGGGTTCATTCTTATCACATGACCATAGAAATCAATCCTTCTCTTCCACATCGTATCGGTTACCTTTTTTACGTGGAAATAGAGCTCGTGGTTGTACAGTCTTCTGTATTAACAATTTTTACTTGAAGGGGCCCAAGATTATCCTAAAAATCTTTCCTTCTTTGATCCCCAGTTTCTCGGTAAGGCCTTTTTTGTTCATTGCAAGGCACTTCGCTGCACAGAGCGTCTCCGGACGAATGACTGTGTTGTAGTGTCTGAACTTGGTATTCAAAGAAACTGATCTTTTGTTGCATCCACCCTTGGTTAGATCAATCAATCAGTCACTACTGATCTGCATTTAAGGCAGTCACCCAGGCGGCAGATTCCCCATATGTTGTTTTCTTAGCCTTTTCTTAAATGATCGCAAAGAAATTGGGAAATTATTGAACATTTCCCTTAGTAAGTTATTCCAATCCCTAACTCCCCTTCCTATAAACGAATATTCGCCCCAATTTGTCCTCTTGAATTCCAACTTTATCTTCATATTGTGATCCTTCCCACCCTTACTGAGAAACTGGAGATCAAAGAAGGAAAGATTTTTAGGATAATCTTGGGCCCCTTCAAGTAAAAATGTTAATACAGAAGACTGTACAACCACGAGCTCTATTTCCACGTAAAAAAGGTAACCGATACGATGGTGCGCCATTTCCATTTTATTCATTTGTGACATTAAGGCTTCTTTCTCAGACATGTTGGGTTATATCCACTCACCTAGATGTTTAAACTTCTCTACCCGCTTAATTTTTCCTGTTTCACATTTAGCTCCTTTTGCTACCTCATTTATGTTTGTTATAAACTGAGTTTCCTCAAAGGAGATCCGAAGATCTGCTTTCACTGCCTGTATCTTAAACTGCCTGATTTGTTTGGTATCTGTCTGTAGCGAGTCGGAAAGGATTGCTAGATAATCTGCAAAAGCCAAGACATTCAATTACAACGTTTGTATTCCTGCAACCCAGTCCGACTCCACTCTTGAACCTTTCATTTCTCATTTTCTTGCGCCGTTCGTGGATGACTTTATCCACAACATAGTTGAAGAGGAAAGGTCAGAGCCCATCTCCCAGCCTGACTCCTGTCCTTATTTAAAAGGCATCTGAAACTTCTCCTCTGAATTTCACTTTGGGAGTTGTATCTGTCAAGATCTGTTGTATGAGCGCTCCTGGGACGGTGACCTACATTTAAGGCCCCTTTAAACAACAAGTATCATGATCGCTCTTGGTTTGTTGTCCGAGCCAAATACCTTTAGGATTTGCATTGGGACATTTCGATCAAATGAGTCGTAAGCCATTTTGAAATCGAAAAAGTCACTACGAATATCTTGTTCCTGAGCTTTATATATTAAAGGGTAGAGTATTATTGTTATTATTATTATTATTATTATTATTATTATTATTATTATTACCACACCTCGTGTTGTTTCTTGAATATGGCCTGCCATACAAATGTTTCTTTTGGCGTCCTTGTTTTAGAACATGATTAGAGTGAAGCACAGGTAATTCGTTTTCAATAGAAGTCATATCAGTATGTTAATATGTATTTTCCTTTGTATCTTCACTTTTCGAACACATCTCGTATCTTATCTTAATGACTACTTGTTTTATTTCAGTGGCAATACAAAATACCAGGTCTATAAATACTTGTACGGTCATTATACTAATAACAAGTTATCTTCTCACGAGTAAAACTCTACATTAATAGACCTTAATTTAACGCGCCTTCAATTGGTATCTTAAAATTCAGCAGTGCGGAAATGATGGCGCATTTAGTGTATATAAAACGTCCTGTGAGAGAAATATTAATGGAGTTCAATAATAATAAACTTAGGGAATAGTTCCATTTCTTAATATACCCTTGCCGATGACAAGAGTGGTTGGTTAGTTCGGTAAGAAGCAGTGGACAAATACGTAGAACATCCAATCCGATGTCATAGATTCGATCCAGGCAGTGGTAGACAGGTCTTCAAAAGAAGTCAATGAATTAGTAAACCTGATGATGATGATGATGATGATGATGTTTGTTGTTTAAAGCGGCCTAAGAGCTAGGTCATGGCCCCCACAGGTAAGAGATGAAATGAAATGAAACGATAATTAAAATTTCAAAATGTATTTACTGACTAGAATCTAACACGAATGATGATAAAAAAATTATCATGAATATCAACAATAAGTGGAACCAGTTCACAATGCCTTATTTTCTGAGATAGTGCTTGTTGTTCAAAGGTATCTGGCCCTTCACAATAGTACTAATCACTGGCAGAGCAGAACATGGTGATCTTCCTATAGTGGTACCAAACACAGGTAATGTAGACCCATAGTACACTAGTGTCCAAAAGTTAAGCATAAGTCACGAGCAAGCAGGGCAACAGAAAATGGACCGCAAATCGCACGACGTATGCACCTACCAACCTTACGTGTTCACTCTGTATAGGAAAGGAGTGTTCCCTGCTTTGACTAGCAGCGTAACCGCAAGGTAAACACAGTCAATGCCTGCGCCCCATACTCCCTCAGTCGTGTTGCCCTGTCATAGTGTGCGGAGCGTAGCCTCGTGGTGAACGTGACAACACAATGGCACAACGACGGCATTTGGACCCGTTTTGCAGGATAGAGTACTTGGCCGCCTGGAAGCAGGCCAGACACAGACCGAAGTCGCCGTATCCTTAAATGTGCCACAAAGTGTCATTTCCAGGCATTGGAGACGATTTCGTGATACAGAAAATGTTAGTCGTAGGCCAGTACCAGGTCGATCAAGGGTAACCACCCCACAGCAGGACCGATATCTGGCCTTAACCGCCCGACGAAATCGGAGAGCACCTGCAAGACAATTGTCGGCGGAGCTTGCAGCCGTCTCAGGGGTTGCCGTTTCCTGGCAAGCGGTGTACCGGAGGCTCAGAACAGCAGGGCTGTTTGCCCGACGTCCAACGGTGTGCCTCCCGCTCACTCCAGGACAGAGACGGGTTCGTTTACTGTGGAGCCGTCAACATCGAAATTGGACTATGATGGAATGGAGGCATGTGCTCTTCACAGATGAATCCCGCTTCAGTTTGCAGAACGATTCCCATCGCACATTAATCTGGAGAGAGCCGGGTAGCCGATATAACCACAGGAACATCGTGGAACGGGACCAGTATGGTGGTGGCGGCGTCATGCTGTGGGACGGCATCATGTTGAATGGCCGTACGGACCTGCACATCTTCATGGGTGGTCCGAGGAACACTGTTAACGCTCAGAGATACAGGGGTGAGGTAATGAGACCACATGTTCGACTCTTCAGAGGTGCAGTTGGTCCAGACTTCCCCTTAATGGACGATAATGCCCGACCACACCGCGCTGCTCTGGTGGATGAATTTCTGGCTGGGGAAGACATCCATCGCATGGACTGGGCAACGAGGTCTGCTAACCTGAATCCTATAGAACATGCCTGGGATGCATTGGGGAGCGAATTGCATCCCGTCGGCCTCCACCAAGGACCCTCCAAGACCTTCGCATTGCCCTTTCGTAGGAATAGGATCGACTGCCACAAGAACTCTTGGGCCATCTGATAGAGAGCATGCCACGTCGCTGCAAAGCATGTGTGGCCGTTAGGGGTAACCATACACCCTATTTTGTTGTGGAAGACATTGCCAAATTTTGTTAGTTGTTTTCAAAGGCGTACCTTAGCTATCAGAACCTTTCTGACACTGTTTTTCTGGACAAGTTGTGTGACATATGGTGTGTGAGTCAGCTTCCGTTTGTTCAGCAATCGGTCTGACATTGCAATCAGGCGGTGTGGCCTCGTTTAGTGATTATGCTTATCTTTTGGACACTAGTGTAGTTTACATAATATGTATATTACTTTGTATAATGGTACCACTCACAAGTAACACAGGCGCATGGTGTTTCTCACATAATTGTACTACTCACAGGTAGCGCAGATCTATTCTGAACACAGTGGAACCAACAGATTCGAGCAAAGCGCTCGGGGCCTATTCTCGCTAGATAGTAGTCACTGCATCCGAGCTCCCGCTCCCCCGCCTCGGTGGGATGCACACGATGGTACTAATCACAGGCAACGCCCAGACCCATGGTGTACCTCACATTATAGTACTGCTCCTAGGTAACGTAGACCCATTATGTTCCTCACATGGTGGCACTAATCACAAGTAGTCCCATGGTTCTAAGTACATCATCTCTTGGTCGCTGGATTTAGTCGCCTCTTGTGACAGGCAGCGTTACCGTGGGTGTGTTCTTCAGATGCGTAGTACACCAATTCTACTTATACGCGCAGCAATGACAAAGTAATAATAATGGCGTATGGCCTTCGGTGAGGCCTGGTGCAGGTATTTCGATTGACCCCCATAGGCGACCTGCGCGTCATGATGAGGATGAAATGATGATAAAGATGACACATACACCCAGTCCCCGCGCCAGGGGAATTAACAAATTACGGTTAAAATTCCGGATTCTGCCGGGAATCGAACCTGAACCCCTATGACCAAAGGCCAGGACGCTAACCATTTAGCCATGGAGCCGAGCAATGACTAAGTGATCACTTACCCAGATTCTTGTCAAATCTTGAAATTGAGCGATATACCTTGATAATCAATGTCATAATAAAAAGCTTGTAACCGCTTAGTGCCTACCCTATGAAACAAATTACTTATTCTTCTTCTTTATCTGTTTAACCTCCAGGGTCGGTTTTTCCCTCGGACTCAGCGAGGGATCCCACCTCTACCGCCTCAAGGGCAGTGTCTTGGAGCTTCAGACTCTGGGTGGGGGGATATAACTGGGGAGGATGACCAGTACCTCCCCCAGGTGGTCTCACCTGCTATGCTGAACAGTGGCCTTGCGGGGGGAATGGGAAGACTGGAAGGGATAGACAAGGAAGAGGGAAGGAATCGGCCGTGGCCTTAAGTTAGGTACCATCCCGGCATTTGCCTGGAGGAGAAGTGGGAAACCACGGAAAACCACTTCCAGGATGGGTGAGGTGGGAATCGAACCCACCTCTGCTCAGTTGACCTCCCGATGCTGAGTGGACCCCGTTCCATCAATCGTACCACTTTTCAAATTTCGTGGCAGAGCCGAGAATCGAACTCGGGCCTCCGGGAGTAAACTTATTCAATTTAAGAAAACTGTAAAGTAAAACTTGGGGTGAAGAAATTTTACTACCCTTCTTTTTCTCTTTGCTTTACGTCACAACGACACAGATAGGTCTTATGACAACTATGATAGAGGAAAGGCCTAGGAATGCCTTGTGTGAAAATGGGAAACCATGGAAAACCATTTTCAGGTCTGCCGACAGTGCGGTTCGAACCCACTATCTCCCGATTACTGGATACTGGCCGCACTTAAGCGACTGCAGCTATCGAGCTCGGTATTATTATTATTATTATTATTATTATTATTATTATTATTATTATTATTATTATTATTATTATTATTATTATTATTACTACTACTACTACTGTCACGTCTGCTGTTGTCGAACTCTTTAAGCAAGCGCGTCGCAGGCATGAAGAGATTAAACGGCAGTTACTCGTACTCTATGAGATGCAGCTTCGTCCTCCCCAATCCATAGAGTGCGATCTGTGTGGACGTGTGTTTCACGCCAGAATTGGCTTCTTCAGTAATCAGAAGTAGATTACAAGCACAAGTAGCATTCAGTACTGGTGGATTTTAAGCAGCTGAATTTGTATACTCAGAAATGAGTAGGAAACGACGATGACCTCGTGGATACGGCTGCAATCCGTGTGTTCCAGGAACTAATAATCCCTTGTCCTAAACTCCCTGTGGAGACACTGGACAATCCTTGATTACAAGTATGTTTTTGAATTGAGCCTCTATGGACAGCGTGTTAACAACCAATCTCATTTTCAGTGTCCGTGTCTTGTTCGTCTGTCGGCTTTGACGTCCTGTCAGTATCCCTTGGGTCTGTCCTTCAGCGCTTTCTTCAGCTCCTCTGGTAAAGGAACTCTTCGTCTTCTGGGTTCTGTCTCCACCATAAAACCCTGATAGCTTCTGAAACTAACCCTGTCATTGATTGTATCCTCCGTAATGCCCACCTCTCTCAGATCTTTCTCACACTCTTCTCACGTTTTCTGCCTGAGCATGTCATGAGGTTGAAACTCCAATACACCACTGCCGTCAGCCCTGAAGATCGCTTTCCGTGGTTTCCTATTTTCACACCAGGTAAATGCTGGGGTTATACTTTAATTAAGGCTACGGCCGCTTCCCTCCCACTCCTATCCCTCTCCTTTCTAATCGTCGCCGTAGGATTTATCTGCGTCGGTGCGACGTAAAGCAATTTGTAATGAGAAATCCAATTGAATCCAATTCGTGTACATTTCCTGGTATGATAATATCAGATTGGTTACAGGAATTTTGACTCGAAACATTCAAACATTGCATTAGCTGTGTACCCAACTTTTAGAAGTGTTCATTCCTCAGGTGACGTTGTTTTCCTATATTCCCTTTTCAATATGTTTAACTGGTTCGCGAAATTGACTTATGCGCCAAGTAACAACGATCGTGAGAGGAAAAATGGAGGAAAGTCAAAATACGTCAACAGCAGAAATAATTATATTTTAAAGTGATATCACAAGGAAAAGGACAATAGTAATAAATAATTGTTGTAGTCCAAATTGTATTGCCTATATTTAATTTCTAGCGAAAACGTATCCCTGTACGAATGCGAAAATATTAGTTAAGGATAATAATATTCATTTTAATAGGTATCTCTATCAATTTCTATGAATAACGGAATGTCACCTTTATTCACTTAAAGGATCACAAATAATTTTGTTATTAAAGCATTTATTTGATATCTTAGAAGAGATGGACGTGAGAATAACAAATGGCTTCGAACTGCTAAAAGTATGGAAGATGTGTCAGGATACTTCACTAAATATAACAAGTTCATGATGACATTTACGAAAAAATTAGGGTCTTTGAGCTTCTTACTGACAACATATTTCTTCGAAAGTAACATCAATGCATCTTACTTTGTACGATTTGGTGAAAAATTCACAAGTTATGATATTATTTTTAATGTAGGACTGAGGTGCTGTCTTCAGAATAGGATACTTGATTTTCATAAGTTTTAACTGGTCGGGTAATCTAAATTAAAAGATGAAATAATAATAAAATATTTATAATTTATTGTTTTAAAAATCAATATAACACAACAGACATATTTCAAAAATATGATAAACTATAGACAATGAAAAACAAGGTAATTAATTTTCTAAAAAGGTCAATATTTAATCGAATTCTGGTGCGCGTGTATTCGTAGTGATCTTATAGGAAAATTGTACAGAGAAAGAAGGGAAAAAGTCTTTGTACAAAGGGAAAAGTATTCATAGTTTTGTCATTAACAACCCTTCATCTAATGAAATTGATCTTTAGTTGACTCACGATGTTCTTATATCAAATATATTTGTAATATTTGCAGCTAATCTGCGTGATACTTCATTTTTCGTATATTATTCTCAAACGTTGCAACACACGCAGGCTGTATTCCGTAGTCTATATCGTTCTTTATGAAGGAACTACCATAGACACATTGTTGGGGGAAGTCCGATTCAAATCAGTGTTTGGAATCGTGCTGGTGACCGTGAAGGAACGTTCTCTTGATCAGTGGCCTTGGTTCAAACAAAGAAACAATTCCCAAAACACATTAAGAAGGAAGCCATACTTTCCCGTGTCGACTTAGTCAAATGTAACATAAAAGCTTTCCAATCTGTCCAACATATAACTTAAATATTACACCATAACATTCCTGTAAAATAACACATTATTATTTTTCTTCCTTATTTAATAATGCGTATTTTTACAGGTATGTTATAGGGTAAACTTGTATGTTCAACAGACTGGAAAGATTTTTACAATTCCCAACATTTAAAAAGAAGAGAACAATTCTAGAATACTTTGGCCATACGATGCAGAACATCGAGTTATGATATGAATCCTACCTCCTTAACATCGATGAACCGAGAAGAGAAAGAGGAAGGAGGAGGGCTAAGCTGAGTTGGAGAAGATCCACTGAATCCACCTTTGCAGAAAGCAGGAGTAAGTTCTTGTTGTAGTAAGAAAAATATATAGTCTCAGTTTTAAATGTGTAGACTCCCAAGTAAATTTGGGAGCACCTAATTGAAGGGGGTAGGCACGCTGAGTAAAGAAAAATAAGATGTGAAATAGGAAGTACTAACTTCTAGAAGTTATATTGAGCTTTCTAGAACTTAACGGCTGACGAATTCCATCGAGTTATCTAGTCTAGACACTTTCCAATTATTCAGAACAGGAGAAGAAGAATGAATTGGTTGCTAACGTTCTACGAGGACAAGAACGGTAAGAAGAAGGATGTTGATTCCTCGTAGGAATCTCTGACCTCAGTTAGATTTGAGTGTCCAAGTTTTAATTTTAAGATCAAATTCCTTTAGATGAAAGGCAGTAATGACTTTTGAGGAGTTTATCCAAAGAGGGTAGCCTTGGCATTAACATGGGCAACAAAGTCCGCAGCTCTTGCAGCCTGGACTTCGGGTGTGTCAACTGGAACACCTGCAGCAGTGATGGCAGGGATGTGTTGAGGTCCAGCATAAGGAGCAGGGGCTGCAACGAGAGGGGCGGCGGCTACGCTAGTGTAAGCGAAGGCCCTGGAGGGTACAGCAGTAGCTACAGAAACAGCAGGAGCAGCAGCAACAACAGCTGGGGCTGGAGCGGCAGCAACGAAGGCGGCTCTAGCGGGGGCAGCTGCAACCACAGCAGGTGCGGCTGCTACGGCGGCAGGAGCGACAACAGCAGGTGCGGCAGCAGCAGCACGAGTCTGAGCAATGTTGACTGCCACCTGGTGAGCTTCCTTGGCGGCAACAACCTCAGCAGTGTCCTGGACTGGTTCAGGAGCCTGAAGTTCTGGTGCTTCAGGAACAGCGGGAGCCCGAGGCAGGTTGGAAGCGGCGACGCGGAAGCCAGCAGCATCAGCAGTGTAGGCAACATTCTGGACTTCTCCGTTGCCATCAACGTAAGCGTAGGCTCCCTGAGTGATTCCATCAGCGGTCCTGAACTCTCCCTTGGTGGACAGACTGTCAGAGTAGCCGTACCTGTACTGGCCGAGAGTGTCCTGGGCGTGGTGCTGCTCGGAGACGATGGCGGTGGTATAAGCTACAGGGGCAGCAACGGCAGCGGCTACAGGGGCTGCGGCGACTGCAGGGGCAGCAACGACCGCGGGAGCGGCAGCTACTGCAGGTGCTGCGAGTCTAGCAACACCTCCAGCAAGGTATCCCGGCCTGGCAACGCATGCGGCCACCACTGCACTGAGGATGATCTGAAAAAAACATACACAGTAAATACAGCCCTGTATGCAATAGTCGATTGCGTTAAGTAAGTTGATGGGACTACAGGAAAAGGCTTAACCTGACCTTTCGAGGAAGATAGGTAATTGTTTGAGAAAGAAGAAAGGGTATTCATGGGTCTCCGGACATCACTGCCCTAATATCGTCAGGTTATAAAAGATTTTGTACGAAGAAAATCAGATAAATAAAGCTTTTGATACCTTTTAATTTCAAACAAAAATGTTACTAAGTACCTCGGTAACATTCCAGTTGAGAATTAGTAGTCATATTTAGTTAAAGCATATGCCATCTGAATATTTCGGTGTCAACAAAGGAGTTTTCTATTCATAATTCATCGCACTTGTTCATAATATCAACTATTCACAATCATTCACCATGGTTAAAGGTAACTTTGTAGAAATTTCGGGTGTCCTTGTAGAACGAAATATGCCATTCTCTTATTCACGTATACTTTTACAGGTATGTTTTAGTGTTATATTTCGTGTTTCGACAGACTAAAAAATTATGTTAAAGTCGACTCTGAAAAAGAATGGCTTCCTTCTTTACAGAACATGCGTTTGTAAATCAGAGAAATGATTACCTGGAACAGTTATAGAGCCTCCTCCCAAATGGTGTCAAATTTCTCTTTAAGGAAAGACACATGATCATAAATAGTACGTCTTATATGTTTCTCGGTCATGGGAATTTGAGATGAAGACCAACCGTAAGACATAGCGTTGCTATTTATTTTGCTCTTTGTTTTACGTCGCACCAACAGAGTCAATTCTTATAATGATGATGGGGCTGGGAAGGAAAAGAACGTGGCCTTAATTGAGATATATCCCCAGCATTTACCTGGTGTGAAAATGGGAAACTACGGAAAAATTCCTTCATGATGGCCGACAGTGGAATTCGAATTCACCATCTCCTAAATAAAAGTTCATAGCTATGTGACACGACCCGCGTGGCGAACCAAATCCGTATTTTTAATCATCGTGCATATTCTTAATATGGATATGATTCTTGGCCTGGGGTCTACATAGAATTAGCCTGAGAGGTTTTGTGTCAACAATTTTCCCGACACCACGGGAAACCATGGCAACCAGTATACATCATATAAGCGTTCTATCTCAGAATAAAAACCATCCATCTAGGGTTGCCACCCGTCCCGTATTGTACAGAATATCCCATATTTGAGGTGAAAATTTTGCATCCCGTATTATGAACTGTTCTCCCGTAAAAAGGAGCGTTTCTATTTTTTTGTCTCTAAAGATTTTAAAATCCGTATTTGATTAGAGCCCCATTGAAGTGCAAAGTAGCTCCATTATTTTTTTCTCTTTGGGGTCTCAGAAGAAAGAAAACTATTTCTAATAATGTTTTTCCTGCATGTTTTGTCATACCTAATGCATTGTACTGTTTAAGAGGGTGTAAGTTAGTTTCTGTCATGAATTTCATTTATTATCTTATGCTGTTAATGAAACTAATTATAAAGTAATTGAAACTAGTACCTTGCATTCCGGACATAGAAGTTCGAACCCCACTGTCGGCAGCCCTGAAATTGGTTTCCCATTTTCACATCACGCAAAATGCTTTGGCTGTACCTTAATTAAGGCCTTCCGACTCCTAGCCCGTTCCTATCCCCATAAGACCTACCTGTGTCGGTGCAAATTGTTAAACAATTTAAAAATTAATGTTACCTGACGTTTGATTTTCAAGTATTTATGAACTGTCCCTTATTTCTTATATCAAACAGTGCAGCGGAGGAATTCTGTTATTTCTTTTTGTCTTTCTGCTTGTTGGTTATGTCGTATTTTAAGTTTTGATTTAATTTCGTTACGGTAAGCATGCTTTGGACCAGGATTTCTCCTACTTACAATACATTTAATAATAATAATAATAATAATAAAGCATGAATGAAAATCCGGCTCCACGTCTGAACGTCATAGTGATGCCCTTGGTTCGTCCTGTTGAGGAATTTCAGCTGCGTCTGTTTAATGACTTTAGCTCCGGAACTGAAATGTGATTATTATTATTATTATTATTATTATTATTATTATTATTATTATTATTATTATTATTATTATTATTATTATTATTATTATTATTATTATTATTATTATTATTATTATTATTATTATTATTATTATTATTATTATTATTTAATCCGTTTAGAGTCTTGGATTGGTTTTTCCATTGGACTCAAGAGTGGGATCCAACCTCTACAGTGTCAAAGGCAGTGTCCTTGAGCGTGAGACAAGTGGGGAGGATGACCAATACTTCGCCCAGGTGGTCTCACCTGCTATGCTGAAGAGGGGCCTTGAGGGGGATGGGAATATTGAAAGGGAAAGACAAGGAAGAGTAAAGGAAGCGAAAGTGGCCCCAAGTTAGGTAACATCCCGGCATTTGCCTGGAGGAGAAGTGGGAAACCACAGAAAATCACTTCGAGGATTGCTGAGGTGGGAATCGAACCCCCTCTACTCAGTGTACCTCCCGAAGCTGAGTGGACGCCGTTCCAGTCCTAGTACCACGTTTCAAATTTCGTGGCGAATCCGGGAGCTACAACACAGAGGCGGACTTTCTCCCAATTACAATGTATTTGGTAATAATAATAATAATAATAATAATAATAATAATAATAATAATAATATGGCCGATAATACGGCTTCACGGATGAATGTCAGAGTAGTTTCTATGGACCCGTGTTCGAGTTTCGGCTGTCGGTTTAATGATTCTAGCTCCGGTACTGTAGTGTTTTTATTCGTCTAAATACACACCATCTTCTACCTTTAAAGTCCCTGTTATGAATGGTGTGAAAATATCGCTCATAGGGTCGGTTGGTGCATGCATTTCAGTGGGATTGGCAGACTGATATGCAATAGCTACTTCTGGCTCGTGAGGAAAGCAACGGGAAACTACCTCACTCCTCATTTCCCTAGTTCCTCTTCATTGCTGCCTAGGCTGGCTATTGCAGCATATGGTAGAGCTGTGAATTATCAAACCAGCCTTCGGGCTGAATACCCAACATACATCTTACCTTTAACATATTACACTACCAGAACAAGCAATAGTGAATGCATCCCTTCACATAGAATTGGTGTCAGGAAGGGCATCCGGCCGTAAATGTGGACCAAATGCCCAAAAAGTGCATATCACAAGCAAATGGAAAGAAGGATGAAAATAAATGAGAAATTAAATCAAGGGTCCGCCTCTGTGGTGCAGTGGTTAGTGTGATTAGCTGCCACCTCCGGAGGCCCGGGTTCAATTCCCGTCTCTGCCACGAAATTTGAAAAGTGGTACGAGGGCTGGAACGGGGTCCACTCATCCTCAGGAGATCAGCTGAGTAGAGGGAGTAAGATTCCCACCTCGAAGTGGTTTTCCGTGATTTTTCACTTGTTCTCCAGGCAAATGCCAGGATGATTGCTAATTAAAGGCCACGGCCGCTTCCTTCCCTCTTCCTTGTCCATCCCTTCCAAACTTCCCATTCCTCCACCAGGCCTCTGTTCAACACAGCAGGTGATTCCTCCATGACGATGCACTGGTCCTCCTTCCCGGTTGTATCCTCGAGCCAAAGTCTCACACTCCAGGACACGGCCCTTGACTCGGTAGAGGTAGGATGTCTCGCTGAGTCCGATGGAGAAACAAACCCAGGACGGCAAATTGATTAAATAAATTAATAATAATAATAATAATAATAATAATAATAATAATAATAATGTTATTAGAAGTGCTGAAAAGAAAAATAATACGGAAAATTCTCGGTCCGCTAAGAACTACAGAACTATGGAATTCAAGACGTAATGATGAAATATACCGGAATATAGAAAATATAACAGATACAATGTGGAAGAGGCGATTGATATTTTTTGGACATTTATACAGAATGGATGACCACAGGTTAACCAAAGAGATCTGCAAATAGCTTTGGAACAACAAGTCTACAACAACTTTGATTCAATGAAGTCAAGAAATGTTTGGAATGAAACAATATAAGGGGAAAAGAAGCAAATGAGAGAAAGAGAGAGATTTTTAGAAAGAAAATTTTAAAAATTGAATGATTCCAAGGTCAGAAGGGAAAGAACACAGGCTCAAAATGGTCTGAAGAGACGAAAAGTAGGCATATTGAGCAGATGAAGAATGTATTGGAGGAAGAAGAAACAACAATGAATGAAGAATTAAAACTGTCATATGGTCTCTAGAAGACGCTGAAGAAAGAAGATGAAGAATGCTATTTATTTTACGTCCCACTAAATACTTGTGACGCTTTCCGGAGATGCCGAGATGCCATTCTTTTACGTTTCAGTAGAACTACCAACACGAGAACTCTTGAGCATCTTCAAACGCCACCGGACTGAGCCACAATCGAACCTGCCAAGTTGGGGTCAGAAGGCCAGCGCCTCAACTATCTGAGCCACTCAGCCCAGCGTAAGACATTTAATTTATAATCTTGTCGTCAACAGTTGCGCATGATTAATAGTAATTATTGTTGTCGTGAATGCAAACATGACCATTTATGAAGTCCATGCACTAATGGAGTGTTGTGTCAGCATGTACTGTAATCTATTGCAGTAACTAGGAAATCCTTGAAGAGTAATATGACCACATTCTCCAGCCTTAGTTAGGTATAGTCGTACTCTCATAAAACTATCTCGCCTGCCACCATATTCCATGGCTTCATTTTACTTACGTAATCGAAATTTTAAAAATCTCGGAAATTTAACAGTATGTGGATTTCTTTTAAAACATCCATGGAATAAAATATTAATTGAGGGCATTCATGCAAAAAAAAACAGCTAAGTGCACTTTTGGTCATAAAGAAGGTATAACGTGCATAATACAGTATATATAATGATGATGTACATGTCTTGGTGCATGAACAAGTCTTGTATGGACTAATCTAAAGGAAATACGCCTAGTTGCAAACACAGCTGTAGTTGTGTTTGGGACAAGAATCTGATAAGTCGAGGACTTGTTTTGTTCATTTTTTACAACTGTTTGTTTACCTGATTTAATGTGTGTTCATTTCTTGTAAACTGTTTGTTCTAATGTGCCTCATACACTAGAGTGCCATATTGAGAATACCTTGTGAAATGAGTAATTATTTATTTAATTAAATGGGACAATGTTCAGTATGCATTTGTATTTTGCTGTGCACACACTATGCACCCAATCTTACGGATATAAAACATAAATGTTAGATTATTGTTGCAAAAAATGATAAGTCCAATTACAAAATCACATATTTATTATATGAAATAAATACTTATTTCTGGTTCCTTTCCTAGTATAGTGCGCGATACATATAGAAATCAATCAGTATAATTAAAACCAAACCCCATGGCACTACAGCCCTTGAAGGGCCTTGCCCTACCATGCGACCGCCGTTCAGCCCGAAGGCCTACAGATTACGAGGTGTCGTGTGGTCGGCACGACGAATCCTCTCGGCCGTTATTCTTGGCTTTCTAGACCGGGGCCGCTATCTCACCGTCAGAAAGCTTCTCAATTCTAATCACGTAGGCTGAGTTGACCTCGAACCAGCCCTCAGGTCCAGGTAAAAATCCCTGACCTGGCCGGGAATCGAACCTGGGGCCTCCAGGTATGAGACAGGCACGCTACCCCTACACCACGGGGCCGGCAATCAGTGTAATTGGTTTTCAAAAATTCCAGAAAGTTTGCGAGTAACACTCTTTTCTTTCTCAAGAAGTGGTATTTTGGACTTGCCTTGTTTTTGCACCAGAGCCCTCAATGTGAATTTCATTTATTGATTTGTGGTAATTTGATTTTCCCAAAGGAGATTTGACACCAATTTTTACAGTCACGCTCGTCGTCCGGCTTAACTAGCCATTTTTAAATATCGGTGTGTGTATTTTGCAGGATCAATTTATAAAAATTCGCAAACTAATTGGCAAATTACATAAAAAAAGTATCGTGTGCTTGATATTTTTTAAGATTAGCAGTAACAATTTCAGAAAATCTGTTTAGAAATACGAAACTTTGGTAATTCAGGTCATGTGTACCTCGAACGGAACGCGGAGGAACTTGCGTTACTTTTACTCCAGAGGCCATTGTCCGGCAATCCATACAAACTTTCCCGGAAGGCAATAGGACTACAAGGTTGTACTCACCAGAACCTTCATGTCTGCACCGCTGCTGGTGTGGTACGACTAACAAGTATGATGCTGATCTACCACTTGATGTTCTCTTTATATAGCGATCAACTCCGAAATCTCCTTTCTCCTCCCCCTCCCCATTGACCGGCATTGCTACCTGGAGTTCTTGACATTGACCTTGACACGTAATACATGTCTACACAGCGCGCGGCTCTGATCTTGTAACCTGAAGCTACATCTTCAACATCAACAGGCTATTATTAGATCTTCCCCAGACAGGTTCAGTCTGTGAAGATCTGTACCATTGTAACTTAAGCAGTGGCGAAAGTTAATACATATGTATATATAAAATAAACGTACTACTCTATTATAAAATATATAATATATAATTGCGTGTGGCTATTTCTAGCCGAGTGCAGCCTTTGTAAGGCAGACCCTCCGATGAGGAAGGGGGGTGGGGGCATCTGCCATGTGTAGGTAACTGCGTGTTATTGTGGTGGAGGATAGTGTTATGTGTGGTGTGTGAGTTGCAGGGATGTTGGGGACAGCAAAAACACCCAGACCCTGAGCCAATGGAATTAACCAATGAAGGTTAACCCGCGAGTGGTCGCTATATGAGATTTTCTCTCACATTATTTTTATTATGATATAGGGAGGTGACTGTTACCTCTTCTAGCTGAGTTTATAACTGTCGTGAGTAGAGCGATTCACATTTGAAGGGTAAGCACCCCCTTCCCTAGTCAGAACAAAGGTTCCTATATATCCGTGCGCGCTGTGTGAGAGTTTCTCTGATCGCGCGACCAATGACGTTGGTGTTATTTTGAAGAGGAGCGGAAAACTTACTCTTGTTGTACGCGTTATTATTTGTGTTATGAGCACTTCTTGTTTTTGAAAATGCTGTGTTCAGAAACCTTGCTTTGTACATAAATATTACTAGATATAATGCACCGAGCTCGATAGCTGCAGTCGTTTAAGTGCGGCCAGTATCCAGTATTCGGGAGATAGTAGGTTCGAACCCCACTGTCGGCAGCCCTGAAAATGGTTTTCCGTGGTTTCCCATTTTCACACCAGGCAAATGCTGGGGCTGTACCTTAATTAAGGCCACGGCCGCTTCCTTCCCACTCCTAGCCCTTCCCTGTCCCACCGTCGCCATAAGACCTATCTGTGTCCGTGCGACGTAAAGCAACTAGCAAAAAAAAAAAAAAAAAAGATATAATGCATGTGTGAGATTTTATTTTTTACAACTTCAGGACGGAAGTTATTTTTATGTACATTGCATATGTTAATTTAAGTAGTAACTTGTGTCTTTAATAAACAGTTAATCATGTCCGGCTCCATGTCTAAATGGTTAGAGTGCTGGCCTTTGGTCACAGAAGTCCCGGGTTCGATTCCCGGCGGGGTCGGGAATTTTAACCTTAATTGCTTAATTTCACTGACACGGGGTCTGGGTGTATGTGTTGTCTTCATCATCAGTTCATCCTCATCATGACGCGCAGGTCGCCTACAGGCATCAAATCAAACGACCTGCATTTGACGAGCCGAACTTGTCCTCGGACACTCCCGGCACTAAAAGCCATACGCCATCTCTCTCTTTCTACTATTTACACTAACAATTTTTCTATTAAACACGCAGCTCATCCTTAATAAATTTATAGTATTTAAAAAATTCGTCTCATAATATCTTCTGTACTTACACATATAATCAGCTCACATATGGTATCTGAAATTACTTCAAATAATACTATACAACTGCTATAAGATTTAAATATACATTACATTTTTTATCCATTTTGGTACCCAACAAGCATAACGACCTCCTGCGTCTTAACCAGAGCCCATTTTGCCACCGCTTTTCAGAGTTCCTAAAGGGCCTTCACAGTTACCGAAGCAGTCCCAGGGCACTCGAAGTCCCTACTGTACTTCACCCCTACTTCGGCTGTCCAATCTCCTTAGACCAGAAGATGGAATTAATTTATTCATAAAAAAGCATTATTTACAATAACCTGCACAGGTCGGATGCCCTCTAACATTTCTTTTCTCTGTTGCTGTTCATTCTTTTCTTGAATATCTGCAGGGATTTTGGAAAAGGATCAAACAATTCCCCTGGTAAAATGTTCCACTCCTTCACACCCTTCTCGGTGAATGAAAATTTATCCCAATCGCTTTTGCTAAACTCCCTTCTAACTTTATACTTGTGGTCAGCCCTGTATTATGTACATTTACACTATAACAATAGAAATAATAATAATAATAATAATAATAATAATAATAATAATCTAAAATCACACATCCCAGGGAATAACAAAATAAGTCAAAAAATAAACTTCTCGGGGGAAGCAATTTTTTTCTTTTTAAAGAATACGAAATCACCGATTCACCAAATGTTGTCAAACCATTCTGAGTTATACTTAACAGTTTTTTAATCATGCTATTGGTTGAATTTTGTTTCATTCAAACAATGAATGAAGTATCCGACTTGGATCGCGAATGAAACTAACTTGTACTGTGTTGCTCAGGCATTACTTTCTTATGTGGAGCAGTAAAACGCGCGCAGCTGTGAGCTCGCATCCGGGAGATAGTGAGTCCGAATCCCACTGTCGACAGTCCTGAAGATGATTTTCCGTGGTTTCCCATTTTAACACCAGGCAAATGCTGGGGCTGTACCTTAATTAAGGCCACGGCCGCTTCCTTCCCATTCCTATGCCTTTCCTGCCCCATCGTCGCCATAAAACCTATCTATGGCAGTGCGACGTAAAGCAAAATCGACCAGTAAAACAATAAGTGTGTAAGTCACATTTGTGTATTGTTAGCTAGTAAGATTTAATAGTTCTCTTTATTGGAGGCAGCTACGTAAATTCACCCCCAATAACTCATTTACAAGATAATAATTCCCCCGTCCACAGTAAAACATATTACACGTAAGACAAAACTGACTTATCTGGTCGAAGCCACATTTATTAACAATATTGTGAATATTAACAAGATAACTAAACTTATCTGGTTCTTATCGGGGACTGGGAGTAAAATTAGGGTATTTCTTCAGTATTATGACGAAATTACTTATCTTGTTAGTGTCAAAGGGTAGAGAACATAGACCTTAGTAGATTACTGTTCAAAAAGTTTATGACATCTGGTTTTCCCCGGGGTAAGTGATTTTAATACTGATCATTTCGACACGCCAAGTAGTCCACAACACGTTCGCTGTCAGAAGTAGGGTTGGGCAGACCGGAACTGTCAGCTGTTCCGAAACATTAGGAGCTTGAGCTGGAGTGTCTCGGTACACTGTGCCGGCACACAGCACTGTAACTGCGCGGTAGAAGCTGCTTTTAGGTTAAGATTTTTTCGGTCAATATGAAATACACATAACACGATTACAGTCGCTGTACAGGTGTTTAAAAGTAACTAAAAAAGCAAAGCAAAGTCATCTCCGTACAGGCCATGAAGGCCCTTGGAAGGGTGTAAGGTAAAGGCTTCCACTATCCGTAACCTCGCACTTGATGGGGTAGAGTGGTTGGCTCTACGCCCGGCCGCCTTTGAACCAGGAATTAACCTGGTACTCATTTTGGTGTAGGCTGAGTGAACCTCAGGGCCATATCGACCTCCGGAAGCGAAAATCTCGTTTCTTAAATTTTACGACTTCCTGACGGAAGATTCGAACCCACGTCCTTCCGGGTGAACCGAGCACGCCTTTACTGCCCCGGCCACGCAGCCCCAGTTTAAAAGTAACTAATCCAGGATATTTTCACCAGTTGAATGTATCGGCCTGTATTGTGAGTAATCAGGGTCAGAATAAAACTTCACGGCACATGAAAACAGCACTCGGAACTCTGAAATACGCACCCAAAGAAATCACGCCTAAATGTTGTTTCTAGGATAAGAATGTTTTCGTTCATTCTGAAATACACCTGTCACAATTACACTGGCAGTAAATGTGTTTACAAATGCTACAATGTTATTTTCACCAATTAAAAATATAGCCCCTACTCGCACAGTTGAAGAAACATTCGTCAGTGCTCTATTTTAGTGGCGCTTCTGACGGGATAGCAAGTCACTGTCCCAGTCTCGCTTGAAAATGTTTCGGAACAACTGACACTCGGTGTTCCGGAACAGCAGAACATAAACTGTGCACCGACACAGTGTGCCGAAACAGGGACATAGTGCCCAACCCTAGTCAGAAGATCTAGTTTCAGATCACCATTAATTCACTAGTGTTCTTCAGAAGAGAACTATCCTATTTCAGTAATAAATATTGTCCAAACTAGGCGAATTAAAATAAACGCATTCAGCCAGCAATAGTGAAATATAATGGTAATCCACCCGTAGAGCAGAGATATAGGGACTGGTCAGTCCAAGGAATTGAATACTGGAATGAAGGCTGGAATGTTGTTTACCCAGACTCGGTGAGCCAACTGAGGAGCTATATGGTACGACAGGCAGTAAATACAATCAAGAAATGCAATTGAGGTTGTCAGTGCGCTGATCACGCGTCACTCCAACATCTGCAGGCCAACTAAATGGGCAGCAGTCCTCCTGGTAAGACGCGTAATGAGCATTAAGTTTCAGGCTATGCAAAGATCACAATTATATAATTAGTTTTAGGTCTCAGTGACTACTTTTACATATCAACGTGCAGAAATTTTATCCCGCAGGAATTCTCTTCCTTGACGGTAAATCTAACGACGGAAGGCCAGCACACTACCATCTTGATACAGTCAGCCCAGCGATTAATGCCTCACTTACCCAGTATGATAGAATTAAGTATTTCTGTTAACCCAGCATCCTCCTCCATTCGCCTCACAGGATACCATCACTTAACCTGATTATTAAGCAAAAATTAATTGAATGTAACCATTACTGACTTACTCTGTGACTCTTCTGAACAGCGTTTCCATCTATTCTTCTTCTTTCCTCTTCTTATTCTTCTTCCTCCTCCTCAACCGATTCCCCACACCTTCGTGAGGTTATGTGTTCGAACTACATGGCACATGTGTTCTTGGTCCTGCTTAACTACTGGATTCCTTTCCTGATTTATTTCCTGTACCTGCATACTTACAGAATAGGATACGTCACCAAAACTATGCACCGGGCGAGTTGGCCGTGCGGTTAGGGGTCGCGCAGCTGTGAGCTTGCATCCGGGAGATAGTCGGATCGAAACCCACTGGCGGCAGCCCTGAAGATGGTTTTCCGTGGTTTCCTATTTTCACACCTTCCTACTCCTCGCTCTTCCCTATCCCATCGTTGTCATAGGAATCTGTGACGGTGCGACGTAAATCCGCCTGAAAATTATTATTATTATTATTATTATTATTATTATTATTATTATTATTATTATTATTGTTGTTGTTGTTGTTTTTCCGGTACAGATTTCCGGCATCCTCGTGGGATAATGGGTTCGAGCTATGCCACACATATGTACTTGGTCCAGTTTTACGATTGGATACCCTTCCTGATGACAGCCTATGTGCAGGAGCGTATTCACAATCGCGTGTTTCTGTGATGGTTGGCAGTGAAGTGCTTTGCATCTCTTTGTGTTTCTCGCTGGGTCACCTCCAAATTATGCATCAGATATCTCGAGTACACTCGGCCTCTGCCACTCTACCACATACAGGCTGACCCGAAAGTCCCTTAACATTTGACGACACAATACTTCACGGAATGTTGAAGGTAGAGAAGTAATAATTGGCACACATGATTGGCATGACATGGGGTTTTATTGACACCAAAATAAAGTACGCAAAATCAATCACAATCAGTCACTACTGATCTGCATTTAGGACAGTCACCCAGGAGGCAGATTCCCTATCTGTTGTTTTCCTAAACTTTTCTTAAAAGTTTGCAAAGAAATTGGAAATTTATTGAACATCTCCCTTGGTAAGTTATTCCAATCCCTAACTCCTGCTCCTACAAACGAATATTTGCAGCAATTTGTCCTCTTGAATTCCAACTTTATCTTCATATTGTTATCTTTCCTACTTCTAAAGACACCACTCAAACTTATTCGTATACTAATGTCATCCCATGCCATCTCTCCACTGACAGCTCGAAACATACCACTCAGTCGAGCAGCTCGTCTCCCAAGTCTTCCCAGCCCAAACTTTGCAACATTTTTGTAACGCTACTCTTTTCTCGGAAAATCACCCAAAACAAATCGAGCTGCTCATCTTTGGACCATTTTCACTTTTACTTTTTTTCGTTTCTTGAATCAAGTAATCCTGGTTAGGGTCCCATACACTGGAACCGTACTCTAGTTTGGGTCTTCCCAGAGACTTACATGCCCTCTCCTTTACATCCTTACTACAACCCCTCAATACCCTCATAACCATGTGCGGAGATCTGTACCCTTTATTTACAATCACATTTATGTGATTACCCCAATGAAGATCATTTATTATATAACCAACAGATTGCCCTTCCTTAGAGATATACAAGCAATAATTATATTAACAATCAAGGCTGAGCAAAGACGATGTTCTTTATAACACATGCTCCACATGTCGGCCGTCATTCATCAACAATACCTGCAGTCGAGGGACAAAGTTGTGAAGAGCACTGTACAGCATATCCGTAGGTATGGTGAGAAATTGCCGTCGGATGTTTTCTTTTAGCATCCCTAATGAGGTCGGATGATCGCTATAGGCTTGTGACTTCAGGTAACTCCACAACCAATAATCACACTGGACCGGGGAGGCCAAGCATGACATGCCGCGATTGCAGGTGCATCTGACGCCCCCTCACACGACAGCTCCTTTAATAGCATACATGGCTCTCATGCGGCATCACTAACGTGTTGCTGTCCAGCGCCATCTGTTGGCCTCTTTATCCACTCCTTGTTGGTGTTAGTAAAACTCCACGTCATATCAAGTATATAATGGCCATTTATACCTGACGTGCTGCTGTCTAACGCCCTCTGTTGGTCACTTTGTGTACTTCATTTTGGTGTGAATAAAACCCCATGTTATGCCAATCGTGTGTGTGTCTACCTCCAATATTCCGTGAAGTATTGCCTCATCAAATGTTAACAGACTTCCGGGTCACCCAGTACACTACCTACATCTATATAAATAAAGTTTTAGGGTGCCCGCTGTCTGTAATTTCGTTTCTTTTGCCAATTTTTCAGATATTTATCCGTTTTAGGTCGACTCAAGATCGAAACGGTGGGTTTTATTTTTCGTGTCTGTTTGTATGTTTGTTCCACCATCACGGCGAAACGACTGGATAGATTTCGACGAAACGTCATATTTAGAGTATACTCGTCCCGGGGAAGACTTTGATATGTATATAATTCAAAAATCATTGAACAGACTGGGAGTTAACAAGAAAACCACAACGGTTTTCCTCCATTATCTCTTATACTATTGATTTTCTGTAAACTCCGTGGACTATATGTGAAACGTCTCTTCATTATAAACAACTTTTGTTATGTTCATAATTTAGCTTACTCTTCAAATGATGATGAGAATTACTATTGTTTGCGGGTATCATGCTCTGCATTGAGTGACCGACAGACCGACAACGAACCTACAGGTTACCATGGCAACGTCCCTGACTACTTGCCAGCAGGTAAGTAACTAATTGCCATTTTCGTCATCATTCCTGTAAATTCGTGGTTGTTCCTTGGGTAGAAAGCAAGACAGACGTCTATCCGGCCTTCTGCGGGATATTGGCGGAATATCGTTGGACGTTATAACCATCCTCGAATAGCTTAAATAATAACACCATTAGTTTACCTAAGAATCCCTGCGCCTAAATTTCTCCTCTGTTACCGCTTTCTTATATCCATAACTCATACCAGCATAATTTGTTGAGGGGCATTTGATTTTCCAATACATCAACTTGGTATTTACATATTTGTCCTATCCGGCTGTCCTCAGATATAATCCTATTTTCTATTAATTTCAACTTTCTTAACTGTGTTATTTTCTACCTTAATTACTCCGTATGTATGCGAGTGCTAATCCTGAAAGCTGGACACACTTTTCTTTGAGGAATTATTCTAAGCTATGCAAATGTGTAACTTTTGGCCCCGGGAAATATCGAAATATGGATGCAAATCTAATGACATTGGTGGCTAAACGGTACGTCGTATTACAAAACAGATACTGTAGCATAATCGCCGTTCTATTTGGAGAGATCAGCATTTTGGTCGTATGACTTATTGTCGTGTCTCGATTGTTTATACGTTAGATAGCGCTGCATTTCTCGGTTATAATCAAATGTTGAGAACTCGACTGCAACTTACATTACGAAAAAGGGCCTCCATATCTATTGTAAATGGCAGTTGCCAGGTGAGGCTGCCGTTATAGTAGAAACTCCCGAGCTCGATTGTGACTGGCAGTAGGAAATGTGGCGTGCCATTAACTTCAAAACATCTCCAATGCCTACCTTACATTGGAAACAACGTATTGCGTCCTTCCTGTTTTGTTTCTAGGATAGCGCTAAGAGACATGCGATTTAATATAATCTTACTCACTGCCTTTACAGTAATTTACGGAGAAATCTGTATAGAATGTAGAATACCGTAGCGAAGCACGGGTACATTTGCTAGTGTATAAAGTAAGGATAACTTCATCTCAAAATGTAGGGTGTCCGCAATTAAACTGAGTGCTCACAGCACGGGCACCCGCTGTAATGATCGTAGGAGTCTGAAATTTCGTAGCTACGCTAATTAGACAATGTGCTCGCGTATTATGCCACAAAAATTATTAGTTCCAAATTTTGGCACCAGGTGAAAATATGGCGCTCTAAGCAATCAGAACGTGCAATATTCCGTAACTCTGTCGCGCTGAACGCCATTAGTTTAATTGTGGACACGGGGTATCTCCTTATAAAATACCTTTGGGCGTAACATCGACATTCATTTGTCCATTATTTCATTCTGTGTATCTCACTGTAGTGTCACGGTGTAATGAAGAGCGGCCTTATAATCGTGTGCGTATTCCGATTCGTGCCATGCTACTTTAGAACTTGATATTTAATACCCTTACTTTTAAAATGGTCACAAATTGCAGCCCTTCATGAACTGACAACGATGAGATATTCCAGCACCGTGCCAACAGTCCAAGTCGTCCAGAGTTCGTTCAAGGAGCGTTCTGGAGAATATTAATGACTGTTGTAGCCACCTCGTTCGCCTGATCTGAACTCCGTCGAGCATTCATGGGACGTAGTGCTGTGGACCATTCCCGCCCAAGATCTTTCACCTACTAAGAACAGGAAGCTATGCGTAGCTACCTAAAGGCCATGGAGTCACAATCTCTCTTCCCTGTGTTTCTTCCACGTGTGATATCAATGCTTTGACGAGGAGCGCCTTCACGATACTACACCCCTAGTCCAGTACTTTCGGCATGTCAGTGTATTATTATAGCGTGAACCAACTATGATCGAACTCCTCTTCGACATAAGTGTGTGCCTTTATTTAAGGAACAAGGAAGCCCATCGCAGACTGAAAGTAATGTGGTCATTTCTCTCTTCACTCTTGAACTCCAGCAGGGGGTGTGGTGGTCAATTAGATATCATAGATCAAAGCTTCCTCCATAAACAGATTAGAGGTCTTTGAAATGTGGTTGCAGAGGAGAATTCTCAGAATAGCCTGAAGAGATTTTGCTACCAATAATGAAGTGTTAAATAGAGCTATAGTTGTGCATGAGCTGGTAAACATCGCCAAAGCTACGAAAACAGTTTATTTAGGCCATGTTCCACGAGGTAGAAACTACGGGCTTGTACACCTCATGTTACAAGGAAATACAGAATGCAGGCGAGGAGCTGCTGCACTACCGATGCCATGGCTCCAAAACATCAAAGACTGGACTTGCATCAACAACACCGAATAACTCTTAAGTTAGCTAAAGAAAGGAGGAGCTTTCTCCAGGGTGATCACCAATGTCTGGGGAACCGGATATGGCAGTTGAAGAGAAAGAAGAAGATATTTTTACTTGATCATACCTTGATCTTTCACCTTTACTAATTATCCGGCTAATCCATATTCTCCCGACCACGTCGTATTGCTTAGGCATCGAGACTAGGATAATTGGATTACGTATTAGTGTTGATAAGACAAAAGCCATAATTGAGGCTCAGATAACTTTGTGTTTAAATATTTTTTACTTAACTAAATACTCTTACGTGCCAGCCCCGTGGTAGCCCATTTCGGTACTTTCAGGAAAGGGCTGGTGACTCAGACGACCTGGGATCTTCCAGCCGGCTTGTAGGGTGGGGCCGGTCTTTCCGTATATTGTTCTCGTCGGCCGGCTTACCTATGAGTTTCTTGGAGATTCAACGGGAATATTCTGCCTCTAGTGAACGCGAAATTTCTGGCTCAAATCACCCGAGCTATAAAAAGGGAGGCTAGCCGCGGACAGGGAGTGACATTTACATTCCGAGCTGGAGTCGTTATGAGACTCGGTGTGTTGGGGTTTGGTGACTGGGCTGAGGGCGACAGAGGTGTTGGCTGTCACTAATGTCCCACCGATGTCTGAACTAGGAGCTGTTGTAGGGTCGGAGAGGCCAGTGAGTAGATGGAGACGTAGGAAAGGAAGACTGTACTGTGTGTTCGTGTATTTTTATGAAATGACGCTCAGCGAAGGAAGCTGCTATCGCGTGTGTGAACCTGTGTTAATGTTCGCTGTTGTGAGTATCGTCCTGCTGCTGTATACTGCTAAACTGTTTGGTTGTTCACTGCAAGTTACTCTGTGAATTACTGGACTGTCAGTGGAATCGAACCAACGAACAATCATCGTGTGTTCTGTAGCCAGTTGCCCTGTGTTCAGATCCAGCTGTCCACACACAACTCATGTATGAGATGGCTGGACTTGGGGAAAGTGAAAGTAAGGGATATGCGTCCGCAGGTATAGCAACGGACTGCGCCATAAGGAAGAGCAATTTGACAATAGACAGTAATTAGTAAGTGTGGCCATGCATAACTGGTTAGAATTGTGTGTGCGGGTATATATGTGCGTGTGCATTTATTTGGTCATACTAAAATAAATTAGAGTAATGAAACAAATGGAGTTTTATTTACATATTTTGCCGTTTTAAATTAAATACATACTCTAAGCATATTTATTCTTAAGTATACAGATTGTCCTAGAGAAAGCTTCCAGTATTCCCAGAGGGGCCAATACGCAACAAACGGAAGAAAGGTCATATAAACATTGGTCGTAAACCCAGGTCTGCTACCATCAGTGTCTCTGATCTACTCTTCACAACATGTGCTCGATGTGACTGATATCCATTGCAATGCAGTTTTCCACCCTACGTCGCAAATGATGCACGATGTACTGCATCAATTGTGTACGTACAATGTTTTCACATTTGTTTCGTGACGAAGTGCTAGTAGTTCAAGACAAGCCCCTCCTACCATAACACAACCCTCTATTAGGTTTAGACCAATGTTTAGATTTTTGTTGCGAAATCAAAAGCGATGAGGATCTCAAAACGGGAGAAACCTTTGAGGATAATTGTTGACAATTGGGAATGTGAAACAGTTCAAGTACTTGGAATTGTGCTGACAAAGGATGACCGCTTCACAAATAAAATCCGAGCAAGAATCGCCATGGCCAAAGTCGCATTCAACAACAAGAGATCTCTGTTGACCAGCAAGTTGAGCTTGAAACTAAAGAAGGAAGGGTGAAGTGCTACATCTGGAGTATTGCACTGTACGGAGCAAAGACGTGGACCATGAGAAAGAGGGAGGAAAAATACCTGGAAAATTTTGAAATGTGGTGTTGGATGAGAATAGAGAAGCGGAGGTACAGTAGACTGAAAGAAGAAGCTGAAAACAGGGAACATTGGCATCAGAAATTCTCTGCACGAAGACACGGATCTGCCACTAGGCAGAATACTGTATGATAATAAGGACCCTCCGTAAATTATTGAAATATCGTAATCACGTTGCTAGTGGATTATAACACGAAAGATAGTGGGTTCGTGACCAATGATTATAGGACCTTTTCTCCTTAATTTGTTGCGTGTTGCCTCCTGTGTAAATAGTGAAGCCCTTTTCAAGGACACCCTGTATATTTCTTGTATATGGCGGCATGTTCTTCTACTTAGATATCTCCAACCCAAATTTTCGATCCAGGCAATTCAAGCAATTGGCTTCTCTGTTTCGTCATTGTACCCTTGTCTCTGCATTCTATTTCAAGTCCGGAATTCTTCGGCCATTAAGAACACCAGGGCGTGCTTGATCCGGCACAGTCTCACTAAGCCACCTTTGACCCCCCTCTAGTCTCCTGAATTAACACGATGTTTTACCTGAAGTTACAGGAGTCTGCCAAACTTGTAAGTCACAGACAGACAGAGCAGAGTTTTAGTTTCAACTAATAAAGTGCGTCCCAAACGTGTGAAGCATTTTGTACAGGAGACGTTTCTAAAACGGACAGAACTGAATCATTTGGCAAGATTTGTGAGAAACCTGTAGCTATACACATGCGTTCGCAAGTTACGCAACACAAAAACACGTGAAATGTACCTCGTTAAGGAATCCCACACAACTTTTGCATCGGAAAAAGGCAAGATTTGAAACCTGGTCCAGTTCTCACAAGACATTTGTGAAGCATTTCTTAGGACTGAAATACCAATTAACAAACTGCAGAATCCAAAATGGGTCTTCAAGTGTCGTTGGAGAAAACACAGTTCTTCACCAACATCAAAGAAGCTACTAGAACGGGGAGCATTCAAGAGTACTGAGAAATTTAAGTACTCGGTGAATTGATTGAAGCCACCTTATCAGAAAGAGCATCATTATCCATGAGAGACAACAAGTTGGAACTTGCCTATCGACTAACATAGAAAACATAACAAAATGTGCCTGTAATGCAACCTGAGACTAAAGCACTTTCACGTCAGCCATACGACCAGAAGCTCTGCATACCATGGAGTGTATTTCGTTGAACCGAAGAACTCTGATGGAGAAACTGGAAGTCAGAGTGAAGAGAATCCTCAGGAAAATCTTAGGTCCGGTAAAGGAAGACGAGGAAATCCGTAGACGGCACAATTCCGAGCTCTACGAACACATAGAGAGGCTCTCTGATTGTGCTAGGAAAAGGAGAGTAGCTGCCTCCCAAAAGACTGACCAGTCGCCTGTTCATCTTCTGGCAGAACAAGAAGATTCGTACCACAAGACTGACAGAAACTGAGGACATTGAAGAACCGGCAATATCAGATCTTCAAGATAGATGGTCTGTACGACATGCACTGAAAGAAGTCCATGGATTTCAGGAACAACTCCAGAAGAAAGGTACCTCCTGGACAGATGAAAGAAAGGAGTTACACCGGCAGTAAACGCGACAATACTGGGCAAAAATCTTAGCAAGCGTGGTTCAAAGTTGGCCCATTTGAACCAAGAAGAAGCATAAACTTCAGAATCCACTGCTACACAGACGTACGTCAATGTTCCTATCCCTGACAAGTCAAGCTACTTAAGTACTATTTACCAAAACTTTACTCTGAGACAGCATACAGAGCTCATGGTGAATTAGACGACAATGCAGTATAAATTACAGTGGTATGACAGAGTGGAGTTCTCGTTTCAACTGATAAAATGGATTTCAAAAGCGTGAAGTGCTACTTTGAACCGTTTTGTGCGGTTTCTAAAACTGACGGAACTGTATCATTTTTGCAAAATTTGGAAGAAACCCGTAGCTGCAGAGTTACGGAACATATTGCGACTGGAAAACACGTGAAATATACAGTACATCGTTAGAAAAGCCTAAACAATGTCTGCTTCCCGAAATTCAAGATTTGAAACCTGGTCCAGTTCTCACAAGCATTTGTTGCGGCTGACATACCTAATGACAAACTGCAGAATGGATTATGGTGAACAAGATTCACGCTACGTTAAGCGGAAAATACGACGGAACATTTGGTCAGTGGACCGGACGTCTCCAATTCTGTTACATAATAATACTAACAATTAGGCTCCGATGATTATGCTTTTAAATATTTTTATTTAAATAAATATGTTTTATTTATTTACATATTTTTCTTGCTGGTTGATTTACGTCGCACCGACACAGACAGGTCTTATGGCGACGATGGGCCAGGAAAGGCCTAGGAATGGGAAGGAATCGGTCGTGGTCTTAATTAAGGTACAGTCCCAGCATTTTCCTGGTGTGAAAATGGGAAATCATGGAAAACCATTTTCATTGCTGCCGACAGTGGGGTTCGAACCCACTATCTCCCGGATGCGAGCTCACAGCTGCGCGTTCCCAACCGCACGGCCAAATCGCCCGGTATTTATATATTTTAGCCTCTTTTATAATTAAATACGTATTCTGATGTACGCTGAAAATTTTAACTATACAGTATTTTCTAGTAACGTTATACAATTACATTTCAAACTTAAGAACTTGTTTTGGAAACTTAATAATATATTTTTAACTTTTAGGAATCAGTAATACCATCAGTAACATCAAATAACGAACTAATCAAGTCCCTAGGAATATATTTCAATAATAAAATATCCTAAATTCAGATTTAAACAATTTATTAAAACAACAGTTTAAAATCGGAACAGAAGGTTTAAATTATCAATTTTTTTTTTTTTTTTTTTTTTTTTGTCAGGATTGATATACCCACTACACACTACACCTTTAACTCAGTTAACCAGCACTTTTCTTAAAGATCTGAACAAAATTATAAGAAATTCGGCTGAAGAAATAATGTCGCTAGCCGATGATACACCAAACTCCATGTTATATAGCCAAAAGAAATTCAGAGGTTTGGGACTATTCTGCGCCGCATGGGAGTTAATATTCGACAAAGAAAGTATTTCCTTCAAAAACAGGGAAAGAAAGCTGAGAGAGATAAAGAGAGATCGATCTCTTCAGTTATGAGTGTATGTGGCCTGTGACCAGTACCACTATGTGAGAAACACCATGGGTCTGAGTTGCTGTGAGTAGTGCTCTTATGTGAGATACACCGTGGGTCTGCGTTGCTGTGAGTAGTACCCTTATGTGAGAAACACCCTGGGTCTGCATTGCTGTGAGTAGTACCCTTATGTGAGAAATACCATGGGTCTGCGTTGCTGTGAGTAGTACCCTTATGTGAGAAACACCATGGGTCTGCGTTGCTGTGAGTAGTGCCCTTATGTGAGAAACACCATGGGTCTGCGTTGCTGTGAGTAGTACCCTTATGTGAGAAATACCATGAGTCTGCGTTGCTGTGAGTAGTGCCCTTATGTGAGAAACACCATGAGTCTGCGTTGCTGTGAGTAGTGCCCTTATGTGAGAAACACCATGGGTCTGCGTTGCTGTGAGTAGTGCCCTTATGTGAGATACACCATGGGTCTGCGTTGCTGTGAGTAGTGCCCTTATGTGAGAAACACCATGGGTCTGCGTTGCTGTGAGTAGTGCCCTTATGTGAGAAACACCATGAGTCTGCGTTGCTGTGAGTAGTGCCCTTATGTGAGAAACACCATGGGTCTGCGTTGCTGTGAGTAGTACCCTTATGTGAGAAACACCATGGGTCTGCGTTGCTGTGAGTAGTGCCCTTATGTGAGAAACACCATGGGTCTGCGTTGCTGTAAGTAGAACCCTTATATGAGAAACACCATGGGTCTGCGTTGCTGTGAGTAGTGCCCTTATGTGAGAAACACCATGGGTCTGCGTTGCTGTGAGTAGTACCCTTATATGTGGAACACTATGAATCTACGTTACCTGTATATAATACCACTACAGGAGGAATACGACGGTTCTGCTTTGCCAGTGATTAGTACTATTATGAGGGGCCGGATATTGGACCATTTTGGACAACAAGCATCATCTCAGGAAATAAGGCGTTACGAATTGGATCCACTTTTTACCTTGGATTCATGGTCATTTTTTCATCATCATTCTAATCAGTGGATATATTTTGAAGTTTTAATCATCATTTCATTCCGTTGCACCTCGTACCATTATGGCGGATGACCTAGTTGTTAGTCCCTTTAAACAGAAAACATCATCATCATCATCATCAAGGTTTACTATACAGGGAACCACAGCTGAGTACTACTACTGCTCTAAAGGTAACGATGATTGATTTGATGGTTATAAGAAGAAGAAAAACTGTCGTACTACGTGTTCATCTCATGGAGATATTTTGAGCACCCTCCTTTAAATCTTCCGTGGTTTAAATCCCTCTGACCTCTTGCGGAAGGAAGTTCCATTCACGGCTGGCTACAACAATGAAAGAATTGCTGTAGGATTTATTCTTAGGAATAGCGAGCAATGTCGTATTCAGCGCTCTGATATTTTAACATGGTGTTCAGAAAGGCTGTAAAAAATCGTTCTTACAGGTAGGTTGGGGATTGTGAGGTAAGGATTCGGTGAGATGAAGCCAGGGTATCCAGCGTGCGTCTGTCTTCTCAGCGTAGCCATTCAATGTAAGACTGGGTAATATGATCTGAAAATGTCAAATTATGGTACATACAAATCTTACACAGGCATTCTGTGCACGTTGTAGTTTATCTCGGAGTTCAGTTTTCGCGACTTTGTAAACGTCTCAATAGTCGAATTTGGAAGGACAAGGGTTGCATGCTGAACGGGAAAGTAAATTTGAAGTTGTTTAAAGTGTGCATCATGGCAAAATCTCCTCTACTTTCAGATATTGTCTGATCTGTCCACGAGAGGTGCTGCTAGTGATTACTCCCAGGATTGTTGCCCCCTTGCAAAGAGACAAAAGCTCTTGTAGTCGTTCTTCAGGGATGGACATGCGTTACTTATTGGAAATAAATCCTGGGTGGGCAATTGTCATGGTTTGGGATTTTTTTCTGGTTTTAAATAAGTCCATGCTGGGAAGACCCTTTGCTTACGTCCTCTAGATCCATGTTAATTTGCTCGATTGCTGTCGAAACATCTATTGTTTTTGCATTGAAGTACTATTGTACGTCGTCAGCATCAATGTGCTGTTTACCTAGATAGGTAGGTAGGTCGTTGATAAAGACTGAAAACAGCTAAGGGATTTACCCTTGTGGGACACCTGCTTTCACATGTTTCCACGAAAAAAGGGTACGTTGATTGACGACACGGTTGTTGACGTTCGTGTAAATAAGCTGCCATCCATATCAGAGTATTGTAGGAGAAACCTACTGTAGGTAATAAAGTCTGGATAGGAGCAGCTCATGGTCTACAGAATCAAATGCTTTGCTACAGTTTAATAATACTAGAATAATTGCTTTTCGTTCATCAGTTGCTTGTCTTATATAGTCATGCTTAGTAAGGAAGTACATGTACTGTGATTGCGTTGGAACCCTGAGCGGTGTGGGTCTAGTAGGTCGTGCTCGTTGAGATAGTTTAATTATGTACAGTATGTTCGAGTCCCTTGGCTGTTATTCACAGTATATTAATTAGGTCTGTAATCACTGTTTAGTCCAGGAGATTTAGTCTTCGGTAAAGGATGTACCTGGTCCATTTTCCACACTGTTGGAAATACACTATTTTGAAGGTAGAAGTTGTATATGTATGTTAATACCGGAATAATAGCATCGAAAATTTTCTTTAGAATTATAATACCTATATTTTTCACCCCCATGGATTTAGTTTTAATTCGTAAGAGAGCCGCTTTCACTAGCAGAAGTGAGACATAATTAAAATAATATTTGCCTCTGCATACGGGTGGTGTATTATAATTTGCACTCAAGATATTTTATTTTTCTTCTTCGTTTAATTGTATACGGGAGTTTACGAAGTGATCATTCAGTTCTTCAAGAAAAATCCCCAAACCGTCTACCTTGTCTGGTTTATTTAGTCCAAATTGGCGCACATTTCCTATGAGCTGCGTTCCTCTATCTGATCTCCCAATTTTCAGTCTTTAATGTGCCCCAGAATTTTTATATCCTTTTTCTCTAGCTCTTCTATTTCTCCTGTTTTCATGGAGAACATACACTCTGTAGCATGGAGATATTCTGGTTTATTTACCGTATTGTAGTTCCTGATTTTAGTTTTGATGGAGAGTCTCTTCTTGTTAGAGGTAACCTTGGTCACTTGGTAAGCTTGTTCCAATTTCCTACCTCTTGATTTATTTGCTTCTTAGTCTAGACCATTAATCTGAATTTCTCTCCCAAGTACTTAAAATTTTCTACCCTGTCGATTTTCCATATTACAGTGAAACCCCTCACTTTGAACACCCCTATAGCCTGGACACCCATTTTTATTGCACATGCAGTATATTAAATGCAACATTTAACTTTATTTATTTATTTATTTATTTATTTATTTATTTATTTATTTATTTATTTATTTATTTATTTATTTATTTATTTATTTATTTATTTATTTATTTATTTATTCTTCTTCTTCTTCGTTTAGGCCTACGATGGACCACGTGGTTCTTAACTCTGGTGAGCCCTTTTCTTCCTCTTAGCCCAGTACTCCTTCATTCTAGCGCTATGGATGTCTTTTCTTTCTTGAGTCCATTTCATTCCTACTCCTGGACGCAGTGATTTATTTGTTAGTGACTGGAGAGAGTCAGATGTCTTGACTAACTTTCTGAATTTATCTCGGTTGTAAATGTCAACGTGATCAATGTTTAGGTATTGTAGGTCTTTCCGCACTAAATTCGTCCATTTGGCATTTGTTGCTTTCCCTCTAGATACACTGTTGAAGATTCTTGAAGTGAGTCTCTGGCTGTCCATCCTGACTACGTGACCATAGAAAATTAGTCTTCTCTTCCTCATAGCTGCTGTAATGCTCTCTATTTTACTGTACAGTTCCTTGTTGTGCCTGATTCTGTAGCCATCTCCTTCTTTAATGGGACCCATAATCCTTCTGAGGATCTTTCGCTCTTTCAGTTCTAGTTTTCTGAGTTGTCCTTTCCGGGTCATGTTTAGGCATTCTGAGGCGTACAGTACAGATGGTCTTACTACGGTGTTGTAGTGTCTAAGTTTAAGATTCAAGGAGAGGGATTTAGACTTGTATATGTTCTTACAAAGATGATAAGCTCTTTCTAATTTAGTGCATCTACTCTTCATTGCAAGATCCTCATTAACATTTGGGGTTATCCACTCTCCAAGATATTTGAATGAGTTGGCCTTGTGTATTATTTTGTCCCCCAAAGAAATGAAGTTGGGTGCTTCTCTGATATTGGTCAGAAATTTTGTTTTATTGACAGCGATCTTTAGCCCTGCATTAGCTGCTATGCGTTCTAGGGAGGATAGCTGGTACGTAGCTTCTTCCATACTTGAAGCTAAGAGTGTGAGGTCATCTGCGAAGGCTAAGCAAGTAACTGTTAACTTGTCTTTTTTGTAGCCGATTTTTAATCCAGAGTTGTCAGCTAGTGTGTTCGTCCATTCCCGAATGACCTTCTCCAGCAGACAGTTAAACAGGATAGGGGACAAACCATCTCCCTGTCTAACACCTGTTTTGATCTCGAAACTTTTAGATAATACCCCTCTGAATTTGACTTTGGACATGGTGTTCATTAGAGTAGCCTTCACAAGATTCAAAGTCTTCTTATCCAGTCCCATTTCAGTCAACGTCTCAAAGAGGGACTGTCTGTCTACCGAGTCGTAAGCCTTCTGGAAGTCAACGAAAATTGCTACATAAGGTGAGGTGCTGAGGTTTTTTGTAGGTAAAGATAGTTTTGAGGTTCAGAATCTGCTCTGTGCATGATCTTGACTTCCTAAATCCAGCTTGGTACTCTCCTATGCAGGAATCTAATTGTGCCTCCACTCTTTTAAGCAATGCTTTGGAGAAGATTTTGTACGTCACTGATAGGAGAGAGACCCCTCTATAGTTGTTAGGGTCTAACTTGTCTCCTTTCTTGTGCAGCGGGTGGATGATAGCTGAAGTCCAATCCCTTGGTAGTGTTTCTGTTGTCCAGATGTCAGTTATTCTATGGATACTGTCAATTGACTCTTCATCTGCATGTTTCCATAATTCTGCAATGATGCCATCTTGGCCTGCTGCTCTGTTAGATTTCAGTTCAGAGATGATCTGTTTGATTTCTTCTTTGGTAGGAGGAAGGGAGTCAGGGTTAATCACATTCTTAGGTTGAAATTGTAGTTTTTCCTGTGGTTTTTCTGCATTGAGGAGGCCATCAAAATATTTTGCAAGGGCTGTAGTACAATCTTCATTGTTCATTTTCAGTTTTATTTATTTATTTATTTATTTATTTATTTATTTATTTATTTATTTATTTATTTATTTATTTATTTATTAGATACAGCCTATGGAGGGCCATTTTACACTAATAATAATAGCAACGTCGCCATAAGACCTATCTGTGTCGGTGCGACGTAAAGCCCCTAGCAAAAAAAAATTAAAAAATAATAGCAAATTTAAATAAGGATAAAAGATAACAATCGGTATAAAGAACAATATTAAGTCATCATCATCATAGGTTGTTCTGCCATTCGGCAGGTCCAATCATGGCTTTGACCTCCATATCTCTCGATATTGTGCCCTGATATCGTCTCCTTCCTCTTCCTTGTTTTCCTTTTATCATCCCTTCAATTGCTAGTCGTAGTAAGGTGTTGTGTCTTAGATTATTTCCTGTCCAGTTTTTCTTTCTATTTTGTATTACGGTCAGCATACTCCTCTCTTCTCCCACTCTCTTCAGAACTTCCTCATTTGATATTTTATCTTCCCAATTTACTCCTTCAATTCTTCGCCAATTCCACATCTCAAATGCCTCTATTCTTCTCTGTTCTTCCTTCCTTAATTTCCATAATATTAAGCATCAACATTAAATTATAAACAATAACAATGTAACAGGATGGCAAAGATAACTGGCAAGGATCGGTTACAGAGTTGGGAAGAACAAACGTCGTGGGTTGGAGGGACGGAAGAAAATAGAAACCTGGGGAGGACTTCAAAGGAATATTTTGGTTTTGTGTTTGAAGGATGAGAGAGGTGTGAAAACACAAGGACCTCGTTTATCCGGATTAAGCGGGACCGGAACTGATCCGGATTATAGAAAATTGTACAAAAAATATCAGAAGACTTTTCTTACATTTACAACTCTGTTTTATGTAATGTGTGAGCTTTTTCTGTTTTACATTTGTATGGCGTTTGCACGCAGCGCGATCACGACGACGTTTTACTAACATCAGTTCTGCCAGTGTGGTTTCAGTCCGGGATTCTAAATACGCCATCAGTTTGTCCAGCTGCATTGTTGCCTCTCCTTGAGTCACTGTTTCTTCTGATGGAGCACCGGTTTCATTTTTGAATTCACCATCACTCCCGTCATTACCTGCCGAGGAACAAGAGGCAATAATTTATTCATCTGTCATTATGCCGTAGCCTGAATTAAAGTCATTTTTAAACCAGTCATTTACGTCGTTCACATCTACGTCCGAGCATCCGGGAATGCGTGCGAATTGTGTCAAGGAACTCAGAAGGGTCCACGGTTTCTCATTCCCAATTCCATGTGAATGCCGGGACGGTATCTTTGATAGACCGCGGCTGACTTCTAATTCCTATCCTTAACTATCCTTGGCGGAAAAGACATTCAAGAAGAGTCGACCGCGTAAAATAAATACTGTACAAGTAAAATTTTTTTTTTATTTTCCATCCGAATAAACCGGAGATCCGGATTAATGAGGGCCGAATAAACGAGGTTCTTGTCTATGTCAATATCGGGTACCTAGTTACCAAGAGTTGGGAGACGGTGGAAGATAGAGCGCATTGTTGTAAGGTTAGCCGCGGATGGGACACATGATGAGTGCGCCGGCTGCGTGTTGTCTGCGAGGGGGCGTGTATAGGGAAGTACGCCGGAAGAGTAGCCTATTACATTTGGTACAGCCATTGAGTATTTTATGTAGGTAACAAAGATCGGAGAACTGTAAACTGCTTCTCAGCTGAAGTATACCCAGGTAGTTCAAAATGTCAGATTTAGTTTTGTGTTTCTTTTTTGTTGCTATTTGCTGTACGTCACACCGACACAGATAGGTCTTATGACAACGATGGTTTAGGAAAGGCCTAGGAGTGGGAAGGAAGCAGTGTGGAAATGGTAAACCACGGAAAACCATCTTCAGGACTACCGACAATGGGGTTCGAACCCACTATCTCCCGTATGCGAGCTCACAGCTGTGCTGCCCTAACCACACGGCCAACTCGCCCGGTAGTTTTGTTCTTAAAAGAACAGGATTGCGAGTCTTAACAATGAAAGTGAATAGGTTAAAAATAATATTAAGCTCAGATGTGTTTGTGATAGCAGATAAGAACCAAATAGGGGGACAAGAGTCCATAATGGGGAGAACATACGAGACAAAGTATATTTTCATGTTAAAAGTCTTCTGTGGATTTGACTCCCCTCGACTCTGGACATCGAACAGCCATTAAATGACTGGACGGGTTCAAAACTATTTTGTTTTGCTGTTTTGTAATGGTTTAGTGCAAGCAATTTTAAGATTTTAATTGAAAATGATGCCTATCCAAGTGCGTTTAAAAACAATACTGTTAAGACAGAGTCTTCCTGTAATTTGGCTGATAAGTAAAGCCCGGATTTTTATGCAGTAACATGTTAAATTGCAAACTAATTTGGTTAGTAGGAAGGATCGGCCACCCGCTCCTCCATAATGTAGCACGAGTAGCATAAATTATAGGGGTCCAAATGGGCCGTACCCCCACTGTTTATGCAAACCCCATAGCACAATCGTTGTGAAGGTAGATGATACCTGCTACTCGCTTCAGTAAGTTTGCATTCTAACCTATTAATGCATCAAAATCCGAGCTCTACTGATAAGTGTAACGATACAATCGAATTTACACGGGGTGTGACGGTCATTGACGCATTTAGCTGGATTCATGGTGCATGAATGAGCGTGTGTAAAGAAATAATTACCGGGCGAGTTGGCCGTACGGTTAAGGGCGCGCAGCTGTGAGCTTGCATCCGGGAGATAGTGGGTTCGAAACCCATTGTCGGCAGCCCTGAAAATGGTTTTCCGTGGTTTCCCATTTTCACACCAGGTAAACGGTGGGGCTGTACCTTAATTAAGGCCACGGCCGCTTCCTTCCCACTCCTAGCCCTTCCATGCCCATCGTCGCCATAAGACCTATCTGTGTCGGTGCGACGTAAAACAACTAGCAAATAAAACAGGAAAAAGAAATAATTGTGAAATTGTTAACTGAGGAATGAGATGTCCCCCTGAAGTCCTTCACAGTGAATTGTGAGACGATGGTCTTAGTGATTTCGATAATGTGTTGGAAGTCCACGATGACATTCCTGGAACAACCGATGGATTGTTACAAAAAGTTATTTCTTCACAAGAAAGATTGTCTTCAGAGGAGGAAGAAGGAGAATCAGTTGCTGCCCCCAAAGAGCCACCTACTCGACAAAAAGCTGTGCAATGTGTTAATTAGTAGGAACTCTACGCGTTTGTGCTTCTCTCTTTCGCCAGTCGTTCCACTCATGACTTAGTATCGTCACCCAAGAACTTTGTTGTTTCTTTTATAAGCGGATGCCATTCTGTACGTACTTGAATTTCCCGGACAGTAACTCTCCATGGTTAAGTCCATGATCTCTCTTACTTGATCAATCCATCTTTTTGCGACCCGTCCTCGTGACCTTGTGCCAGAAACCTTCCATTGGACAATTCATTTTTCCAGGTTGTCATCCTCTCTTCTCATAATGTGACCAAAGAATTGCAGGATTCCCTGCTACACAACTTGGCATAGATTTCCTTGTATTCCAATTTCCCGGATTACAGAATCACTTGTTCACATGGCTGTCCACGGTATTCGCAACATCCTTCTCCAACATCACATTTCAAATCCGTTTATTATGTCCCTGTCTTTAGATTTTATGGTCCAAGTTTCGCATCCATACAGGAAAATCAACAACATAAGCGTAATCATAGATATTGTTTTATCCTGCCAGATTTTCTTTAATTTTGCCATGGTTGAACGTCGTAAATGATGTGACGTTTGATTTCTTTTTCGCAGCTACTGTATTTGTATCCTCGATTATCAAACCAAGATTATCAAACTGACAGACTTTCTGAAGACTGTACAGGTGCTATGGCAGCTGAATCTCTGCACCTTTGTTGACAATCATTAGTTTTGTCTTGCTCCAATTGATTTCCAAGCCAAGATTGTGACTCTCCTGTTGTACACAATCCATTATCTCGACAAGCTCCTGTACACTGCTGGCTACAAGTGTGGTGTCCGCAAAACGGAGGTTATTAATTCTCTTCCCACCAATTGAAAATCCTCCTTCCCAACTGTAGAGGCATGCCTCATGATATACTCACCATAGATGTTAAACAATTGAGGTGATAAGATGCATCCTTATCTCACACCTTTGGAAACTTTAAAACTTGATGATGGATCACCATCAACTCTGACTTTGGCCAAGTTGTTATCGTATAAGCCTTTTATAAGTGAATTGATATGAGATGGAATTCCCATTTCTTCTACAACACGCCACAACACACAAACCAGAAATGATTGAAACTATATTTGGATTACGTAGGAAAATTGAATCAGAATGAGCACGTTACAAAAGTCGAAAAGCTGTGAGCTTGCATCCGGGAGATAGTGGGTTCGAATCCCACTGTCGGCAGCCCTGAAGATAGTTTTCCGTGGTTTCCCATTTTTACACCAGGCAAATGCTGGGTCTGTACCTCAATTAAGGCCACGGCCGCTTCCTTCCAACTCCTCGGCCTTTCCTATCCCATCGTCGCCATGAGACCTATTTGTGTCGGTGCGACGTAAATCCACTAGCAAAAAAGAAAGTCCAAAAAACAGTCTTGTGACTGATTTTTTGCTAAACAGTAAAGGGTAAGTACTGTACAGTACAATATGCAAAATAAAACATAACGCAATACTGTAGTGTTTTTTAAGCTTTAGTAGGCATGAAATTCATTATAATGTACAGTATATAAATTCAAAGAACCATTGTTTTCATTTTGTATGTGTAGTACACATTAGCTCAGAATTTTTCTTTTCCTGCACTGTCAGTGTACTTTTGAAATATTCTACATCCACCCTGTAGGTTGGATACCCCACAATATTGGACACATTTTTAATGAACCGTACGTGTCCAACTGTATTATTATTCTCGCTTTTCTTTGCACGAAGCAAACTGCGTTGCGAGACGAAACAGGTAGTCCCCGCAGACTCCCTTCCCTCCCACGAAGCTGTCGACTTAGACATTCCCAGCCTCCGCACCTGTTTCAAGATAATTGGATGGCCCAGTACTACAGTATACTCTGGATCGATAGAAAGAGAAATAACAAAACACTTCAACATTAATATTTAAATAGTTGCCTAAACTATGTATTTAAGTAGATCATCGATGATTTCAGAGTGTAGTTTGTGTCAGCGTGTTGTTCTAGAACAGAGGTGCGCACGCTGGGCATTTCGTGCGGCGGGCACACAGCACTGTAAGCGGGCGGGCAGGCAGGCGATGAGGGTATGTTGTTTTTTTAATGCTATTTGTTCGGGGCGTCGACCTATAGAGATCTTTCGTCCCTACTTGCACCATATGATATGAATCTGCGTGTAACTGGAATGGTGGAAGTGTAGAGTGTTGAATGTGAGGATAGGAACGTTAAGGACGACACAAATACCCAGTCCCCAGGACAGGGATATTTAATCGAACCCGGGGCCGTGGGGTGACAGGCGGACGCGTGGGGCCGGACATGAGGGTATATTACTCAGCCACAGTGACGTTAAGGTTACGTCACAGGCCGTAAAGGCTGGGCTAAGTTCTCCCAGTCATTCTCGATCAATACGAGTTTGAAATGGACACAGAAAATAATGAACGAAAGAGGGCAGAAATACACGTCATTTTAAATTAACGTTGTAAGAAATAAGTTATTAATGTTCTTTGCACTTTATGTATTTTGACCGGATATAATGGAGAGTCAGGCCAACAACCTCAAATACAGCTTATAAATCTCATATTTCGTCATGTCAATTTTTGTTAAATCTTTTAACTAAAGATGTTCCATAATTGGAACGAAACATGTTCTATTTAGTATTATACTCAGAGATTAAGCTGGATTATGTTATGTAAATAATAAATTAACTATAAGAAACTGACAAGTATTGGAAGGTAGGAATCCCCTTGTAACATAACCTTAACCTCAAATATGTTTGTAGTCTACGTAATGAATTATAATTTTCACTATTGTATTTTAATAGGTGCTTAAAAAACGATACGGAGTTAAGAGGGGTAAGCTGTGACTTGTGGTTGCTTGGGTTTAAATTATTTGAAAAACTCTTCAACAATCCAGTCATGCTTACCGTGAATAACATCGGTTAGGTTATTTATTTGAACGCACACTGTTCGTCTATTCAGTGAATACAGTTACATTGTTATTGTCCTCACTCGTGATAAAACTCCCTCGCCTATAGAGACTAGCTATTATCATCGTGCCTCATAAATTTTAAATACTATTTTCAGAAATTCAGTGAACAGGGAAAGTCACACAGCACTACAACACTGTCCAAAATCAAGCAGTAAGCTTGTTGAATTATGTAAATATATTCCTTTTTACTGAATGAATAACAGGAATTTGGGTTTCTTGACGGAAATGCTGTCATTCCCATCCAAAGAATTGTAAATCGTAGCTTGTTCGATTAAACCCTGCATCTTTGTAAACTGTAACACAACAATTATAACGTGTCAACTTTCTTTGAATGTATAAAAAAATGGCGTATGGCTTTTAATGTTGGGAGTGTCCGAGGACAAGTTCGGCTCGCCAGATAAGGTATTTTTGATTTGAGGGCCGTAGGTGACCTGCGCGTCGTGATGAGGATGAAATTATGATGAAGCAGGAACATACACTCAGCCGCCATGCCAGCGGAGTTAACCAATTATGGTTAAAATTCCCGACCCTGCTGGGAATCGAACCTGGGACCCCTGTGATCAAAGGTCAGCACGCTAACTATTTAACCATAGAGCCGGATTTGGAATGTATAAATAGAAAATAAATCTGACTGTTTATATCGAGAACAGTATAAATAAAACCGGAATATCTTGAAAAGTTCGGTTTTCTTGTGATTATAGCGTATTTTATATTTTTTAAATATTCTTCACCAGTCAACATTTCAGTGAGTAGTGGAAGACAGCTTCGAGTCACAATCGAACGTCACCGTTCCCTTCCTGCAAAGTGTCTTCGCTCTCTCACTCCACTGTGACGTATGCTTGCTACGTAAGCTGCCCGCATTTACGTCAGGCCATCCCGGCCACCCGGGCTAGCCTCATCGGGCGCCCAGCTGCTCACCTCTGTTCTAGAGCTAGGCATTACAAACCTAATACCACTGGATTCGGAAGAGAACAAGAATGTACCATATCATGCACTCAATATGAGACTCGCCTTGAGTTCCCTTTGGAGTCACTGGCAGGGAATCCCGTCGACGTATTACACCGTCTCCACCCACAGGGGGGGAGACAGTATAACAGAAAGTGAATGCTACTTTGTCTAAATAATGTCACAGCTGGCGACCATCAGACCTCGATAGATCCATAAGGTTCATTACCAAGAACACTTAAGAAACCCAACACGTCTACCTTGGAAAGAGCAGTGTCACTTCCCGATATCTATCACTAACAACATTATACGAATTCCTGTACGACACAGACAAGGATGTCTTCGGTTCAAGAACAATCGACAATTGACTGTACGTAGATACCGTTGTAAAGGCTGAAGGGCAGCGACGAGCCACACCCAAACTCTTGTTATTAATAGCGGTCTTCCTCTAGCCAGGCGACCTTCATGGTCGTGGCTCGATGTCCGGCAGAGGTTGACTTAGATATAACATCTTACTGCGCACGACATACTCGCGTAAAAAAAAGAGTAAGTACGTATCGTATCACAGAAGTATTCAGCTCGAAGCCTGGTTGGTTCTTCAGCACCTTTATCATCTACTGGCTGGTCGTTAGAAATTATTGAGGAGATTATTGTCTTATCATAATAAAAAAAACATTTAATATTTATAATAATAAAAATAATTTATTATTATTCTTTCTTCGATTCTGACCTACTTTGGACCACGGTAAACAATTGACTTTCTGGTCAGTCCTTTTCTCTTCTCCTAGAACTCCTTCATCATTTCTCTGCGGTTCCTCTTCCTCTCTCCTGACTGTCCCTACCCACAGATGGGAGACGGTATTACAGAAAGTGAATGCTACTTTGTCTAAATAATGTCACAGCTGGCGACCATCAGTTTGTATTTTTCCTGATTTTTAGCATGAAAAATATCTCTATTAAAGATTTCTTTTGGATTGATGCCAACATCCTTTGCTTGTTTCTTCTACCCATTTAGTAGTTGGTTTTCATTTGACCGAGCTCGATAGCTACAGTCTATCCAGTAATCGGGAGATAGTGGGTTCGAGCCCCACTGTCGGCAGCCCTGAAGATGGTTTTCCGTGGTTTCCCATTTTCGCACCAGGCAAATGCCGGAGCTGTACCTTAGTTAAGGCCACGGCTGCTTCCTTCCACTTCCTAGGCCTCTCCTATCCCATAGTCGCCATAAGACCTATCTGTGTCGGTGCGACGTAAAGCAAATAGCAAAAAAAAACAAGCTTTTCATTTGATGTTGTAGTTAAAGATATTCTCTGTCAGTCAACTCTTGTTCATTCTTCTAAGGTGCCAATAAAACTTCAGTGTCGTCTTACGTATGGTGTCTGTAATCTTCTCTGTCTGTATAAATCTTCATTTCTCCTCTTCCTCCGTGTGCCATCCTTTCATTTTTCGCTTCCTAAGATCTTTCCAAAGATTTCTCTTTCTTTCTTCTCTAGCTCATCCATTTCCCCTTTCTTATTCAGTATCAGACATTCTGAACTCTAAAGTCCTTCTAGCTTTATAACCGTGGTATAGCGTCTGATCTTTGCTCTGTAAGATATCGTTCTTTTATTATATCTATTTTTTATTAATCTATAGGCTAACTCCATTTTTCTGGTCCTTCCCCTCTTTTCTTGTTAATCAAGCCCATTCGGTTGGATCCACTCACCAAGTATTTAAATTTATCTGACTTCTTAACTTTCCCTTACTTTGTTCCCAGCTGCTCCTCTTTATTCGTCGGTCGGTCGGTCGGTCGGTCGGTCGGTCGGTCGGTCGGTCCGTCGGTCGGTCGGTCGGTCCGTCGGTCGGTCGGTCGATCGATCGATCGGTTGGTTGGTATGATAATACAAAAGTTGTGGGAAGAATGCCTTCATGTTTAACTGTATAGCCTTCGCAGTTGACGTCCTTCTGATAACACATAACCATTACACAGCCAAGAAGCAAGTGGAAGAACTACAAAATGTTGCGACCAAAAAAGGATTAAGAATATTCTTTAAAAAAACCAGCATTCATAGATTCAAACAAAGCAGATGACACGCTTAGAATTGTAAATAGATTTGCAGACATCCATCGCGTTCATAAATTTAAGGGGGGACCAACACCTTTGACTGACCAAAAATGCGATTTATCAATTTATATTTTTCATTTAAAATTCAACTTTTCTTTTTGTAAAAGTGCAAAATTTTGGTTAATATCCCCAATATTTTCGAAGTTATGACCAAAACATGAAGCCCTGTAACCCCAGCAAGCCCTTTATCGGTAATTCCCTTGCTTGTTTCCCGTAACGTTTGTTTTACAGAACCGTTTCCCTGATAACTCTGATAGTGTTTAAGATATTAAGATGAAATCTTGTATGCACGTATATTTGACAGAGAAGAATAAAATATACTAGAATTAATGATATAGCTTCAATGGTTAAGTTTAAAAGTATATTTTTAAATTAAAATAAGGAAAAATTTACTACTTGAAAATAACTTCACGAAAAGAAGTATGTATACTTGATGGACTTCAGTGATTCTAGTTCATGGTGTAGCTATAACATTACAAACCATAACAAAAAATAACCATAAAAAATATTCCTGTGTTTGAAATTATAAGTGAAACGGCAAAATAATAGCCATGAAACATCGCTATTTGGATTAATTAATTATATATCATGGGATAGGTTTATATGATTTATAAGTATGTAAGCATATCTTTAAAGGAATAATGCCATTGTCATACTAAGTTTCCTTTTAGTAATCATTTCCACCGCTGCGGGAAAAAGTTTAACACACCCATTTTTCTATGTTCAAAAGTGCAGGTTTCCACTTAAATACTTGGGGGAAATGTTCACTCCCAGTGGAAATGAATAGAAGGTGAGGAGGATGGAGATGGCCTTTATGACACCTGTAACATTGTTTCACAGTGGTCAGAACGAAGTGCCTTCATAGAGCAGAAAATACCTTCAAAATATTTTGGATCCAAAATAGTCGCATTAGGACCAACATACCTTCCGATTGACATCGAATCAGGAACTCTACAAAACCATTTAAAATATACGACGATAGTGAGAAAAAGAAGAGCCTCCGTGGCTCAGACGGCAGCGCGTCGGCCTCTCACCGCTGGATACCGTGGTTCAAATCCCGGTCACTCCATGTGAGATTTGTGCTGGACAAAGTGGAGGCGGGACAGGTTTTTCTCCGGGTACTCCGGTTTTCCCTGTCATCATTCATTCCAGCAACACTCTCCATTCTCATTTCATAGCATCTATCAGTCATTAATAAATCACTTTGGGAGTGGCGACCCCATCGTACTAACAGCCTATATCTGCTTCATTCATTCCATCCCTGACCCGGTCAATGACTGGAAAACAGGTTGTAGGTTTTCATTTTTCAGTGAGAAAAAAACTGAAATTTTATGGACACATTAAAAGGACGAATTAAGGGAGGGTGGACAACAAAGTACTTGTGCAAGGAAAGTGGAAAGGTGCACAAAGGCCTCGCAGAAGTATTCGTCAAGGAAGAAGAGATACAGGACAGAACAATATTTAGGAAAACGGTTGCGAGAGAAAGGGATGCAACCGAAAAGCCACCGGCCAAGGCACGGAACATCGCGGGGGAAGAATGAGAAAGGAAGGGCCAAAGACTAAAGGAACTTTGGCGAGAGTGCCAAGACAATGGCGTTAGTTTGGGTGACATAGGACGAGGTAGTGTTAAGGTGGGCTACTGGTGACCATATCGATGAATGAATAAATGAATGAATGAGTGAATGAGTGAATGAATGAATGAACAAAGTTATATGCATGTTATGCACGTAATAGAAGAGAAACAACTGGTCAAGATATATTTATGGAGCATGTTCCTCTGTGAAGTGAGATCTGAACAAAATGCGTGACATATAGAAGAAGTCGTCGCCACAAGACCTACAGTGGAACCTCTAAATATTGAATCACCTCGGGAGCTAAATTTTATTTCGAGTTATATAAATTTCGAGATATAGTGAATAATTGAATCATATGCATCTACGGGCTTATAATAGGTAAGGGTTATTCTGCCCGAAGGCAGGTCCGAACCTCCGCAGAGGTGTTCCTGAGCCGGAGTGTACGTGCGGTAGGGTGGCCAGTTCCTTTCCGCTCCTCCATTCCCTTACCCCCCACCAACAGCGCATGGTAACCCATCCAACTCCTGACCACGCCCACTGTTGCTTAACTTCGGAGATCTCACGGGATCCGGTGTTTCAACACGGCTACGGCCGTTGGCAGCTTATACTGAATACAGTATTTAAAAATATAGCAACAAACTCGTACTTTACGGTATGGCTTTAATTATGACCCTTATTAAAGTAACTTTTTAGAAGATAGAATACAGTACATACAGAAGTGAAACAAGAAACATGCCTCCGTTAACACCTTTGGGAAAAATTCGTTAGTCTCTTCTGTTCTTATTTATTACTGTTAACATTCTTTTCTTCCACATACTTTTCAACAACATTTACTGCTCTGAGAAACACTGTCATTTATATTCGACTGACTCTGTATGTAGGTTCGAAACCACGCAGCCAAGATTCGTAAATGGAGCTTGTCATCCACGACTCCCGGGGTTGCTTTCGTACCTGACCGGTAATGAATTCACACCCGAAAAACAACGAGGCTTCGCCGATTTTCCGATCACTAGAAGTTTGTTTTTCGGTTCCCGTCATAGTAACTCCCAGCATCACTGTACACCTTTCCTTACTCCTCGCAAACTACAAATGCTGTATTGCACAGTCAGTGCTCTACAGAATCCGAGTTACAGAGTAACTTTTGCTTCGAGAAACCAAGAAATTCCTGTTACCGAATTTCGGGTAATATAGAAACAAGTGCAAGTGAAGAATGGGACAAATGGCCGGGAAATGGAAGTTACTTCGAGATACTGAAAATCCGAGTAATGGAGGTTCGAGATATTGAGGTTCGACTGTATCTGTATCTGTGCGACGTAGAGCAAGTTGTAAAAAAGTACACTGACTGACAGAGCAAATGCAACACCAAGAAGGAGTGGTTCGAAAGGGATGAAAGTTGGGGAAAAAACAGAGACTTCACGGACGAATAATTGATGTTTATTTCAAACCGATATGCAGGTTACACAATGCACACGGCATCGACTCAGTAGGATGTAGGACCACCGCGAGCGGCGATGCACGCAGAAACACGTCGAGGTACAGATTCAATAAGAGTGCGGATGGTGTCCTGAGGGATGGTTCTCCATTCTCTGTCAACCATTTGCCACAGTTGGTCGTCCGTACGAGGCTGGGGCAGAGTTTGCAAACGGCGTCCAATGAGATCCCACACGTGTTCGATTGGTGAGAGATCCGGAGAGTACGCTGGCCACGGAAGCATCTGTACACCTCGTAGAGCCTGTTGGGAGATGCGAGCAGTGTGTGGGCGGGCATTATCCTGCTGAAACAGAGCATTGGGCAGCCCCTGAAGGTACGGGAGTGCCACCGGCCGCAGCACATGCTGCACGTAGCGGTGGGCATTTAACGTGCCTTGAATACGCACTAGAGGTGACGTGGAATCATACGCAATAGCGCCCCAAACCATGATGCCGCGTTGTCTAGCGGTAGGGCGCTCCACAGTTACTGCCGGATTTGACCTTTCTCCACGCCGACGCCACACTCGTCTGCGGTGACTATCACTGACAGAACAGAAGCGTGACTCATCGGAGAACACGACGTTCCGCCATTCCCTCATCCAAGTCGCTCTAGCCCGGCACCATGCCAGGCGTGCACGTCTATGCTGTGGAGTCAATGGTAGTCTTCTGAGCGGACGCCGGGAGTGCAGACCTCCTTCAACCAATTGACGGGAAATTGTTCTGGTCGATATTGGAACAGCCAGGGTGTCTTGCACATGCTGAAGAATGGCGGTTGACGTGGGGTGCGGGGCTGCCACCGCTTGGCGGCGGATGCGCCGATCCTCGCGTGCTGACGTCACTCGGGCTGCGCCTGGACCCCTCGCACGTGCCACATGTCCCTGCGCCAACCATCTTCGCCACAGGCGCTGCACCGTGGACACATCCCTATGGGTATCGGCTGCGATTTGACGAAGCGACCAACCTGCCCTTCTCAGCCCGATCACCATACCCCTCGTAAAGTCGTCTGTCTGCTGGAAATGCCTCCGTTGACGGCGGCCTGGCATTCTTAGCTATACACGTGTCCTGTGGCACACGACAACACGTTCTACAATGACTGTCGGCTGAGAAATCACGGTACGAAGTGGGCCATTCGCCAACGCCGTGTCCCATTTATCGTTCGCTACGGGCGCAGCACAGCGCCGCATTTCACATCATGAGCATACCTCAGTGACGTCAGTCTACCCTGCAATTGGCATAAAGTTCTGACCACTCCTTCTTGGTGTTGCATTTGCTCTGTCAGTCAGTGTAGAATGGTCAAAGCACTCGAGTTATGGTGTTCCAGAAAAATCTCAAGATATCCCTGAGAAAGTTAGCAACCAAGAAGTAATCAGAAGAAAAGTAGAGACGCCATGCTTAAGACAGTACTTGAGGAAAAGAGGAAACATCTGGATTTGACATATGATCAGTCATGGAAGTCTACTTGCCAAAATCTTTGAGGATATTGTAGAGGGAAGAAATTATAGAGACAGGCCTAGACTGAACTACAACTAATAGAGGATCTTGGCTGCGAATCCTGCGTCGAGGTTCAGAAGCTGGCATAAGACCGCGGCGGCTCTTGGAGATATGCTGCCAACCAACCTCAGGGTTGCCAATCTTAGAATAAGAAAATACGAGAGAGACGACCTGGAATCTCCCAGTCGGCTGAGTCACCAGCCCCTTCCTGGAAGTACGGAAAGGAGCTACCACGGGACGGGCACGTAACAATAACAAATCGATTCATTTGAGAGACTGCAAGATCACAAGACTGTAATGTCGTTTAAATCTAAATCCAGATTGGAAATGCACTGGGCGTTTTCATTGGATGTGAGATGAAGATTTGTTTAAAATGCCCAGGAAAGCTCGAAGTGAGCACTCGAAGGCAGTTTGTTGAACAGTTTGAAACTGCTCACACTAGTCGCAGTCCTTAAAACTTGTCATTGACATCACCGTCTTCAATTGTATCTTCACCGATACTATTGTTGTATTCATCACAATCACCCGACGCATACACTTTGATTTAGTCCGCTGAGACTAAATTTGTAGTCCATTTCAAATAGGAAGTTGTTTAGCTTGTAGCCGCTTTCATGAATTAAACGTATTTTAGCCTGCCGTAGGAGATATTTAACGCATAGAAAGTTTCCATGGTCTGTAATACATGGAGCTGGTGGGATAATGTGACAATAGAGCAGCCCTTTGATTGGGCAATTCCAACTAGAATATGAAGACCAAAACTCTTCCCATTTACACGGACTACAGTACAGTTTCGTTTCTCCTTCCTTATTATTATTTTTCTTCTTGTTTTATGACCGCATAGAATCACTTTAGTCAGTCCATCGTTCATGGCCCTTTGAAGGGATTGTTCGGGCTTTATGGTCCTTCCAGTACTTCTTCAGACGCTCCGATCTTCGTGCCCATTCCTCGGTTGAAAATGTGCGTGTTGTTAGTTTGTTTCGCGTAAGCGTAAAGCGGAGGTGTGTATTCTTAGTTTTGTATTAAATTTTATCTTATTCGTGGTGTCTTCTGTTGTAAGGCCTATTTCCTTCAGATCCTCTCTTACATCTCTGATCCATTTACATCCTGTTGTGGTATTTTTTGAGACGAGATCATGTTTTAGTTTGTTTCAGAAGTCTCGAATCCTGTATCCTCATGATATGTACAAAGAATCCCAGTCTCCCTTTACGCATAGTATCTGTAATGGGTTCTAGCTCTTTGTACACAACTCTGTTAGGCCTTATCCGCCACTGCCCATCTCCTGGTATTTTTTGTTGATGCAGGTTCTTCCAGTCCTCATTTCAATTTTCAATTGTTTATTCAGGTGAAAAAGTGTTTCTGCTGCACATGTAGCTTCCGGTTTTTAACTATGTTGTAGTGTTTTATTTTTGCATTTATTGATAGACATTTCTTTTTGTAGATGTCCCATGTTAATTTTTGTGATTTAGTTAATCTATTTGTTCTTGTTTGGACTGAGATTTTTCATTTAGTTTATGTGTTACTACATCTCCAAGATATTTAAATTGAGTTTATTACCATTTATGGTAACTTTTTTAGTTGTGTTGTTTTTGAAGCATAATTTCGGTTTTTTTTTTCAAATGATATTTTGAGGTCAACTCTATTTACAGTGTTTTGAAGTGATATCTGGGTTTTTACTTCTTTTATGTCAACTGCTAGTAATGTTAAATCGTCGGCGAAACCAAGGCATTTTGTTTTGAATTTTAGGCCAATCTTTATTTCTGGGGGATATCTCCTAAACCATTCCCTCATTACCATTTCTAGAGCACAATTAAATAATCCTGATAAGAGCCCATCTCCCTGCCATAGTCTAATTTTAATTTCCAATAACACTGATATTTCACCCCTAAACTTCACTTTTGATTTGGTATTAGTGAGAGTCAATTTTATCATGTTAATTAATTTGGGGTGTAGTTCAAGGTGTCTTAAAATGTTAATGATAACTCACACAACTGTATGTTTGGAGTTTTCTGTCGTAAGATAACTTCACGATCTACTTTTGCAAACCAAGTTTGAGCTCATGATATTAGATTCACGTCTCTCTGTTGGTTTTTCGAAATATTCAAACAAATTTACGGTATTTCTTTATCTCTTATCAATATCCTCCCACCTCTGTTCTTTAAATTCTTCGCTACAATTTTCTCCCACCTTTCTTTTCATGAATACAGTGTCCGTCTAGAAATGTTTCCTGCCCACTCGGGAGGTGAAATCACAGAGTAACTTCGTCAAAATGTGAGGAACTTTGTTTTCTGGTTTGGATTCGATATGAAATTGAAGATACCCTGGTTTTGATCATGATCTTGACAATCATGAAAAACTGCACGCTTGCTTGCCTTTATATCACCCCCACCCCACCCACCAGCGAATTATTTTGGATATGACATCAAAATATAAACTTCTGAATATGTAAAGGAAAGAATAGAGAAAATATCAAGTCTAGGCAGTACTCAACACATAATACAAACTTTATTAAGCAAGGAAATAACAAGATTCTACATTTCGTTTTTCTCAATGATAACAGGTAAAAATTAAAAAGCCTTCCAATGTTTAAAATTTTAAAAAATATCTCTTTAAAGCCTGTTGTACACCATTGTGTCAAATTCGAAACTTCACAAGAATTCTCAATAAATCACAAGTTTAGTAGTCAAATAGCTTGTAGCACGTCTTCAAAAGTCTTGAAAGTGAATTAGAAAATGTTCTAATTGGACAAAGAATTGCCAAGCCTTTGACAGAACTGAACAATGGAATTCTAGTATTAACGGTGCGTGCTAGGTTGCTAAGCATTCTGGGATTGCTGTGAATCAAAACGAAAATATAGATTCCTCTTCATGGCCAAGGAAAGTTGTGTTTGTACTAACTGCAAATTTTGAGGCAAATCATTGCCTATATTCAGTGAGTTCCGTATAGTGCCACAATAAAATGAAGATAACGGCAGCATACGAGGAGGCTGCAACAGAAAAAACTCAAGGAAGTGGAGAGCCTCCAAAAATTATCTTAAGGGGTAGAGTGCCAGTTTGTTCCCCACAAAAATTAAAATCTCCTCCCTTACAACGTTGTGTTTGGTAGTCTTCGGAGGGTGCTAAGGCGTTAAATCTATAGAAGGTGGTAGATGGTTTTATATCAAAAAATTAGATTAGAAAACTGGCATTCAGTTACAGAGAACTACATTTCTCATGGAGACTGCTCAGGCGGTACATCTGATGGCAGAGCTTTTCATATTTCGTATCATGAAATGCGTAATATACAGTAATAGGACATTTATTAAGAAAATGCGTACGGTTACGTATAAGTAACACTATCGGCAATGTTCGATGAGACTGAGAACACCGTGGAAGCTACATTTATCTCTGGTCTGTGCCAAGAGTACTGCATCCATCAAGAGATGACAGTAAGCGATTTACTGACGTAGTAACACATAGAGACCCTCACACACACAAACGATGATCTGATGTTGGTAGTCATATATAACCAACTTTTCTCTTCAAATAACTGAAATACAAACAAATCATATTTGGTCTCATCTCATTCACGGTTTCAACACTATCACAACCTATATCACGTAAATAAAACAAACAATTATATACACTATTGTGCTCGTCCGGTCCACCTTATATAAGGAGGTCAGCTTTGCCAGAAAATTCGTAAAATAAATTAAACAATTATCTATTTATTCTTCTTTCTATCCAAGGTCTTGTCCAACATTTTCTTCGCTTTGACCTCTTTTTCTCTTTTAATAACATAGTCCACCGCTAGTCCAAGAACTACAACTGCTCCTTGCTTCCTCTCCATTTTTTCAAATACAATTCCATCAAACCTTGTCAATTGTTTCAAATCTTGTCAAACCTCGAGCGATGTTGAACAATATTTGACAATTGTTCTTGTGAAGTATTCAACTGAAAGGAAAATTTGATGATGTACAGCAAGCTTTAGAATAACTATCAAACAAGAAATTAAGTATCACAACAACATTGTACAATAGCTCACCATTTAGAATTACATATTATCTTTGAAATAAACAACATTGTATACAAAGTCGTTGGTTTCCCCGTTTGATCCCTTTTCTTGAAATACGCTTTTCGATATTTTGTTTAATAAACTGTACATTTGTTGATCTGTAGTTTACACAATGTAGATTTCCATGTTATTTAGGAATTATGCCACGAGGTCGTTCGTGGACGGGAGGATATCGTCGTGGAATGGAAGAGACCGCTAGAACAAAGGGAAATTGATATAATAAATTACTTTTTGTAGAATATACTCGTAAGATTCACATAAAAGTTACTTAAATAAATTCGACTTATATTGTATTAAAGGTAATGTGCAGAAATTTTTATCTGATGCCATTTGGGCTGACTGCGCATCAATATCAATGTTCCATTTCACTCCACCAGATGGCAGGGGAATTGGAAATTTGTTGGGCTACCTGCGGCTGAGTTTTAATTCATTCTGTCGGGTAAACACCAAACGCGTCGGCAAAGATTTGTTTACATGCAGACATTGTGGAGGTTTTTCCCCACCTTTCAAATATTTGACTGTCTCTGCTTGGTTTGAACTAGCGATCTTGCGAATCCCGATATTTCATTATTATTCAACAGAGAGTTATGAAAGGGATTTGATATCCATTAACCAGAAAGTTCTTCTCCTCCGAACACTTCTCTTTTCTGACATCTGTTTATTAGATAATCAACCCAGAGGCTGAATGAATCCTCAAATAGGACCACCAATGCTTATGCAGTTAGAGGAAATCTTCTAAAGCCAATGGCGGCACGAAAACGAGGCGTACTAGGCAAGATGAGGAGTGAGGATGTTTGCCATTGCTTTCCTCACTGCGTCAGCAAGTGTTATGGCAACACGACAGACCCTACGAGTAACACTTTTCAGAACACTCAGACGCACTGGTTGTGCTCTGGATTGCATTAGTCTCAGCACCACCCATACCCCAGCAGCTTCCATAGTGTCACAGCCACGGATGACTGAGAATTTCGTGGAAGCTAAATATTCCTCTGGCCTGTGCCAAGAGTACTGCATCCATCAAGAAATGGCAGTAAGCGATTTCCTGACTATTAACACACATTGGGACACTCACACACATAAAAACAATGTTATTAATTTCTGATGTTGGCAGTCAAAAATAACCAACCTTCCCCTTCAAATAGCTGACCTACAATCAAATCATACTTGCTCTCATCTCATTTTCGGTTTCAGCAATATCACAACATATATCACGTAAATAAAACAATTATATACACCATTGTGCTCGTCCGGTCCTCCTTAAATAAGCAGGTCAACTTCTCCAGATAATTTCTGAAATTCGAGGTTTCTACAGTTCTCTGGATGGGGAATACCCTGGGCTAGTGATCTGAGGCCTTCTAGGACGACAGAGAGAGGACCGCCTTCCGCTTCTCAACCCAAGTGTCTCGCCACGCCGGCCTCAGAACGGAGCCAATAGCTTGGTGACGTCACTCGCAGATGACGCCAAACTAAATTGCTCCTCACGCCTTAGAATCATCATGGCAACCAACAAGCAACAATACGTTTTGATCAGACCTAGAAAAGTCCCTGAGATTACACTAGATTTGTAAACTTACCATAAATAGATACCAACACACTATTTTATATTCACATATATCAACAATTGACGTGACTTTCTTAACCAAATCTAGAGTTTTGAATAAAGGGTAGGCTAGAAGATAGTTTCAAGAAATTCAAATGTACCTACCCTAGATTCAAGCACACAACAGCTTGAAAGTACTTTGAAAATTTTTCTCATCTGCTAGATATTCCTTCGTTGAAAGCAATTGTTCTCCAGCTTACACATTAGATACTTTAAACTTGTGTTCAAGTTTCATATTTCTATAAATAGTCATTGTTGAGAACGACTTACCGTTTCATCTTCACAATTTTGCTCCAAGAGTCTTACAATATTCCCCATTATAGCATAACCAGCAAAGACAGACAGTCTCTACCACAGATCTTCAAACTGAACCCAACATGATGTTTTGTATTTGATATACAAGTATCGGCAACCAACAATCTGAATTACGTCCTCTGAAATAACAAATAGAATAATGATGTTCCTTGTTAAGTGGCAATCCATCTTACCCTCTCCTCTTTGGAATCAAACTCTGAAACCATGCTTTGAAGAGCTAAGTGGTTGGTTTGAAGGAAAATCAGAAATCAGTACTTGAAGTTTTAGCCATCTTCTATCATTAAAATCAATTCCTGCTTTCATTTGCATTTCTCTCATTCATATACGGTTTGCAACTGAATTATGTTTCCAATTTCTTTACAAATACTGCCTTTGTGTTTCAAGACGCTTTTCTTCATGAATGTTTTCTTAACTGATATTTGTTCATAAATATTTTCGCTTAAAATTTGGCAGAATATTTCAGTATCACTGTCAAGGAATTGTGCTTGGCCCTATAATTTATCCAATACACATAGGAACAATTCCTGCATCGCTTATAGTATTAAACTGAGAAATTCAGGTAGCGTCAGTAAAATGACGATGTATCCTTTTATTCAACTTACTAAACGTTTCGTAAACATCCGGCATTTTCTGGATTATATCTTGCGATTGAATGTGCCAGACGCTATCAGATTTTCAGGCAAAAATGTTATGCCTCCACAGTCACCGGACATTAATCCTCCGCCGCCACAATCAAGAGTCAGCAACTCAGTTCTAAGGTAATACGTCACACCAGCCTCGTATTCTGTTTCGATGTTAAAATTTAATAAAAGTCATTTAAGGTTACTGTTTTCTCTCTTTCACATTTTATTTTTCACAATTTAATATTTACATTGTATTATGTATACGAAGGAACTTTTAAATTATCCTCGATAAATGTACAGTTATAGCTCTGTAATATTATTATTTTTTAAGAAATTATTCCCTTTAAGAAGAAATCATACCTACACGTGTGAAGTTTTAGTGCTCAGTCGACTCCTCGGTTTCTCAACATTCGTCGTCGTCGTCGTCGTCGTCGTCGCCGTCATGGCTGTTGTTTAGACGCCGGTTTACCATCATTTGTTGCTGCATCATTGCCTGTCACATAAGGTGGTGTCGGGTTACAGTCTACGATGTACAACGAACAGAACCTTAGTTAAAATTCAATTTACAGGTTATATTTAAGAGTAGGCTTAGATTTAGCTAGCGTAAGGGCATTAAATTTCTATATACGTTGCCATTATTATTACTATTGTTATTATTATTATTATTATTATTATTATTATTATTATTATTATTATTATTATTATTATTATTATTATTATTATTATTATCTAAGACTGCAGAAGATCTCGAGAAGTTTCTGAATGGTATGGATGAAGTCTTATGTAAGGAGTACAAGATGAAAATAAATAAGTCCAAAACAAAAGTAATGGAGTGCAGTCGAACGAAGGCAGGTGATGTAGGAAATATTAGATTAGGAAATGAAGTCTTAAAGGAAGTAGATGAATATTGTTACTTGGGTAGCAAAATAACTAACGATGGCAGAAGTAAGGAGGACATAAAATGCAGACTAGCACAAGCAAGGAAGAGCTTTCTTAAGAAAAGAAATTTCCTCACTTCAAACATTGATATCGGAATTAGAAAGATATTTTTGAAGACATTCGTGCGGAGCGTGGCATTGTATGGAAGTGAAACATGGACGATAACTAGCTCAGAAAGAAAGAGAATAGAAGCTTTTGAAATGTGGTGTTACAGAAGAATGCTGAAGGTGAGATGGATAGATCGAATCACGAATGAAGAGATACTGAATCGAATTGGTGAGAGGAGATCGATTTGGCTAAATTTGACCAGAAGAAGAGATATAATGATAGGACACATCTTAAGACACCCAGGACTTGTTCAGTTGGTTTTGAAGGAAGTGTAGGTGGTAAGAACGGTAGGGGTAGACCAAGGTATGAATATGACAAGCAGATTAGAGCAGATGTAGGATACAATAGTTACGTAGAAATGAAAAGGTTAGCTCAGAATAATGTGGCATGGAGAGCTGCATCAAACCAGTCTATGGACTGATGACTCAAACAACATTATTATTATTATTATTATTATTATTATTATTATTATTATTATTATTATTATTATTATTATTATTATTATTATTATTATTATTATTATTATTATTATTATTATTATTATTATTATTATTATTATTGTTATTGTTATTGTTATTGTTATTATTATTATTATTATTATTATCCTTTGTACATATTACTAAACGAAGTCCCTGGCAGGTTTCTATCTATGGTTGTGAAGGCTGATCTCGAGAACAAGTCAGCGGATTTTGATAAGGTTATCACAGATGTATAGAACATTTATCCAGAAACATGGGCGCCCATATGACAGTTTCTAGGGGGTGGGGCAGACCTGGGGGTACGTAGTAATTTTAATATTTTGGAAGATAAATGGCGATTCGTATTCTGCGGTAGAATTACCCACGGTATCCCCTACCTGTTGGTGGGGGACGGTACTATTGCTTTTACGTAATACTGATTTTAAATCATTTTCTTGAAAGGAAAACACCTGACTACACTAAATGTTTGCCTTTCTCTGATAGCTAGAGGGGGGCCGCGGCCCCACCTTGCCCCCGGGTATGGGCGCCCTTGTCGAGGAAGGTTCAGGCGTATGGAACATTAATCTGTGACGAAATGGGATCGGGAAGTGGAGGTTTTTGTTGGAGGAAATCGAAGGAATAACGGCCATCCAAACGGTGCCTCGGCTTACGCTACCTAAACCGTCAAGAATAGTCCTAACGTATCTGTGGAAGTATAAAAGTTTCTGAGAAAGAAGTTGTGATGGGGCATACCTAAGTCTGAAAGTTAGCACTCAGTAAGAGTGAGTGAATGAGTGAATGATCGCTAGAGTGAAAGGAATGAGTGAACGGCAGACTACAGTAGTAGAGTGAAAGGATGTATGCGAGCACAGGAATGATCGAATTAATAAATGAATGATTAGCTAACTATCGCTAGACAAAATAAACTAAAATCAAAATCTTAAGTACATACTGTATGTATATATTGCACAGTATTATTTAAGGATTTTGTAAACTATGTAGATATAGTGAATAATATCTCAAGATAGGTCCAGGGAACAATTTTATCCACGTGGAGGCTCAGCATTTTTCTCTAAACTATCCATATTTCTGAACATAATTGTGGTAAATAAATAACTGTAATATAAACCTGTGTCTACACCATTTAACAATATAAGGTAAATTAAGGTCTGTGGATTGATTGATTGATTGATTGATTGATTGATTGATTGATTGATTGATTGATTGATTGATTGATTGATTGATTGATTGATTGATTGATTGATTGATTGATTGATTGATTGATTGATTGATTGATTGATTGATTGATTGATTGATTGATTGATTGATTGATTGATTGATTGATTGATTGATTGATTGATTGATTGATTGATTGATTGATTGATTGATTGATTGATTGATTGATTGATTGATTGATTGATTGATTGATTGATTGATTGATTGATTGATTGATTGATTGATTGATTGATTGATTGATTGATTGATTGATTGATTGATTGATTGATTGATTGATTGATTGATTGATTGATTGATTGATTGATTGATTGATTGATTGATTGATTGATTGATTGATTGATTGATTGATTGATTGATTGATTGATTGATTGATTGATTGATTGATTGATTGATTGATTGATTGATTGATTGATTGATTGATTGATTGATTGATTGATTGATTGATTGATTGATTGATTGATTGATTGATTGATTGATTGATTGATTGATTGATTGATTGATTGATTGATTCCTCTCTTGGAAAGGCTTCCTTGCCACAATTATACATTAATGTTTAGAAATATAGTTAAGAATTTGTGAAATTTGTTTGCTAACCTAATTATATATCGTAGTGTTACTTCATTGCTAATATTTGCGTTTTGTACAAATTTGTTTTTGATCAGGTTGTAATTATTATATTTCACTACTCGTAATGGAATATATTACGTCATATTTTTTAAATTCTGAATACAATTTTCAGTGTCTGAGTTTTATGTAAGTATATTCGTATGGGAATATATTAATTTCTGTAAATTACTTATAAATTCCCTGTCATTGCTTGTAATTATTATATTTCACTATTCCTGAGTCAGTTTAATTGTAATTATATTTTTCTTGTAATGACGCATTTGTATGTGTTTATATTTCTTTCACTGTCATGAAATTTCTTATCTGGTAAAATGAAGTCAAATCGAAAGTTTTGCCTCTATTTCATTCAGCCCAAATAATAGCGTGATTGAGTAACCGAGGTATACATTCGATGCAATAGGGTATGCTTGCACCAGCCCAGCATTAACTCTCGGTAGCTCCCCTGCCATTCGGCGAAGATGATTACACGTCTTTCAGGTTCCGCTTCATCCAGCACCCACCACTTCGCATCAACTTCTGATGTTACAAAGCTTTCTTCCACAGAGGCAACTCGATTATAACAAATACAGGTGACACCGTTTATTTTCATCAGCCGTATTATATAATCACTTTTATGAAGTCCCATACGGATAAATACTGAGACATTGAAAATCTTCCGTTTATTGTGATCATGAATTCGGTTTATGTTATCACATTTTGATATAAAGGATTTCGTTCTCAAATATGCGAGTAGAGTGCATACAAAGAAAACGCCCCCAACCTTTTAAAACCCGTTTTTACACTGAGCCTGTCTTCAAGGCACTTCCACGTAACATCCTTTGTAGCAGGTATAGGTATAAAAACCCGTCAGCGCAGGTTGTAACCCTCCGGCATACACTCCCTCTTTTGTTTCCCCCCTTATAGTACTTAGCCAAGGACCACTCACTCGAGTCTCACTAAAGCTTTCGCACTGTGAAGTTCTTGTCGTTGTAGCGCAGTGATGGCTAGTGTGAAAAACAAACGTCAAAACTTAAGAATTAAAGAGAAACTTTCAATTATAGAACGTTATGACAAATTGCCTACAATGAGTCAACACAATGCTGCTGTAAAGTTACGAATTTTGGAACCTCTTCTGTGTAAGCTATTGAAAAATCAGGACAATATTCTTAAGGCAGAAAAAGAAAACAAAAACTTCAACTGTAAGTGAAATCCTGGAGGAAAAGACGGTCAATCTGAATCTGGTTCTTTGGTTCTCAAATGTTCGTGAGAATGAACCTCGTGTTGACGGTCCTTTGATGCGGCAAAAAGCCGAAGAACTAGCAAAACAATTGGGAAAAAGTAATTTCGTGGCAACGGAACGATGGTTTCACCGTTGGAAGAAACGATAAAATATAGTGTATAAACGAACGCATGGTGAGCAGAACAACCCTGATTCTGTCGTTGCTGAGAGGTGGATAGAAGAGGAGTGGCCTAACATTTCTTCTGAATTCTCTTCCTAATGTGAATATAATGCTGATGAGTCTGCGTTTTATTATCGCGCCTTGCCTGAACACACTTACTTGTTCAGAATTTAAGGTGTTTAATGCTGTAAAACCCCCCAAGGAACGAGTAACAGTTTTATGTTGTGTGAGTATGTCTGGTGAAAAGAAAAGATTGGGAAAAGTAAGAACCCAGGCTGCTTTAAAGGCATCAATTTTCCAGTGGACTATCATTCCAACTCTAATGCATGGGTGACTGCCCTGATTTTCAAAGAATGGTTACTGAAGTGGGATAATACGCTGGACCGTAAAATAGTTTTACTGGTTGACAACTGTGCAGCACGCATTGTGAATTGTGTGCTCAAGAACACCAATGTGGTTTTCTTACCGGCGAATACGACTTCATTAATTCAACCATACGATCAAGGAATCGTTCGCATCACAAAAGCGTATTATCGCCATGAAATGGGCGTAAGAATCTTAGAAAACATAGAGGACTCACATAAAGCTAGTGCCAAAACAACCAGCATCTTCTAGCCATGTCACGGAATAATGTCTCACCACATACAATAAGGAACTGTTTCCGGCATAGGGGATTTTTAAGAGAGTTACCAGAAGTAGAGGAGAATATTGAACTTTGTCCACCAGGCTTAACGGAAGATGAATTTCAGGAATGGATGAACATTGATGAGGGCATAATTACTGATGCGAAACAGACATAGGACGACGACATACAGTATATGAGAGAGTTACTTTCGCAAAATTAGATATGAGGGGTGAAGAACACGGAGCAGAAGATGACTATGTTGCCAAAACTTCCCAAAAACCAACGAATGCTGAAACGCGACAGGCACTAGGTGTCTTGCGACGAGATATTCAGCGTAGATCAGTAGTCTTCGAAAAACATTATGAATATGAAAGATTCATTAATGGACTTTTGAGAGACAACCAGAAGCAAACAACAATTAGAGACTATTTACATAGCTGAAAGCAGTTAACTGTATTGCAGTGCTGTGCACCAGTATCTGTTTCACTGTAGTACATATAGGTTCCCAATATATACAGTAGGCTACCTATAATTTATTTTTTTTCGTCTACTGTCATCAATCGGTTTATGTTATCAAATTATCTGCGTCCAAGAGTGATCATAATAAGCGGCATCCACAATATATAGAATTAGATTAAAATACCAAAAATGGTTTTCATTGCCGCAGATCTTAAAATATTGGGAAGAATGCCAGCTTTTGGGCGGTTAGGCCGTGTGCGTTTGTAGAGTTTCGTCCAGACGTGCCATTTGGGCTCATCACTTCTATCTGGGCGGGCCACCTAGAAAATAACGCCTTGTGTCTGACCAACTGCGTGGTCCCGGCGTGTTAGCAAATAGGGATTGCTAACCTGCTAAGGGAGAAGTGAATTCTCCATTTTCAAAAATACGTACTCCCCATGGAGATATAACTCCAAAAATGGCTTTCAGGGACACAGATCTTAAAATCTCGAGAATAGAATCAGCTCTTGGGTGACTCTATTCGCGAAATTTTATGATGAAAATTATCTGTACACACAATCATCAATGATCTGTATTTAGGGCTGTCACCCAAGTGGAAGATCCCCTATCAATTGTTTGCCAAGTCGTTTATTAAATGACTACAAAGAACTTGGAAATCTCACTCTATTGATCGCTTTCTTATTGAACGTCTTTTTAGTTAAGTTATTGCGACGGTCGGCTCACTTACTCACTTGTCCACGTACACCGGTGATTTCATGATTCGATGATTGAAGTCTTGTGCAATGATGCGACGTACGAACTGTGACAATACTGAACAGTACATTGCAATATAAAACAGATCATTTTGAGCGGTCATGAGCATAACTCACAGTCATAAGGAAAGCTAGAGAGCTGAGCTGAATTGTCGAATGTCGACTAGGTTACAATATTCCAGCGTCATGGAAAGGTGTAACAATCCAGCTGATGAGTCCACTGCTACACTGGGGCAAAACGCTGGTAATTTCACGATTGAAAACCCCAAAGAACTTAAATGTTTTTAATATTAAGAGTCATTAAACTAATAAATAGAATAACCTAATAGCCTAACTACATACTACCACTTTCGAATTATGTTTTGACTACCCTTTTAAAACTCAAATGAATCTATTTATTATTGTTATGTGCCCGTCCCGTGGTAGCTCCTATCCGTACTTTCAGGAAGGGGCTGGTGACTCAGACAACCTGGAATCTCCCAGTCGGCTTGTGTAGGATGGGGCCGACCTTTCCGTGTATTATTCTCGCCGGCCGGCTTACCTGTGAGTTCCTTGAAGATTCAACGGGAACGTTCTGTCTGTAGTGACATCGTTAAATTTCTGGATTAAATCACGCGAGCTATAAAAGGAGAGGCTAGCCGCGGACAGTCAGTCAGTGTTAGACTCCGTGGGGTAGTCAGTGTGACACTCAGTCATTTGGGGCTCGGCGCCTGGACTGAGGGCGACAAAGGTGTTGGCTGTCCCCAGTGTCCCACAGAGGAGCTGTTGGTGTGGAGTCGGAGAGACCAGTGAATGTGTAACTGGGGGCGACAGAACGGTAGGCTTTACTGTGTGTTCGTGTAATTCTGTGGACTGAGAATCGCCGTGAGCCAGCGAGGAAGCGCGCTATCGTGTGTGCGAGGATAAATAGACCGGTGTTAATGTCCGCTGTTGTGAGTATCGTCCTGCTGTTGAATACGGTTGAGTTGTTTAGTCGTTCACTGCATTGGAATGTGTGAAGTACATCTGTGGAGCCAAACCAACGAACAGTTGTCGTGTGTTGTATAGCCAGTGGCACTGTGTTCAAATCCAGCTGTCTAGGCACAGTGGCTGTAGGAGATGACTGGACATAGGAGAAGTGAAAGTAAGGATTAGCGTCCCATGTAAAGGAACGGGCTGCACACCTGCTGCGCCGTAAGCTAGAGAGACTTGTGAATATACTTGTAATTAGTGTGGCCATTCATAACTGGTTAGAATTGCTTGTGTATATGTTTGTGTGTGGCCATCCTGAAATTAATTAGGGTAATCAAACAGATGGAGTTTTATTCGTAACATTATTTTAAACCTTCCTATAGGAAGAAGACAGTGAACGTAAGTGGATATTACTTTCAAATGAGCTGAGAGCGTGAGTCAGTTACAGCGTAGGATTGTTTCAGTGGGCTATGGCTCTGTACGCCTCGCCCGCAGAGCAAGTTCGGCTCCCCTCCAATGACGAATCTTCCGATAACGAACCGTGTGTGTGTAGTTTCTCAATGATACGTGAGAGTGCCACTCAGCACTGTCTGCTGCGAGTCAGGTGAATCGTGAGCCGTAAACACGCCGTTTCTGCGAGTCGATTCACTCGAACAGTTGAATGAGTCGATTCACTGCTTCGAATCATACACGCAGTGGCCAACACTACTCCAAACTAGTAGTGTGATGAGACAAATTCCTGAAATGCGGTAGAGATTATGTGAGAAAATAGTCAAAAATAGCAGAACACTGTCTATATTCTGATTTCTATGGTCATGATTATCGTGGCTGAAACAAAATAGGGGCAATGACTTTTCGAGTTGCTCTCGTAATTTCTTCTGTTTTCGCGTATTTGTCTGTAATATTCTTTTGATGTATATTTTATTTTTAATTTAATTGAAAAATAAGCGAACTTTGAAAATGACTTTTTACGGGGCTTACACCAGACTCATCGTCAAATTATAAAGGACCGGGGTGGGTAGTTCACACGTCAGAGCGCTGGCCTCCAACGCAATTTCAAGAACCATGCCTATTTCCAGCTGTTATTTCAGTCTGATGTCTTCATTTGAATGAAATCGTCTTCCTTTCAGAGTGATTTTCAGTTTCGTGAATAGAAAATATTCTGTCACAGTTTGTTCAGATGGGTAGGGTGCATAGAGAAGCACAGTTATTCTCGTGTTCGCCAAAATGATTCACGAAATAACAGTGAGACGTGAGCTGGTACGTTGTCACAGTGGACACTCCACAAGCCTCGCCTTTTATTCCTCACGATATTTTCTCTTAAATATTTCAGGAATTCTAGATATACTCCGTCTGGTGGCCATACCATTAAGGCATGATCTGACATCGTGGCTATCCGTTTAGAGTCCCCAAAAGTTGGTCGGAAGAGCAGGTATACAATTCAAAATCCCTAGATGTTAGTAGTGAGTAAACATCCTGAATGAATTCACACAAACATCAAGCTTACTGACAAAATAGTGGAACAAGTCTCCAGTTTCCCTTATCTAGGAAGCCTGATCACCAATGATAACAGCTGCAGCAAAGAGATCAAAAGGCGAATAGCATTCGCCAAATAGGCGTTTATTAATAAGAGAAATATTTTAATCAGTGCAAATTTAGATTTTGGATTTAGAAAAATTGTGTGATTTCTTTTGTATGGAGTGTACTGTTGTATGGCTGTGAATCTTAGACAACCAGGGATCATGATTGGAAACGACTGGAAGCGTTTGTGATGTGGGTCTGGAGATGAAAGCTAAGGATTAAATGGATTGAAAAGAGAACAAACAAAAGCGTTCTAGAAGAAATTCAAGGGAAGAGAGAACTGATTTTTAACGATACAAAGAAGAAGGACTAAATTCACTGGCCACATATTGCGACACAGTACCTTTCTTAGCAATCTGCTGGAAGGGAAGATCATGGGGAAGACTCAGGAAAACAATTCCTTCAAGACTTGGCACAGACTCGCCATTGTGGTTCTTATTATGAAATGAAACGGGGATCTGGGGACAGGAAAGAATGGTTGCACAGACAAGGCATTGTCCTTAAACACTGATTATGATGATGATGATGATGATGATGATGATGATGATGATGATGAGATTGCCTGCCAAAAGTGTGGGTCCTATTTCAAACCTCTGCTCGGTGTTCATGTTGAGTGAGAGTATATGACACTGTTGAAGGTGATACGTCCGTCGGATGTGGAGGTAAATGCTTGGGAAGACCCCCTTGGTGTGCTATTGGACAGGAGTAATCAATGTGCCAAAATTGGGTTTCAGCCGCTCACTAACTCACACCCAGAATAGAAATACCTTCACCAGGCGAGCCGAACCTGTCCTCAACACTCCCGTCACTAAATTCTATACACCAAATAAAATAAATCATCATTAGGGAAGAGATTTTTATGCATAAATAGGTTAGAACACAAACGTATTTGAACAAGGCGCAAGTATAATCTAACCGCTCTACACTTATTTGGTGATTTGCATAAATGCTAGTGGTTCTGATAGTTCAGATTGCTAATATTTATGCAAATCTCTCTGCAGAACCGTTGTGCGGGTAGGACTCACTTTCGCCTTAGTCAAATACGTTTGCAGTCTTCGTTTCTAAAAATTATTTCCTCTAATCTTCATCATCGGGTCTCACCGCACAAAGCACACAGGGCAGCAAACTTCCTCCAGCGAGTCCTGTCCGAAACAACATTCTAGATATGGACCCTCCTAATGTCAACTGTTAGTAGATCCTCTTTGAAGTTCGGCGCTATATCTTGCATGGTCTGCCCGGTTTCCGCCTGCTTCCTGATGGTTCCCATCGCATAGCGCTCTTGCAGTATCGCCTGCCTGGTAAGCGAAGAATGTGACCTGCTAGACACATTAGACATTCCGCCACAATATCTTGTAATTTCCTGCAGCCACTCTATCGCAAAAGGCCCTCATTGGTGAGGCAGTCACGCCAAGTGACTCCCAAAATTTCGCCTAAAGAACATGCGAGGAACACTTTGAGCTACCGTGATGCCTGTGGTAGGGTTACCACCTATCTCGTATTGAAAAGTTTGCGTCCTGTATTATGAACTGTTGCCCCGTACGACCGTTAGTGTTTTTTAATATCTAAATATTTTAAAATCGGCTTTTGATTTGAACGCCATTGAAGTTCAAAGTAGCTCCATTATTTTTCTCTTTTGAGCCTCAAAAGGAGGAAATCTCTTTCTAATAATTTTTTCTGCATGTTTTGTCATACCTAATGCTTTGTCCTCTGTGTACTGTTAAGTGGGTGTAAGTTAATTTATTTTAGGAATTTGAATGATTACCTTATTCTGTTAATGAAACTAATTATAACCTAATTGAAACTGATACTTTGCATTCCGGAAATAGTGGGTTCTAACCCCATTGTCGGCAGCCCTAAAGATGATTTCCCATTTTCACATTAGGCAAATGCTGGCGCTGTGCTACAATTACAGCCACGGCCGCTTCCTACCCATTCCTAGCCCTTTCCTAACCCATCGTCACCATACGCCTTATCTGTATCGATACGACGAAAAGCAAATTTGAAAAAAAGAAAGAAAAGGTACCTAACCTTTGATTTTTACGTACTTATGAACTGTCCCTTTATTTTTGTGAAAAATCCCGTTTTTCAGGTAAATGCCCCTTATTTCCTACATGAAAAATTTGCAACCCTAGCCTGTAGCCTACTTTTTCATTTTACACTGGTGTTGGCCTGACGAGTGTTTTATAAATTTTGAGTTTCGTCTCTTTATCCACCGTTGAAGCGGACCAGATTGGTCGCAAGCTTTGAAAGACTACTGAGACCTTGCCATTTCTGTAGCTGACATCCACACTTCTGATAAAACGTCACCGAGTTAGCTGAATTGCTTTACTTGTTCGAATGACTGCTGTCGAGGGGTGATCAATGTAATAGTAGAATGACTACCAGTCAACGTGGTTTTTATCTTATCAAATACATACTCAACGCATTCACAGACTAACAGATGTTGAGCGATGACTAATTGCTTTCGAAATTCATGACAAAGGGCTGGTTACTTAAGAAGCGCTTCTTTCTCGAAACCGCATTTTGCACGGTATTTTCAAAGTTCGCTTATTTTTCAAACTACTTCAAGCAGATATTGACACAGAGCTATCTAATAAGAATTAAAATAAATACTTTTCCACCTGATCGATACTTTTATTATTTAACCTTAGGCTAAATTATGTCATTAAAAACTGCAGTACATGTTTCAATTGCTTGTCAATCATCATCAGCTGCTTATCTTATAGCTTAGGCGAAAGAATATAAAAACATTTGATAATTAAAAATTTTGGTAAAGAACACTTAATGGTGAGGGAGGGTGGGGGGAGGGGCATGTTAAAATTAGATATACAAATTTAAAAAAACTATTTCTAAACTAAAAACTTCCTTCTATGGCACTACATTCGTTCTTCATTAGTTTCAGCTGTGTTTCACCCAATGCACAGTTCACTTGTCTTGATTATGTGTTGTCCTTCATATTTCTAGATCATTCTTATTGTCCGCTCGAAGAATTTATGCTAACTATGGTCGAATTTGTTCAGTATTTCACTTAGGCGGATAGTTTGAAGTACGAACCCTATTTAATTGTTCGTTGTGTAAATTTATTCTAAATCTTCAAAAGATTGGCACATTTGGTGTGACCCCTGTCCAATTTATTCTGGTTACGGAGTTTACTTGTTTGTTTCCTTCGAGCTAGTGTAATCGCTGTCACATATAGTTAGCGGACAATAAGAATGATCTAGAAAAATGAAGGACAGCACATAATCAAGACAAGTGAACTGTGCATTGAGTGAAACACAGCTGAAACTAATGAAGAACGAATGTAGTGCCATAGAAGGAAGTTTAGAAAGTTTTTAGTTTAGAAATAGTTTTTTTATTTATATATCTAATTTTAACATCCCCTCCCCACCCCCCCACCCCCACCCTCCCTCACCATTAAGTGTTCTTTACCAAAATTTTTAATTATCAAATGTTTTAATATTCTTTCGCCTAAGCTATAAGATAAGCAGATGATGATGATTGACAAGCAATTCAAACATGTACTCCAGTTTTTAATGACATAATTTAGCCTAAAGTTAAATAATAAAAGTATCGATCAGGTGGAAAAGTTTTTATTTTAATTCTTATTTGATTACAATATCGATACGGAATGAAGTGTATAGTATGTAATACAGGCCTATCTCTCAATGTCAGTGTATTTCTCAATAATAATAATAATAATAATAATAATAATAATAATAATAATAATAATAATAATAATAATAATAATAATAATAATAACACGTGAGTTAATCTGCGTCACACTATACATAATATACCATCACTTGAGTTGAAGGGTTTAATTATACAGGATTTAACAGACATAAGGTACGTCCGTCTAACAGCTGACAGAAGAGACTACTCTAAGTAACCTAAGCAAAGAAATTCATAGCTATCTTTAAATTTGAAATTATGTGTGGAAATGTTTTCAGTAACTTTTCAGGCAGCAGTTGCAATCTAAGTCTGCTGTAGTTAAAGGGAGTTGCGGCTAGGCAAGGCCAGTGAGGGGAAACTTGTTGCGTAATCCAAGCAGTACACTGTCCTCGAAAAACATTGCAGAGCCTTGGAGGGGAGGGCGACCTGGAGAAACCACAGCTGTGTAAAGATTCTAGGGGAGTACCCAATGCCTATCGACTTCTCAAAAACATTTAACCGAAGTTTCACCATTTATTTTCTCCTAAACTAATTAAGGTAGGATGAATTCTTTTTAGAAAGCTTGCTTAGAATGCCATCTTAGACCACCAGTTCACATGGGATACCTTATTTCAATTACACCTTGTATTTAATACATGTTTAAAATAATTTATTGTGCCACTTTTTACATTAATCACTTATTTATAAATAATAACTTCCGTGAACTTTCAGTGGAATATGAAGCTTTTAGTGAATTACTTACATGGCTGACGTGACGTCATACCTGGTTTACTGCTGACGCGCTCATTGACATCATGCTACTCGCATGTCCGCCATTCGAAGAATGGACCATGTTCAGCGACGTATGATGTCCTTGTGAACCCACTCCTTGATAATTTTGTGGCACTTGGTTTCCTAACTGCTGAAACTGCTGATTTTGATGATTTCCTGATTGTATGTTCTGATTGTTGGACTGATACTGTTGAGCTTGTTGGTTGCCAGATGTCATTTGTTGAAACTGATGGAACTGTGGGCCTTGTTGTTGGTTATTCGCCTGCATCTGTTGAGACTGTAAATTCCCTCCGTAGTTTTCTTCGTGATAATGTTGGTTCCCTAATCCAAATTTCTGTTGGTTAATCAGTTCTTGGTTAGATATCTGTAAGTTGTGACCTTGCTGGCCGTACATTTGCGGACCTCCTGTTCCCCCAAGATAAGCTCCGTCCCCTACTTGATTGGATACCTGAACAATCTGCGCCTGTTGTTGCTGGAATCCCCCACGAACTCCCGCTGCATTGACGTGTTGGATCTGCTGGTTTGTGATCTGGAATGGATAATGTAAATGTTAGTAATTCAGCGACTACCTAAGAGACTCAGACCCGCACCAGCGTCATGTACGGAGTCTGAAAAATCATGATTTATGGGTAAGCTCTACCTGACCGACCGCCATCGGTATTACCACAGCAGAGGGTGACTGAGGTGTTTTGACGAAATGGTCCACCACTTTGTGAGCCAGCAGATGGCCCAGCAGTGGTCGGCCGTAGGCAGACACCGCCAGAAAAAGCATCAAAACCTGAAAGACAAGAACAAACATCACCATCACAAAGAAAAAGTATTGAGAGCCATCAGAAATACACTGAAAAACTTGATTAGTTCAAATGCCATAAGTTTTGTGACATTGTTATTAGAGATGTTACATTGTTAACTTCATTGTTAACTTCAATCTAAATGAAATTTCAGAGAAATCAGACATTTTATTTGACCTTTTAATTCCTATCTTTAGTAATCATGTCTCAGATAAATTCTCTTTAAATTCCCCTTCGCAGCAACAGTCCTTTCTGCATCCTTCAGCCCCACTTTAAAAACCCGTTCTCTCCTCCACTCCCTCTCTTCCCTTCCCTTCCCTTCCTCACCCTTCTTTATCTCCTCCACCTATCTATTCCTTTATTTCCATTGCCTGCTTCCTACAGCATGTCAGTGTTTCGTTCCCTATCCAATTATTTGTTTCCATAGTCTGCCTGTTTCCTCTAGCACAGGGCCTCTCAGAGTACATGCACCTGGTGCATGCACTGTGCACGGTGCAAAAGACGACTTCGCTTGGTTGTGCAGAGTGCAGACCCCCACTCCTCGATTTGGAGCAATAGCGCTGTCTCTCTCTTTCCCCACGCCTGTCTCACTCGCTCCTCCTGTCTCCCTCTTCCTCACTTGCTCCGTAGCGCTCCAAATCCCAGCCGAGTTGAGCAGAGTTGAGTCGAGCTTAGCCGAGTAGCCCAGAGACGAAGCGTTGGTCCGAGCCGAGCCGAGCGGGACCGATGCACTGTGCATAGGAACTCTGCGCACCAGTTTGCACGCGTGAGATTTTGGGCGTTTGAGGGGCCCTGCTCTAGTATGTCAGTGTTCTGTTCTATATCAGACATTACATGTACTGTATATTTCACTCTTGAGATGAGTCTCATAAATGATTTTTTTCTCCTTTTTAATTTATTTTCTGTTTGTTTATTCATCCCTAATTCCGGCCATCATTTCCAGGTCTAGTTCATTGCTTAAGGTCCTAATTCAACTTAAAGACAACATCATATTATGGCAATAAGATCACAACCATACTTTTTGTTGTTATATGTATTTCATTGTTATAATTATTTCTGAAACATTGTCTTCATCGTATAAACATTTGTTTTGTTTGATCTGTTTAGTTTTTATTTTGGCTGAAGATAGGCAGTAAGTGGCTGAAACTAGTCCCGCGACTCATGTAATATAATAATACTTGATATATTGTACTGAAAAGCTGGACCCTCTTTTCAATTTATTTCTTATGTTACATTGTGTCAGAATGATATCGTATTCATTTGAGACAATTTGAGACAATTCTCAACGGTTCTTAGAGAACTATGTCAAAAACAGCAACTGAATCTCAAACTATTTTAAAGATGTAATTTGAAATATTTGTTCCAACGAGTCAACCAGGAAGAAAAGTAACTAGAGACTGTACTTAAGGGGGAACCTACACCTTTGACCGATCAAAAATGCAATTTTTTAAATTTTATTTAAAATTTAACTCTTCTCTTTATAACAGTCCAATATTCTGTAATATTACTTTGAGAGCCTCCATGGCTCACACGGTAGTGCGCCGGCCTCTCACCGCTGGATTCCGTGGTTCCAATCCCGGTCACTCCATGTGAGATTTGTGCTGGACAAAGCGGAGGCGGGACAGGTTTTTCTCCGGGTACTGCGGTTTTCCCTGTCATATTTCCCTCCAGCAGCACTCTCCAGTATCATTCCATGTGTCATTCATTAATCATTGCTCCAGAGGAGTGCGATAGACTTCGGCAGCCGTCACAATTTCTATCCTCGCCGCTAGATGGGGCTTCATTTATTCCATTCCTGACCCGATCTAAAGACTGGAAACAGGCTGTGGATTTTTATTATCTCCCATACTTTGGAAGTTATGACCAAAAACATGAAAACCTGTAACCCAAGCAAACCCTTTATCGGTAAGTTCCTTGCTTGTTTCCCGTAACTTTAATTTTGCAGAACCGTTTCCCTGATAACTCTGAAAGTTTTTAAGATATTAAGGTGAAATATATCATACATGTATACTTCATAGTTTTTAAGATATTAAGGTGAAATATATGACACATGTATACTTCATAGAGAAGAAGAAAATGTACTAGAACAAATAGCTTAATATGATATATGTGGAAACTCTCCTCACTTAACACGCAGAGCAGCGGCGACAGCACGAAGTTCTGTCATCTAGCGGCTCGAAGAGAACACTAACACAATGCGCTATTAAAACACTACACATTTTGACTTCGAACCCAACGAAATACAGATTTTAAGACCTTTGCGTCGTTCTTGTAACGCAATATAGGGAAGGAAAACGGTGGATGTTGATCTGAAAGAACCAGTGATACGAATAAAACGAATTTTATTATCAAATTAAAACATTCGATCCTCGTGCTATAACTAGGGTGTACTCTAAGAGCAAATCACTCAAGCAATATCATTTTTCAACTTGATATTTTTACCGGCAAGATTTTTCTGTGCTGAATCATTGGTTCTATTCACATGAGCCTTTATAAGGACTTTGAAAAACTTGTTAGTCAGTAATGTTACACAGCTGTTACATATGCCTTCACTAGATACATTCAATGACAAGGAACCTGTCAGTTAATTTTCTTCTAATTCCATGTGTGCTTTCTAACAAAAACTATCTTCAAATATTCCTGATGTTTTAGCACCTAACTGGGCGAGTTGGCTGTGCGGTTAGGGGCGCGCAGCTGTGACCTTGCGTCCGGGATACGGTAGGTTCGAGCCCCACTGTCGGCAGCCCTGAAGATGGCTTTTCACACCAGACAAATGCTGGGGCTGTACTGTAATCAAGGCCATGGCCGCCTCCTTTACACTCCTAGGCCTTTCCAATTCCATCGTTGACATTAGACCTGTCTGGACCCCCTGCGGGTGGGGGACGCACATGTAGAATACACCCGCGGTATCCCCTGCCTGTCGTAAGAGGCGACTAAAAGGGGCGACCAAGGGCTGACTGAATTAGAACCATGAAACTAATTTTGAATCGTACCATCACGCGGGGAACACCATAGGTTGCCTGTACTTGCGAGTAGTACCACTAAATTCGGTACGAAATAGGTTTGTGATTAGTAGCAGTAAAAGCTGGTGGATTCCAGTACCCGTGAGTCGTACCCATGTGAGCAACACCGCGGGTCTGGGCGTAGCCTGTGAGTTGTACCACTATATGAGCAGCACCGTGGGTCTGCGTTGCCTGTGATTAGTACCCACTATGTGAGGAACACCGCGGGAATACCGGCGCCCGTGTTTAGTACACCTAGGTGGGGAACCTTCTCGGTTTGCGTTGGCTATGAGTTGGGCCATTGTGTGAGACACACCATAGGTCTGCGTTACTTGTACGTATTGCAATACTTGTGAGTAGTACCATCTTTTGTGGAACACCGTGAGTCTTCGCTACTTCTGATTAATACCCCAACATGACACATACCATGGTTCTATTTTACTCGCGACATGTACCATTCTGTGGGGCCTTAGACGTGGTGTTTGCACCCCCTTTAGACACCAAGCATCATTGTGCTTTATAAGTGGTTCCTTGGTCGGTAATAATGTTATTTTCGATCTGTATTGAGTCCGATCCACTGGTTTTTGTTTGTTTGTTTTGTGTTTTGTTGAGTTCCTGTCCATCGATCCATTCATTCTTCATGCCATATTTTATTTTTATTTTGGTCAGTGGATGCTTTTGCAATTTTTGTTCTTTCATTTCGTACCATTAGGGGTCGATGACCTCGATGTTAGGCCCCTTAAAACAACAAGCATCAATCAATCATCAGACCTGTCTGTGTCGGTGCGACGTAAAGCAAAAAGCACCTAACTTCCCCCCCACAAATATTTGGAAAAATCATTTTAGAATTATCATACTTCATTTCTATGTGCAAACGTCCCATGCTATAAATCTGCCCTTCTGCTCTTCACAGCCGACTGAGTACACCGAAAAATCGATTAAATGCATAGGTTTAATAAGAACAATGTTTTAAAGAATATATGTGCACATAAATGGAAAAAATACAGACACATAAACATTAACAGTTCGGCCTATACTCACAGCACTTTGTTGTTAGGATATATGCAAAATGAATTGCGATTACTGTCTTTTGTAATTAAAAAACACCCATACATAGAACAAATAACTCCTCTTTGCCATTTCCAAAATAGTCATACATAACAAGCATAAAACAATCTGAAGTACAAATGAGACGCTTCTAACATGTACACAGCTGACAGCAGTAGCAAGTGTAGTTATCTCGTTGAACCGCTAGATGGCACGCAGAAGCGATGTCGCCAGTTTCTCGCAGGAGTTTCCACTATTAGCATATTAAGCTATTTGACTAGAATTAATGATCTAGCTTGAATGGTTAAGTATTAAAAAATATTTTCAAATGAAAATTAAAGAAAAATTGACTACTTGAAAAAATTAATTCATGAAAAAATATTTATACTTGATGGACTTCACTGATTCTAGTTCATATTGTATCTATAAAATTCCTGGTTATAATAAAAAATTAATCATAGGAAAATATTCATGTGTTTAGAAATTATGAGGGAAACTGCAAAATAGTGGCCATGATAGACCGCCATTTTTGAATAATTATATATAACTAGGGGACCCATGCGAGAAATATCGCATGTTCATAAAGTATATGGTGGAGTAGCCCCCTGGTGAACTAGGGAATACACATATCAGTACAATATTAGACAGTGTTACTAACCACTTAATGTCATCTTTCATTTTTTTAACATTTATGTTATCCACTTGAACGGAAGCAAATGCAAGGGCATTATTGTACTGACGAATGTTCCGGAAGTAATTTTTGGTTTTACTATCATTCTTTTCTTAACGGATAATTAACGCCATATTATAATGACATAAAACAGGCGTCCCAGCGGACAAAATGTGAAGTGGACAGCAATAATGGCGCGTATTTTCCTACAGCAACAGTGTTTCGTCGTTGCCGGGACAAAACCTCATATGTGATAATAATTTTGGAGATATACTGACCCGCAGCGCATAGGTTGTGAAGAGCGAGAATGCCTTGACCATATTCACACAATATTGCACCTTAGATGACAGAACCTTACCGGCCAAAGTTCTAAGCTAAAATATTTCACATAGGAGGTTTTGTCCCGGCAACGACGATTTGCAAATCGCACACTTCGTACAATTTTTAAACTCATTGTTTAAAGAAATTATCGATGTTTATGAAATTAGAGTGCAGTTCGTCACTGATAATATCTATTTTCTTTCTTCTGAATACTCATTTGTCACGATCGGTTACTTGTGAGCGCCCCAAATGGAATTTATACTACTGAAATAATATATATGATGGCATAGGTTTATATTATTTATAAATATGTAGGAATATTACTAAGGAATAATATCTTTGTCATACTATGTTTACTTTTAGTATTTATTTTAAATGCTGAGGGGAAAAAATTTAACACACTCCATTTTTCTATGTTCAAAGGTGTAGGTTCCCCCTTAACAAGAACTTGAGTGAGTACCACCTATCTACTCCATACTCAACGTGAAATGCCACTAATACAGAGCACATTTAACGTGCGCTCGTCATGAGGATATGTTGTTTTCGAATACTTCAGTCGAACTGGTAACAAATAACTTCGATGGCGGCGATGGGAACGCCATTTCTCCCACATATTTAAATGACTATTAAGGAAGCCATTAAACTAGTCTTTCTAAACATTTCTCTTTACTAGATTATAAAGTTACATGGCATTATTATTTCATGTAGGGTAATAAGTCCGATTATTAAACTTACAAATTATAACTTATTATAGATTATAAATCATTAACTTATTTGCCATTTGTTGGTCATGCTTCCTGTCGTTCGCATTTCCTTCCCTGCCTCATGCCTGTTTTATCAATTAAGAGGGGAATTCCTCAAGGCAGTATTATTGGACCTGTATGTTTTCTTATATATATAAATGATATGAGTAAAGGAGTGGAATCAGAGGTAAGGCTTTTTGCGGATCATGTTATTCTCTATAGTGTAATAAATAAGTTACAAGATTGTGAGCAACTGCAACGTGACCTCGAAAATGTTGTGAGATGGACAGCAGGCAATGGTATGTTGATAAACGGGGTTAAAAGTCAGGTGGTGAGTTTCACAAATAGGAAAAGTCCTCTCAGTTTTAATTACTGCGTTGATGGGGTAAAAGTTCCTTTTGGGGATCATTGTAAGTATCTAGGTGTTAATATAAGGAAAGATCTTCATTGGGGTAATCACATAAATGGGATTGTAAATAAAGGGTACAGATGTCTGCACATGGTCATGAGGGTGTTTAGGGGTTGTAGTAAGGATGTAAAGGAGAGAGCATGTAAGTTTCTGGTAAGAACCCAAGTAGAGTATGGTTGCAGTGTATGGGACCCTCACCAGGATTACCTGATTCAAGAACGGGAAAAAATCCAAAGAAAAGCACCTCGATTTGTTCTGGGTGATTTCCGACAAAAGACTAGCGTTACAAAAATGCTGCAAAGTTTGGGCTGGGTAGAAATGAGAGAAAGAAGGAGAGCTGCTCGACTAAATGGTATGTTCCGAGCTGTTAGCGGAGAGATGGCGTGGAATTACATTAGTAGACGAATAAGTTTGAGTGGCGTTTATAAAAGTAGGAAAGATCACAATATGACGATAAAGTTGGAATTCAAGAAGACAAACTGGGGCAAACATTCATTTATAGGAAGGGGAGTTAGGGATTGGAATAACTTACCAAGGGAGACGTTCAATAAATTTCCAATTTCTTTCAAATCATTTAGGAAAAGGCTAGGAAAACAACAGACGGGGAATCTGCCACCTGGGCGACTGCCCTAAATGCAGATCAGTATTGACTGATTACACTTGTGAAATGTGTTAATTGGAGCACGGAAGTTCAAGCATTTGGTTTGGCTAAAATAGGCAGGCAAATAAGCACATACAATTTAGGAAATAAAAAATAGGCATTTGAAATGACGAAAATGGGTACTCGAATAACAAAAATGGTTTAATGTAAGCTACGTATACATGAATTGAGGAGAATCATTTAATTATAATGATTGGGTACTCTTTCTTCCTTTCGTTCTTTCTTTCTTTCTTTCTTTCTTTCTTTCTTTCTTTCTTTCTTTCTTATCTGCTTACCCTCCAGGGTTGGTCTTTCCCTCGGACTCAGCGAAGGATCCCTCCTCTACCGCCTCAAGGGCAGTGTTCTGGAGCGTGAGACATTGGGTCGTGGGATACAACTGGGGATAATGAGCAGTACCTCGACCAGGCGGCGTCACCTGCTATGCTGAATAGGGGCGTTGGTGGGGGATGGAAAGATTGGAAGGGATAGACAAGGAAGAGGGAAGGAAGCGGACGTGGCCTTACGTGAGGTGCCATCCCGGCATTTGCCTGGACGAGAAGTGGGAAACCACGGAAAACCACTTCCAAGATGGCTGAGGTGGGAATCGAACCCACCTCTACTCGACCTCCCGAGGGTGAGTGGACCCCGTTCCAGCCTTCGTACCACGTTTCAAATTTCGTGGCAGAGCTGGGAATCGAACCAGGGCCTCCGGAGGCGGCAACTAATAACACTTACCACTACACCACAGAGGCGGACGAATTGAGGAGAATAATTTAAATGTAATGATTGGGATGTAATAGTATATCATAACCTTAGGACCCTGCAAACCATTCATTACACCGGGGTGCAATTTTGAAATTATTTTCTGATGACTTCAATCTTATGCTGATTTTCACTAAAACAGACATCCTAATTTTGAATCTGTAATCAGTTTTCTTGTATCACGTCAGGTATTTTCTCTACCGCTTATCTTCTTGCGATAGGCATGCTAATTTGGGGTCAGTCCCAATTGGACATTCAGTTTCTCTTCGTGAAGAATCTGGAGACATAAAGAGAGCCATTGAATTACTGAAATACCACACACAAAATAGCCAACGGCCGTAGCCGTGTTGAAACACCGGATCCCGTGAGATTTCCGAAGTTAAGCAACATTGGGCGTGGTCAGGAGTTGGATGGGTTGCCACGCGCTGTTGGAGGGGGGTAAGGGAATGGAGGAGCGAAAAGGAACTGGCCACCCTACCGCACGTAAACTCTGGCTCAGGAACGCTTCTGCGGAGGTTCGGACCTGCCTTCGGGCAGAATAACCTTTACCTTACCTACACACAAAATTAGGACATATGTGTTGATCTTAAATTGTTAGGTACCGGGCGAGTTGGCCGTGCGTGTAGAGGCGCGCGGCTGTGAGCTTGCATCCGGGAGATAGTAGGTTCGAATCCCACTATCGGCAGCCCTGAAGATGGTTTTCCGTGGTTTCCCATTTTCACACCAGGCAAATGCTGGGGCTGTACCTTAACTAAGGCCACGGCCGCTTCCTTCCAACTCCTAGGCCTTTCCTATCCCATCGTCGCCATAAGACCTATCTGTGTCGGTGCGACGTAAAGCCCCTAGCAAAAAAAAATTGTTAGGTGTACTTCTCGGGCAGCAACACGGATGTACCGAATAACCCTGATATTTCAGCATATGTGGGACAGCAGAGCACGTGAAAAGCATTGGATGGAAAGTAATTGGCCTCCACGATCTGCCCTCAAACCAGGTAATCCAAACATTCTACATGAGCCACTTGTTGATAGAATAAATATTATATTCCCACTTTTTCACTTGAAACTGGGACACATTAACCAGTTATTGAAAACTAAAGGAGACTGTTTCAAGTATCTCCTTACTGCATTTCCTGGCCTGTCATATGAAAAATTTAAGGCAGGTGTGTTTGATGGTCCACAGATTCGACAGCTGATCAGAGATCAATATTTCAAGGCCATTGTCACGAACTTTGTTGGAAATATACTGAAATCATCCAGAAACTCTTGGGCTCATATTAAATGCTTGAATGCAACATGAGCATCAAGATGCATTTTCTTCATCGCCATACAAATACGCTCTCCGAAAATCTTTTTTTTTTTTTCTTGCTAGGGGCTTTACGTCGCACCGACGATGGGATAGGAAAAGCCTAGGAGTTGGAAGGAAGCGGCCGTGGCCTTAATTAAGGTACATCCCCAGCATTTGCCTGGTGTGAAAATGGGAAACCACGGAAAACCATCTTCAGGGCTGCCGATAGCGGGATTCGAACCTACTATCTCCCAGATGCAAGCTCACAGCCGCACGCCTCTACGCGCACGGCCAACTTGCCGGGTACTCCGAAAATCTTGGTGCCACAGTCATGAACAAGCTGAACGATTCCACCTAGATTTGAAAGTAATGGAGGCACTCTATCAGGGTAAATGGGATCCACTTGACAGCTGGAGTATTAGGAGGGATTGTCCACAGATTTCACACTCCAGGAAAAGCTATTAGGGCAAATTTTTGCCAGAAGTGGAATGAACTGGATAAGATTTTACATACAGAAGTAATATATCCTTTGTGTAAACAAAATTGCTGTTTGAACTGAACTTTATTCTTTTACGTTCCGTTCTTTCTTTCTTTCTTTCTTTCTTAATCTGTTTACCCTCCAGAGTCTGTTTTTCCCTCGGACTCAGCGAGGTATCACCCTCTACCGCCTCAAGGGCAGTGTCCTGGAGCGCGAGACATTGGGTCGGAGGATACAGCTGGGGAGGACGACCAGTACCTCGTCCAGGCGGCCTCACCTGCTATGCTGAACCGGGGCCTTGTGGATGGATGGGAAGACTGGGAGGTACAGGCAAGGAAGATGGAAGGAAGCGGCCGTGGCCTTTAAGTTAGGGTACCATACCGGCATTTGCCTGGAGAAGAAGTGGGAAACCAGTCCGCCTCTGTGCTGTAGTGGTTAGTGTGATTAGCTGCCACCGCCGGAGGCCCGGGTTCGATTCCCGGCTCTGCCAAGAAATTTGAAAAGTGATGCGAGGGCTGGAACGGCGTCCACTCAGCCTCGGGAGATGAACTGAGTAGAGGTGGGTTCGATTCCCACCTCAGCCATCCTGGAAGTGGTTTTCCGTGGTTTCTCACATCTCGTTCAGGCAAATGCCGGGATAGTACCTAACTTCAGGCCACAGCCGCTTCCTTGTCCATCCTTTCCAATCTTCCCATCCCCCCGCAAGGCCCTTGTTCAGCATAGCAGGTAAGGCCACCTGGGCGAAGTACTGGTCATCCTCCCCAGTTGTATCCCGACACAGAGTCTGAAGCTCGAGGACACTGCCCTTGAGGCGGTAGAGTTTGGATCCCTCGCTGAGTCCGAGGGAAAAACCGACCCTGGAGGGTAAATGGATAAAGAAGAAGAAGAAGTGGGAAACCATGGATAACCACTTCTAGGATAGCTGAGGTGGGAATCGAACACACCTCTACTCACTTTACCTCCCGAGGCTGAGTGGACCCCGTTCCATACCTCGTACCGATTTTCAAATTTTGTGGCAGAGCCGGGAAGCGTACCCGGGCCTCCGGGGATGGCAGGTAAGCACGCTGAACACTACAGTACAGGGGCGGACTACATTCCGTTCTATGTATACAATTTGAATGATTTTCGAGGGTACATGGTACCGTAAAAACCTGACGTGTTAGGAAAAAAACTCAGGTCGTATTTGGATTCCACACCCAAAAATTTGTCTCAGATCTAATTCAACAATACGTCTGTTCCCCAGTGTTGTTCATTATTATCCAAGTTATTTATCAAAAACATGTAACTGTACATTTCCTTGTGGTGTACGGGCCACTTCTAGAGAAGAAAGAATTGTCATGTTAGCAAATATGTTTATATTTAATTAGTTGTTGGGGTTGACCATGCAAGTCAGTATATCTTCGCGGTGCTATTGTAGGCCTACATTATTTCTCCTTACGTCCGGCTGCGTGGCTAAATGGTTAGCATGCTGGCCTTTGGTCAGAGGGGTTTCCGGATTCGATCCCTGACAGGACCAGGGATTTTAACCATCATTGGTTAATTTCGCTGGCACGGGGGCTGAGTGTATGTGTCATCTTCATCATCATTTCCTCCTCATCACGACCCGCAGGTCGCCTACGGGTGTCAAATCCAAAGACTTGCACTTGGCGAGCCGAAAATGTCCTCGGACACTCCCATCCATACGCCATTTCATTCCATTTTCATTTCATTATTCTTTATAAGTTTTCTTGTGTTGTGTTTCACCCTCAGTCTTCACTGTTGTTGAAGTATTTGTACATTCTGTTTTACGTCGCACCGACAGATAGGTCTTATAGCGACGATCGGATAGGAAAGGGCTCGGAATGGGAAGGAAGTGGCCGTGGACTTAGTTCAGGTACATCTCCAACATTTGCATGGTGTGAAAATTGAAAACCTAAGAAAACCATATTCAGGGCTGCCAACACTGAGATTCGAACCCACTATCTCCCGAATGCAAGCTGATAGCTACGTGATCCGAACCGCACAGCCACCTGCTTGGTGTTGTTGATATTATTACATATTGTGTTACATTTAGAATACTGTTATTTAATTCTTTTTTTTTTTTTAGTTTTCTCTTTTAATTTTGGACCCTGTTCCACCGACAATGCTGGTGATTCCGGTGATCATACTAAGGAGAAAAGGACTGTCTATCTATCACTTTGAGAAGTTGCGCTCTTCTATGTATATTCATAACTATTTGAGAAGTTCGAAATTTAAATATAACTTTATCTCTTGATGATAATTTAGTACCGGGTTGAGTGGTTCAGACGGTTGAGGCGCTGGCCTTCCGACCCCAACTTGTCAGGTTCGACCCTGGCTTAGTCCGGTAGTATTTGAAGATGATCAAGTACGCCCACCTCGTTTTGGTAGATTTGCTGGCACGCGACTAAATTCCGGCACCTCGGCGTCTCAGTATTCATCATATTCCGTATTACTTTTCTAGTACTCCCTTTCTTTTATTTGAAATGTATGTGGAAGTTGTTTATCATCTGATTCATTCCTAATTAGATTTACTTAACGTCATAAGAAGAGTCTACTTTTCAAATTGCTTAACTTATCTTAAATTTTGTGCTCATAAAATATTTTGAGGATAACTACCTGCGGGAAGGCACAATCTAATTTAATTATGAATTTGCAATTCATCTCTAGATGACTCGAAATTTTACTTCGTTCGTTCGTTCGTAATCGGTTTACACTCCAGGGTCGGTTTTTCCTTCGGACTCAGCGAGGGATCCAACCTCTACCGCCTCAAGGGCAGTGTCCTGGAGCTTCAGACTCTGGGTCTGTAAATACAACTGGGGAGGATGGCCAGTACCTCGCCCAGGCGGCCTCACCTGCTACGCTGAACGGGGGCCTTGTGGGGGGGGTGGGAAGTTTGGAAGGGATAGACAAGGAAGTGGGAAGGAAGCGGCCGTGGCCTTGAGTTAGATACCATCCCGGAATTTGCTTCGAGGAGAAGTGGGAAACCACGGAAAACCACTTCCAGGATGGCGGAGCCGGGAATCGAACCCGGACCTCCAGGGGTGGCAGCTAATCACGCTTACCACTACACCACAGAGGCGGACCGAAATTTTACTTACGAAATTTAATATCGTTTGTTTAAAAAGTCAAGTATATTATAATGAAACTTAAATTATACGCGTTATCTGAATTATTCGATTCTGCTGTTGAGATTCCTCATGTTCTATTGTTTAATTTAAGGGCTTGTTGATTTTTTTTCTAGTTTGCTTTACGTCGCACCGACACAGATAGGTCTTATGGCGACGATGGGACAGGAAAGTCCTCGAAATGGGAAGGAAACAGCCGTGGCCTTAATTAAGGTGTAAAATGGGAAACCACGGAAAACTATCTTCAGGGCTGCCGACATTGGGATTGGAACCCACTATCTCCCGGATGCGAACTCACGGCTGCTCGCTCCTAACCGTACGGTCTGTATTGAAATTGGTTGTGTCACATTTCTTTTTCATTATTCATGTTTTAATAACTTTCACTGTGTGGGTGGATGTTTTTAGCAAAGGTGAGTGAGGATTAATGCCATCCATCTCTAATCTGATTAACTCTTTGGTATTTTGGGACTTTATTCTAGATAATTACTACTTCAGTACACTACCTAAGTATGGATGAATTGAGCACACCACAGTGCGACAAGCTATCTACGCTTCCGATCATTTTATCTTTATGGGAAGATATATATTCATTTGTTGAAAATGATAGAAATGCTACAGCTAAATGTTTAGTTTGTATAAAAGAGCTACGGTATGTAAAAATACATAATATTCTACGCCTACTACAGTTTGTGTCACGCTACAGATTAAGTATCAAGGCGAACAACTGGTAAGTGTAGTTGCAAAACTGAAAGATAAATTAAATAACCCTGTCGAGCATTCGATCAGCGAGTCAGCAGTTTTAAATTTTCATATTCAATTGCAAAGAAACTGAAACCGTTCAGTGATGGTGAATCCGTGAAGGAATGTTTAATTATAGCCGATGAGGATTACGGTACTGTACACCTACTAACACCACTATGTACGGCACAGCATGTGACAACTTCTTGTCACTCTACGACTGAAGCGCCCGACCACTCTGCGCTCTTAAGACACGCCGGCTCTCCGACGTCACGTTAGCCACTTGGTGGACACTGGGCTGTAGAAATTGGAAAGCTTTAGAGTTAGTTCGAGATAAATGACGGAACATTGTTGAAGAGGCCAAGATTTACAATGAACTGTTGAGCCATAGAAGAAGAAGAATAGTTTAGAATATAGCCTCGATATTTCGGACAATTTTCCTCTTCGGGACGCATGTGGAATGACCTCAACAAGTGAATGAAGGGATTAAAGATAAATACTGAAACGGGAATGCCCTGTCAGCATTCGCCATCCATGTATTTCTTGTGGAAAATGCGCTAACACCTGTCTGTGAAGATTTGAAATGAGCACTGAGCGCGCAGGCATCATGTGTGACAGCACAGGCAGGTGATCGCTCGCTGCAATGTACCAGTCAGGGCCGAGTGACGTCACGATCGAAAGTTCCATTCCTTCGATGTCACTTTATCCAGAACGGGATATCCGATCGTAAATTGAAGCACGTCATCTTGTAGGCCTAAATAACAAACATCAATGTACAAAATTTCAAGCAAATCGGCGCAAGGATTGACCGAGTTATGGAAGGTTAAAGAATCTCGTATTTTCAGCCTGGCCAGCCGACCTGTGGGTATAAAGGAGCCCGCTGTCTCCATTGAATTCAGTGAGGAAGAGCTTGACTGTTGAAACGGAAGGACGTACGTGCCTCTCGCTCCACTCTCCCTCTCCTCGCCAGGCGGTCTGTACTTTCTAAGTATTTACCAGGCAGCTGTACTTGTTGGTACACTTCCGAAAGAGCATCGTCTACTGTGTATACTTTTAAGTACGCAGTGAGCTTTGTCAGGAAGCACATTTTAGTGCTATCTCTTTTTCAGGTTTATATTTCAGGAAGCAACAGGAATGATAGAACTGCGAGACGACCTACCAGAGAACTTCAAGGAAGCAGTGGGGGAGATTATTCTGTGGGTTGACCACAGGACCGTCCCACTTAACCAGGCCCTCCCTGCTCTGTTGGTGCAGTACCGACCGGGGCACGACACCTACAGGGTGGCCTACCTCATCATCGAGCTCCTTACTAGGCTGGATGGAGCCGCAGGGAAGTACCTCTCCACCGACGCCATCGAGAACATCAAGAACTGGGCGATAATCATACGCCCCACGAGCCCAGGCCAGATCAGCCGCTACGAGAGGAGCTTTTCTGCTTACTTTCAGGTCACCCGAATACCAGGACAGAGAAACTGCCCTACCGGCATCGGCAGCCAGGAGACAGCCAGAGGACGTCTACAGCCGGGACGCAGACAGCCAGGTGGCAGAGGCACAAGCAGGTGGGAACGGACTCACGCTTCTTGGCTCCTCCGGATCCGAGGACCGAGGACGACGGCGGCGCTCCAGAGCGCTGCGACGGTGCGACCCAGGTTGATTTGCTGCACTTCACGAAGTACACGCAGACCAACAAGGCCGCCAACCAGGAACGTCCACCATCTGCCTGGGCCATCCAGGGAAGGCCCACCACCTGGGCGTAGACCAGGAAGGCGACCCGGACGGCGGAATACGGCACGGACACGGACACCCTCGGGCGTTCAGAGGCTGCTAACCAGGCCCAGCCTGCTAGCACCTCGTTCACGATGCAGACATCCATATGCGCCCTACAGGACAGGGAACGCACAGAGATGCCAGCAACGAGCGACGCCGCCGCCAGCCAGGAGGGAGGAGACGGCCCTGCAGTGGGGCCACTCGCCACACTACGGTCACCAGCCCAGGAGGAGGAACGCTCCCAGGACGCGGCCTCTTCCCCCACCGAGAAGAGACCACCACCGCTAGAAAGCAGACGCTGTCCCCGGACCAGGAAGGAGAAGAAGAAGAAGAAGACGACGACAACGACATCGGTCGACCAGGAGAGGGACAACCGGCCGCAACACAGGACTGCGACAGGGAAGTCAGCCCAACTAGAAGCCAATCAGGAGAGGACCTCAACGTTTAGCGGCAGGCAGGTGAGAACAGAACGTCCCCCTCAGCAGCTCTTGCACTGTTTCCGCTGTTTGAGGTGGGGCCACCGTCAGGTTAGCTGTAGGCTCCAAGTGAGGTACAACCGCTGTGATGGTGATCATCATTACACGGCCTGCGCTTCACTTAAGGAGGCGCTGGTGTGCGCCAACTGCGCAGGGGGCCACTCGGCCTCCAATCGCAGTTGCCCAGTATACCGGGCCATGGCGCGGGCAGAGAGGAAGGAGGCCCGGCGCCATGATCCGCATCCATCCAGCAGGTCTCCGCCTCGGAGGGCTTGGCCTCATTCTCCGGGATCAGAGACTGGATACGAGGGACCCCAAGGATGTCGGGTGGTGCGACAGGTCCTAGTGGCTATTGCCACATGGCTCGGCAAGCGGCAAGGCCCGCCCTAGCCACATCAGTGCTCAGAAGGACTGATCCCCTGAATAACTTGACTGGCGAGAAATAGGCTTATGACTTGCGCATGATTCCTATTCCTGGACCTCTCCAGAACCACATCCTTGCATGTGCTATCTACAAAATGTCACGTTTTCCATGTGGGCATCTTTCTATTTCTGCCTATGTGGTTTTGTCCTGACCCTTAATACCCGATTACACCACTATTGATACGCATCACCACATCTGGCCTGGAAGCATGCTGAGCATGGGGACAGGCAGACACTCCTGTAGTATCACACTCCCACTCCTCCCCGTTATCTTTCTCTTCTTAGAACTAATAGCATGTCGGAGACAATGTAGAATAGAGTCGATTGCCACGCGGGGGGGAGCGGACATCGGGGACCCCCCCACCCCACCCGAAAGAAGTTGAATTCAGTGTGTGTGTTTCGTCGTGTCCCAGCTGCCATGCCGTGCGGGCCAGCTGTGGGATTATAAACTGTTATTCTGTCCGGCTGAGGACCGATGGTAGAAGGTACGCGAGACGGTTCGAGTGTCTAAGTGCCGAACGTATACGGTACTCGTGGGACTTTAAATTCGCATGAAGGAAATAAGTTGCCTCAGAAGACGTATTCAATAGTAATACAAGTGATAGAATCTGTTTAGCTGATCAACCTTTTATTATGACTTGTGAATTTCGTCTTGCAGAGACTGTACAGTAATTGCTGTCACATATACCTTTTTGCAAACTGTGCTTTTATAAATAGTGTGATTAGCTTAGTGCACAAAGACTGCGCGTTAGTGAGAATTAACTTCATTTCATAACAGGTTGTACCTCAAGGTTTAATTTACTTCGTAAGTACTGTGCCTACATTTCTTTTCGAGGGACTGTGTCTCAGTGGAAAATCAATTTCTTCTGAAAGACTGCGTTTAATTTACTTCGTAAGGACTGTGTCTTAGTGGAACTTAGTTTTCTTTTCACAAGACTGAGTGTTACAATTCCTAAACTGTTCCTCTACGAAAACTTGGTTTCAAGTCACGAGACTGTACTGTGATCGATTAAAACTGTCTTCGTAGAAACCTTAATGTATTTCCAAATTTGTGTGTGCTAAAACATTGCATTCACTTCATCGTGATAATTACGAACATTACGAAAGACTGTGTCCGAGGGACTTGATTTATTTCTTCTTTGAACTGTGATTAAGTGAAATTGCACAGAAGGTTGCCTATAATTTCAAGTTCGTCAATGACTATTTCATCACCACGGAACTGTGATTCTGAATTTATTTCTTCGAAGTATTTCGCGTCCAACACTATTGACAGTGGAACTCGTGCATTTAACAAACAGTGTCGTACCACAACCTTCAGTGCAGTGCTGAGAGGAGTTCTATGGTTCACCGACGCCAAGGAACGACGACCGACGCCGACACCGCGGGACGACACCCTTCTCCACATCTTTCTAGACACTCAAACTTTAACTACTCGTCTGTAAAGGTCATATGATGTATCTGTTTTTCTTGAATAAACTTCAAGTTCCATTTAATAAGAACTCATTGCACTACCCTTCTCTCTCCGACTCTCTGAACATGGACCGTACACGCCCTGGCGTCAATCCATGTTCTTCACTAAGCTAAAGTACGGGCGTTCCTGTTTCAATACTTACCAACTACCACAAATATAAGCTATAAATTTCATTTTTTTTCATTAAAGTTCAATTATAAGAAATAAATTGACAAGAGAGTCCACTTTTTCAATACGATATATCATGTAGATATGATAATTTATCTATCTTGGAACAAGTTTCAGCCCCTTTGTGGCCATCTTCAGGCAAGTAAAAATTTAACAGATCATGTGATAACTAAAAGATGTGTACCAGACAAAGACAATGTTGTAGGAATAATTATAACATTAAAATACATGTAATAACAAAAATTACGGTTGTGATCTTCTTGTCATTATATCATGTCTTTAAGTTGAGATAGGACCTCAGGCGAAGAAGTAAATTTCTATAGTGAAATGTTCAGTATATCTAATATCTGATGTAGAAAAAACACGGACATGCTGGAGGAAGCAGGCAGGTCATGTAAGCAAAGAATTTGATAGGGAACAAGCATTCAGAGTGCGAACTGTGTTGCGCATGTGGATTTGGCTCTGTTTTACGGCCGGATGCCCTTCCTAACGCCAACCTTATATGGAGGGATGTAATCACTATTGAATGTTTCTGTGGTGGTTTGTAGTGTAGTGTGTTGTCTGAATATGACGATGAAAGTGTTGGAACAAACACAAACACCCAGTCCCCGGGCCAGAAGAATTAATCATAGGCGATGAAAACCCCCGACCCGGTAGGGAATCGAACCCGGGATCCATTGAACCGAAGTCCTCATCGCTGACCATTCATCTAATGAGTCGGACAATAATTATGGTAATAATTATTAGTTTAGTATAATAGTGAAGATGGTGATTATTGTTTAAGAGGAAGTACAACTGACCAACCATCCGCTGTTAACACTGATCACAGGGAAGAAATGAAGTTAGGAAGACAAGCGCCACAATGGGCGTGAAAATAAAGGACTCCCTAGCCTTCGCAACCTAATACCGTCGGGGTCGGAAGAGAGCAATAATTTACCAAGGGAGGTGGTATGGAATAGATGAAAATGAGGAGCCTTGCACAAGTAAGTGGAAGCAATGTTGGGACTCACCTATCGCCAACCCATGCTCCCGAGTTAAGAGTTACTGGGGCCCCTTCTGGTTGCCTCTTACGACAGGCAGGGGATACCGTGGATGTCCTTCTACCACCCCTGTCCACAGGGGTATGCATTAGTATTACATTTACGAGCTCTAGGATGTGTTTCATTTTCTTACAAATCATGAACCTTATACCCGGGAACTAAACGTGACGACCTCACCTCACACCACTACCCTCTAGCGACAGCCCGGTGTTAATTAGCGGCTTATAGGATTTCAGTACGTCTACTGAAGCGGGAGTTGCTAAATCGTCTACTGCACTCCACACGAAGAAAGGGTAAAGATTGAAGAGAGTGTGGAAGAAAGTGGCTTGGCAACCTATCCGCACCAAACAAGGAACACTATAGTTCCGTTTCTATAAGTTTCCACTTGACAGTTAACCGGAAGTCAGATATTGATGCCAAATTGTTACGAGTATAAACAGCTGATTCACAACACACAACACGAACGGAAATGCATATACTCGAAAATAAGTCCAGAATCAATTATTCTTTGTAGCGACATGCATAACTCACACAAGGTTAACAATAACACATATCATATTTAGGATAAGGCTATAAGATAAAAACATATCAATGCTCGAACAGATAAAACGCAAGAAAATGAAACCTCTACTCACTATCTAGAACACATCGCGTTGCTAATAAGTTCAGTTCCTCCTAACGATGGAAAAAATCCTGCAAAGAGAGTACACCACTCATTTCTGAGTCACTGTCGGCATTGTCATATCTGTTGAGTTTCACTCTCGCTTGACGTAATCGTCTGTGATAATTTCCCGCTCCCAAACTTCACTTATCTCGGATTGTGTCTCACAACCTGCACTTACACGGCCTACGGCTTCCCACAGAAGTCTTTCAACTTCGGAAACTGTGAAGAGTCGGTTTATCGCAGCTACATAATCCTTCACTTTGGCCCAAATCAGTTCTATGGCGTTAAAATGGCAATGGTATGGTGGAAGGCGAACAACGTTATGACCATGCCTCCTGGTTATTTCATCCGCCACGTAAACTGGGTACTAGACGTTGTTTTGTTTTACAAGATGCATGTTGTCGCGAGATGCAAATTGTCCAAAAACTCGTAAAATATATCGCCCCATAGACTATGCTCACAGGAGAGTTTTGGCTCCACTACACTTTCAACTTGCACGAACAAACTACTCTTGAAGGATGGTTAAGGAAAGTGCTGTCAGTGCTGTATTTATTGCTATAGTCCCTAATAAATGTGAGGGCTGTGGTAAGTATTTCTTCTATAGGCTTTACGGGAAGCAGACTGACATATTTATGACATTTTGTGACCTTGGATACATTGCGTACTATATATCCTCTAGCCGCTAGTATTGGTGCTTTGTCAAGAATGACCGAGCGAACTTGACAAAGACCGTGAAAACAGCTGAGCACAATACAACACACAGCTGATAGCACGTGGTTACAGAAAACAACAGATCGACGACACTGGTAACCGGAACTAGAATCTAACGCGCTCTATCGGAGCGATCGGCTGCCTATGATTGGCTGTTTATTAATTCACTTAGCCTCCGCCAAAAGACAGCGCTCAAATGTCAAGTCGAACTCTTAAGAACTGACCTATAGAACTCGTTAACTCAGCAGAGTGTGATTGACTGCTGACTTCCGGTTCGCTTCCAGGAAATGAGGCCGTCATATTTTGTTTCCAAATATAGGCTCTTTTTTTTTTTTTTTTTTTTTTTTTTTTGGATACACTAATTTTTATCTTTATCTCTTCCTATGGGTGGAGTCAAATCCTGCATTATCTGTACCCCCTTCGTGCCGTAAAAGGTAGAACAACCAAAGAATCTTTACTCACTCTTTCGTCTTCTAAACCCAAAAACGTATCCACGAATCTATCCTCTACCATGTAACGGAGAAAATAGTAGACGAATAAGCTGGAGGGAAGATAAAGTTGGAATTCAAGAGGATAAATTGGAGCGAATATTCGTTTGTAGGATGCGGAATAAGGGACAGGAATAAGCTATCAAGGTTAAATACGCAGCATTGAATATGTGCAAAGGAAAATTAACTTTCGTGTTATATCGACTTTATGATTTTCAGATGTGCATTTACTTTTTCCTTATAGGCGAACTTACTACCAGGTGTATGCATTAGTCTCTCCTGGTTTCACCAAGAGATGGCGCGAGTGAACAATACGCAGCGTGTGAATTTGACACATACTTCAGTTATAGTGAATTATGTCAAGGTCCGCCTTGTCAATACAATTCAAAAAATATATCGAAAACCCCCAAGTACATAAATACACACAAGTACTTGTTTCGAGAATTTAAAATTCTCTTCTTAAGCTTATAAGTTAAAATCACATCACATTAAAACTATTTTATGTGCTAACAGAATACGGATTAAAAGTAACAACAGCAACAACATTAAAAATTCAAATATGAATATCTTCCATGTTATGTTCAAAGTCCTATAAAATATTTGTATGCACTACAGTACATTAGATAAACCGTCAACCAGCTCAATTGTAATAAACCACATTCCTCCTCCTCCCATGCCACTACAGCTCTTGAAGGGCCTTGGCCTACCAAGCGACGGCTGCTCAGCCCGAAGACCTGCAGATTACGAGGTGTCATGTGGTCAGCACAATGAATCCTCTCGGCTGTTATTCTTGGCTTTCTAGACTGGGCCGCAATCCCACCGTCAGATAGCTCCTCAGTATTGTAATCACGTACACTGAGTCGATCTCGAACCAGCCCTCAGGTCCAGTTAAAAATCCCTGACCTAACCGGGAATCGAACCCGGGGCCTCCAGGTAAGAGGTAGGCACGCTACCCCTACACCACGAATATACCACATATAAAAGTGTATTGTTATTTTTAATCCGTATTCTGTTAGGACATAAACTACTTTTAAATAAGATCTTTCACATGCATGTGATTTTAATCTATAAGCTGAAGAAGAGAATTTTCAATTCTCAAAACATGTATTTGTGTGTATTTATGTATTTGAGGGTTTAAATATATAACGCATTTTTGAAGTGTATTGACAAAGCGGACCTTGACATAATTAATAATTAAGTCAATACGAACCATTGGTGGCCATCATGGTCAAGCTAATAGATACATACGTCAGTTTGTTCGTCTGACATTAACCTACCAACACACACAAGTTGAGGCCGCCAAACACTAGCGTCGGTGTTGTATCATGATGATGTTTGTGCCTGAAAAAGAACATTTGCGACATGCACTGTCTTTCTGATTTAATCAAAAGAAAAAAGCTGTGGAAAGTCATCGTTTGCAGGTAGAAACGTGTGGTGAATACGCTCCATCGATTAGAACCTGTGAGACAAAGTTTCGACAATTCAAACGTGATGATTTCAGTGGGGAAGACTGGATGATGACCCAACTCAAACTCAACAAGAATTGGCACAAGCATTAAATTTGTCACAACAAACAATCAGCAGACGTTTACGAGCAATGGGGAAAATCAATAAACCCGGTAAATGGATCCCACACGATTTGAATGAACGGTAAATAGAAAATCGCAAAATCACTTGTGAAATGCTGCTTGAAACCTACGAAAGAAAATCGTTTCTGTACCGAATTGTGACGGGTGACGAAAAATGGATTTATTTTGAAAACCCGAAGTGGACAAAATAGTGGCTGTCATCGGGCGAAGCCGGTCCTTCAACACCAAAGCCAAATCGCTTCGTCAAGAAGACCACGCTTCGTGTCTGGTGTGTTGTGTGTTATGAACTATTGAAGCCCGGCGAAACCGTTAATGCACAACGCTATCGCCTATAAATGATTAATTGAAATCACGCATTGATCGAAAGTCGACCGGAATGGGCCAGAAGACATGGCAAAGTGATTTTGTTACACGACAATGCGCCGTCTCTCACAGCAAAACCAGTGAAAGGCAACTTGAAATCGCTTGGATGGGACATCCTTCCGCACCCGCCGTACTTACCGGACCTGGCGCCATCTGACTATCACCTCTTCGCAGACAAGCAGTTTTTCTTGCATGGTACTCATAACTTCCCTGAAAGATGGGTGAATTGTGTAGAAGCCGATGGCCAATATTTTGAATAAACCAAAAATTAATTTCCCTTGAAAATTGCGTGTTTCCTTTACCACAAAACCCGGCAAAAACGTATGCACATACCTGGTAGGTGTTGCAAAAGTGAACAATCTTTTATTTCATAATTCTCTTTGCTAATCAGCTGGAATGAAGTATAAACTCTTAAGAGCTAAGGTAAAAATTTAAAATGTTGTTTACCTCGAAGAATTCGTGAGGAACGACATCCCTATGACTTAAATGTGACAGCAGCTACAGTACGGCTTTGTATATACCGGTACATAAAACATACAATAAATAAATAAATATTTACTGTCAAAATACCAGAGGCCTTGTATGCAGCGGAATGCGTTGCTATGAACAAGAAAGGCCTGATTGAAAATTGTAAATTAAAGAAAGAAAGAAAGAAAGAAAGAAAGAAAGAAAGAAAGAAAGAAAGAAAGAAAGAAAGATCATAAGGAAATTTCTTGGCTCAATTAAAGACAAAGATAAATATAGACGTCGGCATAACCAAAAACTGTATATTCATGTCCAGAAGATCTCTGATGCCATGCGGAGAAGGCGAATTGCATTTTATGGCCACTTGCTAAGAATGAAACCCACACGATTATCTAACCAGATCTTTACCTATTTTAAAGATAAGAATACCCAGCCAACTTGGTTCAAGGAGGTGGGAAGGGACCTACAGGAGTTGAGGATCACTTATGAAGCTATGAAACAACCACGGTTTGGACAAAGTTGAAGACGGGAAAGACGCGGACGGAGGTAAGGAAAGAGCAACGCCGGCAACAAAATAATGAAGGAGCACTGGGCAAAGATCAAAGCCCAGACAAGACAGCTGAAATAACGTGGTCCTTAATAGGCCCATATACCTTTCCTGGCGGGACCTAGTGTTTACAGTGCACTGTGTTTTTTGGTATAGGCTAGAGCAATTTTGTTACTTTCATTGATCTCTCTCAGTCGTACCCTTGGCTTTCTCAAAATGAAAGTGACTGAGGTATAAGTGATGCTAGTAATGCCATTCCTTATGCAGCCAGTCCCTGCTACGAATGGTGTGAAAATGTTGCTCATAGGGTCGGCTGGTGCATGCATTTCAGTGGGCTTGGCAGACTGATATGTAATAGCAACTTTTGGCTCGGTAGGAAAAGCAACGGGAAACTATCTCACTCCTCATTTCCCTAGTACACCTCTTCAATGATGCCTAGGCCATCTTTGACAGCTGCTGGTTGAGCTGTTGAGGATCCAACCAGCCTTCGGGCTGAGGACTAAACATATATACAGTAGGCCGGTATGAACAAAGAGAAAAATAAATATTTATTTTGATATAAATAATTTATTAAAATAATTTTCTGATAATAATTTATTACATCTGGAATGGAAAACCATAATATTTGAAAGAAATGATAAATTGTGCATTTAAGGGTAAAAAAGAATAGGTAAACAACTAACAGGGAATCTGCTACCTGGGCGACTGCCCTAAATGCATATCAGTGGTGACTGATAAAGGAAGCAATAAGTAAAAAATAATAATAGACAGAAAATTGATGATACTAATTCCAGATAGAACCACCAGGCCATAAACGAATTTTAGTTTGTAAGAGTTAAGGTCCACGACTTACCAGCAGCTTCATGGTGGAGGAGTGAATATGCGAGTCGCCACGTCCAAGAAGAAGAGCAAACACGGAAATAATTTACGACTCATCAGTGTTTTATATCTCCTCGCATCCAGCAGTTGAAGAACGTAAAGCGCGCCCCATATACTGGAGATGAATAACGCTCCAAAGACCCCGTGACATATGGTAGCGGCGCTAGAGCGTTAAAGATATTTAATAACCGTGGATAATTGGGTGGGGGATGCTGATAACGGAAGGGGGGCGGGGGGTACAGAACACAACTGTCTTAATGCTGACGATAAAGACCGTCTTTACTAAAACCGTTTGGATGAGTGATATATGTGTGTCATCAGACGATCATTGCTTTACGATACGTCTTTATCAGCGCATATTTCTTTTAAAAGTACTGCACTACCAGCCAGTCTTGAAATTGCCTATAATATTTCACTCCTCATGAAGACAAGTTGATGTCTTAATGTTGTTTCTTGGGACAATGCGCTCATCAACCCTGCGAAATTGTTTTGAAAAATGCACAACTTGGTAACCATTCTTTCTTAACTGAACACTTTCTTAAAACTTTCTTAAAAACTTAAACTTTCTTAACACTGTGATTTATAACATAACCTAAAAATCATGTTCTTTTAAAGATACGTATTGGAAGGCAGAAAAAATTATTTGACCTTAGTTGTTAAAGCCAATATGGAATAAATGTGAGATCTTTAAGTTAACCTAAAAATTATGTTCTTGTAAAAGTAAGTTATTAGGCGGCAGGAAAAATCTTTTGATCTTAGATGTTAAAGCCAATACGGGATTAAAAAAAAATAGATTTTTAAGTTAACCTAAAATGTATGTTCTTGTATGTTGTTTTTGCAAGCTGCTTTACTTCGCACTGACAGAGACACGTCTTATGGCGGCGATGGGATAGGAAAGGGCTAGGAGTGGGAAGTAAGCGTCCGTGGTCTTAATTAAGGTACAGCCTGGTGTGAAAATGGGAAACCACGGAAGACGATCTTCAGGTCTGCCGACAGTGGGGCTCGAACCCACTATCTCCCGAATACTGGATACTGGCCGCACTTAAGCGATTGCAGCTATCGAACTCGGTATGGTCTTGTAAAAAATAAGTAATGGACGATAAGAAAAATCATTTGACCTTAGTTGTTAAAGCCAATATGGGATTTTTTAAATGAGATTTATAAGTTAAGCTAAAAAATAATGTAAAAATTAGCATTGGACGGTGAGAAAAACCCTTTGACCTAGTTGTTAAGGCCAATACGGGGTTTAAACAGTAAGATTTATAAGTTAACCTAAAAATTATATTACTGTCAAAATATGTATTGGACGGTAGGGAAAATCCTTTGACCTTAGTTGTTAAAGGCAATACGGGATTTAATAAATGGGAGTTATAAGTCAACCTAAAAATTATGTTCTTGTGAAAATAAGTATTGGACGTGGGAAAAATCCTTTTCCCTTAATTCTTCCTACGCCACTATTTCCCATATTTTAGCGGGATAACATGTCTTCGCTCGCGAGACCTAGTGTTTAGTACACTATGTCTTCTGGTATAGGCCAAAGCAATTTTGTTACTTTCATTGGTCTGTCACAGTCTTATCCTTGGCTTTAACAATGTGAGAATGACTGAGATATGAGCGATTGAATGGTGTGAAAATGTTGCTAATTGTCTCGGTCTGTTTATGCTCTTCAGTGGACTTTGAAGAATGATATGTAATAGCAACAACTGGCTCGGTATTCAAAGCAACGGGAAAGTACCTCACTCTTCATTTTCCTAGTACGCCACTTCAGTGATGCCTAGGCAATCTATGACAGCTAATGGTGGAATTGTGAGGATCCAACCAGTCTTCGGGCTGAGGAGTGAACATACAGTAGAGTAGCAGGTGTGAACTGAACCTCACATGTGGACTTGCCCCTGTTCAACGGCCAAATGTGCTTCCTATTGATAACCCTGTAAGATAAGATTTATTTTCTCTGGTGAGGTTTAAGACCGTAAGACCCTTTCTTCCATCTAAGCAGAAAACACAAGGTTTCACAAACGAACCTTTTTTTTTTTTTTTTTTTTTGTTACTTGCTTTACTTCGCACCGACACAGATAGGTCTAATGGCGACGATGGGACAGGGAAGGGCTAGGAGTGGGAAGGAAGCGGCCGTGGCCTTAATTAAGGAACAGCCCCAGCATTTGCCTGGTGTGAAAATGGGAAACCACAGAAAACCATCTTCAGGGCTGCCGACAGTGGGGTTCGAGCCCACTATATCCCGGTATGCAAGCTCACAGCTGGGCGCCCCTAACCGCATGGCCAACTTGCCCGGTCAAACGACATTTACAAGTAGGTACAAATTTTAAATAAATACAAGAGACCCATCTCACAACTAACAGGCAATATAGCATTAATAATAATAATAATAATAATAATAATAATAATAATAATAATAATAATAATAATAATAATAATAATAATGCCTTATCCTGTCCGAGAAATGTTTGCTTGCAGATTTAGAGAGGAAAAAGAAAGATCCTACACACCATACTTGGTCCAAACTACAAAAATGGCATCTACATTAGAAAATCCAGGCAAGAAGTATACTCTAAGATAGAGAAGATCACGGACACAATGCGTAAAGGCAGAGTTCGCTTCTACGGTCATATACGACGGATGATCGACTCTCGATGGACGAAACGTATCTTCGATATATTTGACGCAAAACTAAAAACGGCAATGCCATGATACGTTAATGTCAAGAAAGATCTTAAAGAACTGGGCCTACAAGCAGAAGATGCACTAGACCGAAATCTTTTCAGAGCAGCCATCAGGGCTTTTGGGACTTTCCGGGACGAAAAACGGGCAACTGGTGCTAAATGGACAGAAGAACGTCGTGCTAAACACAGTGAGCTAATGAAGACGATGTGGATCAAGCGAAAGATGAACAAATGTCATGATGTAAAGTGAAGCTTATCGTGATCCCTACTTGGCCGATTAGCGAAGTTGAATGAATAATAATAATAATAATAATAATAATAATAATAATAATAATAATAATAATAATAATGTATAAATGGTTAGTATTTTGGCCTTTGATCTAAGGGGTTCCGGGTTCGATTCCCGGTTGGGTGGGGTTTTAACTTTCATTAGTTAATTCATATGGCTCGGGGACGTGGAGTTCGTGACGTTTTCACCATTAGAATAAATTCATCATAAGTAGGGCCCAATCCTCACAGACGGGCATTTCGCATATACGGCGTCAACTGGAAATATCTGCATCAGACCTGTTCGAAAGCCACACACAATAATAATAATAATAATAATAATAATAATAATAATAATAATAATAATAATAATAATAATAATAATAATAATAATAATTGAATTCCTCAAGGAATGCGTTGAGGAAACTGGACTACAAATCTCATTCGAGAAGGGCAAGTTTATTTGCACAAAATTCGACATTCAGGAATTACAAACAAAACATGGGCAGATCAAACGAATTCCATACTTCAAATATATCTGTGAGATCCTAGAAGCAACAGGGTTGGAAAAGGAAACACAGAAAGTTCGATTACAAAAACTCAAAAGAGCATATTGGAGAACCCGTGACATCTACAACAAGAAATGCATGCCCATACCTACAAAAATCAAACATTATAATACGGTGATTAAGCCTGAAGTGCTCTGAAATGATCTGGAAAACATCTTGAAGGAGGAAAGGAAGACATTGAGGAAAATTCTGGGCCCAGAGAAAAAAAAAGAAGGGTATAGACTCAAATCACGCAAAGCTACGGAAAGACTGTCCAACCTTGCCGCAGACTGACTTTTTTTTTTTTTTTTTTTTTTTTGCTTTACGTCGCACCGACACAGATAGGTCTTATGGCGACGATGGGACAGGGAAGCGCTAGGAGTGGGAAGGAAGCGGCCGTGACTTTAATTAAGGCACAGCCCCAGCATTTGCCTGGTGTGAAAATGGGAAACCACGGAAAATCATTTTCAGGGCTGCCGACAGTGGAGTTCGAACCTACTATCTCCCGAATACTGGATACTGGCCGCACTTAAGCGACTGCAGCTATCGAGCTCAGTGACTGAAATTCTAGAGACACAGAGACCTGGAGAAAGCCCAGGTAGATATTTTAGAAATATTAGACAGACATCTGTTCCGTAAAAGTAAGCAGATGGGTAATACAGCCAGAGAATGAAGTTCCAAAGAAACCAGGAACCAAGTGGACGGAAGAAAGGAAGAGAGCCCATGGAGAAAGATGAAAGCCGTATGGAATTCCAGAGAGGCGAACTATAAAAACACAGCGTGGTACATACGCAAATAATAATAATAATAATAATAATAATAATAATAATAATAATAATAATAATAATAATAATAATAATAATAATAATATAAAATAGGTCAGATAACTCATCTTGATGAACTTGTCGTAGTCATATTGTTTGTCCCTGATCTTTTGATTGATTTTATTAACATTTAATAAGAAGCCCATTATGGTATGCCTCAGTTCGTAGTCAGAATTCATCCATTCTGACGTTATCATGCCGCCTGTTCGGTAAAAATCTATCCATATATTCCTTTTTTCCTGTAGTTCTTGATGCAAAGCTTGGTATTGTATCGTAGAAGACAATGGTATATTCAGTCGCAGTTCTTTACTTTTTCAGCGTGTTTTCATTCTTCCGCTGAAGGGAGAGGCGGGCCACCTAGAAGATGACGCCTTCTCGCTGAAGTGAGAGAATTAGGAGGTGGATAATGCGTGTGTGGAAATAAAGAGATGGGAGGCGTTTGGCCTATTGGCTACTCGTGTTTGATCTTTTTTCTTTTATTCAGTAATTTATTTACTTTTTCAGAGTAAATAGTTTGTGATATTTACAATTTAAGTATTATGTTGTACATAATTGGCTTTAAGTGTCTATTTACATTAATTATATATAGAAGGTTTCCATAACAATTGTTTATATCGATCATATTGTCTATTGTTATCGTCCGACTCCTTGGCTGAATGGTCAGCGTCGAGGCCTTCTGTTCAGAGGGTCCCGGGCTCGATTCCCGGGGATTTTAATAGCCTTTAATTAATTATTCTGGCTTGGAGACTGGGTGTTTGTCCCAACACTCTCCTCTTCATATTCACACAACACACCACACCAAAAACCACCACAGAAACACGCAATAGTGATTACATTACTCCAAATAGGGTCAGCATCAGGAAGGGCATCCAACTGTAAAACTGAGTCAGGTTCACTTTTGCGACACAGTTCGCACCCGCGACCCCACAAATGCGGGAAGAGCGGTAGAAAAAGAAGAAGAAGATTGTCTATTATCATTTGGTGAGGGGTTCGCAGTTATTCTACATAGAATGGTTGTCTTTTGAGCTCATAGGTTAGTCTCAAATGAGTGGGTTTTTTTGCCAGGCAGAGAACTATTTTAAGATGCATCGCCTTCACTCTTTCTAGTGTAGCTAGGTTATACTTCGACGACAGGTGTTGTCAGATAATGTCTAAGGCGTATGTCATGATGGGGTCTGTTTGTACGTAGACTTTTTTCTCTTATCAGCATGAAACTTATTAGGAATGCTCTGCCATCTGTTAAATATATTTGGAAGCTGGGAAAGGTCAGAAAATCAAACAGTATCAAGCAGGGAATAGTATTCTTCCAAGATCAGAGGAAGTGTGTACTCTCTGGCTTGACAGGTAGTAATTAAACATGGACGCATGCCATGAATATCACATATATCAGAAAGAGTTAGTTGCTCAGCAATCTGCTAAGTACAGAATGTATTGCGGGTTTGGGTAAGCCTTCGCCTGCGATTATTGGAGTAATCATTTAATGATTTGATTTTATGTTTACTGATTACAAAGGTTATGCTAGTTCCCAAGTTCAAGTTTTTTTTTTTTTTACATAGATGGCCTTATAGAATGTCTATGTCAACGTCTCATGATTCACCGGCATGTAATTCCTGAGAACATAAAACAAAAATCAAGCAAATCGCTCCAGTAGAACGTACGGACGGATTTGATAAAGCCTGTTTAAGTATACTCTTTTAATATATACATTATTATTATTATTATTATTATTATTATTATTATTATTATTATTATTATTATTATTGTTGTTGTTGTTGTTGTTGTTGTTGTTGTTGTTGTTGTTGTTGTTGTTGTTGTTGTACCAGGCCCCGGCTAGTTAAACTGCGCGCCTTCTCTAAGGCCAACTATGTAAAAAAAACTTGAACTTGGGAACTACCATAACCTTTGTTCTCCTACAGTCAGACATCTATACCATCGATTTATTTGCTCTCTCTTGCGGAATAAACACTATTTATTTCATAGAGTAATGTTTATTTTGGATGTTTGTAAACCTGTTTCTGAGTATTATTTTTTTAATGTAGCGAAGCTGTCAACATTTCAGTTGGTTCCTCCTCGATTGTAATCAACCTAACAAAAAATTGGAAATATTTTCTCTACTGAATTAAAGCCGGGGGTGGGTATAGGAATCCTATCAGTAAAGAGTTCTGGAATCTTCCCCTTGTGGTACTATATAAGTAGGGCACTTTAGGGTCGTCTTGTCTGAATTGCCCCAGTGCTTGGGATTGCGACGTGACCTAGGGGCGATGCCTGCGTGAGGAAGATCCAGCTACTCAAGGTAATGGCAGAGTTAACCTAGACTTGTGATAGCCCCTGCGGATACCTTGAGAGGAAGGTTTCTACCTCCTTTCTTTTCCCTACAGGGAAATAGGTAATGTAAGGGAACAAAGAGTAATGACCCTCTGTTGTTTCCCATCCAACCTTACAACGGGTGACTTAAGTTTTTAAAACTTCAAAAACTTCGCCAATCTTGTCTCGGCCTTAAATGTTCCTCCTTTAGTTACACCTTATAGTATAGGATTAGCCTCCGCATCATTGGGCCATAAGCGCACTTAGGGTTTCAACTGTTTCTATAAGGAATGTTGGTGTTTCGCCTACTTGCCTTTTGTGTATGATCGGTAATGTGTAACCTTTTCTTTTTACCATTACGGCCACGTAGTATGGGCAATTATGCCACTTTTTACTTATTCCCTTGTGTTAGTTGCCTTTGGGAACAGTTATTAAGATAACTGTTGAGCAATGAATAAGCCCACATCGGGGCAACTGCGCATGAACCCCTTAAAGAGAGATGGCATTTTTATTGCGTCAAAAGAAACTGTTAGCCTCTGGGAGACTATACTATGGTATTTTGGAGCTCAGACACCTGCGTAATGTAAACGCTAGGAGCAAACATTGCTCTTGTAAAATATTTGTACCTGCCCGGAGCAACTAACAACTTGTTAAACTATCTCTAATTATTTTTACCAGATTTCAGGACTTGTAAGTCCATAATATTGTTGAGAGCTCATTAGTAACTGGTTCTATTGTTTTTTATTCATTCATATTTTTTATCCATCAGAAAAAGGGAAAGAAATAAAATATCCAAATTTGTTATATTAAAAGTTTCCCTAAGTAACTGCTTGTCCATCCATTCAACCCAGGTGTTCCCTAATCCCCTGCGAGGCACGGAAATCACGGAACAATAATAACAACAATGTTGACGATGATACAGCCTCGTGTCATAGCACAATGGAGCAATGCATAGACATCAAGTTCTGTTACAAACTGGAAGAAACTGCGACAGAGAGGCTTGCGATGATGGTGCAAGTGAACGGAACTGAAGCTAAAATCAGGACGCTTCCAGCGCTTCCAGTCCATTTCAAAAGCATGTGAACCACTCGTAAACACATTTTCCACTTAAAGGGCAGTTTAGATCAGGTGTCCGGATACTTGTAATGATATAACGTACTTCTACTTAACCCAAACCATTAAGGGATGTCATGACTGAAATAATAAGATCTTTGAGCATAAAAATTGAATTTTCAATTTTAACCTTTAAAATCCACATCTTTCTTTTTCAAATCCGGTTATCACTTTTGCCCTAACGCAGTTTTTAAAGCTATAAATGCCCGATTTAAAAGGGAGTGGCACGGCGGATATAGAGCAAACCCACGCCTCATTCTCTCACCTTGTCAGACAATATTGGCTTCAAAGTTCTTTCGGACTACCATTTCAATAATACCGCTTGAATATATTTTCCTTGTAGTAGGCCTACACTGTGTGTAAGAGGAGGCATAAGTCTGAATGAGTAACTTGAAGTCCAGAGCAGTTTTAATGCAAGTATGTTTCCTAAAAATTTTGAATTGATTTTGTTACTACCTGAAAATATTATCAGCTCATGCTATGCCTTTGCTGGCGGGATGTAGTGTTTACAGTGCACTATGTCTTCTGGTATGGGCTAGAATAAATTTGTTACTTTCATTGACCTCTCTCTGTCTCATCCTTGGCTTTGACAATACGAGAGTGACCGAGGTATGAGCGATGTCAGTAATGCCATTCCTTTTGCAGCCAGTCCCTGTTATGAATGGTGTGAAAATATCGCTCATAGGGTCGATTGGTGCATGCATTTCAGCGGGCTTGGCAGACTAATATGCAATAGCAACTTCTGGCTCGGGAGGAAAGCAACGGGAAACTACCTCACTCCTCACTTCCCTAGTATGCCTCTTCAGTGACACCCAGGCTATCTATGACAGCTGTTGGTGGAGCTGTAGAGGATCAAACCAGCCTTCGGGCTGAATACACAACATACATACATACATACATACATACATACATTACCTTGTATAAAATACTCCATGCGGCTAAGTTCTTGCGGAGGCATGGATTCGATTCCCGACTCTGCCACGAAATTTGAAAAATGGTACGAGGGCTGGAACGGGGTCCACTCAGCCTCTGGAGGTCAAATGAGTAGAGGGGCTTACTTCTCCCTCCTCAGCCATCATCAAAATGATTTTCCACTTCTCCTCCAGGCAAATTCCGGGATGGTACCTAACTTAAGGCCACGGCCACTTCCTTCCCCCACTTCTTGTCTATCCCTTCTGATCTTCCCATCCCTGTACAAGGCCCCTGTTCAGCGTAGTAGGTGAAACTACCTGAGCGAGATACTGGTCCTCCTTCCCAGTTGTATTCCAGACCCAAGGTATCACGCTCCAGGACACTGCACTTGAGATGATATAGGTGGGATCCCTCGCTGAGTCCGAGGGGAAAAAAAACAACCCTTGAAAGTAAACGGATTAAGGAAGAAAGAACTTTATTATCGATGTAAGATTATCGATGTAATATTATCTTCATATTTTTGTTCTTGAAATAAAACAAAACTAGAGCTTGAATAATGAGAAACTGAATAACTCATACTCCAGTAGTTTATACCTAACTGTGAAATCCACAGTTACTAATGAATACATGAGTATTTCTGCCATGCCTGTCAAATTATTACCCAAAAATATTCAAGGAGCATTTTCCATGCAACATATACGAAATAAATATTATTTGTTAACAACTTAACAAGTATGGCATTCAAGGCAAACTGCAGGCATGGTTTCGATCATTCCTGGTAGGTCGGACGCAGAGCGTTGTGTTCAGTGGGGCCAGGTCAGAACAAACCTTAGTCACCTCGGGTGTGATTCAAGGTAGTGTGATAGGACCGCTTCTGTACACGATATTTACGCTGGATCTGTCAGGTTGTGTATCGTCTTCTATGGCACCATCATTTACAGAGCCATTCGCAATGAGAACGACGTAAATAAGTTACAGGCAGATCTGGATACTGTAGTGTGCCTCTGTGGTGCAAAATAAATAGAATGTCTATAAATGTACAGAAATGTAAATTATATTCGCTGTGTGGTAAAAACCTGATGCCCTGCACCTCAATAAAATTGCTTGGCATTCACATTTGCGGAAATTTAAAATGGAACAAGCATGTAGAGGAAATAAGGTGCAAAGCATACAGAGTCCTGGGATTCATCCGCAAATCTCTACTGGGAGCCAGGAAGAAAGCAGTTCAGACAGCCTATTTGTCATTAGTACGGCCAATACTGTTGTACGGGCTTCCTTCCTGGCACCCTACTACAGTGGAGAACATGATGAAACTAGAGGAAGTTCAACGCCGAGCAGAACGACTAATTACTCAACACGGTCATTTAAATACAGCCAGGTCACTGCCCCCCATAACAACCCTATGTAAACAAATAGATATTGCTTTCCTGAGAAAATCCTTCGCAGGTAACATTCATATAAACCCTTTCAACCGCTTACAGCTGAACTATCGTTCCGCTCAAAGAGGTCACGGTGTGTCCCTTTTCCCTCCATTTGCAAGAACAGTATCATATAAAAGTAGCTTCTTTAATCGTTCTGCTCGGCTGTGGAATGAACTCCCACCTCAGATAAAAGAACAACCTCCAGAGGAATTTTGTAAAGAGGTAAAAAGGATGTATATATAATGAAACCTTCTGTACATAATATAATTTTTCTACTGTGTGAATGTTCAGTATGAGTGGGAGTACGGTTGAAAGTTTATCGGATCCCGAGTGAATGAGACTGGATGTGGATAGGAGTAGTCAGCCTAGCTAAAGTATAAGTGAGGATTCTAGTGTCTGTGTGTGTGTGTGTGTGTGTGTGTGTGTCGAATTACTTGAATGTTGAACAGGTCTTGAGAGTATTATATAAATATGCCTTGTAAATACGGTAACTGTATATAAGCACACTATGTAGAATGTAATTGTATATTTGAATATTCTAATTTTAAGTGGTGATGGAGGCACTTTTGTGTATGTGGTGTAACGGTTCAAATCCCGTTACAAGATGATATCTGTATTTTTATTATTGTATGATTTTATCTGTATATTATTATTATTATTATTATTATTATTATTATTACTATTATGTCAGTATTATTATTATGTTATCTGTGATATTGTACTATTATTGTAATTATCCGTTTTATTCAATTTTGCAATTGCCTGTTGCTTGCAAGATTGCACTTAGATGTATACATATATACGTATGTGTAGTATAACACTCAATACCTGTACAGTGAGAATTGTTGTATATATCAGAGATTGGAAGTGACGTTGTTACATTGCTATACCAGTGGAGATTCTGCCAAGTCATCGCCGCGCCTTGGCTATGTCATCGTATTTATTTAGATATGCGCGCATCGACTCGTCGCCGCAGGGCTATTTCACCACTGTCTGTAATATCTGTCGCGTAGGTGGGAGTATGTCATTGTTATTTCTGGAGATTACGTAGCTGTGTCAACCAAAGTCTATATAAGGTAGCTCCATATTGTAGCGTCAGTCATTACTTATACGGATGCAGTACAGTGAAGTAGTCTACTAGATCAAGAGGCCTTAAGTGGTCAGCCAACCAGTGTGAACGAGAGATGGTGAAGACTCAGTGAGCCATTATTGGTCATTGAGAGAGTGAGACCAAATGGTTGGTCCGTCACTTAGTGGAAGACGCGGACGCAAGGCTTACCAAGGAGTCAGAGAGGGCAACCCTGGACCTACCAAGAGGTCATACCATATTGACTTACAAAGAAGTCAGATGATATGGAGAAGAAGCAGTCTCAAGGATGTATCACCACGTTAGGCGTGACACATCTACAGTAAACACCAGAGCAATGGATTACGTCGTAATTACACTCAAAGTGTTAAAGGTACAGTCAAGTGAATCAGTGAGGGAAATATTTCGTATAAATTGTTAAATGTCCGGTCAAGAAGAATTCAAATTCATGCCTAGTTTCTGTCAGTTGCAATGTCATAATTTCATATTCTCATCTGTTTTATCGCAACAAGACTCACTATTTTTTGATATATTATTTAAAGAATATATATTGTTCTATCAAACGAATTCATAGTTTCATTTCATTGACAGTAAAATATCTTAACCTCAAAATTAATGGGGAAACCGAACGCCAATCTCCTTTTCCCAGAACTTATATGGTATGTTGTCAAAAGTAAGCTTATTACCCCACACCCTAGAGATAGTCAAGAGTCTCATTCTATTATTGCTGTACTGAGTGACAGCTGGCGCCCTTCAAATAACGTATGTGTAAGTAAGCAGGTAACAAGTAAGTGTGAGTACAAGGTTCGACAAGTGTGTAATTTATTTAATGAATGTTAATTTTCAGATTTTCCATTTTAAATGAAGATATTCATAATTTCAAGTTAAATACAGTTTTATATATTTTTATAATATTTGTAAAAGTAGTCAGCGAGTCAGGAACATGTTCACAATGTGTCGACGCAACGTGGGACTCGAATAAATTCAGAATTTGTTCTGAATGACAGCATATCATAGGTTCATTTTGGGAGGAGTGTGCGCATTTAAGCCAACGGAAATTATTACCGGTAAATGTCAGGACTATAATTTTGTGATATATATTTGTATTTTGGGGATATGTCAAGGGATTTGAAGAGGGAAATTAATTTGAGATCGCGTACTATCACTAGTGAACCAAAGATGGACAAGGAAGACAATAACAAGTCATGTGACGACGAGGTCATTGCTTCTGCGGACATCCAAGGTGAAATTCAGAGTAGGGAGCAGGTGAATACGATGGAACCTTCTGAGGAAATTCAGGAAAGTGCAGAAATTGAGAAGCACACTGAAACTCAAAAAGAAATCGCGGGGGGAATGAACCAAGATATTCTAAGTTTGCTGCTGGCCAGATTTACAGCGATGGAAGAAAAGATTGATACTAGTAGTGAAAATAGTAAGAAAGATATAAGTAATAAAATGGAACAAATAATTAGTAATAATAATGAAAATTGTAATAAACAGATTAACTCTCTAAGTAGTAAAATGGAAGAATTAATTGGTAGTAATAAAGAGAATTTTGATGGGATTAATGAGAAAATAGATGGGTTAAGGGAGTCACTAAATTCTAAAATAGATACTAAGATAATCGAGGTAACTAGTCAAATATGCAAGTTAGAAAATAAGTTAAACAAAGAGTGTGTCGACCTTAGGGAAGAAATGGAGTCGAGTCGGAGCGAGCTTCATACTCAAATTGAGCATGTCAAAGGAACTTGTACAGAGAACATCTTAGAGTTAAGTAATAAGATTGCGAGTAATCGGGAAGAAATTCATGAGGTAGTCGAGAAAAGATTGGACAAAATTTACAATGCAGTTAGGGAAGATACGAGGGAACAGATTAGTAGAATTGAACAAATTGAAAGCAAACTTGTGGAAGTCAGTGAACTACGGAACGAACAGGAAATGCTATCACAGCAGGTGAGAGAGAGAGAGGAAGAATTGCAGGAAGACGTGAGAATAGTGGAAGAGAATTCTGAGAGAGCAGCGGAAGAAGAAGAAGAAGAAGAAGAAGAAGAAGAAGAAGTTGTGAACTGCCAGGGATTGATTCGGCAGGAATTTGAATTTGCAGGTGAGATGACGGGAGAAATGATAGTGGTGAGTGGTTTGTTCAGTAGGGATCGTGATTTAACCAGGTTTTCTGGAAAACAGTTTCATTCGATAGAATTTGTAAAAGTAGTTGAGAAAAGATTTGCAAGTAAGTTGAGGGATAATATTATTGAATGGGAATATGTGTTGGAGATTTTGTCTAATGTTTTTGTCGGTGAAAGTAGAATATGGTTTCGAGTATACTGGAATAATATGTCTAATTTAGGAGAGTTTAAAGTGTTCATTGATAGGCTTTGGAAAGAATGTGTGCAAGGGCGCGCGCGAGAGAGAGAGCGTATGATGTCTAGGGAAAGTAATATTGTAGAGAGAAGGGGGAAAATGTTAGCAGTGTATCAGAGGAGAGGGATTGATTATGATCCGCAGAGGATTAATAGTTGTGTTGAAGGTGATAGTGGTCGGAAGAGTAATCAGAGAGAATCGGAAGATGGGAGGCGTATGTATTTGAGTTATGAGAGAGAAAGTCAGAAGAGTAATCAGAGAGAATCGGAAGATGGGAAGCGTATGTATTTGAGTTATGAGAGAGGGGATCAGATGAGTAATCAGAAAGAATCGGAAGATGGGAGGCGTACGGATTTGTGTTATGAGAGAGAAGGTCAGAGGAGTAATCAGAGAGAATCGGAAGATGGGAGGCGTACGGATTTGAGTTATCAGAGAGACTATGATAGTCTTAATATGAATGTTATCAAGGTGTCGTTATCGAGCCAGAGTATTTCAGATTCACAGGGAATCGGGTAAGTTAAGTAGACAGGCTGAAGGTAGTAGATGAACTGGTATTTAGTATAAGTAGTTATGTAGTGAAAGTAGAGTTAAGAGTAGTGTGATTGTGACCTAAGTAATGTTAAGTGAGATATTTAAGTAATGACGTAGTCGTAGATAATGAAGTAATTGATGGTAGCAGTAAGTTAGACGTAAGAAGTGTTCTGGTAAGTGATGTAAGTACTAGTAATGCCGAGAATATGACGTAAGTAGTGAGGTAGTAACTCCAATGATGGAAATTATGATATGAAGAAGGTAAGTGAAGGTACTATCAGATCTTATAACAGCCGTTGGGTGAGTCAAAGTGAGTAAATAAAATAATAGCGGTACCAATCATAAGTAAAGATAAGTGTAAGTTTCAACTAGGCCTTGTTGTACCAGAACTTGTGTATTCAGTTGTTTTAGGAGCTGACTTGGTTGCAAATCATGGAAGTAGAGTAGACTTTAATTTAGGTAGTGTGTGTTTGTTCTGGGAGTAATCTAGCAAAGAAGTACGTATTAATTATGATGGTCTGAGGTAAGTGTGTTGGTGACGTGTGTTCTTTGAAATATATGGAAGGTAAGTGAAGTTGTTCCTAGTGAGAGGAAATGTTTTGTTGGGTGTGTTACGTGCCTGTACGACCTGTATCCGAGGGATCGTCGGTATGAGGCAGTGACGTGAGGTAATTTAAGTGAATTACAGGAGGAGTAATGGTGTTCGATGTTAGGTAAGCATCGAGATGTATTTAGTGGTAAGTGAGGAAGAACACGTATTTGAACATAAATTTGTAGTACATGACCATTGACCGTTTGTGGGAGGTAAGTACCCCATTCAACTTAAATATGCTAGTGAAGTCTTAGAACGAATAAACATTATGCTGGATTACGGAATAATTGAACCATCTTGTAGCCAGAGTATTGTTTCTTTAATTGTTGTTGCCAAGTAGGATGTGATTTATTGATATATGTAAGTCAATAAGGGCAAAATTGATTCAGTTTGAGTGACAGAGTGCTACTCAGAGTTCCATTTTATCATCTGCAGAGGCGGGAAATATGTTGAAGTTATTATTTTGTATCAGGGGTATTTCACTATTGTGAACCGTATCGGGAAGTGTGCATATTCCTTAAAAGATCAGGAAGGGAAGATTGTCGGTACTTACAACATTAAGAACTTAAAGAAGTATTTCACGTGAGATTTGTTGAAATAAGAGTAAGATGATTATATTTTGTGAGAAACTGGCAAAATAAAACTAACATCTACGATTTGCGTGTGAACCAAGTGTCGTATTGGTGCATTGGAAGAATAAGTGCTACATTGTCATGTTCTGTGTGACAAAACTGAGAACAGGACATTGGACAGTTATCTGCGATAACCATATGCGAGAAAAGTTCTCATATAAGTGATATTTCACAAAATATTTTGATATGTAAAAAAAAAAAAGGAGAAGAATGTTGTATATTGATTGAAAATTATTTGTGTGTGTTAAATCAAGTGCTATACTCTTGTGATTTGTATGAGAGAAAGAGAGAGAATGGGACACTAGACAGTTATCTACGATGGCAATGTGCGAGAAGAATTCTCATGTTTGTGATGTATTATAAAATGTATGGATGCTAAAAAAAGAAAATTATTGTTGTATACTCATTTAAAGTGTTTATCTGTGTCAGTGTTATATTTGTATTATGTTGTTCATAAACAAATCGATTCTTTGTTCTTCGATTTATTTATGAGGGAGGCGAATTGTAACGGTTCAAATCCCGTTACAAGATGATATCTGTATTTTTATTATTGTATGATTTTATCTGTATATTATTATTATTATTATTATTGTTATTATTATTATTATTATTATTATTATTATTATTATTATTATTATTATTATTATTACTATTATGTCAGTATTATTATTATGTTATCTGTGATATTGTACTATTATTGTAATTATCCGTTTTATTCAATTTTGCAATTGCCTGTTGCTTGCAAGATTGCACTTAGATGTATACATATATACGTATGTGTAGTATAACACTCAATACCTGTACAGTGAGAATTGTTGTATATATCAGAGATTGGAAGTGACGTTGTTACATTGCTATACCAGTGGAGATTCTGCCAAGTCATCGCCGCGCCTTGGCTATGTCATCGTATTTATTTAGATATGCGCGCATCGACTCGTCGCCGCAGGGCTATTTCACCACTGTCTGTAATATCTGTCGCGTAGGTGGGAGTATGTCATTGTTATTTCTGGAGATTACGTAGCTGTGTCAATCAAAGTCTATATAAGGTAGCTCCATATTGTAGCGTCAGTCATTACTTATACGGATGCAGTACAGTGAAGTAGTCTACTAGATCAAGAGGCCTTAAGTGGTCAGCCAACCAGTGTGAACGAGAGATGGTGAAGACTCAGTGAGCCATTATTGGTCATTGAGAGAGTGAGACCAAATGGTTGGTCCGTCACTTAGTGGAAGACGCGGACGCAAGGCTTACCAAGGAGTCAGAGAGGGCAACCCTGGACCTACCAAGAGGTCATACCATATTGACTTACAAAGAAGTCAGATGATATGGAGAAGAAGCAGTCTCAAGGATGTATCACCACGTTAGGCGTGACACATCTACAGTAAACACCAGAGCAATGGATTACGTCGTAATTACACTCAAAGTGTTAAAGGTACAGTCAAGTGAATCAGTGAGGGAAATATTTCGTATAAATTGTTAAATGTCCGGTCAAGAAGAATTCAAATTCATGCCTAGTTTCTGTCAGTTGCAATGTCATAATTTCATATTCTCATCTGTTTTATCGCAACAAGACTCACTATTTTTTGATATATTATTTAAAGAATATATATTGTTCTATCAAACGAATTCATAGTTTCATTTCATTGACAGTAAAATATCTTAACCTCAAAATTAATGGGGAAACCGAACGCCAATCTCCTTTTCCCAGAACTTATATGGTATGTTGTCAAAAGTAAGCTTATTACCCCACACCCTAGAGATAGTCAAGAGTCTCATTCTATTATTGCTGTACTGAGTGACAGCTGGCGCCCTTCAAATAACGTATGTGTAAGTAAGCAGGTAACAAGTAAGTGTGAGTACAAGGTTCGACAAGTGTGTAATTTATTTAATGAATGTTAATTTTCAGATTTTCCATTTTAAATGAAGATATTCATAATTTCAAGTTAAATACAGTTTTATATATTTTTATAATATTTGTAAAAGTAGTCAGCGAGTCAGGAACATGTTCACAGTGGGGCTATGCTCATTCTCCATTCACCATCCATAAATTGTACCTACAATTAATGGAAAATAAATAATAATAATAATAATAATAATAATAATAATAATAATAATAATAATAATAATAATAATAATAATAACTTTCCAACAAATTAAGGTGGTGGTGGTGATTATTGTTTTAAGATGAAGTACAACTAGGCAACCATCCTCTATATAACATTAATCAGAGAGAAAAAATGGAAGGGTTCCGACCCTTCGAAAATGAAGGTATCGGCTAAAGGAAGATAAGGGTCACGAAGGGCATGAAAAATGAAAGACACCCTAGGCCTCCATACGTAATACTGTCGGGGTCTGAAAAGAACGAGACTTGACCAAGGGAGGTCGGATAGGATAGATCAAAGTGAGGAGCCTGGCACAAGTAAGTGGAAGCAATTCCAGGACTCAGCTGAGGGTTCCGTGGTCACCAACCCACGCTCCTGAGTTCAGAGCCCCTGAGGCCCCTTTTAGTCGCCTCTTACGAAAGACAGGGGATACCGTGGGTGTTATTCTACCACCCCCACCCACAGGGGACAACAAATTAAGTAGTCAATTTAAAATTTTGTGTGGAGCTCTATCCTACTAATGTATGGCTTTTTGATCGTCTTGGCCTATTAGGGACCACGGGGCTCGTCTTAACTCTTAGCTGTGGTCTTTTGCTTTCTTGTCTTGACGCAGTATACTTTCATTTTCTGGCTGTGTGCCTGCTTCCTCCCGTCTGCCCACTTAGATCTCGTAGTCCCTGTCCCTGTACTCTTTTTGCTTGTGAGGGACAGAGGGAAGTCCCCCTGTAGGATGACCTGTCGGTACTGAGATCGGTTGGTTCTCTGTGGTCTCTAATGGGATCTTCAGTTCCTCTAGGTCTGATTTTACTGAGGTGATCCACTTGGTCTTGGGAGCCTTTCTCCTACTTGTCAATGTGAGGATTCTGTTGGTGAGCCTGCGGAGTTTCATGTGCCCGTAGGAGGTCATTCGCCTTTTCCTTCTTCCAGATGTTCGCAGAGCTCGTTGTTGTGCATGATCCTGTAGGTGCAATCCTCCTCTCTTATGTGTCCTAGTATCCTTCTCAGGATCTTCCTCTCCTGAATGGGTCTTTTCGATTCATCAAGAGGCATTCAGAGGTGTAGTGCTTCAGCTTCAGGTTCTCGGAGAGGTACTTGTAGGTGTAGATGATTTTACAGGAATGATAGGCCCTCTCTAGCTTCATTAATATATGTCTGTGTTTTAAATTAATTGGTAGTGATAAGTGGTAAATTGTACAAGTTCTATATTTCAGTCATAACTCCCGTTAACTTCTCTTTGACTAATTCAAGTGTACGTAATGACTGAATTCCTTTAGAGTGTTCTACAGAGCTCGGGCGCTTACTTCATATTACCTCTCTGGAATATCATAAAAGATCTGCAATACACTTCCTTGTGAAACACGTAATCTTTAAGAAGGTAAACTACTCAAAAGTGTCAGGGCGTGGTCCAAACTTTCCATAGAAAGGTACTTCCACGTTCAAGCGAAGTCTGAACGTCCTTGGGAAGGACATACACCTGTCTTAACACAAGTGCGGACCGTCTTCCTGGAATACAGTGCAATATTGCGCTGTCTCTACATTAAAAAGTAGTTACAGTAAGTAGTAGGTTCAAATTTTGGTGGTTGCGAATTGTTTCTGTTAGGAAGCATGTGGAGTGGTTTCCATGAACTTGCTCTCAATTGACATTACTTTCTTCTGGATTTGAATCTAAGAAGTCATTAATTCGGCCCAACGGCTGAGAAGATGGAAGTTGTTATAAATGAATGCATTTCCACGTAAATAAAAATCCTGGTCATTGCTATCGAGATGGAATTTCTTTTATGAACTAGTGCATTCCCCGCAAAAAATTCTTCTTCCCACCCGAGCTTCCAAAATATATTTTTTCAATTAATCCTATGGATGAACAAGAGAAGGGAAAGATTCTGATGAAGATACTGGGACCCAAACAACAGGGAATGGATCATACAGAAAGAAAGGAAACTAAGAATTATATCTCAAGATAGAAAAGATCTCGCATACCATCCGGAAGATGAGAGCCATGTTTCTTTCGGACATATCTACTGAATGAACCCGGCAAGAGTAACCAATCTGAAAATAAGAATTTTTGAGATCAGGAAAAGTACAGTGAGCTGGTATCAGGAGGTGAAGAAGGACCTGGAACGGAAATCAGCAACAGGCAGGATTACGGCCAAGAAGAAGTTTCAAGAAAAAGTTAGATCGCGTACCCAAGTGCCACGGACAGAAGAAAGAAGGAGATTGCAGAGTGAAAGGATGAAGGAGAACTGGACGAGGATTAAAGCCCTGAAACAGATGAGGCTGAATTCGAATTAACGTGGTCCATCGTCGCCGGCCCCGTGGTGTAGGGGTAGCGTGCCTGCCTCTTACCCGTAGGCACCGTGTTCGATTCCCGGCCAGGTCAGTGATTTTTACCTGGACCTCAGGGCTGGTTCGAGGTCCACTCAGCCTACGTGATTTTTACCTGGACCTGAGGGCTGGTTCGAGGTCCACTCAGCCTACGTGATTAGAATTGAGGAGCTATCTGATGGTGAGATAGCGGCCCCGGTCTAGAAAGCCAAGAATAACGGCCGAGAGGATTCGTCGTGCTGACCACATGACACCTCATAATCTGCAGGCCTTCGGGCTGAGCAGCGGTCGCTTGGCTGTAGTGCCATGGGGTTTGGTTTTTTTTTTTTGTGGTCCATCGTCAGCCAAAATGAAAGAAGAAAAAGAAGCACAAGCCTAATCAATAATAATGAATTATTAAATAAATATTCTTATTATTATTATTATTCTTATTCTATGTCTTCCAAGTGATTCCGTTCTTTGGCCAGCAGCTGTAGGTGGCAATAGTTGTGCTTGACTTTAATGTTGTCGATAAATTGCACTCTTAAGTCTTCCTTTGGTCCTTCTACCTTCAATTTTCCCAGCAAACAGGGTGGTGCAGTCAGAATGACGAAGCAAGTGGCAGACGAAGCTATTTGTTCTTTTGTCCAAGTTTTCAACCAACGCATTTGCTTTTTGAGAACGTTCTTATTTATGACTCTATCAGGTGGTGGTTGGTGGTGATTATTGTTTTAAGAGGAAGTACAACTAGGCAACCATCCTCTATGTAATACTAATCAGAGAGAAAGAATGGAAGGGATCCGACACTTCGAAAAATGAAGATATCGGCCAAAGGAAGACAAAGGGCCACGAAGGGCGTGAAATTGAAAAACTCCCTAGCCCTCGCAAACCTAATAGCGTCGGGATCGGTAAAAAACAAGAGTTGGCCAAGAGAGGTCGGATAGGATAGATGAAAGTGAGGAGCCTGGCACAATTAAGTGGAAGCAATGCCAGGACTCAGCTAAGGGCCCCATGGTCGCCAACCCGCGTTCCAAAGTTCAGAGCCCCTGGGGGCCACTTTTAGTCGCCTCTTACGACAGGCAGGGGATACCGTGGGTGTTATGTTAGTTGACGCCAACACCACATCTCAAAGGCCTTGAGTTACATCGCTTCTGCTTTTCATCGCTTCTTCCGAGCCACAGCCTACGACACTCCATACAAAACTTTTCACGAAGTGTTTTCATACTCCATGCTGATGGTCTTAGATGTCAGCAGGGACATCTTTAAGCTCCCTTCGCCTGTGTAATCTCGGCATTTACTTCTCTCGTATATTTTCCGTCAGATGTTATGAGAATTCCTGGATATTTGAATTCCTTTACTTGATCTAGTTTTTGTCCATCCATCAGCACGTTGGCAAGTTGGTAATTCTCCCTTGTAGGGGGGTTTTCTTGGTCTTTTTTTTTAATTATTCTCATGCCCCTCTACTCTTTTAACAGTTCATTCATGTGATTTAATGACTTTTCATTTTTTTTAAATTTTCATTTAACAGTGCTGTATCATCTGCAAATCGTATGGTCGTATGGTACGGTATAGTTTGTCATTAACACGTATGCCATGATTGTAGGTAGCTAAAAATTCCTTGATGGCTTCTTCTATGTAGATGTTAAATAATAATCGCGATAATCCACATCCTTGTCTTACGCCCTTTCCAATTTTAGCTTCGACTCTTGGTTTGCTATCAGTACTGTGTGGTTCTTGTAAATGTGGTAGAGTATTCTTATATCCCTGTAATATATTTTCAGCCTTCGTAGGATGTCAAACAGCATATTCCATTTTACGTTGTCAATAATTAAATAAATAAATAAATAAATAAATAAAAAATACATACATAAAATAAATAAATAAATAATAAATTTAATAAATGAATGAATCCCCCCCCCCACCAAAAAAGAAAAATTCTGTATCAGCTGTCAAGATAGAATAAAGTAATAAATTAAAACACCCGAGTGAAAACAGAAATTCGGCTACCTAGATATCAACATAAAAATATTAAATAAATAGATTCATTCTCCAGGAAAACAAAATGTCGTCCCGGCTAGGTAGAAACACTTTCTTTTCAAGACATGATATAGGCTGTTTGGGCTTATAGCGTGTCAAAAAATAAGGTGAAGTTCTTTACGTTTCGGAGAGAACTTTGCTCTGCGTCTTCAGAAGAAAATCTCGACTGTTCACGAGAAAGGCTTCTCAAGAATGAGGTTTGAATTTAGACGTTACTAATAGAAGTGTAAGTGGTACGTTCATTCGTCACCAGATGGCTCACCGTTCGTGGTAAAGCGCTTATCATTCGAAGCGGAAGCTGACGGCACTATCACAATCAGTCTGAGAGGGGCTCAGATAATAGGTGTATACACATTATGAAAGTATGACACTGACACAAGCCTGGAATGAAAAATCTGGTGATGAGGAACGTACGAATTTGTAAAACACCGAAACGAGATAAGAATATTGAAGGGATAGGGAAATCCTTAATGGATGGCAACTACGTATTACTTAATTGATAGCCAGTGTCCCTGTTGAAATTGTTAGGATTTGTTCGTATTTCCACAGCTTCCCCAGCTTCGTCGTTGACGGAACAATCACATAACTGCGACAATGTGGACAGCGGTTATTGTCTGGGGTCCTGCCAAGTATTGCAAGATTTTCAGCCACATTTGCTGCCATTTTCGAAGCTTCCCGCCATTCATTGCATGATAAACTCTCACGCTGCATAGTCCTGCAGTTTTTGTAGGATATTCGGTATAAAGGGTAACGCCTTCCACATTTTTGTGGAAGCTGACACCACTTTTCATACTCCAGTTCTCTCAGTTTATTCCTTACTTTCCTAGGATCCGGAAATCTATCCTTGTGACTGATCAAATCTAAGCTGAGCATCAGTAAGCATTTATTGCTTTCTTCTATAAGTGCTTCCGGTTTACAGGATACAGGCATTTCGATTATTTTGCAGAGTTCTTTGCGGAAAAACTGTTTCCCTCCGAGCCCGGAAAAGTCCAAGAACCGTGTATTTTCTGTGTCTGTATAGACTCATCAATATAGTGTCAATAATAGCCAAGGGACTCAAAAACAATGTACGTAATCAAATCACAAACTATCACAACGACCACGACATACTATACCCATAAGTGTCAGGTTTCCGACGAAATGACAGTACATGCAGGGCCTTACTAAGCGTGACTAACGATATAAGAATGACTACTGATGAGCAAAAAGTGATAATCCTAGTATTATTGGACTTCAGCAAAGCATTTGACTCTTTAGCCCATAAGTTGCTCCTATCCAAACTTTATCGCCTAGGTTTCTCCTACAGTACTGTGAGATGGATGGGAGGCTATTTACACAAACGGCAACAAAGTGTCGTCAATCAAGGTACCTTTTCTTCGTGGCAACATGTGAAAGCAGGTGTCCCACAAGCATCAACTCTGGCTCCTTTGCTATTTTCAGTCTTTATCGACGACCTAGCTAAACAACTGACACATTGTAAAGGCACGTTTGTGCTGTCGACTTACAATCATCCATGCAAAACCTACAGGCGTCTCGACAGTACTCGAACAAATAACATGGATCTAGTGGCCGTCAGCAAATGGTCTTCCCGGCATGGACTTATTTTAAACCCGAAAAAATCCCAAACCATAGCTATTGCCCATCGAAGACTTATTTCCAATAACTACCGCATGTTCATCGCTGACGTACGACTTCAAAACCAAGTTATGCCCTTTTAAAAAGAGCGTGAAAACTTGGGAGAAATCATTGACCAGCATCTCTCGTGGTCGGATGAGACAATATCTGTGAGTAGGCGAGTTCTTGCCATGTTGCACACTTTAAACAATTTCAAACTTACTTTCCTGATCAGTTTAAAGAAGAAACTAGTCGAAACCCTTGTTCTTCCAATATTCGACTATTGAGATGTAGTTACAAAGACACGAAAACCGAACGCGAGATAAACTACAACATGCACAAAATGCCTGTGTAAGATTTATATGTAATTTGAAATTTTCAGATCATGTTACCCAGTCTTACGACGACCTCGGATGGCTACGCCTTGAAGACAGGCTCATACCTTGACTTCATTGTACCGAGTCCTTACCTTACAATCCCCACCTTACTGTATGAACGATGCCATAGTCTTTCTGAACAGAGCGCTTAACACGACACTGCTCTCTATTCCTAAGCATAAATCCTCGACCTTCAACATTTCCTTCACTGTTGTGGCCAGCCGTGAATTGAACTTCCTTCCGTAGCAGGTGAGACGGATATCAAAACACGAAAGATTTAAACGAGTGTGCTCAAAATATCTCCATGAGATGAGATCGTAGTACGACAGTTTTCCTTATCCTGTTATTGTTACCATTATCATGATTTATATTATTCATCGATACTGTTAGAGCAGTAGTAGTGCTTAGATGTGGTCTTCTGTATAGTAATCCTTATCCCGGTCCCTACATTGTAACAAGAAAACTCAACTTTTCGTCAGTATGAGAAATTTCTGAATATGAACATTAAAATGTAAAATAATAGTACGGTTATCTATATTATTATTTATTGCATTTTAATTTCTTTGTATGTTTTATGCAACCTGTGACAATAAAGTTCGGTGAATGAAGTCAGAACGGTTGATCCGGCAACACCGACGAAACGCAACGCTGCAACTGCGTAGCAGCAGGTTTTGACCACCTGCTCCCAACGTTGTTCAGTTGAGCATCGTGTGTGTGCCGTGTAAGACCTGTTTGACACAGTGCGTGTTTAGTGCGTTGCTTCTGAACTGCGAACAGGAACATGAACGACCAAGAGATCAATGTACAGTTTTGTTTTAAGCTTGTCAAGACACCGAAAGAAGCGTATGCGATGCTGGTACGTGTTTATGAAGATCAAGCGCTGCCTTTGAAGTGTGTGTAGGAGTGGTTCGCCCGTTTTCGATGCTAGGGGCTTTACGTCGTACCGACACAGATAGGTCTTATGGCGACGATGGGATAGGAAAGGCCTAGGAGTTGGAAGGAAGCGGCCGTGGCCTTAATTAAGGTATAGCCCCAGCATTGGCCTGGTGTGAAAATGGGAAACCGCGGGAAACCATCTTCAGGGCTGCCGATAGTGGGATTCGAACCTACTATCTCCCGGATGCAAGCTCACAGCCACGCGCCTCTACGCGCACGGCCAACTCGCCCGGTCGTTTTCGATGATGCCGGGAAAGTGTTTCTGACAACACCCGTAGCGGAAGACCGGCGACCGCCATCAGTGAGGAAAACATTGAGAAGGTGAGGATATTAATCACGAACGATCAGCAATTAACTGTCCGCATGATAGCGGATGAACTGCAGATTAACCGTGAATCGCCCAAAGACAGCCAATATCGTCAAACAGTTCATGGCAAAAAAAGAGGGTGTGCAACTTGAACATCCCCCACACTCGCCAGATATCAACCCCCCATACTTCGTCCTATTCCCACGACTTAAACTCGCTTTGAATGGAAAGAGATTGGACGATATTCCTGACATCCAACGAAACATGACGAGGCTTTTGAACACCATCCCAAAGGAAGCCTTCTTGCAAAGTTTCCAGGACATTTATCGCCAATCTCAGCAGTGCATAGTTATGGGAGGGGACTACTTCGAAGGACAGTAAGGTCACTGTCGTGCATTGTTCATCTATGTTGATAGTACAAGACTACTCACCACACTTTATTGTCACAGGTTGTATTATTATACTTAGGCAGCAAAATGGTAATTTATTTTATATTGTGTGATATAATATATACTTTATGCACACTAAGATAGCATAGTAGCATAATGAATCGTTTAAGTGTATTTTTTAAAATATTTTAATATTTTCATTTTATGTTGAAGCCTCCCTGGCTCAAACGGCAGCGCGGCGGCCTCTCACCGCTGGGTTCCGTGGCTCAAATCCCGGTCACTCCATGTGAGATTTGTGCTGAACAAAGCGGAGGCGGGGCAGGATTTTCTCCGGGTACCCTGGTTTTGCCTGTCATCTTTCATTCCAGCAACACTCTCCAATATCATTTCGTTGCATATGTCAGTGATTAATCATTGCACCAGAGGAGTGCGACAGGCTTCGGCAGCCGGTACAATTCCTATCCTCCATTCCTGATCCGGTCTAATGACTGCAAAGAGGCTGTGGATTTTCATTTTTATTTTTTGTTACTTACATATTCACTGGTTAAGTGTAACTTTGCCAGTTAAAATAAACCATACTCTATCTATCTCCCCGTCTGTCTGTCTGTCTGTCTGTCTGTCTGTCTGTCTGTCTGTCTGTCTGTCTGTCTGTCTGTCTGTCTGTCTGTCTGTCTGTCTGTCTGTCTGTCTGTCTGTCTGTCTGTCTGTCTGTCTGTCTGTCTGTCTGTCTGTCTGTCTGTCTGTCTGCCTGTCTGTCTGTCTGTCTGTCTGTCTGTCTGTCTGTCAGGAATATCAGATGGAAAGCAGAGAGTTTCCTTATGTGCGAATCTAACCCTTCTGTCGCTGTTTTGAAGGAATTTATTACGAATTTTGGAAACGGTTGCCACGTGGAAAGGGTACACTAAAGTAGGACAGCGTTCAGAACCATGGACTCGTGGTCTGCGTGAAGCAATGTAGAGGACGAAAGAGATTCGAGTTTATTACGTAGTTCTTTCAATGTCATGTGAGTCGAAATGAGTGTTTATCAAAGTTTAAATCTTAATTACAATAATTAAAGGAATGTTTAGACCTCGCTTATGGATACTACTAACAATTTTAAGATGTGTTATTATATATTTATTGGATGATATAAACAAATGCATGCAAGATCAATACATACACATGAATATTTACAGGGTCACTTGACTTATGAATCAATACTTAATATTTAATGGTCTATAAGAATTTACCTACCAATAAATTTATGAGTTCCGTGCAGGTAGAGGCGCGCAGCTGGTGAGCTTGTATTCTGGATATAATGGGGTTGAACGCCACTGTCGGCAACCCTGGAGATGGTTTTCAGTGGTTTTCCATTTCCATACCAGGAACTGTGAGGTCACTGCATTGGCTTTACTGCAACTTGATGCAATCTCACTTACTATACTACCATCCCGGGGTGAACACACATCCCACATACTACACATCTACCTGTTCTAGCTCTGTATTGTCAACCTGACAGTCAGTTCTCCTAGGTGTTTTTACCTACTGAAATGAATTTACTTCATCGTGCAGAGTAAGAGAAGCAGAGGAAGACCAAGACGACGATGGTCTGACTCATTTTCTAACGATGTAAACAGAAGAGGTATAGAACAGGGCTATTTACAAGTAGAGGATTCTGGAGGGATTTAGTAAATTCACAGAAGCTTGCAGACTGAACGAAGAAAGTCTACAATGGAGATGTACGTATGTTATTTTTTTTTTTTTTTTTTTTTTTTTTGCTAGTTGCTTTACGTCGCACCGACACAGATAGGTCTTATGGCAAAGATGGGACAGGGAAGGGCTAGGAGTGGGAAGGAAGCGGCCGTGGCCTTAATTAAGGTACAGCCCCAGCATTTGCCTGGTGTGAAAATGGGAAACCACGGAAAACCATTTTCAGGGCTGCCGACAGTGGGGTACGATTATTATTACTTTTAGGGAGCGAATGTTGTTGAAATGTAATCTTTCTCTTCTTTGCTTCCTTCCTACTCCTAGCCATTTCCTATTCCATCGTCGCTGTAAGACCTATCTGTGTCGATGTAACGTGAAGCAAATTTGTAAAAAAGAAGAAACTGATAAACCGCAACGAAGGAGACGTATTTTGGCCATTGATGAGACGTGGGCACGAACCTACGGGACTGAATTAAAGCGTCAATCGAATGAATGGCGTCACCCAGTTCGCCACGTCCATAGAAATGTCGACAGGAATCCAGTCGGGTGAAGCTTACGGTGATTGTGGCAGAAGACTAGGAGAATGTTGTTCTCACGCATGCTGTGCGTGAGGGACAAACCGTCAACAGTGACTACTACTGCTGATTCCTGCAGTGATATCTGCGTCCGACTATGTGGAACAAAAGTCCTCGTTTGTTGCGAGACGATCACCTTATTGTGTTGCATAACAACGCACGTTGTTATGTCACAAACATTGTCAATGCAACGGTAGCATTGGGAGGTCTTGGAACACCCTCCGTACTCACCAGACATGAGCCGTTGTAACTTCGAACTTCTTCCGCGCAGTAGGGCGTTCTGTCGCTGTCATCAACAGAGAACGCCTTGAAACGGTCCAAAACGGCTTTCTGACATTTGGAAAAAGACTTTTCAGGTGACTGCATTGAAGTAATGTAAAGCAATTGCAATTGTTACTTCATTAAATACTAGAAAATGTGCTCTGGTTCGCTACGGTTTCTTACATCGTATACGGATTTCTACATCAATTACTTTACACGCGGTAATTGAGATTGTATTAAATTTATTAAAGCGCAGACCTCAACTTCGAGATTCACTACACCTAAACGGTACATCATATTAACAAACAGTTTGCACCGTCTGACGCCCCCTTGTCCTTCTACATGTTTGGTTCTAAAACATTTTCTCGTATCTCCGATATTTATGGGTTAAATTGAGTTCGAAAATTTGAATACGGTGAAACTTGGGTACATTTTAACGTTTTTTATCATGTTTTTCATACTTATGTATAAACTAGAATCGTAAAATTTGGTCCACGTATGGCGTTCAACGGTGCTAATGTGCGCACCAAACTTGATGACTCTATCTTTTCTATAAGTGAGTCAACCGATGAAATATTCGTGTAAAATTCACCAAATTTACGAACAATCCAGAAATACAGCCAAATCTAACGTATAAGGGGAGAGATACGACAAAAAGTCATAGGACCAAAGTTGTAGATCACTCCAAATTGAACTGAGATTGTGTCATCCGTTTTGTGATACGACTTACCGTTTAGCCAAAAAATAGCTCAAAAAGGAATGTCTGCAATCATTAAAATTGCATCCATATTTCGATATTTTGGGGGGTAAAAGTGAAAAATTTGAACACCTTGGAATTTTTCCGTCGATTACAGGCTAAAAGCTAGAGTTTCGCCAAATATAAATTTTCTAGCTCGTCTGGCAGATTGTACGCCATCTTGAATTGTGGGGAAGGGGGATACAAATAGGAAATTTACGAATGATTTTAAGCCCACGGAACCTATAGGTTGTCGCTTTGGGTAAATTATACGACTGTGTCCTTATGCTGAGCACAAAATGTGAAGCCCCCTTCGGGGAATTTTGAGAATTTTCAATTTTTCTAGGGATGCTGGGGTCATCAGCTTCACCGGTACCAAGTTTCACATTTCTGAGATTTCTGGAAGTGCCTCATTAATTCACGTCTATTTTCATTTGTATACCTTTATACATAGATCGCTCCAGACCGACTTGCTTTTATATTTAGATTTCATACTATCAATATTGCCAGTACTTTATTTACAACCTTCCTATTTAAGCAAAAATGAACATTCCTTGATACTAATAAGTAATGTAACCGTATGGAAAAAACCAGAGGGGGCAATATTATTGTACCGAAAGAAATGAAGAGCTCTGATACGTAGAACTGCTAAATGTCGGATGCACCCAATTTTGGCCATCAGTGGTTGAGCAGCACGCACTGGGTTTTGTAGAACCCTGTCGTTTGCGCGAACACTTAGACATTCATGGATGTGTTAATGAACGTGGCTAGTTTATCGGTTCATAAAACATTATTGGATGACATTAACACATCGTTAAAATGAGTTCGACTTTAATGAGGTCAGTTTTATGCTTTGACTGACTTCCAATGAACTTCAGAAAGTGCGCAGGAGCAAGGATTGCCATTAGACAGATGACATTAATTGTAGGAAATGAATGAAATGAATGACGTGATATACGACGGTAGGAAGGGGGAGGGTGAAACCCGGTGCCAGCACATAGCCTACTCCTGTCGAATGGCAACAAGGTGTCTGCTCAGTGCTTAAGGTCTCCATCCGACAGACGAATCACCTTCAACAGCGCCATATGCCCTCACTCCATATGAGCACTTCGGAGAGGTTTAGAATTTAACCCAGGTTTTTCGGGCACGCAGTCTAGTGATTAGAAATTGTATACCACCACCTCCCATGAACCGGCTAACCTCGGTGTCAGACCGTTTAGAGTTAATGCTTTAATGATCGTGGTCACCATGCGGGTAAACTTATATTACTGGGATGTATCAATACACAATGAGTGACCAAAAATCATGGGAAGACACTGAATGTGATATTAATAACGAGTTGCTCCTCCGCGAGCCCTCAAAACGGCAGCATTGCGGCGAGGCCTCGACTCTACATGGTGTTGGAATCATTCTGGAGGTATCTGTACACACGCATCTTGCACTGCTACCCACAATTGTTCTTGTGTAGTTGGTGCGGGGTTCATGAAGCGTACGCCAGCATTGATAGCATCCCATTAATGCTCGATTGGATTAACGTCGGGGGATCTGGAGGGCCAATCCATGGACGTAACTTCACTGGAGTGCTCCTCCAATCACCTGCATGCCTCCTGTTGAAACATGGCATCTCCATCAGAGTACTCTAGGGCAGAAAAGGGATACAGATGGTCTTAAAGAATGTCCACATAACGTGCACCTGTTAGCGCTCCCTAAAGCCGGACAATGGGGCCTAATTGCGACCATGAGAACGCCGCCCAGACCAGAACTGAGCCACCTTCCGCCTGGACACAACCTTGTTGACACGCAGGATCCATAGCTTCATGGGGCATACGCCACACTCTCACGCGCCCATCAGCTCCATACAACTGGAACAGGAATTCATCGGACCATACCACAGGCCACCACTGTTCCATGGTCAATTGCTGAAGTTTGTGGGCCCGCACGTCGTTGGGCTCTGTGTCGAGGTGTCAGCAAGGGGATACGAGTTGGTCGTCGGCTGGTGAAGCCTATGCGGTGCTGTGCCTCCTTACAGTAGTGGTGGGCACTATTGAATACTTTTAATAATCGAATACTATTTGATTCTACAAGAAAATTATCGATTGTTTTCATTCGCTTTTTTCCTCTAGCCTGGGGTTCGGTTTCTTTAAGTTGCTTACGGAGCATTTCATTCGGTACTTTCCAGGAACTTTTTCTGTTATTTTCATTCGCTTTACCTATTCTTGATGTCATAAGAAAATGACTATCGTGATTGAGTAAACAATGAAATAAACTCATTGAGCACATGTTCCAGTGAAGTTTAAAGTATATACCTACAATATGCAGCAAAATACAGTATTATATTCACACTTAACTTAAATGAAAAAAAGTTTTAAACAAATACAGGACACTTTCCGTAATAATGTAAAAGTATGCCATTTTTGTTGTATTATTACGTTTAATTTGTGATGCATCATAACCTAAACTTCTTACAAGAAGACTGCAAATAGTAATATTTTAGGGTAGGACAAAATTCTTTGTGTTGTACATTTTTTAGATGGATCAAAAATTAAATAGTTCATAAAATCACGAATTATGTGGAAAGCGAATGGTGAAGAGATGTTGTCATACAACACAAATTTTCATGCAGCTTATTAGATTGTCATATGGAAAACGGAAAAGTGCAAAATAATATTGCAGCTGTACCAAACACCTATACTCGTGAGCCCTGTACATTTCTCACAGTAATTACATATATTTGGAAGTAATAACTATAGTTGTAAGTGTCTGCACATTGTACACAATATTTGCATACGCCTATATTTGGAAGTAATAATACCTATAATACCTATATAATAAGCGTTCCTAACAGAAACCAGTTTGTTTATGTGCAGTGTTATGATTAAGAACGCAATTGGTTCTTGAATCCCACCGTTTCCTCACAGAAATCATGTGTTTGGGTTTGGGGTGGACGAGGGACTGGGAGGGAGCGAGAGAATTCTTCCGGTTTCGTACGAACTGAATCGGCTGCCGATCGGTACAAGTCGTAACTTCGCTTTGGAAGTTTTCGAGTGAAGGGTGGGGGAAATGAACAGCTGCATTCGCTTTGAAAAGCGAAATATAAAACTATTTTCCACATTCGATAGCGCCCATCACTGCCTTACAGTCCTGGTAGAAATGAATTCCTGACTCTCAGAATTCAACTGGGCGGTAATCTGACTCACAGTAGCCCGTCGAGCGTTCAGTGTGGTTCTGCGGAGGCCACGTGATGTCCGTTCGTTTTAAACACCTGTGGTCCTGCTGTGCGCCGGTTTACGCGGGTGGTAACACTCTCTGTGCGATATTGAAGATCCACTCTCAACACTGCTGACCTCGGAAACCCGAATTCGCGTGTAATCTCCGCAATGCTATGACCCAAGCGCCGTGCGCCGATGATCATTTTTTTGTTTTTACAAGTTGCTTTACGTCACACTGACACAGTCAGGTCTTACGGCGACGATGGGACAAGAAGGGGCTAGGAGTGGGAAGGAAGCGACCATGGTCTTAATTAAGGGTACAGCCCCAGCATTTGCCTAGTGTGAAACTGGGAAACCACGCAAACCATCTTCAGGGCTGCCGACAGAGGGGTTCGAACCCACTATCTACCGAATACTGGATACTGGCCGCACTTCAGCCACTGCAGCTATCGAGCTCGGTGCGCACCGATGTTCATTCCACGTTCAAAGTTGGTTAACTCGTGACGTGTTGCCATCTTCACGACACTGGTGTCTGTGACAGACCGCTCAGCTACGCCGCAGCCAGCCGCGACGCTCAGGGATCATACACGGCACATTTTCTGATGAGACACCCCTTCCCGTGACTTTTGGCCACTCAGTGTATTGTCTGGCTCCATAGCTAAATGGTTAGCGTGCTAACTGTTGGTCACAGGAACCCGGGTTCGATTCCCGGCAGGGTCAAGAATTTTAACCATCATTGGTTAATTTCGCTGGCAGGTTGTCTACGGGGGTCAAATCAGAAGACCTGCACCTGGCGAGCCGAACATGTCTTCGGACACTAAAAGGCATACGTCATTTCATTTCATTACTCAGTGTATTTTATAAATACTCTGTAGCCATTATAATAATGGCTGCACCACAGTGACCGTCATCTGAGGGGCCTTGACAAATAAATAAAATGATCTCACGATTCTATGCTTTTGCGTGTAGTGCAAAAAACGTAAGAGTACAAAGTTTCTTTCGTGGAAATCCATGTGTTTGATTTTGACCATTCCGAGAAGTGCAAACGCAGGACATATGAAATTGATTTATTTTAAAAATAGATAAAAAGAATGATATAAATTGAAGTAAACGATCTAAAAATAAAAATGTCAAACAATTCCCAAAAAATTTACATTAATAAAACCTATGTTGACCATGGTCAGGATTTATATGTGCCTAAGATATGTCAATGATGCACCGAATTAAACGATGACTGGTGATCAAAATCCAGCCTGTTGACATGTTCGTCTATTTTTTGTATTTCACGCATTTTGTTTTTCAGAGAGGAAGTTCTCCCCTTACCGATCTAGTCTTCGACAGGCCATGCAATGACTATACCATACTACTTAAGACCTGTTGGACACAATGTAAACCAAATGATCTGACAGCATAAATTGAATGACCGTTAGAGGCGTCATAAATTAATCATCCAAACACGTAAAACCAACTACTTACTCTCTGAGTCATTTTCATTCTGCACTCACGGATAGATGGCTACCAAGATGCGTCTATAGATAGATACATAAATCATTCCCGTGGTATAATAAATAATTTCGTTTGGCAATTTCTAGCCAAGTGCAGCCCTTGTTAGACAGACCCTCCGATGAGGGTGGGCGGCATCTGCCATATGTAGGTAACTGCGTGTTATTGTGGTGGAGGATAGTGTTATATTTGTGGTGTAGAGTTGCAGGAATGTTGGGGACAGCACAAACACCCAGCCCCCGGACCATTGGAATTAACCAATGAGGATTGAAATGTCCAACCCGGCCGGGACCGTCTGGTCATTCAGCCAACGAGTCGGACATTCCCTAGGTATGATACGCACTGGCATGCCAAAAGGTCATGGGATAGGCTCTAGTATCGTGCGCGCCCAAGTGCAGCAATTGGTAGTGGCATCGATTCCACAAGCCGAAGAAACACCTGTGGAGAGATTCTGAGACATGCTGTTTGGATAACTAGCCACACATTTCTGTTATTTACAAGTATAAGGTCTTTGGTGTGAATGTACCTCACCACCACATCATAAAAATGCTCGAGAGGGTTCATATTAGGTGAACGAGAAGGCCACAGCAGTCATCACGCTCCCGTGTGTTATAGTGTTAACATGGGCGCTCTGCTAGGTCTTCTGCTTCCATATCCCAACGATCTAAAAGAACGCTTCACTGACCTGCTGGATATGCATCGGATACGTCCTACATTGTATGTGGATATGATTTGAACCAGTATAGCTTCTCTGTTACATGGACTATTATAGCCAGACGCCGCTAATCATGACCATTAAACATCCGTGGTAGGTCACTGAGCTGTTCACTCAGCGTTTCATGAAGTACTCCCAATACACCCGCGACTCCTCGATCGAGGAATGTTAAATATCAGCGCAACTTCGCAAATTCATCTGGCCCCCACTATCATGCTCCGCCTTGCCATGACCAGAACAGACGGTGTTTACACTCACTCTCGAGATATCAGATCACACCTGGTACAGATGTGCGCACTTCCAAGTCACGGTACGTTACTGCTATCCCATGACTTGTGGGTCAGACGTTGAGGCGCTGGCCTTCTGACCCCGACGTGGCAGGTTCGATCCTGGCTCAGTCCGGTGGTATTCAAAGGTGCTCAAATACGTCAGCCTCGTGTCGGTAGATTGACTGGACTATGATTGTTTTAAGAGGAAGTACACTTGGACACCTATCCTGAAAGAAATAAACTCCACAGCCTGTTTCCAGTCATTCGACCGGGTCAGGAATGGAATGAATGAAGCCCCCATCTAGCGGCAAGGATAGGAATTGTGCAGGCTGCCGAATACTGTCGCACTCCCCTGGGACAATGATTAATGACTGACAGATGAAATGAAATGATATTGGAGAGTATTGCTGGAATGAAAGATGACAGGGAAAACTGGAGTAACCGGAAAAAACGTGTCCCGTCTCCGCTTTGTCCAGCACAAATCTCATATGGAGTGACCGGGATTTGAATCACGGAAGTCAACGGTGAGAGGCCGGCGCGCTGCCGCCTGAGCCACGAAGGCTCTGCTTGGACAACCATCCTATGTTAGCAACAATCAGACCGAGTGAGTTGGCCGTGCGGTACGGGCGCGCAGCTGTGAGATTGCCTACGGAAGATAGTGAGGTTTGAACACCACTGTCGGTCGGCAGCCCTGAAGATGGTTTTCCGTGGTTTCCCATTTTCTCACCAGGCAAATGCTGGGGCTGCACCTTAATTAAGGCCACGGCCGCTTCCTTCCCCCTCCTAGCTCTTTCCTATCCCATCGTCGCCATAAGACCTGTGTCGGTGTGATGCAAAGTAACTTTCAAAGAAAGAAAAAGGCAATAATCAGAGGAAAATTGGAAAATCTTCGACTCTTCGCAATGGGCGTGAAAATGAAAGACACAGTAGGTCTCGTAAGCCCAACACCTTCTGGGTCAGAAGAGAACAAGGCTTCAGCAAGGGAGGTGAGACAGGAAGGATGGAGGTCAGGAGCTTGGCACAAGTAATTGGAAATAATGCCAGACTAAGCTAGATGCCTCATGAGACTACTAACATGAGTACACTTGTGTGAGGCGAAGGTTCTGGAAGGCTTCTATACACTAATAATAATGTTATTTGCTTTACATTGCACTAACTACTTTTACGATTTTCGGAGATACCGAGGTTCCGGAATTTTGTCCCGATGGAATTATTTTACGTGTCGGAAAATCTACCAATAGGAGGCACTTCAGGTTCGAACCTGCCAACTTGTAATCAGAAGGCCAGCGGTTTAACATCTGAGCTACTCATCCCGACTATTTAATTGGGAGAATAGACATCCGAAGTACTTGAAATTTTCTACCTGTTCCAGCTTCGTATTATCTCCCTGTGTTCCAATTGGAGGTACGTCGCACCGGCACACATAGATCTTAAGGCGACGATGGGGTAGGAAAGGACAAGGAGTGGGAAGAAAGCGGCTGTGGTCTTAATTAAGCTGCAGCTCCAGCACTTGCCTGGTGTGAAAATGGGAAACCACGAAAAAACATCTTCAGGGCTGCCGACAGTGAGGTTCCAACCCACTATCTCCCGAATGCAAGATCACAGCTGTGGACCCCTAACCGCACAGCCAACTCGCTCAGTTCGTACTATCTCTTAGATTTAATGTATGGAGCAGAAACTTGGACATTTAGGAAAGAGAATGAAAGAAGAGGGGGTGAGTCGGAGAGAGTGAGAAAGGAAGAGGTACTAGGAAATGTGAGAGAAGAAGGCGAGATGCTACGAAGAAACTGAAGGTGAAAGATGAACACGCTTGAGAAGAGACTGACTGATGACGTGTTCTGTGGAAGTGACAGTACAGGGAAATACAGGGGAAGAAAGGTAAAGGTTCCAGCCGGCAGACAAGAAAACACGACCTCACAAAAAGATGTGCTGGAGACCGGGAAACCTATAGGGTCAGACCATAATAAGGCCTGCCTAACGGCGGTACGACCAATGATCCGACCACTTCGCATAAGCATGATATTTTTATGTGTATTTTTATGCTTTAATTCGTGAGAATTAAACAAAGACACAGGCGTGATACTATAAAAAAAGATCCATTATAATATTTTATATCCGTAATGCTATGTTTTTAATACATCAATCAAAAGTTATGCTGCACGAGGCTTTTAAACAGACAATAAATTGAACAGGGGTGTGAGGTCACAGATTTCACCCCTTTGAGACCATTTTTAGCAACAATCACGCATTGCTGGAAGCCTTCCTTGCAGCCCAAAATCTCTGGAAGCCAGTCTTCTTTCCTTTCTCAATTTCCTATTCATTTTCTGTACGTCATGGAAGCCTCTGAAGCTGTCAATCACTGATCTATACTTTATTCGCTTTAGGATGTCTTCAGATTTCATCCAGACTGCTCAAGATAATTTCTTACTTCTCTGGAACAATTTGTCGGAAATAATAATAATAATAATAATAATAATAATAATAATAATAATAATAATAATAATAATAATAATAATAATAATAATTGTACGGGTTGGTACACCTATACGCCGCACATTTGAATTTTCCGCCTTAAGGTACTCCTCTACAGCTGAAACTCTGAACTTTGAAACTGAATTAATTCAACCGTTTATCAGTAGATGTCACCGTGTTAATTTCGAATTGCTTTTGTTTACTATTATCAAGAAGTGTGGACATTCTCTCACAGATGTCTCTACCAAAAAACTATGATCATGCACCCTGGTGCGAAGTGATGGAACTTTTCTTGAAGATATTTTCTACTCATAAGTTTTCCTATAACTAAATTTCGTTCTTTCATTTGTGGGTTGGCAATATAAATCTTTTCTTTCCGCCAGTTTTGAAGTTAGCCAATCAATAATTTCTGTCATTAATTTTCAGCCAATTGTATCTTTCTTCCCCAATTTTTGATGTGTAAATTTTAAGTAGCCAATAAATGCATGTGGGTGTGTCTTAATTATTCATGAAAGGTCTCGAATCTTCCCCGAGAGTATAAAAACTGCTGATTTTCCTGGCTCTGGGCCACTCGTACAACATCTAGCTTAGTGTATGGAAGTATATCAGGAGGCGGTAAGCGCCTGTTTCATCCGCCAGCAGCCTCTCTACAAGGTAATGGCCTTTTAACATCTTTTTTTCTTGCTAGCTCAGCAGTTTAGCCCTCGGGGAAGGTCCGAAACCTTTTCAATGTAACCTACCTTTCGAATAATGTAACTTAGTGCCGGCTTTTGTAAAAGTTTCTTATTATTTAACTGTAAATCGGGGATAGAGAGTGCCTTTCCCTCTCGAGCTCCCCTTCATCTTGAGTCGAGGTGACTAAGCGATTTTCTACTCTTAATGTATTAAAATTTTCTTATACGAGTCACCTTCCTAGTTTGGGAATAGCCCCTGTATCATCGGCCTAGTGCCCCTTAGGTTTTATAAAGTTTCAATAAAGTTCAATCGAAGAAAGAAAGAAAGAAAGAAAGAAAGAAAGATGTGTGTCAAAGAAGTCAAATAAATCTTGAACTTTTCGAAATTACAGAAACATGAATACTTGCCAGAAAAGAATCCCGAAAAGTTCTACTGGAAAACAACGAAAGAAACGTGGAAAAGAAATAGAACACTCAAGAACGCGTAGACAACAGCAGTAACTTAAATTGTATTTTCCTTTTTTACGTCGCTCCGACACAGTTATGTCTTATTGCGAGGATGGGATAGGAAAAAGGCTAGGAGCTGGAAGGAAGCGACCTAGGCCCTACAGAATTTGTCTAGTGTTAAAATGGGAAGCCATAGAAATCGAACTTCACGCCTGCTGACAGTGGGGTTCGAACCCACTATCTCTCGAATGTAAGCTGATAAGGACAGTGGAACATCGTGCAGATTCCGCTGTGATTGTGGAGAAACTTCCAGCAATGGAGATGGCACAGTGGAAGAAGATACACTGATCCAACTAGCCCTTGAAGTAAGGACGAAATATACATTTATTATTATTATTATTACTATTATTATTATTATTATTTTATGAAAGTGTCAGGTATGGACTACGCATGGGCTGGGAAGACTTGGGAGTGAGGAGACGAGCTGCTCGACTAAGCAGTATGTTCCGGACTGTCGGTCGAGAAATAGCGTGGAATGACATTAGTAGAGGAATACCCTTGTTTGGAGATTTTAAAAGAAAGAAAGAAAGGTCATATAACATGACGAAAAATATTGTAATTCAAGAGGAAAACTTGGAAAACCAAGGAAAATCATCCTCCGGGATGCCGACAGTAGAGATCGAACCCACTATTTCTCGGATGCGTAAACGAATAATCTGTGTTATGCTTTTGCTGGCAGGATGTAGTGTTTACAGCGCACTATGTCTTCTGGTATGGGCTAGAATAAATTTGTTACTTTCATTGACCTGTCTCGAAAGTGACCGAGGTATGAGCGATGCCAGTAATGCCATTCCTTATGCAGCCAGTCACTGTTACGAATGGCGTGAAAATATTGCTCATAGGGTTGGTTAGTGCATGCATTTCAGTGGGCTTGGCAGACTGATATGCAATAACAACTTCTGGCTCAGTGAGGAAAGCAACGGGAAACTACCTCACTCCTCACTTCTCTGGTATGCCTCTTCAGTGACACCTAGGCTATCTATGACAGCTGTTGGTGGAGCTGTAGAGGATCAAACCAGCCTTCGGGCCGAATACCCAACACACACACACATATAATCTGTGTCCTTACACCCCTGTTCAATTTATTATCTGTTTAAAAGCCACGTGCAGCATAACTTTTGATTGCTGTATTAAAACATTGCTTACAGATATAAAGTATTATAATGGATCTTTTTTATAGTATCGCGCCTCTGTCTTTGTTTAATTCTCACGAACAAAAACATAAAAACACTCATAAAAACTAATTTCACACTTTAGACACAAAGTTTTGGATCATTGTTCATTGATCCTGAGAACAGTTTTTGATCCTCCAATATATATTTGGTTGAGCAGTCCTTTCTTAGCCATTTATTTTTCCCATTGGTGGATGATCTTCTACAAAACACAGTTGAAGAGAACCGGAGAGAACCCATCACCTTGTCTGACCCCGATTTTGATTTCAATCTCCTTCGAGAGCTCCCCCATGAATATTTCTTTTGAATGGATGCCTTGCCAGGCCTTGGCTGCTTCCTTCCCACTCCTAACCTTTTCATGCCCTTGCACGCCATACCCTCCGGTGAGGGTCTGGGCGGCATCTGCCATGTGTAGGTAACTGCGTGTTATTGTGGTGGAGGATAGTGTTATGTGTGGTGACAAAGTACAAACACCCAGCCCCCGGGCCACTGGAATTAACCAATGAAGGTTAAAATCCCCGACCCGGCCAATACGCTGAACATTCAGCCAACGAGTCGGACTGTAAACTCATGTCCTCATCCTGAGGTTGTGCAGCTCTTTTCAGGCACACCCTCATTGGAGGTGAGCTGCATGTACCACTGTAACCACATACCAGCCCTCCTGCCATTCTTAAATTCCTGGCAGTTCTGAGAATCGAACCCGGGCCTCCGAGGACGCCAGCTAATAACACTAACCGTTACACTACGGAGGCGGACAAAATAATAATCAGAATGGATAATAACAGTCTCACAAGAAAATGTTTAACTTAGCCTTACCAATGAAAATTCAAAATAATGGGCAAAAAGAAATCAGTGAAGACCTAAATGAAGTTAACATTAATGAAGGAACCATTCAAGAAAGAATAATATTCAGAACCTTAATTCACGAACACAAATTTTCTGTAAAGCCCAACCGACTAAATACAGGATAGACTGATCAACGTAAAAAAGAACACAACGAGAGGACGAAGAGATGTTGGGAAAAGAAGAAGAAAAAACAAAAAGTGCGAATAAGTTGAAAACGCGATTATTGTTTTAAGAGGAAATACAACAAGGCTACCATCCTCTATATACAGTAACACTAATCAGAATGAAAAATGGAAGGGATGAGACACTTCGAAAAATGAAGATATCGGCCAAAGAACGACAAGGGCCACGAAGAGCGTGGAAATGAAAGACTCCCTAGGCCTCGATACCTAATAACTTCGGGGTCGGAAAAGAACAAGAGTTGAGCAAGAGAGGTCGGATAGGATAGATGAAAGGCCGGGCTGAGTGGTTCAGACGGTTGAGGCGCTAGCCTTTTGACCCCAGCTTGGCAGCCTCGTATCGGTAGATTTACTGGCACGTAAAAGAACTCCTGCGGGACTAAATTCCGGCACATCGGCGTCTCTGAAATACTGAAAAAGTAGTTAGTGGGACAAAAAGCAATTATTATTATTATTATTATTATTATTATTATTATTATTATTATTATTATTATTATTATTATTATTATTATTATTATTATTATTATTATTATTGATACATGAAATTGAGGAGCCTAGCAAAAGTAAGGGGAAGCAATCCCAGGACGCAGATAAGTACCCCGTGGTCGCCAACCCACGCTCCAAAGTACAGAGCCCCTGGTGGTGGTGGTGGTGGTGGTGGTGATTATTGTCTTAAGAGGAAGTACAACTAGGCAACCATCCTCTATATAACACTAATCAGAGAGAAAAAATGGAAGGGGTCCGGCACTTCGAAAAATGAAGGTATCGGCCAAAGAAAGGCAAGGGCCACGAAGGGCGTGAAAATGAAAGACTCCCTAGCCCTCGCAAACCTAATAGCGTCGGGGTCGGAAGAGAACAAGAGTTGACCAAGGGAGGTCGGATAGGATAGATGAAAGTGAGGAGCCTGGCACAAGTAAGTGGAAGCAATGTCAGGACTCAGCTGAGGGCCCCGTGGTCGCCAACCCACGCTCCAAAGTTCAGAGCCCCTAGGGCCCCTTTTAGTCGCCTCTTACGACAGGCAGGGTATACCGTGGGTGTTATTCTACCGCCCCCACCCACAGGGGGTCAGAGACCCTGGAACCCCTATTAGTCGGCTCTTACGACAGGCAAGGAATGCCATAGGTGTTATCTACCACCCCCACCCACAGGGGGGAACTTCGACAAGTGAAAATATCGGCCAAAAGTCCGGCTCCATGGTTAAATGGTTAGCGCGCTGGCCTTTGGTCACGGGGGTCCCGGGTTCGATTCCTGGCAGGGTCGGGAATTTTAACCGTAATTGGTTAATTTCGCTGGCACGGGGTCTGGGTGTATGTGTCGTCTTCATCATGTCATCCTCATCACGACGCGCTGGTCGCCTACGGGAGTCAAATCGAAAGACCTGCACCTGGCGAGCCGAACATGTCCTCGGACAATCCCGGCACTAAAATCCGTACGCCATTTCATTTCATCGGCCAAAAGAGACAAGTGCCACGAAGGGCGTTTGCATTTGCCTGGTGTGAAAATGGAAATCACGGAATACCATCTTCAGAGCTGCCGACAATGGGATTCGAACCCACTATCTTCCGAATGCAAGCTCACAGCTGCGCACGAATAACCGCGGTTTATTATTGTTAATAGAGGATGGTTGCCCAGTTGTACTTCCTCTTAAAACAGTAATCACCACCACCAGCACCACTCTTCCGCAGTCTGCCGCACTGCCGGTTTGTTTATAAGCAGTGCAGTGAACTCTTCAAGGTATTCCAGTAGCATCTTCCCAAGCCTGTTTAGCATCGTGAGTCACGAAGGTCCTTGGCCATGTGCCGCTCATGTGAATGGAATGTCTCTATTTACTACAAGATGCGGTGTCATCATTCTTTACGGAGAAGGAAACGTCTTCAGTCACGACTAAACCTTGAGACTATTACATCTTCTTTTTCTCCTCCTCCGCACTATGTCACTGGCTCATCCTCCAGCAGGTGACTGCCCTCTCAAGGAGTCCCAGTAACTTCGTCTTTATAATGACTTCACACCCACCTTGGAATGAGGGGAAGGTTCCGTGTTCCGCGCAAATCGGAATGAAGCTCTGGACATTCTTCTCTGCCAAAAAAGAAGTAATGGTGATATTAAACATAACAATCTTGTTTATGTGGGCCTCTTCCGTGACGGTGAATTAATTATTTATGAAATAATGAATATCGAGCGACAATAATTATAATTTTAGTATTATGTCCCGTTTATATATATGTTCAGTTTTGTTCCTTTGCTCCTTACGTATTGTATATTTTATAATTAGTAGTATTTTAGTTCACTGATAAGTAAGTCGTATTGTATTCATTCTAATTAGGTTGTTTGTGGTTGTTGGTAAGTCGTTTTGTCTGCATGTTGTTTGTTTTTTTGTTTTTTTTTAGATACGGTAGTGTTTGGCTGGTGACGTAGAGATGGAAGAGGGGGAGATAGGCCTGACCTAGCGGATTTTCCGCTAAATTTCGCGGAATTAGAAAACTGTCGGCGGAGAAATATATCATTCAGCGGACAGCGGATTTTTTTGGCGGAATTCTAGATTTAATATAGCGGAATTTAGTGTTTTGTCCATTTTACGTTTTTTAAAATTTGTACTCCAGTCTGTCTCCGAGCTATTCCGTATTTCTTGTCAGGAGCTAGCAGTCACATGAGGAAAACATGTTATTTGGATTTGATGGTATGATATCATGGTATCATAAATTTGTAATGCGTGGGGAAAGGGTTCGTATCTCTTAGTTGACGAATGACTACAGATAATGAAACTGTGAGAGAGTAGCATTTATGCTATGAAGGAAGACCGTTTAATGAACTAGCCTGTTCTGTGTGTGGCCCTTGAGGTAGGGGATTCACCTAGTTTGCTCCCGGCAGTAAAACGCCTACAAGTTTTAGCTCGCCGGCTCGCAGGCAGGCGGTTAATCCCAGTGAAACTCACAGATCACGTGAGTGCAGACATTTACTTTTATTATTATTATTATTATTATTATTATTATTATTATTATTATTATTATTTATTATTATTATTTATTATTATTATTATTCTTTCTTCGTTATGCCCATTCATAGAGCGCTTTTGAACTTGTTAGTTGGTTTGATGGTTTGTGCCTTCTTATCCTCCAAAAATATCTTCATGAATGCACTGTGTTGCATCTTGCGTTCTGTCGACCACTTCCTACCAGTTGTCTTTTTTGGTTTCTCCCTAAATTTATGATTGGCTACTTTGGTTCTAAAAGCTCCACGATTTTCCATGATGTCGTCTGTAATATTTATTTCTTGGAGGTCCGCCTTAGTTTCTTCTAGCCATTTTATTTTGACCTTCTTTATTATTATTATTATTATTATTATTATTATTATTATTATTATTATTATTATTATTTATTATTATTATTATTATTATTATTATTATTATTATTATTATTATTATTCATTTTTATTGGTCATTATTTGAGATCGGATCTTGAAAATATAAGTTGGCAACACTGATCTCAAGCTAAATGCTGATTCAGTACATGTAGAGTAGAGTAAGGTAAGGAGTGGTATTAGGTTAGAGGAAGTAAGTTGTCAATGAGACAGCGAAAGATGAGCCGAGTCATACCACCGTCTCGGCAGAAGAATACAGACGTGACGGCCTACATGTAGAGCTGGCATACGCACACATGTGGGCTGTCACATGAAGGAGTGGTGAGGAATAACATTGACAACTTAAGGGGTCGGTGAGGTATCGGTTTCCGAGCCTCATGAGTCATGTCTGGTCGTGACATCGCAGGGAAGGGTGGTTGCAGTTCCTCACCAGGGGGGTGTCACGGCCAGACAGATTTAGGGTAGAATTAGTATAGATTTAATGTGGTAAGTAGTTAGTTATAGACTTAATTTAGATGTAGGGGTGCCCTAGCATGTGAGCTGGTCATCCGTCCATGTTAGTGGCAGCTTAGTAGATTTAGTTAGGGGTGGAGCCTTGCATGGTGTCTGGTATCCCTCCCGTGTGGGAGGCCACCAAGTTAGTTGTAAGATTAGAGGGTTATAGGGTTGGCCATTACATGTGGACTGGTCATCCGCCCATGTAAGAGGCCACTTAGTAATTTAATTGGTGAATTTTTAGTTATGTCTATAATTGTTCAGTTTCACTGGGTTTAAGGGTTCTTTGTTTTATGTAATTTAATTGTAAACATGTATCTGGGCTAAATGCCTCAAATGTTCAATAAAATTATTATTATTATTATTATTATTTAAAAATAATGAATATTGTTAAAGTCACAAGTCTTTTTAAAATTGTTTACTCGACTACACATTTCGGAGACTTCGTTCCATCTTCAGGTGGTGGACTGGTGACATTCCTTAGAGAATACCAGTCTGTCATTATAAAAGGGAAAGATTGTCTTTGCCGTTGGATCATCGACTGAGATTCGCAGCTTGCATACGGCAGCTGGCGCGCTGGGGCGACCAATAAGGTAGGCTTGTACATCCTAAACATGTCACTCTAGGAACTTCCAGTGGCCGACGGAGATACTTATTCTTCAGTACATTCGAATGTAAAGTTTAGGGTATTGCCGTTAACTTGCTGGGTTTCAACGTAGGGATTTTATTAACTGAAGTTTTTCTGCACCATCCTCTACTTGATACACAGCTTTTTTCAAAGAATATTACACTATTGCATTTAAGAGTAGTTGCTGTATGCATTAAGATGTACGGTAGTACACCAATGTTGGGTAGTCATCTCTGAAATATACAGTTACCACTAAAGTTTAATTCTTATTCTTCTTTAGCATGTTTATTCCCGCTGACACGCGAGATCGCTGATTGCGGATCCGTCTTTCCCATTCATTTCTGTTGAATTCCAGGTCCTCATTCAACACCAGTTCTTTGAGATCCGAGATGACAGAGTCCTACGGGGTCTCCCTCTTCTGTTCCCGGGAGGAATCTTCTTCCCACATAACCACTTCCTCTCCTCACAACGTGGCCAAACCATCTTAGTCTTGACCCTTAGATCTTATCTTTAATGTTCGTCTCCTTTACCTAGGGCCCATCACAGCATTTTCATTTCTGCCACCTCCAGATTTTTCCCAGAGGCTTTTGTCATTGGCACTGTTTCCAAACCACATGTCAAGGCAGGACGAATCATACTTTTATAAACGAGACCTTTGAGATTTGTCACACAGGACTCCTGTACCTTTTCTTCATTTATACTACCAGACTGGACTCTTATGCTGATCTCAACTCCTATTTTACCATTATTCTGCAACAGTGAAACCAGCAGATATCTGGAGGTTTCTTTCAATATTGTTTTTAAATATTCACTTTCGATTTTATCAATGAGCACGTGTTGAAGATCTATTTTCTCTTAAATTTGCTTTACGTCCCACCGACACACATAGGTCTTATGGCGACAAAAGGGTAGGAGTGGAAAGGAAGCCACCGTTTCTCTAATTAAGGCAGTAAAAATGGAAAACTACGAAAAGCCACCTTCAGGCCTCCCGACAGTGGAATTTCGAACCAAACCATCTCTTTTTTTGTTTTTTTTTTGTTTTTTTGCTAGTTGCTTTACGTCGCACCGACACAGATAGGTCTTATGGCGACGATAGGACAGGAATGGGATAGGAGTGGGAAGGAAGCGGACGTGGCCTTAATTAAGGTACAGCCCCAGCATTTGCCTGGTGTGAAAATGGGAAACCACGGAAAACCATTTTCAGGGCTGCCGACAGTGGGGTTCGAACCTACTATCTCCCGAATGCTGGATACTGGCCGCACTTAAGCGACTGCAGCTATCGAGCTCGGTAAACCATCTCTTGAATGCAAGCTGGAAGCTACGTGACTCAAACCACGTAGCCATTCGCTCAGTAGATTAACTTTTGTCGGCAGCCCTGAAAATGGTTTTTCAGTCGTTTCTTATTTTCACACCTTAATTAAGCTCACGGCCGCTTCCTTCCAACTCCTAGCCCTTTCCTATCCCATCGTCGCCATAGTACCTATCTGTGTCGATGTGACGTAAAGCAAATTGGAAAAAAATTGTCATACCAAATAGCCAGACCCCTCAATAAGCACAATAAGTTCTAACGTTCTCTTCTGTATACCGTCTGCATTTGTTGTCATCAATAAAATATTGTCAGCAAAACGAAGGTGGATCAAAAATACTCAATATATTTACTGTATATGTTTAATACCATAAGATAGAAAAGTTGAAAACAAAAAAATCAGCTGGAATTGATAAGATTTCTGGCGATATACTAAAGGCAATAGGTTGGGATATAGTACCATATCTGAAGTACAGTACTTATTTTATTATTGTTTGCATGAAGGAGCTATACCAAATGAACGTTGCTATAGTAGCCCCTGTGTATAAAGGAAAGGGTGTTAGACATAAAGCTGAAAATTACAGGACAGTAAGTTTGACATGCATTGCACTCTTTCTGATTATATTAGACATGTTTGCGAAATTAAAAACTGGTTCGTTAGAAGGCAGTTCGGGTTTAGGAAAGGTTATTCGAATGAAGCTCAACTTGTAGGATTACAGCAAGATGTAGCAGATATCTTGGATTAAGGAGATCAAATGAACTGTACTCCGACTGATCTATCTAAGGCATTTGATAGGGTAGATCATGGGAGACTGCGGGTAAAAATGAGTGCAATTGGACTAGACAAAAGAGTGACTGAATGGGTAACTATATGTCTAGAAAGTACAACTCATTGAATTAGAGTAGGCGAAGCTTTATGTTACGCTTTAATAATTAAGAGGGGAATTCCTCAAGGCAGTATTATTGGACCGTTATGGTTTCTTATATATATAAACTAGCAATTACCCACGGCTTCGCTCGCGTGGGTTTCGTAATTTGATCAAAGTAATCATTCCTCGGCATTCTACTAAGACATGTGAAAATTCCTAAAGAAGAAAAAACCCAAAAAGTGAGTGTCATTTACCCCAGAAGTCTTTTGTAAACCATGTTTGTGGTATTGCCTTATGGGGATAAGACGACCATACGACATAGAACTGTACTTGTGACAAACAGTCTTCTCTCAAGTCGAAAAAATAAATACATGTTCTTTATTTTTAAAGGAGATTCCAAATACCTATTCCCACATCTGTAATATCTTCAGTTTTTGAGATATACGTAAGTATCCCCATAAAAAGTATTCAACCCCTTGATCAGTTCTTCCCCTACCCCCACCCCCATCTAAGTGTATTTTCCGAAAACAAAAGTACATGATTCTTCATTATTAAAGGAGTTTCCAAATACCAATTTTCACGTCTGTAACAACTTCAGTGTTCACGATATAAGTATCCTCGTAAAAAATCATTCAACTAGTTTTCACTTCTTTTCACCCCCGTTAAGTGCCTTCTCCGAAAACAAAAAGGTACATGTATCTGTATTTTTAAAGGACTTTACAAATACCGGTACTACATTTCTTGTCTCTAACATGTTAAGGTTTTGACATATAATGTAGATATACCGATACTCATTTTAAAAATTCACCAGCATTTTCAATTCTTTCAGCCCCTTAACTGGATTTTCCGAAAACAAAAGAATACGTGTTTCATCATTTTTAAAGGAGATTCCAAATACCAGTTTTCATGTCTTTATGTCTGTAACACGTTCAGTTTTTGAGATAGGCCTCTCCATCCATTTTACTGAAGCTATAAGATGCTGGTCCAAGTATAGTATATATAGCCATTAGCTGACACACCTACGCAATCTCCAGAAATAACTATAATATTACACCCACCCGGCGCTAAATGTTACATACTATGGTAAAATTGTCTGGGGCATTCTACGAACTTCCAAAAAAGTTAGCTCATCGCTAAATGCACTCAATGACAGAGCGATGACTCGGCAGTTACGCCAGCAGTATTGCACAATGTTGCAATGTCAAAAGTTATTTCACACCATACATCCACATCTGATATACATCAAATCTTACTGTACATATCTTTAATGTTAATCTACACACACATATATACGTACCAAATTAATTACCGGTACAATCCCGCAAGCGATAATCATTACAGAATTGAACTGAACAATAATAATAGTTACAATAATAATACAGACATAATTATAATAACAATAACAATAATACAGATATCATTTGTAAAAGGATTTGAACCGTTACAGGGCATATCAGTCTCCGGTAAGAAACGAACTAGAGTACGGTTCCAGTGTATGGGACCATCGCCAGGATTACTTGATTCAAGAACTGGAAATTATCCACAGAAAAACAGCTTGATTTATTCTGGATGATTTCCGATAAAAGCGTAGCGTTAAAAATGTTGCAAAGTTTGGGCTGGGTGGACTTGGAAGAAAGGAGGCGAGCTGCTCGACTAAGTGCTATGTACCAAGCCGTCAGTGGAGAGATGGCGTGGAATGGCATTTGTAGACGAATAAGTCTGACTGGTGTCTATAAAAGTAGGAAAGATCACAATATGAAGATATAAAGTTGGAATGCAAGTGGACAAATTGGGGCAAATATTCGTTTATAGGAAGGGGAGTTAGGGATTGGAATAATTTACCATGGGAGATGTTCATATTTTTCTCATTTCTTTGCAAGGGACGGACAGACGCAAATCCTTTTAACTTTCATCAGCCAGTAATCATGACTTAAATATTTCATTTGATGTTGGTATGCTAAACTACCGTACAAGCTGGCTGTGCGGTTAGGGGCGCGCAGCTGTGAGCTTGTATTCGAGAGATAGTGGGTTGGAAACTCACGGCCACGGCCACTTCCTTCCTACTCCTAGCCTTTTCCTGCGCCGTCGTCGCTATAACACCTCTCTCTGTCGGTGCGACGTAAAACAAAGGTGGTGGTGGTGGTGGTGGTGGTGGTGATTATTGTTTTAAGAGGAAGTACAGCTAGGCAACCATCCTCTATTTAACACTAATCAGAGAGAATAAATGGAAGGGATCCGACAGTTCGAAAAATGAAGGTATCGGCCAAAGAAAAACAAGGGCCGTGAAGGGCGTGAAAATGAAAGACTCCCTAGTCCTCGGAAACCTAATAGCGTCAGGGTCGGAAAAGAACAAGTGTTGACCGACGGAGGGCGGATAGCATATATGAAATTTAGGACTCTGGCACAAGTAAGTGGAAGCAATGCCAGGACTCACCTGGGTGCCCTGTGGTCGCCAACCCACTCTCCAAAGTTCAGAGCCCCTGGGGCGCCTTTGAGTCGCCTGTTACGACAGGCAGTGAATACCGTGGCTAATTCTACCGCCTTCACCCACAGGGGGAAATGTAAAATAAACTGTAAATAAAGAAATGTATGCTAAATTCAATATTTATCTCATCTCCCCTTCTTAATACATAGTATTCTAAGGACCGGGCGAGTTATCCGTGCTATTAGGGCCGCGCAGCTGTGAGTTTGCATCCGGGAGATAGTGGGTTCGAACTCAACTGTCGGCAGTCCTGAGGATAGTTTTCCGTAGTTTTCCATTTTCACAGCAGACAAATGCTGGGGCTGTACATTAAGCCTACGGCCGTTTCCTTCCCAAGCCTAGCCCTCTCCTCTCTCATCATCGCCATATGTCCTATCTGTGTCACTGCGACCTTCATAATGTACTTGATTCTGATCATAAACCGATCATTTTTAATCTTTCTTGGGTTCGTTTTCGAGAGCCATATTTTCTTTTGGAGAACTTAAAGTTATATTACAGTAGATTCTCCTGGAATATAAATAAAAATTTAAACACATTTGAAATAAACGATAGGAATGATATTGACCGTGTAATTGTTACCTCTATAATAAGGTCAAAATACACGGAAGTATATCATTCGTATCGCCAGAAATCCCGCGCACTTGCCTACGCGCGACTATAGTGCTGGGCACATTGACACCAATGACAGTGGCAGCAGATATGATTTACCACCAAGTAGCGGTCTTGCATCTTGCTTCGGGTTCCAGAACATCAATAATAATAATAATAATAATAATAATAATAATAATAATAATAATAATAATAATAATGTGCGGACCGCGCTGGAAATGGGTCCTAGCCGGGTAATGACTACGAATGCAGTTCGGCCGCGGGTCCAGTACCGCCAAGGCACCCAAGACGACACCACGCCGGATCTCCTCAAAAAGACGACACCACGCTGGATTTCCTCAAGGATTGTATCCATATTAAAAATACTTATAGGAAAAGATAGCAAAGATTTAGGGACCCAACTGACCGGACGGAATACCTGGAACTAGCCCGGGAGTACGAAATCGATTGCTGGAAAGAAAGATTGAAAAATGGGAGGAATTTTACCGTCAGATCGCGTATTTTGGCGGAATATATATAAAATGTTAAGCATTCAATTATAAATTCCAGTATAATACCGTAGCGAAGCACGGGTATCTTGTCAGTCTCCAATATAACTGAGAACAACGTAAGTTACATATAAAATATCAACTGAAAGTCGAGAAACTGGATTTAACTGCGCTTAGTCCCTCTGGTAACGAACTTGAGACAAACGAACAGGCTCCCCTCTTCCTTCCAAATATTCTTCAAAACCTTTCACTTACTCCACCCTCCCCCAATGTACCTGGAACCAGCTGTGCAGGCAACACCCACATATTGTCATCTGAACTTTCTTACCATTCCCAGTCGACAAGGTACATCATTAAACACCAGCTTTCTCCATAAAGTAATCCTTTAATTTGCCATATAAACGCTCAAAGCCTTCTTGCGGAGGCGCGAATGGACGAAATTAAAGCCCTATTTATGCCTCCCAGTTTCCACACAATATTAATTTCCGAATCTTTGTTAAAACCACACAACGCAATAGAAAGACTGCAGCTGGCAGATTATACATTGCTTAGATCCGACAGATTAAATAAGCCCTCCGGGGATACCGCCGCATATGTTATGACCAGTCTACGCCCTAAAATAATCTGTAGGTCTCCAGGTCCGTACGAGCGAAAACCTGAGTTCATGTTCCTGGAAATAACTGTGAGTGAAGTACAAATGTCTTCTGGGTGTAGTATATAAGCCACTGAATGCGGGTTTTTTATGCGATCTAGAGACTCAAATACAAGATTTAGTCACTGAATACTCAAATATAATTATAATGGGCGACTTCACATAAACCATCTTGAACCTAACTCTCCTCAGACAATCCAACTTTTAACCTCATTTAAAGCTTGTAACTTAACGTTTCTCCCTCTCAATGCCACACATCACACAGACACGTCACACACCTTAATTTATCCCATTGCCACAAACCAAACTGAATTAGTTCTTCACCACGGTCAAATTAGTGTCCCAGATATATCGCGGCATGATGCTATATGGATGGCCTATTCTATTAAAAGTCCCAAGTTCAAACCAAAAATAATTTCTTATCGATATCTACAAAGAACTGATAAGTATAAACTTTTATAAGACGCAGTTACAGTGCCATGGCAGGACATATTTAAACATAAAGACATAAATGGCAAAGTGACTCTCTTCAGTCAACATATGACTGAGTTGTACGATAGACATGCCCCTGAAAAGAAGGCTCGGGTTTCGCGAAAGCCAGCTCCCTGGCTCTCAGATGAGATTAGAGCACTAATGGCCGAACGCGATGCTGCTTATAGACGAGTTAGAAAACATTGCACTCCTGACAATCTACTTAACTATAAGAGACTGAGAAACGCTACGACCCAACAGAGTAGAAACGCGAAACTACAACACGCCCACAGTTTAATTCAAGCAAATGTTTCAACAGCTGTGTTATGGAAATCCATAAAGAGCTTTGGAATTACCAAAGGACGAGACGACGACTAAATAAATATACCCTTGAAAAAACAGAATTATTATTTTTCATCCAACTGCACATTAAATGCAGCCCTGAAACAGGAAGTTCTAGACGGGAATTATGCAAAGACACGAACAGATAGAGGACACTTCCACTTCCGTCCAGCAATCCACTCACAAGTCAGGTTTGCTATAAGTCGGATAACATCAACGGCGAAAGGAAATGACAGTATAGGAATAGAGATGATAAAATTATTCTGGATGTGATATTATCTGCACTAATTAACATATTTAACTCTTCCCTTGTAGACCGCATATTTCCCGAAACATGGAAAGCGTGCATTATACGTCCTCTAAAAAAAGTAACTTCCCCTTCCGAACCATATGACGACAGATCATCTGCATGCTTTCTGCTTTATCCAAAGCGCTAGAGTTCATCACTCATAGATAAATAAAGACTACATGACGATTTACTGTACAACTTACTTCACCCACTACAATCTGGTTTCCGTCAAGCACACACTACTACAACGGCACTATTGAAGGTCACAGAAGACATCCGAGAAACTATGGACAACAAGGAAGTGAGAGTTTTAATACTTCTAGACTTGAGCAAAGCTTTTGACTCCGTTGGCATTGACATTTTGCTCTCGAAATTATATTCCCTCCATTTATCGGATAGTGCCCTCCTTTGGTTGCATGGCATGGCCGTCGGCAGTGTGTTACAGATAGGATAAACAAATCAACTTGGCGGTCCGTGCAGTGTGGTGTGCTCCAAGGGTCGGTGTTAGGACCTCTTCTTTTTTCTATTTAGATTAATGATGTCTCCCAAAACCTAACGCACTGCAAATACCATATTCACGCTGATGATGTACAAATGTACCTCCATACATCTCCAGGTCGAATATTTTCGTCCACAGACAAAATCAATCATGATGTAACATCGTTTTCTTCTTGATCACTGAGATGTGGTCCTACGTTAAACCCATCAAAAACGGAAGCCATCATCCTTGCATACCCTAAACTACTCGCGAAGGTCAATCGACCAGAGATTCCATCTATAAGGTTATGTAATACTAACATACCATTCATGTCATCAGTAAAAGTCCTAGCCGCTACCTTCGATGATGACATGTCATGGAAAACGCATATTACGAACATCATCCAGAAAACTTTCTCTGCATTGCACATGCTACGCGGGTATAAATACTTATTTCCTGAAAAACTCAAAAAATGCTGGTAGAAGCTCTGCTTTCCCTCATTTCGACCATTGTGACGCGATTTATAGAGACGCTGGGTGCAACTTATTGAGAAGATTAAAACGTGCTCAAAATGCATGTGTGAGATACGTCTGTAACCTACGGTACTATGACCATGTAACTCCTACATATAACTTGGCCCCGACGAGAAATCCTTCGCACTGTCCATACCCTATTCCAGCTTCATAAAATCCTTCATTCTTCACAACCTTACTTCATATTCCAAATACCTATCTTCTTATCACAGTCCTAACACCAGATCTACTAATAATTATATCCTTGCTTTATCTACCACCTACCACCTCCCACCTGCAATAAATCATTCACAGTAATTGCCTGCCATGAGTGGAACCCCCTTCCCGAAAGTATCATGGAAGCACTTTGGAGACATTTCATGCACCAGTATCATCTGTAAACTTGATGCTGCTACTTACAACCATTCTAATGTTCTTAAATTTTAAGTACTACATCTTTTTTACATGTAGGATATTAGTTTTAAGAATTTATATTCTTATTATATCTAATTTATTTCATCTTAATTTAATCCTAACACTCATCATGAGTGTGTTATTATTAATGTAATTTGTATTAAATCTAATTATTGTAAAGTAATACAATGTAATATATGTATATTTCTGTGCCTGGTTATATGGAAGTGAAAGCCTTAATCTTGCCAGGCAAAATAAAACATTACTAAACTAAACTACTAAACTGCTTCCGCACAATAACATTCTGGTGACGGAATACAAGATGTTCTTTCATTGTGCCGTGAGCAATGTGACTCCAGTAACAAGATCTCCCGTCCAAGGCCCATCTGCTTGATCTGCACACAGAGGCCAGTAGGTAGCTATTGTACAGTATCATCTGCAGACAATGAAACATTACCACCGTTAATGGCTCCACTTTCTTTCCCTGGTCTGCGGATACGAAAAAAGAACCTGCTATTCACACATTTCCTTATTTAGAAATCGCTTCTCTTAAACCAGTTCTTACATAAGTTTAAAAAGATGACTGTTCCAAGACTCGAACTTGAAAACCAAGATATCTTGAACGAGAACTAGAAAGTTTTGAATACCAAAGAATAGCTTCCATCAAGACCGAATACAGTATCTCATACCTTAATGCTACTATCGATTGGCGAGGAAATGGTAGAATTCGTGGTGGTCGTAAGAGATGTGTGATTCGTACATGGTTATGTTTGTTTACATTTGTTTACATTGAGTTTAGAGGATAAGAAGTTCTATTTCAACCGCATTATTGAAGTATAAAGTAGACTATATACGCAATCTTTAACGAGTAATTCATAGTGTGGAGTGTTAAGAGGTATAAATAATTGTGCATGATACTGTAGAGTCTATTGTTGTGCTGCAACGGCTGTAGCATTTTCCAAAATAGGTCGTTCGTGCTACTTACTAGGTTGTATATTAAATTATATTGTTTCAGATACTCCAATTTTTAAATTTCCTGAATATAAAGCTTTAAAGGAGAAGTTGATAAGTAATATACATCGGAAAAATTAAATCAAAGACCAAACTGTTTAACGTATCAAACCAAGATTTGTGGTTAGGGAATATCTCTTCTCATCCCAACAGAAAATGGTGAGTATTCTACGAAGACGAGTTGAATTTTGCTAAGTGCTGCGAACCAGATTCGATCTACTTTGGATGACTTCAGAACAAACTCCTGGTCCCTCTTTACGTAATAGAAGGATGACAGTGTTAATTTCATTCAGGTACACGATGATGGTAGATTTGACGATATCCACCAAAGAATGCCTGTTTCGAAGTGTCGAGTGCCTTGAATGTGAAGGTGTTTTATAAGAAAATACTCGTAGGTGTGTGCCAACCGAGACCCTCTTTATAACAGCCGGGATAAGCTGTACGATTTGGTGAGTCACTTTGCTATTACGAACACATTTCCACCTCCTATAGGATTTATATCCTAATGAATGTTTTAGAGTATGCCTTGATTTCTGATAGTGCTATCGATATTGTTAGAAGTAGTAAAATAACATTTGCTTTCGAATGATATTGGAATTATTAGTTTCAGTTTAGGTTACAATATCCGCCAAAGCTTCTGATGGGGCTGCAACAATGTCTTACACGTATCTAGGAGCTTATCAGTTAATACAACGAACTAACATCATGACTATCTCACCATGTAGGCTATATCTTTGTTAAAATAGGTTCATAAGAATACTATTAAAGCTTGCTCTACATTCGACCAGGAACACCTTGTATCCCACACCTATAGAGAGACAGAAAGTTGCTTTAGCTACGAGCATTTCTCGTAACATAATTGTGTCATAAGATATTTATACCTAATGAGTGTACTGTTATTTCTGAGGACACTATCAAATTTCTGTATGTAATATCTAAACAGTGGATCAACAGAGATGTGCCAAGCCTATATGCACACTTTAACTTACTTCGAATTTCCTACCGTAGCAATTATGTCCTAATATTTCTATAACTGCTCAGTTAGGATGCATTAATGGATATCGTCAGATCTACCACCATCTTGTAGTTGAATAAACGGAACGCTGTTTTCTTTTATTATTAATTATGTTAAGTGGAACCAGCTGATTGTTAGATAAAAATTCTCTATTGTCTATCATATTTATTTACTTGGATGCTTCGTTATATCAGATATGTGTTATATTTTGAACGATGCTAAGGTATTGCATTAACCTAACTAATGCAGTTTTTATAGTGCATCTTTTCAATTATTGTCTAATACGTACATAATTTTGACATTAATTTTGGAGTTACTGGAGGAAAGTAATCTAATATGCGAAGCTTTCGCTTCGAAATAAAATCATTTAGATGACTCCCTATCCCTGAAGAGTTGGCAGCTGATTCCCCTATGATGTCCACCATTTTGGTTTTGAGATCACGGTCGATATATTGTAGTTGGTCTTGCTTCCATCTCTTTGAATATCGAATAAGCAACGAGCTAGAAAGAAGACTATAGAGTGGCCAGCATGGCTGCTACAGCGCTCTGGGCGGTGTCAAGGCGAAATAATAACTCCATAGTTTAAGCGCCATCCATATCATTTCTGTCGCTTACAGTGCGTAATTTATAATAGATTAGATTGAATTATGCTCTCTACTTGTGCGGCATGCTTTTGCATAAATTTTAGAGAAAACACGAAGGATATATCATATTTCAGATAAGTTCTTTTTTTTTTTTTTTTTTTACTAATGTACACAATTTTGGGCGATTAAGCAGAACTGCGCTGCCTGTGTAGCACAATCCAGCACGTGTAGAGTTGGCCTACTTTTATTTTCTTGTAGGATCTGCCCAAACAGTGAAACACGATGAACGGTATCCTGTCTGACTGAGTGGCTCAGACGGTACAGCGCTGGGTTTCTGAGCCCAAGTTGGCATATTTGGTATTTGAAGATGCACAAATACGTCACCCACGTGTCAGTAGATTTTTTTCTGTTTGCTTTACGTCGCACCGACACAGATAGGTCTTATGGCGACGATGGGACAGGAAAGGCCTAGGAATAGGAAGGAAGCGGCTCTGGCCTTAAGGAAGGTACAGCCCCAACATTTTACTGGTGTGGAAATGGGAAACCATGGAAAAACATCTTCAGGGCTGCCGATAGTGGGATTCGAACACACTATCTCCCGGATGCGAGCTCAAAGCTGCGCACCCCTAACCGCACGGCCAACTCAACCGGTGTCAGTAGATTTACCGGCCTGTAAACGAACTCTGGAGGGACAAAACTCTGGCAATTCAGCTCCTCCGAAAACCGTACAAAGTAGTTGGTAGGAAGAAAAACCAATAACACTATTTATTATTAAATGATATCCTACAGAGTACAGTTCCTCGACATGTTGAAAATAATTATACCTATAGAGAACAACGACGATACAACACGCTTACTGTCCAACGCCGCACCTGCAGTATTTTGAATTTCCTAGTCACCCCTTTGCCTCTGCCAACGATACGGAGTAATATGAGGACTTTCAAACCTACATCACCATTACTACTGTGCGAGTTGGCTACGTGGTTCGCGGCATGTAGTGCTTAGCTTACATTCGGAATATAGTGAATTCTAATCTCACTGCCGACAGCTCTCATACTTGGTTTTCCATTATTCACACTTTCACATCAGGCTGCTGTGCCTTAATTAATGTCACTGCCACTTCCTTCGCAGTCCTAGCCTTGTCCTGTCCCATCGTAGCTATAAGACGTGTCTGAGTGGGTGCAACATACGGCAAATAAAAAAAATAGGCATTACCATAATCTTCGTCCAAAAATATCGAAGCGATTTATTCAGGAAAGTAAACTAATGTGATTTAAGAACACAAGAACCTGCAACCTCATGTTCTGATTTTAATTTATAATTAGGCCTATTATTATTATTATTATTATTATTATTATTATTATTATTATTATTATTATTATTATTATTATTATTATTATTGGGTACTTTATTACACTATTGTTCACTTCAAATCTTGTACTCCATGGCTCTAGAATACGGGACATATTTTTCGTGAATTATTATTAGTTTTGCGTCCTACTAACTACTTTTTCGGATACGCCGAGGTGCCGGAATATTGTCCCGTACGAGTTCTTTTACGTGCTAGTAAATCTACTGACACGAGGCTGACGGATTTGAGCACCTTCAAATACCAACAGACTGAGCCAGGATCGAACCTGCCAACCTGGAGTCAGAAGGCCAGCGCCTTAACAGTCTGAGCCACTCAGCCCAAATACACCGGAAATGATAACGTTAACCCAATGAACGGCCCTGGTAATGCTAACGCAATATTGATATGTGGCACAGGAGCACTTCACACAATGATGAACACCTTAGTAAGGAAACGTTGAGGCAGTAAAGATATTGACTCTAAATACTGATGTCTAACCTACATGGACAAGCTTCAGTTTGGCGTAGTCTGCATAATAACAGATAACCACAGCATGAATCAGAAGGTGTTGGTAGTGTAAAACCCTGCGTTACAAACCCAGCTAATCCTCCCCAAGTCACTATTTCTTCTGTGTAACAGTATACAGATTGCTCCACCTCTCACACTTATAAGTTTGGTTATACACCAAGATCCAGCCAAACAGAAGAAGAACAGAGTAGTTAGCTCTCGAAACATGTACGGTAAATAAGTATAATAAAATGTAAATTATTGACAAGGCGGAAAAGTGTTTTATAGAAATTGAGCTTCTTTCTCTGGCGAGTTTCCTCTTACTCTCTTCGACGTTCCTGTTCAAACTGTGCAACTGCAGCTGAGATGGTAGCGATCCAGTGTGAGAGTGTGCCAAATATTTGGGTTTATATCTACTCTTATCATGGTATGCTTAAGTTGGTCTTTATATCGCTTCAGAGGAGCACCACAGTGGTGAGTTCCCCATACGGGATTTGCCGAGGGAGTCTGCTGTCACTCATACGATGGATATGGCCTGCCCATCTAAACCGATGATCAATGATGATGGCTTCGATAGTGTTTAGCTTTGCTTTCTCGAGAACTGCTATATTAGTTATATAGTCATCCCATTTGATGTTCATAATGGATCTAAGTTTTTGTTGATGAAAGTGTTCCAGTTTCTTGATTTCCTGGCGTAATAGACTCCAGGTTTCACACCCGTAGAGTAACACAGAAATAACAACAGCTTGATACACCATTATTTTCGTGCAGATACTTAAATCTTTGTTCTGGAATAGACGATGTGAGAGATGTCCAAAGGCTACATGAGCAGCCTGTATTCTGTTTTCCACGTCCTTCTCAGAAGTATAGTGCGCTGAGAGAACACTCCCAAGGTACTGTGCCGTTTCCATACGACGTGAAGACAACAACACGAGTGCCGATGCAAGAATTGAAGCCCGATGAGACTCAACATGGCGCCGGAGCAGTCTGGACATACTGTACGTCAGCCATCGGATGCAGATCGAGCAGGCAGTGATCTATACACATCGCGAGTATAAAATGTTGAAAATGAAGAAATGGACTTTACTCACATTTTAAACTTAAGAATGTATAATTTTAGTCATGTAAGATCAATTTTAAGTATTATATAGTCTGTGACATGTATTTTATGAGACGAAACCAAAGGGAAATGAAAATGAAGTAATATGTAGGATAAGGTATCGATAGGTTATAACTACAGTGGTGGCGACATCTATGTATCGATTATCAAAGGCGTATTCTGTTGTAATGAAAAATCATAAAGCAGATTATTATTGTCAATCTTGAGAATATTGTAATCAGCGGCGGCAAACTATCGATAGTAATCGTCATCGATATTTTCCGATAATATGGGCTCCACCAAGACCAACTACAATATATCAGACCTTAACCGAACTATCGAAACTGTCCATAATGGCGGCAGCTGGAGTGCTAGCATGCGTTTGTTTTGATTTGTGTAAGCCGTGTTGTTACCAAATATTTACGGAAATTTGAATATTATTAATCGTACATTATATTTATTTATAGTCTTAAGAAGGTTACAGATCCTCTTTCAGTGCCGTAAGAAGTTATTTGTTCTCAAGGAGCTTATTTATTCCAACAATATCGGTGGTGATAAGGTTAATGTTGATTCTCGTGTTCTTCTCTGAAAGTTTTTTCTTCATTTTTAGTTACCTATGCAATATGATTATAGTTTAATGTGCTGTGTGCCTGGATATAAGTAAGAGCTTAAGTGTTCCCATTTCCAAAAGACCTAGTATTAAGACAAAATTGGGTTAAGAGCATTCGTAAGGAAAACTTCGAACCGAATCATAGGACTAACAATGTTGTGTGGATTAATCATTTTATCATTTTTGAAATCAAATGTATTGTTAGGGAAGACATTATATACCCATAGAACGTGGTGATCTAATTCGAGTGCCGCGCAAATTTCCTAAGTTTAAAGTAATGATGCCTATCCTAGCATTTGCCTTATCAGCCAACGTACCTTACCACAAAGAACATTAGATCAGTCCCAGAAATCATGACTAAAATTTATAATTTAGAGACTAAATTAATCTTAAACGGTGGCGCAAGAATGATGTAATAAATTTTCAACGTATTAAAATGAAAATGCGTAAACTAAACCTAACTCCATTTCCCGTGGAGTGAACATGAGGGCTGTGTTCTTTTATACAAAATACAATTATGCCATCAATTCTGGTGAGTTTTAAGCTGACGAGTGCTTTAGATGGTCAAGTGTATCATACAAATATCGCTTGTACCTACTCAACAATACAGGTGGATTTTGGAGGGTTGAAATTTTGTTGGAGAAATTTGTTTGCGTGTTTTACATAATGGGCTGCGGTTAATGGTGGTGTTACATAGTATTCCATCTAAGGTTACCGTAATAATGTTCTTTGTTGACATCTATATATCGTATTTGCTGACCGGAGATTCATATGTGATATATTTTTATACTCTCTGTCTGTTTCAACCTGACGTTGATACAATAATTCTTCTTTCGTTATTTTCCCCTCTGAAATTTCATTTAGACTTACAATACGCTTTAACGCTACTTTTGGTGTTTAATTATTCATATTTTGAGTTAGTGAGTTGCATTTCATGACGTTCGACTTGTGATATTTTCTTTAGGTGACTCGAAATAAACATGCATAACCTTTCCCTCAACCTCTCATATCGCACGCCGATGTCCGCCATGTTTTTTCTGGATTACGGTCTGATGTAATTGTAGTTGGTCTTGGCTCCACTGTCTATATGAATCGATAGTTTTCAAAAATGGAACGAATCATATCATTATGCTCGAAAATAGAACATGTATTGAACACAATCCACAAAAATTCAGTAGAAAGCACAACTATTTAATGCCACGTAATTTCTGAAATTCAAATCGGAATCACTCATAAATCTCTTCAGTGGCACGTCTGAGACATTCTTGGGCTGCACGCGCTTCCCATCACGTGACCGCCCGAGAAATTATCGTTCAGCTCCAGTTTTCATTTTGCGATCGCACGACATTTTATCAGGTTTTGTAATATCTTTGGAGAAATATTTTACAGCGTTCTCAACAGATGGCAGGAGAGTTTTCAGTTGCTTTCATGAAGTCTTTGACCTAAAATGTGCCTTATCTTCTCTCGCCTACATGCAGTCTCTGACAACATATAAATCTTATTTTTGTCCCCTATTGGTTAGGTTGAATGGAGAATCACACCTTCCAAAATGCTAAATAGTCTTTCTGCCGGCACTGAAGTCGCAGGTACGCAGATATACTTAAATACTCACCTATGAATTGGAACAAACACCTGACCAGTTAACTGCAAACAGCTGTACACTTTCTCTTAGCGCGGAAAATAAGCCAATGGGGGGGGGGAAACTATCGTTGACTATCGATAATAGGCAACTGACTATCGATGTATGACGATAGTTGTCGCTATCGATGACTATCGATAGTGCTATCGATAGTATTCCGTCTCTAATCAAGACCGACTCCAATCCTCAGACCTCAATGCTACTCTCGATCGTTCAAAGATGGCGAATCGAGTAGCCGGAATTGTTGGAAATGTGGGTAATTTGGTAATGTGGTAATTTTATGAAAGTTGACGATAAATGTTGGTTTCTTTGTAGAATATAAGTGTGCGAATGTATTTGTATGAGTCAGTGGATACATAGGATCTGTAATTGTACGCAGTAATGTGAGAATGTGCTTGTTTTGACGGTGATTTTACCCATTAAAGAACATGAGTGCACTAGATGGACCAGTTTTTTTGTCTAACTATGGCAATGCCTCTCTTACAGAGAACATGAGTGCACTAGGTGGACCAGTTTTTAGTCTAACTATGGCAATGCCTCTCATACAGCTATTCTTAGGTTTCCTACGGATTATAACATTATAAGAGAAATCGATTAGGAATATACATCGTGGATCATTTTGAAGTCCATGGCAAAACCGTAGCGTGCATACATCATTTTGAGAATAAGTCTGAGGTTAGGGAAGCCATTTCTCTACTTCCAAACTATTCGTTTTCCTAGAAAAATATTAACTTAGAATATAATTGATATTGTGTTATTCCGTCAGTGCCTATGTGCTACAAAGTGTCTAGTGGTTTAGATGCAAGCGTATTTTACAATAATCTGTACTTTTCCTGAGGAAATGTTTGGCTGGGTCTTAGAGTATATACCGCAACTTATAAGTGTGACAGATGGAGCAATCTGTTTACTGTTACACAAAAGAAATAGTGACTTAGAGGGATTATCTGGGTTTGTAACGTAGGATTTTACACCACCAACACCTTCGGATTCATGCTGTGGCTATCTGTTATCAAGCAGACTGCGCCGAACTGTAGCTCGTCCATGTGGTTAAATATCAATGTTTAGTCAATAGAGTTTTTGCACTCATGTTCTTTAATGGATAAACACCTATTACATCTTTAGTGTCTGAACGTTTCATTACTAAGGTTACTATCATTGTGTGAAGAGCTGTTATGCCATATGTCAACATTATATTAACATTACCAGGGCCGTTCATTGGGTTAACATAATCATTTCGGGTGTACTTGATCTGAGAGACTCAGACGGTTAAGGCGCTGGCCTTTTGATCCCAAGTTGGTAGATTCGATCCTGGCTCAGTCCGGTGGTATTTAAAGGTGCTCAAATACGTCAGACTCGTGTCGGTAGATTTACTGGCACGCAAAGGAATTACTGCAGGACTAAATTTCGGCATTCCGACATTTCTGAAACTCGTAAAAAATGTAGTTAGTGGGACGTAAAGCCAATAACATTATTATTGCGGGTGTACTTCCCATTCATTGGGTGGTGAATTTAAGAAATTCTCCACAACTTGAAAACTATGGCAACAAGTTATGTTTCACAGTTCGCATGAGAGCGAATAAATCGAGGAATTTCGCACCATAATTTATTTTGAAACATTCAAAATGATGTTGGAAATATAATTTTAACAGTTTTATCATGTATTTTCATCTATCCAGTGAAGTGAAATATGAGAGAAAACGTTATTTGATGAATTGAAATGTCTTTTAATCAGCTCGTTGGTCCCTTTTCTAGTTGATTATACCTCGTATGTGGTGCGTACTTGTTGACGAAGCGTTTTCATACGTGTTTTCCCTACGATGTTACATTTACTATATTAAATTACCGCCGTTTATATAATATGTACGTGATATTTTCGTGTTAGCCAATACCAGCAATCCGGCTACTTCGGCTGCCATGTTTTTTTAATATTACGGTCTGAGAATTGGAGTCGGTCTTGCTCTAATTGTAATGGAACTGAGGAGGTTGAGAAGGTATCGTGAACTTATTGAGAAGGAATTGAAAGGCTATTAAGACGTTCTTGAGAGGCAATTGAGATATACGAAAGGTTTTGCAAATCTGTACTACGACAGATCTATATTGAAGAGATACTGAGACCTAAAAGAAGTATAAGTAATTATTGTGAAACCAATCATACATACACTGACTGACAGAGCAAATGCAACACCAAGAAGGAGTGGTTCGAAAGGGATGAAAGTTAGGGAAAAAACAGAGACGGCACGGACGAATAATTGATGTTTATTTCAAACCGATATGCAGGTTACACAATGCGCACGGCATCGACTCAGTAGGATGTAGGACCACCGCGAGCGACGATGCACGCAGAAACACGTCGAGGTACAGAGTCAATAAGAGTGCGGATGGTGTCCTGAGGGATGGTTCTCCATTCTCTGTCAACCATTTGCCACAGTTGGTCGTCCGTACGAGGCTGGGGCAGAGTTTGCAAACGGCGTCCAATGAGATCCCACACGTGTTCGATTGGTGAGAGAGCCGGAGAGTACGCTGGCCACGGAAGCATCTGTACACCTCGTAAAGCCTGTTGGGAGATGCGAGCAGTGTGTGGGCGGGTATTATCCTGCTGAAACAGAGCATTGGGCAGCCCTTGAAGGTACGGGACTGCCACCGGCCGCAGCACATGCTGCACGTAGCGGTGGGCATTTAACGTGCCTTGAATACGCACTAGAGGTGACGTGGAATCATACGCAATAGCGCCCCAAACCATGATGCCGCGTTGTCTAGCGGTAGGGCGCTCCACAGATACTGCCGGATTTGACCTTTCTCCACGCCGACGCCACACTCGTCTGCGGTGACTATCACTGACAGAACAGAAGCGTGATTCATCGGAGAACACGACGTTCCGCCATTCCCTCATCCAAGTCGCTCTAGCCCGGCACCATGCCAGGCGTGCACGTCTATGCTGTGGAGTCAATGGTAGTCTTCTGAGCGGACGCCGGGAGTGCAGGCCTCCTTCAACCAATCGACGGGAAATTGTTCTGGTCGATATTGGAACAGCCAGGGTGTCTTGCACATGCTGAAGAATGGCGGTTGACGTGGCGTGCGGGGCTGCCACCGCTTGGCGGCGGATGCGCCGATCCTCGCGTGCTCACGTCACTCGGGCTGCGCCTGGACCCCTCGCACGTGCCACATGTCCCTGCGCCAACCATCTTCGCCACAGGCGCTGCACCGTGGACACATCCCTATGGGTATCGGCTGCGATTTGACGAAGCGACCAACCTGCCCTTCTCAGCCCGATCACCATACCCCTCGTAAAGTCGTCTGTCTGCTGGAAGTGCCTCCGTTGACGGCGGCCTGGCATTCTTAGCTATACACGTGTCCTGTGGCACACGACAACACGTTCTACAATGACTGTCGGCTGAGAAATCACGGTACGAAGTGGGCCATTCACCAACGCCGTGTCCCATTTATCGTTCGCTTACGTGCGCAGCACAGCGGCGCATTTCACATCATGAGCATACCTCAGTGACGTCAGTCTACCCTGCAATTGGCATAAAGTTCTGACCACTCCTTCTTGGTGTTGCATTTGCTCTGTCAGTCAGTGTACAAAGATTCTAAGTCGGTACACCAAAATATTTACTTAAAACAAGGAGTATTTGGTAGTGTTCATTGTAATATATCATTGTATGAACTTGTTAATCTTGTTCAAGATTGTTTCAAGTTTAATCCGTTTGAGAGGATTATATGATTGTTTGGAAAACGCATTATAATAACGTTACGGAAAGCTAATTTGTGAAAGTGAGCTCTAACCGCGGTAATGATGCGGTTATGTGGAGGAACACTAGACCATGCGCAGACCCAAACCCTGGTCTACAAGTCAGTACACCTTTCAAAGATAATAATGCTTTTTCTAAGTAGACTTTATTTCTTTTTTATAGTAGTAGTATGTAATTTTTAGTACTGGTTGTAACTGATGCCATGAAGTAGTTCGATAGGCCATGGAGTATGCACATAATAAGTAACAGAGTATATTATGTTATTTCTACATTTTGCGATCCAGATATACGTTTGAGAATGGAATATTGAAATTTACATGGTAACATGCGTGTACGGGATCATTTGTTGAGACGTGACGACTTCGATGAAAATAATATCAATTTATAGCGCTATAACTGCTCGATAAATAGTGCAATGTGAATACGTGTGACACATAATGGTTTACAAATCATACATATCGAGATTGCTAAGGAAATGATAGCCATATACAGGAAATGGTGATGTGTTTTGTAATGTGTGATGTCAAATGGAAGTGGGACTCCGTTACTCCCATAGGTCCGAGGCTTGGTTAAAACGTTCTGAGTGTGCTCGATAAAGAATTCTGTGGAGCAGGATGCTACCCATACTTACACATAGTCCAAGTGAGGGTCTCTCCTCTAACGGGTGGATTGCATAGGAGGGCCATGATTCAGAATATGTCCGAGATGCCCACTCCCATTCCATAGCAACTGGTATCCTGATTTATGTGAGGAAAAAATCAAACAAAACTATATATTCTGTGCAAATCAAACGTCTTTCTGAAGTCGTTACTAGAATAACCGCTTAGCGGGTTGCGATCTTAAATTGCAGACTACGCTTTCTATGAGCGAATGAGTACTTTCTAAGTCGACAAAGACAGAACGCAGGATATTATTTCTGCAGTACTAGGAAAACTTGCGTAACGTGCTGTAAGTCATTATTCCACCCAGCTGCCCAATTATATATAGTTCGAAATAATTGTATCACTTATGTATCATGTAAGAAGCGGAAGAACCCAGCGATTACGTGATGAATCAGGTCAAGTTCTTCACGTACGTGGTAATACACTTTTAGTGAAATCCCTTTAGATTACCTGAGCAATTTGAATTTGTTGTTTGATTTTTTTCTTTTAGAATTTGCTTTATGTTGCAACGACACAGATAGGTCTTATGGCGACGATGGGAGAAGAAAAGCCTAGGAGTGGGAAAGAAGCGGCTCTGGCCTTGTTAAGGTGTGAAAATGGGAAACCACGGAAAACAATTTACAGGGCTGCCGACAGTGAGGTTCGAACCCACTATCTCCCACATGCAAGCCCACAGCCGCGCGCCCCTAACCGCACGGCTAAGTCGCCTGGTGAAATTGGTTTAAAGACAACTGGAGTTGAAACTTTCCGAATATCTTCACTCCCGAAAGAATTTGTGTTAGAGAGCTTGTACTAAAAACAACCATTGAGACATAACATTCGATCTCTTCGAGCGTGAAACTTGCATGTTCGTGGAATATGTTCATGTCTTTCAGTCCCAACCGCAAGGTCACACATCAATTTACCGTCACATATTCAGTATTATTGCGTGCCTTCTGGACTTATTCTATATTTAGAAGAAGTTATATAAGAAATAAAAGAAACAATGTTTTTGTATGTTTTGGAGTTTTGTCGTGTGAAAGAAACATAGCAGGGAAGTCAGCCTTTGCTTCCTAGTTAAGTCAACCCGGACTGTTCTAACAATGCCGAAATAAATTCACCGTTGTCCTGTTATTTCCTTCAGTAAGTTTGTATGCTGCCACCTTTGTGGTATAGTGGTCAGTGCGATTATCCCGGGTTCGATTCCCGGCTCTGCCACAAAATTTGAAAAGTGGTATGAGGGCTGGAACGGGATTCACTCAGCCTCGGGGGGTCAACTGAGTAGAGGGGGTTCGATTCCCACTTCGAAGTGGTTTTCCCTGGTATTTCACTTCTTCCCCAGGCAAATGCCAGGATGATACCTAATTAAGGCCACGGCTGTTTCCTTCCCTCGTCCTTGCCTGTCCCTTCCAATCTTTCCATCACCCACAAGGCTGCAGTTCATCATAGCAGGTGAAGCCTCCTGGGCGAGGTACTGGTCGTCATCCCCAGTTGTATCCCCGACCATATGTTTCACGCTCCAGGACACTGCCATTCAGGCGGTAGAGGTGGGAAAAGCCAACCCTGAAGGTTAAACGGACCATGAAGGAAAGAAAGAAATAAAGGTAAGTTTGTACTCTAACCTCTAAATGCCTAAATATCCGACTTCTAACCGGTAAGTTAGGAATGAATTCGATGAATGTCCGACTCCACGGCTAAATGGTTAGCGTGCTGCCCTTTGGTCACAGGGACCTCGGGTTCGTTTCCAGGCAAAGTCGGGAATTTTAACCATAATTGGTTAATTCCCCTGGCAAGGGAACTGGGTGTATGTGTCGTCTTCATCATCATTTTATCCCCATCACGACGCGCAGATCGCCTACAGCCGTCAAATCAAAAGACCTACACCTGGCGAGCCGGAGTCCTCGGATACTTCCCGGCACTAAAGGCCATACGCCATTTCATTTCATTGGATGAATAAAACTGTGCGTATGAACTGGTGTTTCACGAGTAGGGCTCGAATGTCTAATGCAGCAGTTGCTTGTCGTTTTTTACCAGGAGAAGTCAGACTCTGCGTCCAGTCGATTTCAGCGTGCTGCGGGACACTCAAGTGGTCACCATAACCTATAATAATGTCAACCATGTGTGATAAAATACTATTTCAACACACCACTAGGAGCGCTTTATATAAAAGCGAGGTCGACTTTTGCACCTTGCGCCTTACAATGCGCCCATGCATCCACCCTGAAAGGCCCTGTCCTACAATATTACACACATTTTAAATGAGTTGAATGACTGAAAGTATGGCTGAGTGCCTATATTAATTGGTGAGTGAATTATTTCATTACTGAATTGTGCTAGTGCATAAATGAATGTATGAATAAACATTCTTCTCACCCGGTCACGAATAGGGGTGGCAAATAATCACACTAACCACTACACCACAAAGGCGGACATAATGTCTTGATTTATTGGTTTATAATGCACATCGCAAATAAGTGGTTTCCATTTGTCATTAAAATGCATACTTCGGTTTTGACATTAGGTCATATTTTGAGCAGTTTTTGTAAACACATCAGATCTTATCATATCTCCTGGCAACTCTAGCTGTTCATTTGTAGAAGTAAGTAGGAAAAGAGAATACTCTGTCAATGAGTCGGACCCTCACCACTTGATTCGAGATCTGGAAAAATAATCCAGAGAAAGGCAGCTCGATTTGTTCTCGGTGATTTCTGACAAAAGAGTAGCGTTACGAAAATGTTTGCAAACTTTGGGCTGGGAAGACTTAGGAGAAAGGAAAACGAGCTGCTCCACTAATCGGTATGTTCCGAGCTGTCAGTGTAGGGATGACGTGAAATGCCGTTAACAGACGAGCCAGAGGAATTAACTAATGAAAGTTAAAATCACCGACCCGGCCAGTAATCAACCCCGAGACTCCTTAGCCTAAAGATCAGTATTATAACAATTTAGACAAGAGACAAAAAAAACACAAAATGCCTCTATGAACATTTTCATATCGTTCATTTTTTAGGAGTTCCAGACATCCCAAAGTTGTATTGGAATCACTTGTAATTGCCTTATCTGACAGATCTGACTTTGAGTAACTGTAGCCATGTTCGTGTACAAGAATTTTCAGCTACTGAACAGTACGTCTTCGAGTGCTGCTAGGAATCGTGTCTAGTATTACTCGTATCAATGAGAGAATCTTACATTACTTTGAGCATACAGAAAAACCAGTGACGGCGATAAGGACTTCGCAGACTACGTGGAAGGGGGGATTCATGGGACTGTTTCTTAATTCCGTAGATAAAGAGTGATTTTACATATTGGTAAAGCTACAGTACATAACGCTATATTACAGGGTTATTCCAAACTTAGGCCATCGTAGTGCAGAGCTTCTTTCGTCAATAGGAGTACGGCAGTTATTTCTGACAGAATGTGGGTTCCCAAACAGTTCCAAAAATAACCATCCTTTGCTGCCACGCACAACAATCAACAAGTTCGTCAATAGGAGTACGGCAGTTATTTCTGACACATTGTGGGTTTCAAAACCAGTTCCAAAAATAACCATCCTTTGCTGCCACTCACAACAATGAACAAGTCTTTTGAAGTAATTATCCAGTTCTGGGAACCCAGATGTCGCGAATATGCGATAACAAAGACATCCTCCTTATCTAAACTCTAAATACAGAAGTTTCAAGCCTGTTTGTAACACTCGGCAGTCGGTGTAGCTAAGTAGGCCTACGTTGGACGCTTGAGTTGAACATTGTTTGGTCCTAGGAGCGAAATTATTTCTTAATATTGTGATGGTCAACTTTTTTTTTTTTTGGTTGCTATAATTGAAATATGGATTTATTGTTTGCGTGTCTGCGTGTGTGTTCGTACCATATAAGTGTAATATTTTAATTCCTTCAGATTTGTAAAGTAAATTTTGTAACTTATTATTATTATATTCCTTGCGTCAATGTTGTCATTATAACAATATACAATCCTGTACTACGAAATAAGCTTGTAAATTTGCTTATCAGTTATTGCGGGGGGGGGGGACGAGCTTCTTAGCGTCACTACTGAGGAAAACAGACATAATTAAACACATAATAATTAAAATGGTAAATTAAATAATACGATATAGTCATATAGTCAAATGATACGAGATCTCAATCCATGATTGATCTGCATTTAGGGCTCTAGCCCAGCTCGTAGAGTCCCTGTCAATTGTTTACCGAATTTTTAAAAAAATATTTCAAACAACTTGAAAAATAATCGAACATTTTGCTTAATAAATAATTTCAATCCCTAATTCCTCTTCCTCTAACTGAATATTTGTCCCCATTTGTTTCCTTGAATTCTAATTTTACCTTCATATTATAATATTTCCCACTGTTAAAAGCTCCACTCAGCTTATTCGTCTACTGGTGTCATTCCGTCCGCCTCTGTGGTGTAGTGGTTAGCGTGATTAGCTGCCACACCCGGAGGCCCGGGTTCGATTCCCGGCTCTGCCACGAAATTTGAAAAGTGGTACGAGGGCTGGAACGGGGTCCACTCAGCCTCGGGAGGTCAACTGCATCTTTTGCATCTTTCCTGTTAACGTCGTCCGGCCCCGCAGTGTAGTGGGCAACGCGACGGCCTGTCATCCGGCGGCCCCGGGTTCAATTCCCGGCCGCGTGAGCGGTTTTTAATTGTAAATGATTAATATCCCTGGCCTGGGGACTGGGTGTTTGTGTCGTCCAATTAATTGGCCATCTCTAAAGGCACAATAGTTTCATAGTCAATGTCATGGAAGGTATTATTCAAGGTAAAAGAGGAAGAGGAAGACCTAGACTGCAATATTGAAGACAGATCAGAGATGACGTAGGAGCAGGCTCATATGTGGAAATGAAGAGATCAGCGGATTACAGAGAAGACTGGAGAAGACGAACTGCTGCCAACCAATCTTAAGATTGAGAATTAAGAAGAGATCAACACTGAGGACTGGGATCCATAAAGCCTTCGCTGAAGCTTCCATAAAATGCACATATTCTGGTTTCAGGGAAAGAAGAATGGCAGTCTTTACCTACTCTACATAAACTACAAACTAGATCCCTAAACACTGTGTATGTTTCAAGATATTCTGATGCTGAAAGTTCTCATAACATGGGAATTTGCTTTATTAGATGAAAACTTCGACATTTTCTAAATCACCTTTCATAATGCTTCTTGGATCAAAGAGAGATTCAACATAATTTTGTCAATTATTTCGCGATTTTCACGAGTTCGCGTTTGAGTAAAATTCGTTCAATTGCGCAAAAAAAAATCGCGATACCGTGCTTTGCGAATGCCTCTACTCAAATTTATAAGCGAACATAAAGATCTAATAATACCGCCTAGCAGAACCCCCTCGTAATCATTTCAGAATCAGATAATGCTTCATCTGCTCTAATTCTCTGAGTTCTTTTTTTCTAAAATTTACCACCTTTGAGCACTCTTTTGTCTAGACCAATAGCACGTAAGTTTCATCAGTAGTTTTCCATTAAAAGCGCTGGATAGGTCAATAGTGATACAGTCCACTTGACTTCCTGAATCTAAAATGTTTGGTATATCTTAAGACAGGATTTGTGACTCCAAGATGAATACACCACACCAATTGTAGACTTCCCCAGAATAAGGATGTAACCTACAAATTTTTTAAAGTGATATTTCAGTGGAAATAGGGTATATCATCACACCTCTATGCTGTGGTGTCACCGTAAGTGTTACATTTGAACTTCAACCTGGTTTACAGCCAGCAGAACTTTGTCCTCTGTGGTGTGAGGATGGAGCATGAATCAAGATGATGGGCATTGCTTGTTTTGGTTCATCACCAGGTGTAAAGGCCATAGACGGAATCACGTCTACGAGGGAAAGTCAATTCGTATCTGCAATTTTGCTCTAATTGACTTTAGGTTAGTTCTATGGCGTTCTATGCTCACCAGCCGCTAGAAGGCACCGTTGTCTACGTCTGTCGGAGGTTTCAGCGTTATTAGATTAGTACAGCTTGCGCTGTTGCGACGTAAAGATGGCCACACCACTCTCTGTTTGCACCAAGGAAGAACAGCGTTCCGTAATCCGTTTCTTGTGGTCTGAGGGTGTACCGGGAGAGGAAATTCATAGAAGACTTTCAGCACAATACGGGCAGGCGTGGCTCCATAATACGATCTGCAGAGCTGCAGAAACACCACAATGAAAGTTATACAGTAATATATAGCGATTAGCGATCCCATCCTTCATATTGATTGTTTATGTCGAGCCAAAGATCGATACCCATACAACTGCTGGTGATCTGGCAACCCTGTTTAGAACTGTGAACGACAGAACCGACAGAACATGAGGCGAGCTCACTTAACTACAGCTTTCTTCCGATAGGTGGCTAAGGGTCGCCCATAAGGTTCTGTATGAACTGCACGCCTTGAAGTACGTCTGACCTATTCCCGTGAATGCGTGATAAAAGAGGATGGTTGTGCTTAAGTAACACAAAATCAATTTACTGTCCATGTTAAGTCTTCAAACAACGTACCTTATGATTGGGGGTATGTATATTTTTCTGTCTTTGGTGTAAATGACCAGGACTTCAGCAAAATTCTATCCAACGACAGAAACCATTCTCTGGTACGAAGCGAATGAGCGAGTTCTTAGGCCTACAAGTAAATACAGTAATCATGACTATGTTTCTCCGTAATGGTAGTGAATTCTTCCGAGTTAGGTAGTCATGAAAATGAAAACAGAAACGCTAGTACCATTAGATGATGTTCCCCCTCCATTAAGAAAGCCGGCTGCCAAAGATGTATGCAGGTCTCGGAACCTTTGTAAATATGAATGAGTCGATAGGTCAACATTTTTTCGATAAGCGGAAGAGGGGCTTTATTTTTTGTAACTTTTTAATTGTTGTTTTGTGTACAAGTCAGTTATTTATATTGTCGATGTCCCTCGAAAGCGGGGTCTTTCAAATTGAGATGAACGTCTCGTGTATTATTTCGGTACATTTTCGAAAACTTCACACAGATAGGACATGGAGTAAAGCGTTTCCGCGGGGTTGGAGGAAGGATTCACTCGAGCTCAGCTGACATTTTCCGTGTGCAATACGAATTTAGATTTGTCTATAACACTTACTGCAATGGACTGGGCATCACAGAGCAGAACCACCAACATTATTCAAGCACGAGCCGCCACTGAATACGGGACAATGTTTTGCCACAGCGGATGCTTCCATTTCATGCCCTGATGTTTTACTGTCTGGCTCGACACTACTTTCTAAGAACTGCTGTGCAACATGCAGCACATACGTCCATTGGTTGCGGTGTACAATATCTCTACGGCATCCTCTGCCTGTCGTAAGGGGCCACTAAATGAGGTAACCCCAGATTCTAAAGTTGAGAACACCTGACCCCTGGTTGAGTGTAGCATTCCTTCCACATACGGTATCCTACCAGGTTTACCACTTTAATATTTCTACCGGACCTCTCTTGGTCAAACCTCGCCTGACTTCATTCGACTGAATTCATAGCCTACATTTATTTATGTATTTATTTATTTTAACCGTGCACACCTTCTCAAAGACCGTACTCCAACACACAACAACTTCTGCAGAGCCTTTTCTATGGCAGATTCAGAGGAAATAAGCATATGTTTTGCCTACAAGTGTCATGGCTGCCAGTGGTTCAAGTAGATTCAAAGATGGCCATCAGATTAGCAGTCTATATTTTTAATGTCGTTGATGTTTTTACTTTCGTCCCCACGATAGTTGGAGTGTTAATTAAACACATTAATACACCATCCATGTTCTATTATTCAAGTACATCATCATCATCAATAACTACATTGGTGACTCCCGACGTGATATTAAAATACGGCGCGGAACACATTTTGTGGTTAGTCAAGTGTGAAAATGACCGATGCCAGCAACGAAACAAATTCACCGCCATCAACAGTTGAGGAACCTAAGACCAGTCCCAACAGAACATCACGACCGCAAAAAGATCTTTGTACACCCACGGCTGATGACGAGCAAGTTCGTTTTCGTTCGACACGATGCGGTCAGAACACCTCTTAAATCACCATATGACGGGCCATATCCAGTCCTGTCTCGCAGTGACAAACACTTCGAGGTGGAGATGCCAACAGGGAAACAAACTATTAGCATTGACAGATTGAAACCTGCCTTCCTTCTGGCAGACCAATCATCGGAAAACAAGGAAGACACATCTGGAGAAACTACTCTGGACATTCCGTCGAGTTCCATTCCAAAGACTGTCAACCTTCAGATGAAGACAGGCAGCACTCAATCCAATACACCCGCACCACGGATCACCAGATCAGGTCGAAGGGTCACCTTCCCTCCAAAATACATGGACGCTGTCACTGCGGAGGGAGTGTATGGCGGCCTCTAGTATCAATATATGTGTATAAACTCATATATGTGTTATAAACTCCTTGAACTTTGTTAGGGTTTCGAAGACTTTTATATATTGATGTTCTGTGCTTCTTATATTATCTTTATTCTCTCTGATTATTATACATGTTTTTACTTTCGTCCCCACGATAGTTGGAGTGTTAATTAAACACATTAATACACCATCCCTGTTCTATTATTCAAGTACATCATCATCATCAATAACTACAACACTAATGTTATTTGGTATCATTTGTGCAGGGGCGGCCGTACCTTATGTGCTGAAGTGCTGCAGCACATTGCCTATTGGTAAAATTAAATTAGTTTAAAAATATTATCTACAATCAAATACTGTACTGTACAGTGCATTGAAAAAGACGTCAGCCAAAGAATAGGACATTATTCAACTCCCCTCACAACCAGGTAACTACTGGTGCGCTCCACGCCGGGTGCTGTGCGATCGCAGCTCACAGAAACCAGGAACTCTGCCTTTTGCGCATGCGTGCCGAACTTTTCCGATACAAAGAGAATGTGTTCCGATCGGTTCCGACAGGCTGTGGAAACAACAGCCAAGACATCACTTCACAGCGATTCTTCGTTCGACCACAGACAGGCAGCACTTGCACTAGGCACACTTGCATTACGAACGATATGAGAACGTGGCAGCTGGCACCCTCTTGACTCAGCGGTAGTATTTAAGAGAGGATCGCTCAAAGCAAACGGGAAAACGAAATACTATAGAGCTGTTTGCGCCATGTCTTTTAATACCAAAGAGGATAGAACACTACCAACTTGCCTATTCTATAGTCACATTTGTAAATCGATGAACTATAAAAATTGTACTTTTAATGTTGTCAAAATAAGGACATGATATTGTGATTTTCTTTAATTAATATGTCTAGTTTATAAATGACACTATAAAAACATAACATATAATTTTGCATTACGACGTTGCTGGTTTTATTTCAATTATGTTGGTAACATTGGGAAGTTCTGTTTTTGCGCGCTCACACCAAGTGTTTTGAGATCGTGAATATTTTGCCATTGCATGTGTTATTGTGTGTTTAAATTATATAGTTTTATAGTTTTTTATGAGGAATGTGTATATGTGTTGGGGTTGTTTGCGTGTTTGTTCAGTGTGGAAAACTCAGCGGAGATCCTCTTGAAAACCACATACCGGTATGTTTCTAAATATTTTTATTTTTTGGAGTGGGAATGGGTTATAGCACACAACTGATTTTCTGCACCAGCCGCCACTGCATTTGTGTCCCAAATGCATGTACAGGATTTCTCTTCCGTTATATACAAATATAAGACATACTTATAGATTATTTTCCATTATATCACTTCCAATTCATCCATTATTTTTAAAACCTTAAGTTATAACAATAAAATATTGTTTTTAACAGATGAACTCATTTGTACACTTGCATATACAAATTGGTTCAAGTAGTGTATACCATGAAATAAAACCCAAAAGTAATTTCCCTCTCTCCTGGATGTTAGTTACATCCTTATTCCGGCGTGGTCTTTAATTACTCCCCACATTTTTGGGATGATCCAGTGATAAATGTATTTATATTTCTTACTAGCTCTTACCCGCAGCTTCGCTCGCGTGGATTTCGTAATTTGATAAAAGTAATCGTTCCTCGGTACCGCATTAAGATATTATCTGAAAATCCCTAAAGTATGAAAACTCACCGAAAACTGAGTTTCGTTTCTCCCAGAACGTATCCATAAACCACGTTTGTAGTATTGCCTTTTGGGGCTAGATAACCAGGTTACTGGCAGAGCTAACTTTTGGAACATGCGACATAGAACTGCACATGTGAGAAACAGTCCTTCGTCAAGCCGAAACAAAATAATATGTGTTTCTTTATTTTTAAAGGAGATTCCAAATACCTATTTCCACGTCTGTAACTTTTTCAGTTTTTTACATTTAAGTGTTCCTATGAAAAGAATTCAACCCCTTTATCAGTCCTTCTTTCCGTGGTTTCCCATTTTCAGACCAGACAAATGCTGGGGCTGTATCTTAATTAAGGCCACGGCCGCTTCCTACCCACTCCTAGGACTTCCCTATCCCTTCGCCGCCATAAGACTTATCTGTGTCGGAGCGACGTAAAGCAAATAGCAACAATTATTAGTCCTTCCACCTAAGTGGCTTTTTCCGCAAACAAAATAGATAAATGCTCCTATATTTTTAAAGGACATTAAATATGCCATTTTTCACGACGGTAACATGTTAAATTTCTGAGATATACTTTACATATACTCATTTTAAAAATTCACTCGCTTTTTCAATTCTTTTTGCCCCTTAACAGGATTTCCGAAAACAAAAAAAATACGTATTCCTTTATTTTTAAAGGAGATCCCATGTAGCGATTTTCATGTCCTTAACATCTTAAGTTTTTGCTATTTGCTTTACGTCGCACCGACACAGATATGTCTTATGGCGACGATGGGATAGGAAAGGCCTAGGAATTGGGAAGGAATCGGCCGTGGCCTTATTAATGTACAGCCCCAGCATTTGCCTGGTGTGAAAATGGGAACTTAAGGGCTGCCGACAGTGGGGTTCGAACCCACTATCTGCCGATTACTGGATACTGGCCGCATTTAAGCGACTGCAGCTATCGAGCTCGGTCTTAAGTTTTTGAGATATAAGTATCCTCATAAAATGGATTCAACCATTTTCAATTATGCTTATACATCCACCCACCCCCACCCCCCAAATGGATTTTCCGAAACACAAATATACGTATTTCTTCATTTTTTAAAGGAAATTTCAAGTACCAATTTTTACGTCTTTAAACTTTTAAGGATTTGAGATATAGATATACTTATTTTTAAAATTCAACCCCCCTTTTCACCCCTTTAGTGTCCGACTCGTTGGCTGAATGGTCAGCGTACTGGCCTTCGGTTCAGAGGGTCCCGGGTTCGATTCCCGGCCGGGTCGGGGATTTTAAACTTCATTGGTTAATTCCAATGGCCCGGGGGCTGGGTGTTTGTGCTGTCCCCACCATCCCTGCAACTCACACACCACACATAACACTATCCTCCACCACAATAACACACAGTTACCTTCACATGGCAGATGCCGCCCACCCTCATCGGAGGATCTGCCTTACAAGGGCTGCACTCGGCTAGAAATAGCCACACGAAATTATTATTACCCCTTTAGTGATGGAATATCCAAAAATCCTCCCTTAGTGAGCACCTTCACTGTAATATAAATGTATCTACAAAATTTCACTTCTTTATATCCAGTAGTTTTGTTACGGGGATGATGAATCAGTCAGTCAGGACATGTTATTATATACATAACAATAATATCCGAGATTATAACTCAGTAATAAACCCGGAAGGAATGTATGCTTCAGAGAGCCTGATTTTAAATTTAAAAAGGGAGGGAGGGGGGCTGCAAGAACTCGAAATGAAGGAAGGGTAGATTCTGAGGAAAATTCTGGTACCACAGAAGATTACTGATGGGACTTGGAAGAAAATGAGAAATGAGGAGATCTACAAGTGTACTGAAAAGATGACGGACACAATGCAGAAACGAAGGCTGAAATTCTACGGACACCTCGCAAGAATGGACGACAAACGACTGACCAAGAAGATCTTCAAATACATCATGGGGTTAAAGTCCCCCTCCTAGTGGGTAGAAGAACTCAAGAAAGACGCGGAAGAATCTGGAATTACATTGCAGATGATCCACAATAAAAGAGGGTTCAGAAGAAGAATCGACAGTCTAAAATCATTTGAAGAGAAACCACTAAAACGGGGGCCCGAACGGATCATTTCCAAAGAGGAGAAGCGAAAGAATGAAGAGGTTTTGGGAAGAGAAGAGAAGAAAGCCCAAGAAGCCTTAAGTTCTATGCAGTCCATAGATGGCCAAATTCGGAAAAGAAGAATAGTAATATGATTCAGAAGTCATTTATTTATTTATTTATTTATTTATTTATTTATTTATTTATTTATTTAGAGCCTCCGTGGCTCAGGCAGTAGCGCGCCGGCCCTTACCGCTTGGTTCCGTGGTTCAAATCCCGGTCACTCCATGTGAGATTTATGCTGGACAAAGCGGAGGCGGGACAGGTTTTTCTCCGGGTGTCCGGTTTTCCCTGCCATAGTTAATCATTCCAGCAACACTCTCCAATATCATTTCATTTCATCTGTCATTCATTAATCGTTGCCCCAGAGGAATGCGACAGGCTTCGGCAGCCGGCACAATTCCTATCCTCGCCGCTAGATGGGGCTTCATTCATTCCACGCCTGACCCCGTCGAATCACTAGAGTGGTGGTGGTGATTATTGTTTTAAGAGGAAGTACAACTAGGCAACCATACTCTATATAATCAGAGGGGAAAATGAAGGAATCCGAAGACAAGGCTACGAAGGGCGTGAAAATGAAAGAATCCCTAGCCCTCGGAAACCTAATAGCGTCGGGGTTGAAAAAAAACAAGAGTTTACCAAGGGAGGTCGGATAGGATAGATGAAAGTGAGGAGCCTGGCGCAAGTAAGTGGAAACAATGCCAGGACTCAGCTAAGGGCCCCGTGGTCGCCAACCCAC